>NC_088103.1:14269403-14894403 GCF_036370855.1 Dromaius novaehollandiae | reverse complement strand
GACACACAAAGTAAATAGTTCAAATAAAAACTAAATCTCTTCCGAGTATAACTACAAATTGAAAATACAACAGTCTTAGGCTCCCGGCAGGTATGTTGCATTCTTCTTGCAACTTGAGACAATAAAACAGATGCACAGCAAATTTAGGGCTGTAGCTCATCAGCCCTGAGCATTTGACCTGCGCCTTTTTTCCTAGAATCTGCACAGCCTGTTAACATATTACCTTAAGCTGCTTTAGAGAAAGAATGTTCTCGTGAGCGCCCAGCTTGAATGCCATGGAAGAATTTAAGAATGTGCATAAATGTTTGACTCAATGCAGTTATTTCTATTATCTCAGTGCTGGAGTACAACCATGACCTTCCAAGTGTGAAAACAGTATCTGTTGGCCAGTCAGGTAGATGCAAACCACCTTCTTCAGCTTTATTTAGTATCTCCTAAGTGAGGATCAATTTATCTGATCTGGTAAAAACCCAATGAAAATACAATGGATTAAGTATTGCTGGTTTGAAAAGAGCCACTTGATTCACATCCTTTACTCCTGGAATTCTGAAGGCGTGAAAAAAATTCTCCTGGTCACAGACCACAAAACTCTCACTACCATATTTCAGTATCCCTGATTTTTCCCCCTTTAAAGCTGTTTTTACTATTAAAATTGTGTTTGATTATGCTCAAGGTCAGAAGCAAAGTCAAAAAACTGTCAACGTACTAATAAAAAGACCCAACTTCGCTACCACTCTGTGATCACCAAGGACTCATCTCCACAGTCAGCAAGATAACTGAATAACATGGGTGACAGAACACAGCCCTGCCAAGCTCTTGGGTTGACCTTGAACTCTTCAGCCAGCTCACCATGTACAAAGCCTCCTGTATAAGTCTCAAAGGAATAAACTCTGAATAACCAGATCAATTTCCAGCCATCTTTCTCTAGTATTACATACAAAGACTCAACAAACTCAGTTAAATATTGCAGCAACACTGGCCCAAAACAACAACAGTGTGCAGTCAATATCACTATCAGGTTTGTAGATCTGAAGGGCATTGTCACCTGATCCTGGACCAATGTTGTACTAAGTATATACAAACTATTTTACTATGCCACAATAGATGTACTTCTAAGGCAATATTGTTTTCTGTGACCCAGTTCTCAGATTTGCTTTATATTGCTCTAACAGTGTTATGAAACTACAGAGTAAACATCATTATATTTTCATTCACTTTACACTGCCAAAATGGTGACTATTATATAGACAACTATTATATACTCATTTATTAAGCAAGATTACATACAAGGCAGTTCATCATCCAGAAAGAAATTAGTAGCCAGTTGCTTTCACATTACTGTGCATAATGATGAGCCTTTAGCTATGGGTCATGCAAGTTAAAAATTAAGGAAAGCTGAAGTACTTTTTAATACCTGCTTCGCAACAGGCGCTTAAGTGTTTCTGAGTCACCCTCTCTAATGGCTGAAGAACCAAAGGGTCTGTTTCCTTGGGAGGAAACAAAGAAAGCAAGGTATTCCCAGCCCCTCTTACTTCTTTTTTAACAGGACATTGCCTTATTTCCTGCTGTCAGCCAGCTTAAAGCACACAGGATAGTATGTTGTCATTTGTTTACATTTGGGTTCTTCCAAGGACAGAGTGAGTGCCAGGACTGGTAACCATGAACGGAGAAGCCTTACCATTTTTCAAAGCACAACAGTCAAAGAGTTCAAAATGCAAGAGGCGCTTCTAAGATACCCAGGCATAATCTGTGTACACTACTTAAAAATGAAGTTTGTAATTAAAGTTGGCATTTCTGAGCAGCCTGCTAGTGCTGGCCATCTTGATAACAAACAAAAAGGACATGCTTTGTGACACTGACATAAAATCAGTGGGTAAGAGACTGTTCCTTTCATGTAGGAAGCAGGCGGAATAGACATGCGTATCCAAGATGCCCTACAGGGAACAGAAATGAAAGATGTTTGAAAAAAAGCTGTTATGTAGCCAAAGCAAAGAGAAATATGAGGTGAAGCAAGGGATGTAAGATCATCGCTGTGTTTTCCCCATAGGCTTTTCCCGGCATTTCTCCCTCCTTCCATTTTTTTTTTTTATATATGTTGAAGAGAAGCAAATAAATCTTTTTTTTTTATTCTGAAAGTATAAACTTGAAAAGCAAGTTAACAATAGACTGATAGATTCTAATATTCAGAACAAACATTTGTGTGGGAAATAGGAAATAACTTAGCTTTCTAAAACCATATAATATAGCAATTAGGAAGTAATATGCATCTGATTTTTATGCAGGTCACTATCTTAGATAAAGGATGGAACAAAATTCAGATCACTTATTTTATAATTTAAATATGTTTTAAGTAACATGAATATTACAGCTTTGGAGATCACTTAGACTTATTTGAGCTCTCACATATTTTCATTTCTCACACTGGGCTATATGAAAAGGGAAGTATTTTGGGTAGTCTAGTCATATAAATTGTTTCACGTTTTATAAAATAGAACCACAGCATCACTGTGAAAAGGCCCTTAAGCAGTCAAAGGGTATATACCACAGAGTCATATTTATATACAGTTAATGCCGTTGCAGGAGGAAGAACAAATTGAACCTGTTGAGATTCAAAACTGTATCACCAGGGAGTACATTAATCTATTCTGCTTGGCTTCTCAACATGTAAAGTTAAAACAGCATCTACAATTCCAGTGCTGTTCAAGAGGTTTGTTAGAACAGATTATAGCGCTTCGCCCTGTTCCAAGCATTCTTCTGCCAAAAGGGCAAGGGGAGGGCAACACTGAAGTTAACAGGGGTCAGCACATTCAAACACAGATAGGCTGAAAAGTGGGAATACCTCTACTAGATAAAATGATAGCTACAGCATTCTGACAGAGGTTTGTAACATGCTGTCATGGACTCATATCCATCTGTCAATAATTCTCATCTTTGAATAGGAACAGAATAAAGTTAGGGTGAAATGCTGAGAAAATCCCTCTGTGTCTGACAATAGAGCAGAGTTCTGCTCAGCATTTCTCATTAAGACCACATAACTAGTCCACGTTAAAGCATGCGTATCAGGACAAAATAGAGAAGACATCTCAGAGTATGGAAAATTTGACTGGACGGAAGTAATAGTGTAAAGACAAGAACTAGGTTCATACATCTTCAAAGAGGTCTCGGAATTGTTACTATGACTCAGGAATGATGGACAAGGCAAACCAAAGCTGTGACGAACACATAAGAGAGACCTTGTAAAAGGTAATCAGAGCCCTCCTTACTAAGTATCTCTGACAAACAGCTTTTTCATCACAGGTTTCTAGAAGCAGATCAAACTCACCTAAGGAGGGATTCAGCAGGAAGAAAAGGAAGATGCAGCACGTTGAAAGGGGTGACGTAACATACCAAGGAAAAGTAAAGAAGAGAAAAAGGGCAAACACAGACAAAGAAAAGATAAATCAGGGTTCAGATCTTAATGCAAATAATATTCCTGCAACAAGTCATATACTTCTGAACAAGAAACAGTTTAAGTCCACCCAGCAGAGATGCTCAGATGGTCATTCACCAGCTGCTCCACCTGGATGGCAGAAATGAAGAGTGGGTTCCCCTGCCAGCCAAGAGCACTGCTGGGCAGGGAAAGCAGTAGTCATCGAGCTGCAAAGAGTGAATGTCTGCCTCTGAGGATTGCTCACTAGCAATTAAACTGACAAACATACTGGTTTAAACCTAATTCTACTGAGAAAAATCTCACACAGGTGCACTGAGCTAAGGAGAGTTAAAGACAACTATAGTGGTAAATAAGTTCTCAGTAGCTGCAATAAATAACAAAATCAGTAGATCTGAATAAATATGATGTAGTGACAGGGAATCAGCTTTTCTAAGGTCATGTGCTGCTCCCCAGATGTGTTAGCATTTGTTTCTGAGTCAGTGTGCATGAAGAAGTTCCATCAATTTCATATATCTGGATTTTCTAAGGTATTTAACATGGTGGCTCACCAAAGATCATTAAAGAAACTAAAGCACAATAAAATAAGAGCTTGTAGCTGAGAGCTGCCTGATACAGGGTGGAGACTTGGCCCAGAATGCCCTTTGAAGCCCAGGAATGATTCTGAACTCCAGCACCCCACATGACTACCCTGGCTGAAACCTGCCTCGGCCTGGGCATACACCAGCCTCTCTCTCCTGTCCTCATCCCTTTGCTTTCCTGGGAAAAAAAGCAAGACCAATTGCGTGGAAGGGGACCGTAGCACCCTCCAGCCAAGCTCTTCACATGGACAGTAGCAGAACCAGCACCCTAGGGCAAACCACAGCATGAGATGCGGTGGTCTGCTGGAAGCAGCAGAGGAAGAGAAAAAAATGGACAAAGCACTTGCAGAAACAACTGTAAGTTGTTATTCTAGGCTTCTGAGCATGATTATAGACTCAGTTCTCATACTGTCAAAGGGTTGTTGTTTTATACCCAACCTGCATTTCATATTTATTATCATTTCCATGGAATGCTGCATCCGTGATGCACATATCCACGTGTGAGGTAATGGCGTTCAGGTGAATCAATAACCAGAGTCGTCCTTCAGTAATACAGCACATATTTATTCTTTCACCCACGCAAGACTCCTCTCTGTTGTTGATTTCCAAATTAATTCTAAAAATCTCAAAATCTTAGCCCATGTTAAGTCTCCAAGTCTCCTAATACCACTGGAAGGCTTATTTCACTGCCTATTCGGTCTTTCAAAAAGTTTTTTCTGACAGATTCTCCTCCTGCTCTTTCTGATAAACCTTGTTGTACCAATTTCTCTTCCCTGGTGCCGTTTATTCCCTCAAATATTTGCAGAACATTGTCAAGTCACCTTGCAATCACTGCTTGGTGCATCCCTATCTCATTTTCAGCCTTTCCTCACAGAGCAAGTCAGTTCTTCCAACCTGCTTATTGTCTGTCTTGTTCATCTTGTCAATTAGTTTCTCTGACCTCTCCTTTCACTTCATTTTATTAATTTTCTAATAGACTCTTATGAGGTGAGTACAGATTAGCGACCTCTAGCAACCTCCCTCATTCCATACTGTATTACCAATATGGGACAAATGAAAACTCAATATCCTTGAGCAGGAACACTCACCATATGCAAACTGCAGAAACATGAGAATCTGAATGGTGCACTATGGCACGTTAGCGGGCCTTCTGCACAGGATGCCTGTGGTCATGATCAAACTGCTGCTTTCACTCTTTGTGTCGCCTCAGAGCCTGCATGACTTATGCAAGCATGGAGGGTCAGACTTTCCCCCAAACCACTCTTCTCCAATGTGCGTTCAGGGCAAAAGCACTCCCAGTTTCTTCAGTGTGGTGTGGACATCAGCTAAGTGTATAACACAACTCCTTCTCTTTATTGCTTTGCTTTCTTTCCCTAGGTTCCTTTTACTAATTTTTTTTTTTTAAAACACTTCTCTGGATTATTTTTGCCTGAGTGAAAAATAATGGAGTTCTCTGCCATTGTAGGTATGGTGTACCCACCTCTGCAGTGATTTTCCAATTCATTCATATGCTTTGTGGGTTCCCTCCTAGTGCTATGAGAAAATAAAATGTATCTGTATTGACAGAGATATATCTAGATTTTTGAAAGACCTGGATGTCACTGGCATATATAAGATTACAGTCATCCCAATTTCTCAGACTAGTAGTTACACATGCGTAGTAAGGAACTCTTATTATCCCTAATTTACTCTCAAGGGGTTCCATCTTTCACAAAATCCATATCAGAGCCCCCTTTCTCATTTATTTTAGTAAGAGAGGGGAGAGGTCTCTCTCTGATCTGATAATGGAGCTATCTGGCTCAGCCTGGCCATTAATCCACCTGACAGTTTTCCTATGAAAAGGCAGAACTTCCATCCTCCACTCCTATTTATTTCATCATCTGCACTTTCTTTCTCCCATCCCTGGTCTGTGGTAATAATGAAAGCTGTCTATAAAAATATATAAATATGGCATATACATATAAATACAGGAAAAGCAGGTGGCAAGGGTGTGACAGGAGGGGAATTCTACCTTATAAAGTTTACCTCAAACTTTTTATTTGCTTTGTGAGAACCTAAGTCAGTCACCATCCTTTTGAAAATGTCTTGACACAAAATTCCATTTTTCTCAATGAGTTGTTTTGTTGTGTGGGTTTATGTTTGTTCATTTGTTTTTATATCAGTTCCTACCACAACGGTTCTCTGATCTAGGCACGGTCTTAATGAAAATACTATACTTAATTTTGAAGCATGTTTTCCTCATTGGGCTGATGCTACAGGTATCATAGAACAGATCTGCAAGAGAGGCAAGTAGGCAATATGGATGTTGAGCTCTCCTCTCTGACCTGCTGCTCTGCATTTATCATTAGCTGACAATGCTTGACAAGGCTTAGGGTTAGATAAGCAGAAATTTTTGCAGCAGAGGGGGCTTTCATGTTTGGCTGTACTGTGCAAGGCAGCTGACAATCATTTATAGTCCACTCAGGATTGATGATTTTTAGTAAAATATTTTCAGTTAAAAATGCCAAACTTGTTAAACTTTTAGCCTAAAGATATTTTTAAATGAAAATCTTTTGAAAGTAATTCTACATCCTCTGTTTCTTTTCAAAGATTTCAAAGTGAAAAATACTGTCTTTCTGTTCAAAATGACATCTTATTTCCAAAGTCAATATAATTCCACCAATAAAAAAAAATCTCAATTTTTAAATACATTCATGACATTTAGTGGACTTAACTGTGAATCAGGTTTAAAATATACAGAAGCCAACTGTAGGTAACACACTGACTCTCTGACTGAGATCTAGTTCCTCTTTGACTATCCAATGGTTTTTACAGGTGGCAGTTCAGAAAGACTTAGAATGAGGTCAGGAGAGGAGAGAGGAGGGGAAAAAAGGAGTTTTTCTGTAATGACAAGCAGAACAAGAGACAAGACAGAGTTTGTACTTTTCCTATTGATATATCTAGATAGTACCTCAGAACTGGGCTCTAAAACCACTTAAAAATAGTTTCCATGTATGCAAACATTTGCATTTTCACCAAGCTACTCCAATTTCTTAATTGAAAATGGGAATATAAAAATGCAAAAATGGAAAATGTGTCAGCCATGCTGGACATCTCCTCTAGGTTTTTGAGAATCCACTATTTTCCTGCTAATTCTTCCATCCTCCTTTAACTCCAAATGCTAAGACCTGTGCTGAGCCGTAGACAGGTAAATAGCACTGCTCCAAGAAAACACTTCAAACCTTCCTCATGCTCACTGCAGTCACTCAGTGGGTCTTTCTGCATCACTGCAAGTCAGGAGAGTAGGACGGGCCTTGAAACTAATCTAACATATGGTAATTGCACAAAATGACACACAGATACTGGACCAAGTTCTCTCCTCAGAGAGGCATATTGGTCCCAGCTGCACCAGACCAAAGACTGCCACCAGGCCCAGTGCAGAACCTTGCCACGATACCTGCGCTCTTATCAGCAAACAGCTCCTTGCTAATATGGACGTTTTTTATTTTGGCAAGCAGCAGCATTCTTGCATTCGGGGGGAAGTTTCTGCTTTAAACCCTAGTGAAAAAGGATAAAAACACTCATTTGGGTTATAGGATTCATACAAATTGTAACAGTGGAGCTGGAAAGGGTCTGAATCCTCCCCCCTCCTCCCCAGGGCCTGCTGAAAGCATTCTGGCTCCCTCATTAATAGACCACATTTACCTTGCCTCAGCAAAGCCAGAAAAGGCGCACACTGTTCAGCAGAATGGATCCCCACTTACTTGACTAGGTTCTCTTGTTCTAGTAGCACCACTAAGCCAGATAAAGCAACGAAAAAGAAATTTCTGACAGCTACTGGCAATGCCTGACGCAGTAGGAGGAGTGCTCGCTGTGTTCTTTGTTTTGAAATGAAGCGTAAATTATTGATCACTCCTCCCTGTGTCAAAAGCTGAAATCAAATGAAGCATCTCATTGGCCACTTACATCTTCCACTCAACCTACCATCTACAAAAAAACATTTTTTTAGCTTTTCGGATCTTTGGTTTACAAAAATTCATGATGATGCTTTCAGTTTGATTTGGGGAAGGGAAAAAGTCAATGTTTAAACAACATTCAAACCATTTCCTGACCAGTTCTACCTGTTATGTTAGGTTAATCCTAAACATTTGGACTAAGTTCCCTGCTACTGAAAGCCCAGAATTCCTCAGTTCTTTGTGCAGTAGTATTACGTATTTTGTATTGTTTGTGGTTATTTGCATACATGACAGGCATCATGTCTGCTTTCTCAGACACTCCATTAAAATTTTCTCACAACCTTTTAAAATCTCAGTGAGTAAAAGAAATGACAGTAAATGTGATCTGTGGCACAAACCATTTCATAAAACATGCTGTGTAGTGTTAGCTGGTGCAGTGAAGGCTTTATCCCATTTTTGGTTTTAGGCATCAGAACCACTCAGCTACCCTGACCTCTCTCAAGTCATAAGACACTGCTCATAATATAAAGGGATAAACTGATGGATGTAAGTTTACAAATGTTAACTTTCTAGATGCCTGCTTGACGGAACAGCTCATCTTCATTTCACTACCTTCAGAGTGGCCAGTCTGGGAGCAGTGTAATCCACTGGGATCTTCTATGCAACCTGCCCTCTCCGAAGTGAAAAGCCAGCACTCCTGGAGAGAGGCAGAACTTGTAATTGAATTTCAGTATCCTCAAGCATGTTACTCAGAACAAAAACACATGCTTTGCCCACTTAGAGATTCAAACTAGTTCTGGAAGTACACAGTACAATAATGCTAAAAGCCAATAGTTAGAGAAATAGCAAGCCATTCCTGCCCTGCCTGATTGTGACCAAAAAAGGTTACTACCAGCTTTTGGCAGTTTCTGGCTAATTCCCACCCCTTCCAGATGCCAGTGTCTGTGGTTGATCTGGTCCAAATAAGCAAAAAGAACAAAGTGTATTTATTTCTTTCAAATCTGATAAGAGGGACATTAGCAGGGTAGTAGAAGCTTTGCTTCTGCAACCACTAACCAGGTGTGAGCCCATGTTCTGCAACATATAGATGGATACAGGGGCAAGTTCTGCCTCCCTTTGAAGCCTCAGTTGCAACCAGCAACAAATTCCTGTTCAGAAAGCAAACAAGAGCACTCGAAACAAGGCAAGGAGGAAGAGTTTATCAGCTTGAGTAAGTCCTATTATCACTCAGCAAATGCTGCAATAGCAGAGAAGAGTCCAACAGACTTTGGACTGATTCCTTAAAGTCAATGAAAAACAGAAAAATTCTCAAGGGCTTGAATCAAGGCTTAAATGAGCTGTCTACTGGGCAGAGGCGAGATACGCAAAAGGAAAGGAAGTATGGCAGACAGAACGATACTGACAAACAGCTACAACTGCTCCGTCTGTATCAGTCTGAGCAGCTACTTTTGCAGACTTGAACTAAAAGCTATCATCCATAACAGGTGTTTTACCTAGGCATTTACCAGCAGCATTAACTCTTCTTTTCATAATCCCCCAACTACTCCAAAACGTTGAGGGAATAAAAACAAACAACAAAACCCTAACTACATAAACCCCAATGTCTTATCAAGGCAGATATTGTAAAGGGCCCTAGGTCTTTAAAAAAGGAAATGCATATGTAAGTGGAAGACAGAGTTACACATTTAAAGACCAACAATATTTATTACTTATAAAACATACTTCTCACAGTTGATGTCATCAGTGCTTTCTTCTAAGGCTTTATTCAGACACCTGTAACCTGCAAGAAATATGCTTGTTTATGCCCATATATTTTGCCTATACTAAAGATAGCGTCATCTCTCATAAATAGATTATATGACTAGCAGGTATGATCACTTATAGTCTGTAACAGGTGCTATCTTTAACCACTGAAGTTTATCTCCAGTTTACGGAACAGAGACCAAGAATGTGCATTAAGTGACTCAGAGAAGGCTGCATACAAGAATGTG
Organism: Dromaius novaehollandiae; assembly: GCF_036370855.1. Classification (NCBI taxonomy): domain Eukaryota; kingdom Metazoa; phylum Chordata; class Aves; order Casuariiformes; family Dromaiidae; genus Dromaius; species Dromaius novaehollandiae. Next base: position 14,884,469 of record NC_088103.1, on the reverse strand, counting down.
CTGGCACAGAATCCGGCCCATGATTCCCTTCATGCCATATCTGCATGAGCACCAGAAGAACTTGTGAGTTTTCAAAGTGCATGGTACACTCCATTTTCTTTCAGCTCAGTGGCATGGACCTTGTAACACTGACACTCAAATGCAACATAAATGCTGCAGCAACTACTAATACAATTGTCTGCAACTCCTGCAAATTCTATAATCTAAAAGCAAAGATTTCTTTTTTCATTTTGAAACTTTTTTCTCCTTGTAAACAATTTCCTTCAGAAACCACAACCACCCCAAGAGGGCTTCTTAGTAGTTATCACATTTCTGAGCTGCTATACCACTCATCCTTCCTTTTTGCCTTCCCTCCTCACACCACCTCTCCTTTCCATATCACACATCATCAAATTTACAGAAGGGAAGCCATTTAAGGCATCAAAATTATTGCTGAAAGTGAACAGGAGATGAAAGTCAAGCACCATGCTCAGCCTGCCTTTCGGGATTCCTGACATTCCCTGTTCTGCATTTCATCCTGTCAAGATGTCATGCTTAGAAAGTTACATGGCCCGAAGAATAGAGGAAGCAACAGAAAGAAGGCAAGACAAGGCTAGACCTCCTTGCTATTCCTCATGTTTACCTATTTTTAAAAATTTGAAAAAGGTTCCTAAGACTGACAGCAATCACAGTCATCTAAACAACATTTAACACACAAATAATGTGTCGATGCCACCTCAAAAAAGACCAAACTTGCTGGCCTCCGAAGGTCATTTTAGAGCTCATGTATATATCTGACCTTAAGGAAAGAGAGACTGCATCATCTCAAGTATATTACCCCTCTGTTTATGCAGCTGCTTTCTGCACTGATTTCCATGATAAACGTGTCACTTCTGGAGAAAATTGATGGGAGCCAGAATTGGCATTTCTCTAATTTATTCTTTCCAGGTCACTTTGTCTTCCTAGTTCCGACCTGCTTTTTAGAGTGAGATTCAACAGGTCTAAAGTTTTCCTGTGTGCATAAAGATAAACACACGCTTAAAGTGCCTGGCTGAATTGGGTCTATGGTACCTACTACACTGGTATAACTGTACCTTAGTATTTTGAAATTTTCCATTTCAGTAAAATGTGTTAAAGCTGAAGAAAAAAAGAGTCTTGTAAACTTTGGGAGAAAACTGCTTTCAGAATGTCTGAATTGATCAAATAAAGCACCTTTGAGAATACTAAGTCCTCCTATTAATGTGCAGTCTGATGTTACTTGGTTATAACCGTACCATATTTGTTCTTGCCTTTAAATATAAACATAATCCAGTCTGTGAATACAGATTTGCTTTCAGACAGTTGGGAGTAGTTAAAAGGGTTTCTAACAACAGCAAGGACTTCTAAGTCAGTTAGAGCTCCTGCCCTAATCTAATGCACATAACTAATAATCCTAATCAGATTTTACAGAATGAGGACATGTTTTTTCAGAATCAAGAGTTACAGATAATTTGGGCAAGTACTGAATGTCAGACTGCTTCCCTGAACCCATTCTGGGCTATGAACATATCAGAATATCCCTTTCGTTGCTTTCATACTGAGACCATGTGCCTATCAAGGAAATGCATCTGCTCACTTATTTCGTCATTTCAATTGCCACCTTCGGTAATTACCCAATATATCTGATTGACTTGGGGTTGTTACACCAAAACAAAAAATAAAACAAAAAAGCTTTCTCCTCTTTGCCCTTCTCTTGTCTGCTAGTTCAGTGGAGTTTTGCTGCTCCGTTTATGACATTCCTGTCACTTCTGTAGCAGGAAACTGAGATCCTGCAAAAGCCCTGTTTATCTGCTTACAGTTTCACTGCAGCTGAAGGCGGAGGCATTGCCGGGCTGCGAGGAAGGAGAGCCAAGCCCTCCTTCTCAATGCAGACCTGTCTTAGTGGCATCCTGTAATAGCTGCAGCAGTGCTGGAGGGGGAGCAGGGACATACTGCAGAGATGCTGCGTATTTAGCTCTGCAACTCCCGGCAGACTAAGAACAAGCACAGAGAAGCAACTCTGTCCATGAGGCTGCCTTGTCAAGCCTCATCAGTTCAGGGCTCTGGGTAGTCCTTCCATCACTTATTTAAAACACTGGCCGTAAAACCAGCCCTGAGTGGAGATCAGCGACCTTCTGACCTGATAGAGAACAAGCACTGTATTAGGGAGAGCTGACCACAGATTCATTTCCTCAAGTACCACAGAGCAAAGAGATGACTACTCTGGAGCCCTCAATGCCTGAATGTAACCCTTCTCTTTGCCCTATGCTAAGAATAAGGAAGCAGAAAGCACTGAATGTAAATCACCAGCATGATACAAATGATGCCTCTCTCTCTCACTCCTCCCCCTCCCATGCTTGTCCCAGAGCGTAAGTCCTGCTTTCATTCTGAGACAGTTACATCTGTCAAACCTACCACATTCTGCATCCCTTCATGCTGGGTGCAAGCTAAGCAGGTGCTACAGATGCTCATTTGATTAGTGCAATCTGTTGATACTGTTACTTGATATTTCACAAAATAAAGCACAAGAGAGCAAGAGAAAGATGGAAAGAGGGAAAGAAAGGCAGAGCAGTGGCACCATTCTATGAAACAAATGGGTTGGAAGTGCTTTGCTCTGCTGTGATGGTTTCTGTTGGACATGCCCAACAAGGTAACACAGGTACTTTTCAAACAGATGGCCTCAAAGTCTTTACAGTGTTATGGCTTGAAGGAGCAGCATACCTCACTGCCACATGCTGGGGACGTAACTGTGCCGTGAAGGAGAGAGACTCAATTTACCTGCCTGCCTTAATAGCACATGAATATCTGGTCTGCCAAGGTGTTAAAATACATCCGTGTAAAAGGCAACTGCTAGAGGGACATAGCTGAAATTATGGAGAGGAGGAAAAAGCCTTTTGCTAAGGCAGGTGAATTAACATTCTGAGGACAGAGGATCTTAAATCATTTTGAGCAAACCATGTAATCTCTGTAGTAACGTCTGTGCCTCAGAGAGAGGGGTCTTTGGGACAGCGTTCCATCAGAGACATGCACCTTCTCTTCCTGGAGAGACCATGGTGGCAACCAGCATGTTGTTTGTAGAAACTCTTTCATGCAGGCTGCAAAAGCCTGGCTACATCCAAACCTCTGCAAACAGCACAGCAAAGCCTGTAGCATGCTGCTGGCATACTGAGTCACCCTGACAGGTGTTTTTAGGTTTGTATACTGCATTCACTAGAGAGAAGCCTTTAGTCAGTATAGAAGACTTATTTCTAGTTGTCTAGACAGCCAGTAAATCTGGAATTGCAGGTGGCAGTAGGTCTACCTCTCAAAAGATGGTGTAAACACAGCCTGGGTTTCTGTTCCCCATCTGTAGAATAGGAATAATAAATTATAACACTATCTTTAACTTTCTCTCACTAATTCAGTAGGCAAGAGACAAAGTGCTTTAAGAAGAAAAAAGAACTGTCTCATCGTAATGTGTTTCTCGTAAATAGCCAGTGGAACTCCAGACCCTACAGATTCTTTCATCTGGAAGCAGAAATCAATGTGTCAGTTGGATAAGACTTCAGTTAGCTCCAAACATTGTGAGACAGTGGAGCAGGTGGGAGAGAGTAAGTGCAAGTGCATTCTATCAAATTACATTTTGCATTTTTTTTTAAAGGCTACAGAGAACCTTTAGAAGTGCAATTTCTCATTCAGACTATTTTGGCCTCTCCCTGAAGAGATCAGTGTCTGTAACTAGGTAACTATTAAAAAGCTTTCTGTCAGCACAAGAATAACTCTCCAGACTGGAGTTCACTGGAGCCCTCTCCTGAGCATGTTCCAAAGTCATTATCAAAACTCACAGCTCTTCATTCTGCCACATAGCCATCACTTCCTGTACTCTGAAAAGGAGAGGACAGGTTTCCCACCACAGAATGATTGGTGTGACAAGCAGAAGTGTTCAAGCTGGTAAGTGCAATCGCTGCTGTGCAGGTGAAGGGCAGCCCTGGCAGCAGACCCACAGTGCAGAGCGGGCCAGGAGCCACAAAAGAGGCCGTAGAGCCTGCAGCCAGCTGAGCAGGAAGGGGCTAGCCTGAGGGGGTCAGGAGTCATGCTGGTCAAAAGAAAGCCCACCGGACAAAGCCCAAACCATTTCCAGAGAGGGTGCTCCTGGTTAGGTTTGAAGTTTCCTTACCAAGTGGGATGACTGTGGCTAGGCTTTCCTACAATACTAGTCTTCCTTTGAACAAAACCGAGATCTGCAAGATGGCCTCAGGCAGCCTGTGAATCCGTGTGGCAGCATTCACCTACTCGAGAACTGCCAAGGTGATTTAGCCTTAAAAACGTAGCTAAACCTTGATAACAAGTATATTCTCAATCTAAACTGCTAGGTAAAGCATTTGTTACAGCCAGCCAGTCTTATCCTTTGGGAGATGGGGCTTGCTGCCATGCACAGCACAGGCCATAGGCTTAAGAGCATGATCTGACAGCAAAACCAGAGAGCCTCTAGTTCTATAAAAGCCTAGTTAGGCTCTTCAGTCCAACACCCCTCTTCCCTCCAAACATATAATTACTGTGACATACTGCAGTCCTGATTCTCAGCACCTTGATTCTTCGCGTTTTGAAGCCTGAGGCCTCACATGCTAGATCCCAATTTAAAGTGTGCTTGTTGTTTTAAAATAGACAAATGCCTTCTTGAGAGAAGAGAGATCTTTCAGGAGGCCAGACAGCCACAGCTTCCACTGACTTTGGATGAGCTGTGGATGCTGAGCACATCAGAAAACGAGGTGACTAACTCATTTCCTGCTGTTACCTTGGAGCAAACCACTAAGACTACAAATTAGGCCTCCACAGGTAGCGTATCAGCTCTCCTGCACCACTGGCTCTCTGATAGCCTTAGCAGGCTTTGATATCCAAAGGTTTATTTTGTTTAAGGAAGAGGTGCTGCCACTGTAACACTGCAGCAGAAATAAGCCTCCAAATCATATTCACCCTTGACCACAAAGATGGCAAAACACTTTCTCTGAAATTTGCCTAAATTGGCATGCTATTTTCTACCTGCTGTCCCCTATTTGAGTGGAGTTGACAGATTTATATATTCAGTATGTATTCACTTAAACTACTTCTACCACATGATAAAGGAAAATGTTAATTCATAAATAACCTTGGGCTGTGGCAGGTATGAGATGTGTATATTACCTATATCTGCATGTAGCAAGCTGAAAAATGACAGAGTGCCCGAGGAGTGCAACCAGGCAAAGCATGAACCATTCAGCTAAGCAAGATGGAGCGTCCATGCTGTGTTCCCCTTACAGGCTAAACTGGCAAAAGTCCTAGTTGTGCTCCCTCCACAGATTAAGCTGGCTATGTAAGCTGTAGCTGTGCCCATCCAAGTCAGCAAATCAAAAGGTGAAAGAGAGCCTTCACCCACACCTACATGCACGGGGCTGCCACAGCAAACTTGAACTTCACAGGTTGTGGCCTCCATCTGAGCTACTGGTGGGTAATACTTCCCATCCACCCACCAGCTCAGGCAAGTCATATGTTTCCTGTGCTCTTCCCCAGCAGAAGACCAAGAAACTCATTTTCCATGGGGCAAGAGATCTAGCTACTGTAATAGTTTGATTTTTGCCAGGCCCAGCCTCCCTCTCAAAGATAAATCCTAAGGCTGTCAGTGCTGGCTTGCCTCTAAGTTTTGCAGCCAGGGATTTTCATGAAAAGAGCTGATAATGCAAACGGCTCCAGCAAAGGTTTTCTTGTGACATTTTGCTGAAGCTTTTTATTCTGAGAAGGAAACAGCTTTTATCTCTTTGCAGCATTTAATTAATTTTTTTGTTTTTTGTTTTTTATTTGTTTGTTTTAATCACTAAGTGAGCCTCCCATGATGTCACTGCCAGGAGAGAACAGTTCTAAGAAATTCTCTTACATGGATCTACTAAAGCATCTCTGTGAGGCTCAGCATCTCTAGCCATCCCTAGCATGGGCATCCACATTAAGCACTTCACTTTCACACTGCAGTATTTCCTTTTAGTCTGTTACTGACCAATTAGAGCATCTCTCTCAGTAAAACAGTTCTGTGACACAGATGAATACATCTGTTAACCAAAAGACAAACTCGCTGTTCTGTTTTCTTTGAGAGTCCATCCCCATTCCATCCCTAGTCTCAAATATCTGAGAAAAACTGAGAGAAACGTTGGCAAGAATCCTTTTTTCCCTTACCTCATTCAAATTCAAACTAAGTCCTGAAAAGAGACCAGCCTAGTAATTAGAGGTCACAAATTCTTTCTGAATTACCTACATACAAATAAAGCGCTGCAAAACATAAAAGACTAGCTCATACTCTCCAACAAGAAATGTGTTTGTCCACTTATTATTTTTAAAATGTAAATACACTTGAATAATAAAGAAAAATATCCTTTGCAGTTATTTTCTCAATACTGTACATGTGCAAATCCCCACTAATCACAGATTCCCTTCAGCAACAATGCAAACCATTATTTCTGACCTTTTGGTACTTTCATCCTGTAAACTCAGGAGCAGAGTGACCAAGGAGATAATCAGATTAAAGGCATTTGAATGCTAATGAACTACAAATGTGATGCTCAATAGTCTGAGAATGATAGCACATTTAACTCTGTATATTCACTTACTGTGCAGTGAATACCAGAGACAGCAAGCCACAGGGAAGAAAAGATGAACATAGGATACTTCATACATTAATCTCTGTCATCAACAGTTTGTATCTCTCTCTCTCCTCCAGCCAAAAGAAAAGAAGGCTTAGATGTGAGGTTTGCATCTTAAAAGATTAATGTCCTTGCTTAGATATTTCTCTCAGGTAAAACTGACCTATCAGTATATTCAGCTTCTTTAGACTAGTGCCAGATATATCTCATGTACCTGAATCACGTATCCTAAGATTTTCGTATCCTAAGATTGCCCTGCCAGGTAAATGAATAAACAAGTTAATAGCATGCCCACTGGGTGTGAGGTAACCACGAAAAACCTGCTCAGGCTGTCACAGAACTACTGCTAAAAGAGACCATGCACCAGTAAAATGCAAGTTGTTTCTGTAAGTGTGGCCAGCAGCTCTGCAGGCTCCTAGGCAGGCATGCTAACACAGCAGCCATACAATGAGTGGAAACAGATGTGCTGATACAAGTAAAGAAAGACGTGTGTATGGAATAGCTGAGATGTACTGGGGTTTTTTTGTATTTTGCTTATTGTAAAAGTCAGACTCCCCAACTGTGGAACAACATTCAGCTGTGAAAATTCTGCTGGAAATCTTCCGAGACACATATCTTGTGAGGCCACAGCAAAGCAGTGGTACCTCAAAATCAAGTGAAAGGAAAATATTTAACAAAGACAATGACAAGGTCTCACTCATGATTCCATGGTTTGGAGGACACGCTGTCTTCTACCATAATTCATATATATTTTCTGACAGATACTGTCAGCAGTAAAGTGATTTGTCCTGGCACCAGCATTCAGCTTCTGAGATGGCCCGACAGCACCCTAAGATCAAGAGTTACAAATCCAATATGCGAAAAGTTGTTAGCTTTCTGCCTGACACGTCTCAAAATGGGAACAGGGGCAAAAGGCAGATCCAGGCCACTTGACCAAGCTGTTAGATTTTCAAATTTATCTTCCCATTCACCTTCAATATTTGAGCATGCTGACTTGAAACTGCTGTGAACAACACATTAAGCAAGCAAAATGTTGTTTCCAATTTATCTCTGAGAAACATAAACATTATACCAGTAGAATCAAACTTTAATTTCACATTCAAATACCTCTTAAACCAGCTACCTTGGTAATCTGCTTTGATGAGTTATTAACACTTTTGAGAAGACTGATCTTCTTTCAGTAGCATTGATTTAGCAGTAAAGGCTTTTTAAAATATTACCTTTTGCCAAGCTAACATGCAGAGAATTTGCTTAAGTTGCAGAAAGTCAGCCATCCGATGTGAACTGCACTGCTGTTGGAACAGAATTCATATTGTTTGGTGTCTCTCTGACATCTGCATTTACTAATTGATAAAGACTTGAGATCACACCAAAGTACCTGTCTCTCTCCAGTTCACCTAGCAGTTAATAAATGTTACCAGGATTCCATCCCCTCATTACAGAGTCAATTGAGAGGAAAATAGGTTTGCTCATTGGGTCAAAATATCCCCCCAGAATTCAAGGTGCAGTTTACATCTCCTTAAATATAGCCTCCTTGCTGCATTTTTTAAAACAGAAGGATGCCTTTAAAGTCAATGCAATGAGAAGGTGACATAAATGGCTCTCTTAAAGCTAAAACTTCCCAAGCCCATCATTTGCTTAAAGATAACAACATGACATATGCAAAACAATTCTGATAGAAAAGAGGAGGAAAACAGTTACCAGTGTGGGAGGTACCAAGATGGTTCAAGTCAGGGCTTTCCCCACAGCAAAGGTAGTTTGATGCTCTCTACGCTTCCCTGGCCAGCCACAGACCCTGCTATAGTCCAGCCACTTCCACAGCTCTGTCAGGCAGTTTACAGGACCACTCTCTAACCCAGATCTCTGCAGAAAGCAATGGGCCTGTAGCAGTTCACTGAGCTAGTTTGCAGCATGGTATCACAAATCATTTCATCAGTTCAGCAGAAGAGACCACAGACGAGTGAGGTTCCCCTGCAATGGGGGCAGGAGCCTTTCATGCTGCATTTTACAGCTAAGAAATATAAAGTGAAATGGTACTGAAATGGACAAAGGAAGGGAAAAATGACTGACCTGGAGTTTAGCAAGAGTTTTCCAAGAGGTTAAAGTCTCTGCAGAATTAAATACTCAGAAAGCACATTGAATAAGGTCACGTGCTATGGAAGTTCCATATGTATCTACCATTATGACAGAGTAACAACATTTCTTGTCTGCATGAACAGGCACTGCAGAACAGATTTGTTTTCAGCTAGTTTTACAAGGAAAAAGATCTTGCAAAATTCAATGTAGAATCATTACTTTTACGTAAGCTTGTATTTCCCTTAAATAATACTAGAGCATGATTTAAAAACAAATAGAAAGGGTATCTCATTCTCTATAACTTTTTTTTTCCCACAGAACCCTCTATTACTCCGTTTGTTTCTCATTACACACGTATGACTTCTCCACAACCATAGTGATAACGCCACACTTCAAGGTAATTTTGCACCTTCTAAAGACACATGACACATAGTAACCTCAATGGTCTTTTGTTTCTGTTTATGCTCATATTCCTTACTTACTACTGAGCTAGAGATGAGTTAGGTGCCATCTTTCAGTGATTACAGCATATTTCTCATCATGTGATTTCATTAAAAACTAAGTAGCTATTTGAACTGATCAGTGTGAAAGTTCCAGAATTTGGAGTGAACTGAAGGGTTGTCACTCTTGAGAAATGAGACCAAATACCGTGTAAAATCCTCATTTGTCATGATTAGCCTGCCTCCTAAGATCTAGAAAGGAATTCTTATAATTAGATGTGTGTCAATAAAGAAAGTTGATTAAAAAAACCCTCAAGACTAGAAACTACTTAAGGAACTGTGAAACATCAGTTGATTGTTGTCATTCTGCTTTTTCCCAGTTTTCAAAAGGTCAGGTTTTTGGACTGCTGCTTTTCTTGTGGACAAAAGATCATGTGGGTCTCAGGAAAATACAAATAAGCAGCAAAAACTATGCATATTAGCGCACAACTTTTATGTCTCTCTGTACTACTGAGGGAAGAAAAACCAGGAAGGACAGACAGTAATGCCTGAAATATGGAAACCAGAGGAAAAGTGGACGAATTTAAGATTTGTGATCAAAACACATGCACAAGGTTAAAAAAGGAAGGAAAAAGACTGAAGGAAAATACCGAGAGCCCTGAGAAGTGGCAAGATGGAGCACATAACTAGGATTACGTGACTTATGACAGGTATCAGGAAGTAAATCAATGGAAAACTGCAGAAATCAAACTGCTGCTGTTGAATCAAGAATTTTGGAGACTGAAAAGAGATTTCCTCTTGCATGGAGCAAGGGGCTTGTCAGGATCTTTACAAAGCATTCTGGATAGACAGACAACAAATTTTTCCTGTTAAAATGACTTTCCTTTGGACCTTCCAAAACTTCTGCTTTCAGAACTGCTCATGTCTGAGAATTCAGATCCTTTTTAAAGTCCTTCTCCTGGATCCTCCTATTTGTATGGATAAAGAGGGAGAAGGTTTTCTTAAAAATTCTGTCTGCAAGCAGGCAGAAACAAAGAGAAATTGTCCAATGAGATATTATAGTGTTTGCCCATTCCTCTGAATATCTTACTTTCTTCGTTCTCCTCCTAAGGGCAGTAGCCAAAAAAGTGCTTAGTAGAAATTACCTGTTTAACTCAATATAGAGTTAAACAAAGTCTTTAATGTTCATGCAAACTGGAATTTCTAACAATCTCAGACAAGAGCAGCACAAGGAAGAACTCAACTGTTTTCCCCCAGCGCATGAACAGCTGTGTGAGTCCATCCTTTCTGACCATCCTAGCCTCAGGCTGCTCTTCTTGGGTCAGTTCCAAAGCCTGATCCAAATGGAAAGCTCCCCTAAACCTAATTAGGCTTTGGATGAAACTCCAGGCACTTCAGGCTTGGTTTCTGACACGAGCCTCTCACTGCAGTCAAAGGTGCTTTGCTGCAGCAAAGATTACTGTGCAATTAATGCTAGACCAGTTTTGTGATATACACTGATGGGAAATAAAATGAAGCACTCGGCTCTTTTTCACTCGGGACTTCAGCCAGGACAACTTGCTTTCTAATGCATCTGTGCCAATGTCTGAGAAAAGCTGTGGATCAGATTCAAGCATAAATTTCCATTGTTTATTTTGCAACCTCGGAAGAATGAGAACTCACCAAGAAACAGCACTCTATCAAGCAGCCTATCTGCAAAGGCCAGGACTGCACTTTAACAAGCCATGTTCCCAGGAGCTCCCACTCTGAACAGTGACTGGCACAAAAATATTGACACCAGCTCACCACAAGGCCCCCAAAACTTCTGTAAGAGAGATGAAATACTAAACGGGTTTACAGAGGGAATCAATCTTTCACTTACAGCATATGGGGAGCAGAGCAGGAAGGAGCAGATTAACAAGTCGGTTTGAGGAAGTTTGTTTTCCTTTGCCCTTAGAAACGAAAAGCCTATTTTTATGTTGGGCCAATCAGCAACCATCTAACCCATCTTCCCATACAGCTAGGAATCTAGCAACACCCTCAGGGATTTAACTCACCTCCCCCCAAAGTCCTAAACACATTAGGCAGCCAGTTCATGCTTGTATAGACAGGTAGAGGTAGCCTGCTTGCCACAGATATCAACTGATTTTGCTACTAGTGCTGCTACTTCTTGTGTTCATGTTTTGCAAAGCTTCCATAGGTACAGGGCAGCTGTGTTTTACCAGCTATCCACAGAGCTGACCAAGCAGAGAGAATGGAGAAGCCACTTTATAAATCTTCCACCAAACTTTGTCCCAAACATTTTAATTCCAGTAACGGTTAGTTTCCAAAATCCAAAGCTAGATTGCTCTGTTCTTTCCAGCCTTTTCATTTTAAGCTTACATTACAGTAGGGATTTACCCAAGAGACAGAAAAATAAGTCCTATCTTTGAATTTAAATAAATCAGGAAGATAGTCTACACCTCTGCTACTTTCCTACATGGAAGTGATTCCAAAGGTATTTAAGTCCTAAGTTCTAGGAAAGAGTAGAATTGCTTCTGTTCTCCACAAAGCTCTTCAACAGAACAATCAGCCCTACAGCCTTCAGAGACCCAGGAGCCAGAAGGCATGGCTGCAATATTTTAGTCTGGCAGGCTTTCTGGTGGAGAAGAGGGTTTTCCCTAGTTAACCTTCACAGACAGAGTCAAGCTACCAAAAAAAATTCAAGCCTGAAGCTTCCTTTTATTATTAGTCATACTCATCTCATGCTGCTTCTCTATTTCCCTTCTCTAATAAAGCAGTACAATGCCTTCTGGCTTGCCAGAGTCCTCCTGACTTTAGGGAAATCTATATTCTTCTTTCTTCCTGACAGAAAACCCCTTTGCCGTGAACAAAGCTACAAGACCCTGCTTTCTCCAGTCACTCTAACTGCTGCCAAGCTACCATAAAACTGTAATTAGCACCTACCTGCACTATTGCTCTCCTTATAGGAAGGAAGTAATCACACCCGCAGCACAAATGGCTAAACCTAAAGGCATGGGCCCTTGGCTGTGTCCTCTGTCATACCATTTGCTGTTATACTGCATGTCCCTCACAGAACATCTTTTTGTATTTGCACAGTTTTGTTTCTTTTTTGCATCACTCAGCACTATCTCTGGCAAATGGAAGGTCCTGTTCGCACAAGCAAGGGTCATCAGTTAAGTATTCTTAGCAGGTTGCTTTTCATAGTGTGTGTTTCACTCCTAGGTTAACTAGGCACCTGGCAGCAATTATGCCCAAAGTCAGGCAACCCATCTATAGTGTACAGGCTAATAGAGGAGAAAAAAAAGTCCATTCAAGGGTGTATAACAGATACATCTCCATGAGAAGAAAGAATTTAAGTGACAGGATGAACGATGTTAGTTGCAGTAACAGCCACAACAAGCTTTTGATAAAGTCATGGCACCTTGCTGTTACATACTTTCCCTCTAGTTTTACATCCAAGTCTTGCACCCTCATTTGTCCTTCCCATCCACCCCATACCTTCCTTCTGCAGATGTGCCTCTGCCCTGCTCTCTGGCCTGTGTGGCCAGTGGGCAAGCGAAACTGTCCCTGTGCAGGTCATCACACTGGCAGAGCTCCTGTCATTCCCTTCTGGAGGCTTTGGTTTGGGTCATGAACAAGAACTGCAGTTCCCTCTTCACCTAAGGTGCGTGCTCGCTCCTCAGCGCTGCTGACAGGAGAAGTGAGGTACCCAGGCAAGGTAGAGAGGTGACGGAAGTGGCAGGGATTGTTACAGTCCATGATTGTTAGTGTCACTGGCAGAAGACAGACTCTGTCCTCTAGGAAAGCATTTTCACAAATACAAAGGCTCATGGGTACCTCTACATTATACACTAAGCTCACACTTGATTTCAGACTTTCTCATTGTTTTACACAATGTGGACAGTGTACACACATTAAGGACAAGAATGTTTAAAATATTAAGCTATCACTGCTTTGATGATCTTGATTTGTTTTTGTCTCCTGAGTAAGGACTTGCCAAACCCATCTAGTTTTCCATTACCAGTTGGCAAAGGAGGTAGTATCAGGCAAGGTGCTTCCAGCTTGCCCTGTTTCTTAACAACCAAAACGTCTGCTAACTTTCTCTAGCAGAGAAATATAAAACCAAAGCGATGGTCAGTGTGTGTAAAAGTCTCTTGTTCAATAATGGGGCTTATGTTCTTTTGCTCTCTATGCTGGCTTCAAAACTGCAGTTAACTAAAGCAAATCCTATACTGAGGCATGTGCCTACAGAATATTTTCACACACACAGTAAACTAAAACAACCTAGCCCTAAGTCTATGTGTTTGGGCATACCAGAATGTATTTTAAATACAAACCAAGTGTTGAAAGGATATCAGGATCCTACTGTGCAGTAAATGAAAACAAATGCCATTGCTGAGGTTCCATTACTCGTCTGTCTGTGCATTATTAACCCTACCTACTCCTGCAGCATCCAGTCCCCCATGAGTGATGGCTACTAAAATGACAGAAGAAACAAAAGTATCAGAGCCATGCAGGAAGCTTTTGTGCAACTCCAGTTGCCAGGGAGATACCTTCCAGTCTGTGTCCAGATCAGAACAGCTGTCTCATTTGGAACCTGACCTGCAGGCAACAATGAACATGCTGTGGCCACTGGTGAAAAAAATCAGCAAAAAGGAAAAAATAATTATAGACACTAACAAAAACACAAAAATAACTCAACCCCCCACCTTGTTGCTGAAATAAAATTTTGAGCTAGCAAGATACTTTTGATGTAAGATAATGAAGGACATGGCTCCTTTTCATCAATGTTGAGAAAGTGTGATTACCATAATTCCCACTTCCATTTGCACACAAAAAAACCCACACATCCAAAGACTGCAAAAGCTGGTAGGAGATTTCACACTCAATGGACTTTGGAAGAGAATAAGTAAAATTAAGGCAGGATTTGAGAGTGATGCTGTGCAACAATCTGATGAGGCCTGTGCAAATGAGAAGAATAAATTCCTGCCTATGGTTCCCCTTTGACAAAATCAGGCAAACCAGAAAAACTGTAAGGTCTAACATGAATCAGTGTCAAGCTTTGTTGTTGATGTCTAGGCTAAATAATGATGCCCACTGGGAAGAGTCCACCACACATCCAATATTTAAAATAGTGAAGTGATAAATTGATCTTAGAAACTAAATAAATGACTGCATACATGAAAGGCAGTTACTGTAGCCTACGTACTCAAATTCAGTTGTTCCTATTCATTTCAGGAGTCATTGCAAGAAGCAAACGCTGCCTTGCAATGCTTGCAAATACTCCTAACAAACAATTTTAAAGCTAATACTCCTTCAATTTTCTATCTTCCAGTCAAAAAAGGATTAAATTGAAGAAAAGTCATTTCAGCTGTACCTGCTTCCCCAGCCCAGGACTGCCTCTAGAACTGTCCATAAATTGCACATAGTTGCCCACTGTGCATTGTGCCATGCTGTCAGTACAATGCAGCAGGATTCCCATCCTCTTCAGGCTCCGGGGGTACCACAAGCAGGTACGTTTACAGGTAGTCTTAGCTGTCCCATTTCAAGACAAACCTCAGGAGAGCATGACTTTTTCCCCAGCTTGCCACCTATAGGGTGTATATGTAGGTAACAGCTTTATATATGGATTTGTATCCACATCAGTAGGAGCTGACTGCCAGAAGCTGTGGTTGTGATAAGTCTTGGCTCAAGCCTAAACACCAGGACCCTCCCTTCCCCTTGCACACCCCACATCCACGTGTGCAAGGAAGGTGCAGGGATCAGTTCTTTCTTGGCCTCAGACAATTCCCATTGTGAAGGGACATCATCTAACTCTGCTAATGGCCATTTCATTTGCTTAAGCACTTGAATCCCAAAGTCAATACAGTAGTCCTTAGGGTTCCAGTACTATTTGCCTGACAGTCATTTAAGCTTGCCACAAACAAACCTGAACTTGCTTTCTCTGCCATTACCTTAACAAAGCTCTTCCAGCATTTAATCTATGCCCCTATGCACTGGGTGAGATTTTAAATGAGAACCTTTGTTTCTGAAATTATGATAACAGCCATAAAGTTATTCTGAAAATAATATCCCACCCTTCTAAGCAATCTTGATGATGTTCAAGTTAAATAAACTTTTCTTATACCATCTTAACACCACATTCAAAATTAGTCAGTTGGTTATTTTCTTCCAATCAGATAATGTGGTCTGACTGCAATGGAGGGGTTTTGGAGGGTGCCTGCCAATTTTAGTGAAGCTAACAGAATTTTCAAAACCATTAGAAAAACTGAATAGAACACTTTGTTCTAGCTTTCTCAGGTTCTACTATTCAGGCTACACTGTACATGAACACAAGCACACACTGTGCAGGCAGACACATTGCATGCTGATCATGTATGTAAAAATAATTTCAGTATTATCAAAAAGAAAATTTTGGATGAGTTCACTGATGTGTTTGCATATTCAAATACTTCAGAATTTATATTAGGTATAAAGTGTCTTTTCTTCTATTTTCCAGGAAACATTCTTAAAGGTGATTTCACATTTCTTTATTGATTTGTTTCTCCTTTTAAATAAATTCTTCAGATTTCATTCCTCATACTTGACTGAAATAAAACTGGTGTTTTCTGTGATATTGCTATGTTACCCCGCAATAAACAAATCATGTGCATTTAACAGAGACACGTAACTTTTTTTTTTTTTTTTTTGGGGGGGGGGGGGGGGGGGACCCAGGGGTAGAGCAAGCAAAACCAAGACAGATTTTAATTTCAAGCTGCTTAGGGTCTTGTTACATCAAGAGCAGCCTGAGGGGAGATACTTTACAGATGACGGGGAAGTATCTTGACAAGTTCCTTTAAACACAGATACTGCTTTAAATCTTTCTCTATTCTTTTATTTAACAATTTTAAAGGTCAAAAGCCAGGGATTTCACCATTAAGTGCTATACCTCACTATGCTTGCTTGCACTTTTGAACTGTATTGTTAGTTGATTTAAATGCTAAAAAAAAATCTCAAATGCACTAAAGAGGCTAATTTTTTGCGGAAACATTTCTTTCCTTCACAAGGTCACTGCTTCACTGGACTGGAACAACAAAGTGGATTATTAATACTGTGCAATCCCAAAGAGGCTAAAGATCTTTTGACCCATGAAACTCACTGGTTTGTGAATCTGCAATTAGGATGTGTCTGATGAAAACAGAAATAGAGGTGTAGAAGAGAGGAAAGGTGGCTGTCAACAAACAAAGAATGCTTTTTCTGAGCATTACAGATGCCATTGTTTTTAGTAGGACGATACAAGATTCAGCCTCTTTTAGTAGAAGAGGTAAGTTCTGCTTCCTTTGGGGTGAGGTATTCCTTCCCTGCTCAGAAACACAGAAAAAAATCTGTTCTTTGTCCTTCTGCATCCCTTGTCTCTTAGGCAGAAGTCTTGGGTAATCAAGCCCACCCTACAGGTGCAGGCCTGCAGGGACCTAAGCTGTGCAGGATATTATCACTCAACAGTACCTGCTGTCACAGGCTGCAGCCAGTCTTTTGGGAGATTCACTCCTGAACCAAGTGTAATATTATTACTATGACATTAGTGACCCTCTGAGGATCAATTAAAGTTGTATTGCCAATTCTTAAAATTACCTGATGCCATCTAGTACCGCAAGCATTTGGGCTTAGCTAGAAATTTACTATATAGAAAATTTTCTGTCTAGCATCCGTCTCAGCCTGATTTGCTGTTTTAGTTTGTGTTCTTGTTGCTGCTTTTAATTTTAGCCAAAGTGCTTCAGTTATTTCCAAAGGGAGATAGGCTCTACCCATGTGGATATATATATTTTTTTTCAAAAACACCTGCTATCTTTTGCCAGGACTCCCCACTCTTGTGCTTTTCTGGTCTTAGATATAAGCATCTCTTCATCCTGAAGTATAGATCAGCACAGCTACTTTCCTTTCTTATTAAGCTATTTCTCCAGCTGGCTATGTTCACATGTATCTGCAGATTTTCTCCAGCTGGCTATGTTCACATGTATCTGCAGATTTTCAAAGACTTGGCTGATACCAGTTCTCCAACTGATGACTAGCAGGAGAAAAAAGCTTGAGCGTGACTTCCCTGCTTTCTGGTTGATGAGAGCCTTTCCAATGCACCAAAGCCTTAGCATCCATGCACTAACCAATTCAAACATAACCTCTATTAGCAGAGGTTTCATTAGCAGTATTTTAACCTAGCCAGGCCTTGGGACTCATCTCTGTAGAGGAACTGTGTCCTGTGACTTCAGAGCAAATTCTCTTTGTACACAGAGGAACACACTGTGAATTTATCAGACCTAAGTCTTATTTTTGGCAAATTATTTCTGCTGCATTCTTTGTCATTTTGCAAGCAGTACTGATTTCTGTGTGTGCAAAGAAAATACTCTTTAGAATCACTTGCTTTGGCTGGATATAGAATTCCATGATTAACTTCAAGTAGAACCACTACAGCTCTCAGCACCAGGAGATATAGTTGCAGGACAGCAAACCCTGGGCCATTTGGGGGCTTCCCATAGGCTGAACAAGTAAAATTCTGATGACAGCACTGCCAAAAAACTGGATCATATTCCACGAGACATTTTAATACAATTCTAATTCCACTGCCAAAATCCCAACACTACAAACAGTCCTGAAGCCTCAGGTTTGCCAGTTTTGTCCTTCAGGTCAAGCAGGGAATAGGTGATGTCTAGAGCATCTATTAAAAGCAAGCAGAAGCCTATACTCAAATGCAAACTTTCCTAGAGGCCGTCCTGAGTGGATATCAGCCCAGCATTCACATACCTGTAGTATTCGTGGGCCACGACTGCAAACACTCACTTTGAATCTTATGCTGTATGTCCCATCATGTCTTGTAATGAAATCACATGGTCAGTGCAGGCAAGACACGTTAGTTGTAAGTTCCCTTGTAGAAGAACTTGATGTAGCACATACTGAGATGCTACAGGATTGGCAAAATGTCCAGGCTTAGACATTCTGCATGCAAGCATCTTAGGGTTTATGTGTGAGAACAAGTTGTAAAGAACGCTATGTTCTAGTCCTGTTTAAGTGAAGCACTCCCATGTAGACAGGAGAGGCATCTATAAAGGACAGCTTCTGTACAGAACATGGATGCTCTGCCAAAAACCAGGAATGCCACATCAGAAGTCAGGAGTAAACCTGCACACAAGCAACTAAGATAGAACCATACTGACCCAACATCCCAGACACAAGCTAATTTGCTCGCACTGATATCCCTGGTATTTTATTATATTGGTTTGCTGTGTGTATTTTTCCCTGCCAACCAAGCAATTGCTTAGTTCAGCTAAAAGAATGCACACAGGATTTTTTTTCTCTTCAACTTTTCACCAAAACAACTGAGGGACACAGTATGGCTTCCAGGTGCTGACTGGCACATGAACAAAGGATTGTGACCTCTTCACTATACAGCAGCTCACCACACAGTCGCTAAGCACCTTTGAAACCCCTGAATTCAGGCTGCATGCAGCTCGCATTGCTTTATCTGAACTGACTGCTTATCAGCAAGAATGTAAGTATGCTATTTAATAAGTACCAAATAGGCCAGAATGTCACTAGCAAGATATGTGTTCTGGGCAAATTGGCATGAAATCAGCCCTGCTTCTATGCTGAAAAAATAAGAGAACATAAAGCAGCATTATGATTTTTCTACAGAATTGGGCAGAACTCTCTCAGCAAAATACTACTGTTACAGATATACACATACAGCTCCTGTTCAAGTTAGAGAACTCGCTCTGTTTTTCTGACTGATAGATGGGTATCCTAACAAGAAATAGAAACTGATTAAAAGGGGTAAGATGTTCTAAGACATGAATTTACATAGCCAGCAAGCTAGACCACAGCAGCTCTCTCTGGGGGCCGTTAACTTCATTTAACTTTACACATTTAACCCACTCACCTAAGCAAGGAGACTAGTCTTCTAAGGCTGCCTAGGTGGTCAACAGAGAGAAATGGGTCCACCAGAGGGCTATGAGCACTTAAGGTAGGCTAAGTTGATCACTCACTAGAAGAGCCTTCTATTGACTAGCCGGGAAGCATAGCAAGACCAGTTCCCAGCTTAGTTGCTTGGAATGGGAAAAAAAACAAGCATGTTTGCTCCCATCACACCAAAATCTGTAAACTCCAACTTTCTGAGCATGTCATCAAGGCTCCTTTTACCTTGCCTATTATTTTAAAATAATTTTAATTCTGTGAAATGCAAAAGTCTTTTAGTTCTCCCAGTCCAGCCCAGCAATCTTCATGGTTAGTGCATGAACTAATTTCAGAGCGAGTAACTTAGCACCTCACACTCACTGATACAAAGCATGCCTGGCATCACATCATATAAAATTTATCTGTTTGCATTACTGTCTTTAAGACTCTGTGCCTTCGTGGCCTAAGATATTATACATGCACATGGATACATGAAATACTTGTATTTTTAATTTATATTTATCCCAGCAAGCCAGATAGTTAGTCATTACCACACTAAAAGGAAGTACTGCAAGGCAAGAAAAGGGAAAAAAAATATATCTTCAGAAAGATAGCAGTACAGTATAAGAAGCTTGCTTTTGCCTCTAAAAAGTCTCTCAAATCAGGTTCAACTTATTTCTTCCATATATATTTCTGTACACCTGTGAAGTAGAAAGAAGGGTAAAAACATGTGGAATCAGATCAGTGGGAATCAGTTGCATTTCAACTTTCAGTTACAGCTGGATTTCATAAACTGAGGCACCATCTCTCATCTTCTTAAAACTGGTTTGCAGAATGCCTAGTACAAAGGCACCTGATGGGGAGCTGTAAATACAAACATTCTTTGTGTGCTGATCGCTACACTAAACGATGTGGCACTATGGAAAGACTTACAACATATTCAGCTGCCCACTAGCTGGACAACAAAGAATCGAGTGGCTGGCCAAGATGGAAACCTCATCAATTAATGCTTGTACATTTAACTAGGTAGCAGAAGCAATTTGTTCTCAGTGCAGTTTCCTAGGCTGAATAGGATAGGGGCCACTGCACATTAGGTCCTGGTGTATAACGCAACCTCAAATCCGCAGCCATTTACATTCATAGGTTGGACTGTAAAGTGCGGTGAGTCAAGAACAGATACACTGTCCCATTCAGCTGTGCTTTCTGCAGTGGCAGCAACATCCAACAGAGCAGGCTGCTCAGAGCAAAAACCACTTCAGCTGCCTCACATAAATCCACTGCTAAATACATGTTGGCATCTGTAGTGTTCAGGGAACTGTCTTTAATACAGCTAAGCTTAGGAGAGAATTCAGAAAAGCCTGTGAAGAAGGTGGTTTCTTAAAAAAAAAAAAAAAATTCTATGTTGTTTCAAGTTTATGCATTTTGTAAGTGCAGATGAAGGACAGTGGTTCTGTAGGGTGGATGAGCTAATGACTTCACACAAGACAAACTAAAGACCCTGAGCCTGATCTGAGTCACTTTAAAGCTATTTCACATTCATGAGTCTTTTGACCAGCATTCTTTGATAGTAAGCTGTTTCTAACATGTCACACCTTTCTTGGTACAGTCAACAAGACAAAGCAGAGAGAGTGCTTTTAAAATACAGTGAAATACGGACATTGGAAATTTTCCTTTTACAACTAGCAAGGTGTCAGTAGGCAGAAAGCTAGTAAAGCACTTTTTGCCATTGTAGAGAGGAGGCAAAAGACAACATCTCTTCGACTGATGGTTCAAATTCTTACTTGATGAGTTTTCAGACTGCACCAAGTCGCTGCTTTCTGGAAAGGCATATTTTTTTTTAGGATTTCACTGGCTGCTAGTCACTTGGGAGGACACCACATTCTGATTTGTCTAGATTTCTGTACCAATCACTGGCTTTTCACAAAATGAAGCAGTTTGCTCAGCTCAATAGGTTTAGGAGAGAGAGAAAGCAAGAGTATCATCCATGGTCTTCTAGCCATCTCTACTGCACATGATGGGGAATCTACCAAGTTATTTATTTACTGTGGATAAGAACTATTTCATGCTAAACGGTTCTTTTCAGCAGTTGATCTGCTTCAGTGCTTTTATCTGGACTGCCTGGACACTACTGAGGAGCTGCTATCATACATAAACTAACTTCTTTCTTAGCAGGTGTTGCTCTTGGAAAGTAAGGTAAAGAGAGGTAGAATGAGTGGAAGCAATTTCTCTCACATTTATTGCCAAATGCAGCAGTACATGTGTTTGCTGGATGAACTATTCCCTAGTGAACTGCTCTCCTACTATGCTTAAAGGCCTGTAGGGTTTTTTTGTTGTTTTTTGTTTGTTTGTTTTTTGTATCTTGACTTGAAAAACTCAAGTATGTAGCTACATATCTAGACTGTTTGATTCACCAGCTCTGCAGCTCTGTGAAAACTCCAGCACTGCTACTGTCCACTTTGGCAGTGAAAAACAGATGAACGCTGGTAGCAGCTTTAGGCCTGCCCGGCTGGTAACCTACATGACCCAAAAGGGCATCCATCTTTCCAGGATATTCATACCTGCAGGTGACCAATATACCAAACACAGTTCCAGTGACTTTGTCATGTTAGATGTGATTCATTTTAGGCAGCAGTCCAACTCTACATCTTTACAAAAGTCTGATGTAGTGAGACAGCAGATCAAAAAGTGCTTACAGGTTTGTGATTACACAACTAAACTCTCTTACTGAAAAAAGACAAGGAGCACTATTTGTAGAAATCTTTTGTGGACTTAGGAAGAATGAATTCTAGCAAAGCTCTGGTACTGATTGTTAGTTTCTTAATCTTAATGAAGATCTCAGATCACATTCCTTTTTTATATCTGGGAAAAAATGCTTTTCAGATAGGTGCCCTTTTCCCAGGCATATGTATATAGTATGGAAGACTTCCTTGTTCCAATCAGAGTTTAAATATAACTGGTGAGCATCGCTGTATTCATATCTGCATGAAGAACACTATTTACACCTCTGTGACTGTCAGAAACCCTGATCAATCATGTTGCAATAAGCGGGTGGCAGAACTGCTGAAAAGGAGAGGATTAGCCATGACTATTACATGTAGGTAAAATCTCAATGTCTTGGTAAAGAGCAGAAGGAGAAAATAGGAAACTCTCCCTCTTCAGGAGATGAAACTAGGTTCTGTTTAGGCACATCACATAGGCCTGAATTTGCAAGGGTTTCAGGAATATCTGTTTGGAAAACTTCAACTCAGTAACATTTGCATTTTATTCATGTAGTGCTTATCTGTGCTTATGCATGTGTCTACACATCAGATGGAATTGCTGCCACGTTCAGAAATCAAAACAAATAACCAAGGCTTCCAAATATCAATGAGAAAACAAGCTGGCTCATTAGTTTGTTTTCTGAACAAAATTCCATTAAAACTTGGAAAAAGATCCTAAGCACAATGTAATATGGATCATGATTATAAAGACTGTACTATACTATAAACTTTAAAATATAAACCACCCAACTTTCCACACACACACAGAAAAAGTTATCCACATTTTAGCTCTAGGACAATTAAGGCAGTTCCTACAACAGAGAAATAATCACGAGGCAAAGAGGTAAAGGTGATGAAAGCGGTCAGAGAGAAAAAGCAAAATAAGGGTTTTGAAGTTTTGTGTATAACTCAGCAAAAGCAAAAACAAGAAAGAAGCCAAAGGAAGAAAGGAGCTCTCAATCTCCTTCCCAACTCTTTTGCAAGATTTCAGCACTCTGAGCTCAGAATTCAAACAATATCAATGAGGTAGGGTTCAAATTTTGATACAACTGCTACCTGTTTCTTTAAAACATGCATTTCCAGAATAAAAAAATGGGCATAACTTCATTGGAAACTTGCTCTTCTGTAAACACATTTTTTGAGATATCTTTTGTTGCTTTTCTCTCACCTTTACACCCTGGACCACCAGGTGTCAAAATCCTAGGAGATCCCTGTCCTTGTGAGGTGGTGGGGAGCTGCTGGCATATGCAGAGAGTTGACAGAAGCTATGAGATTATATATTTTTTCTATATATTTATAAATACCTCTATATAAATAATTTTATATATTTAAATGTATTTATATATACTTTTTTAAACATATTTTCTCTAAGGACATTTTCACACCTCTGTCACCACCTTTTTCCCATCCAAATCTCCTTGGAATTCCATCACCCTAATTTCTTTTCAGATGTCCAGAAGGGTCATTTTCAGCAGCCTCCAGACATAGCCGCTGTTTCTGTGGAGTCTGCTACCTAGCATGAACTTTATCCATACCATTTTAGTGAAGACTTCAATATCCTTCCAACCACAGCTTCCACAAATAGACCTTCAACTTCTAGAGGAAGGCACAGGCACATTCTGGCTCTCCTGGCACATGCCTGAATACCTTCCTTAAACCTGCAAAGCCATTTATACATAGTACATTGAGTAACAGTGCTTGCCCTTCACAAGCAACAACACATGCCCATAGTCCTAGTGAGAGTTAGCATCAGCAATGGAATCAGCTCATGAGTTCTGCCCTCCACCTCCTTTGCTTGCTTTGCATCACACCTGTCATCATAAGCAATGCTGGTACTGCTTGCAAAGGAGGCCTTCTAATCAAGATAAAGCAAAATGATGCTGTCACAGAAGCTGCAAGAGTGCACTGACATCAACTGGCTAAAGATAGAAATCGGTGTTTATTAAATGGGAAAAAAAGACAACATAGAAGAAATGCTGTCTGTAAGCACTCACAGCAGAGTGCTAACAAAACCACTGTAAACATGACTTGATTATGCTTTATATATAGCTCATTCTGGTATCTTAGCTATAACAATTTCACATAAACATGAATTTAAGTATTATAATCCATTTAGCATCTGAAGAACTCTCTTTATAAACGCTCTTTATAATCTCCTAGGAAGGGGCATCCTTCATCAAAAAAATTGGGGGGGGGGATGATTAAGTTACTTGTGATGATGTTTTTTACCTTTAAGATGCTACAGCTAGTCTTACTCTCATTCTCTTAACTCCATCTCACCCTCTATCACTGCTCCCTAAAATACATTTTTTGCATAGATCGTACAAAAATTATCACTCCCTCCATATGTGGGAGACCACCACCCCGACTACATACAGTGTTATTACACTACAATTCCTGCTTGCCAGACTGTAAACAAAGCGGGCTAGTAGACCGACCTGCTGTTCCTACCTTTTCACATACTAAGCTGACTATTATTCAGTAGGATAAGAAATTCTTAATAGAACGGCTTGAGCTGGCTTTCCTTTTATCAGATAGCACAGGGGTTTAAGTCAGACTGACGCTAACAGCTTGGAGTGGTTCCCACAGATAAAAGTCTGTATCTGGCTATGCTGCTACTGAGTGGAAAAGGATACATTTGTAAACTATTAGTACTTTCTACTTCTAGGCTTTTCTTCCTTCTCAAAGATCTAGGATGGTGACCATTGTTCAGACCCTCGATATATTCTATCAACAATACAACACATTGCAGCCATTTTAAAATAAACTGTGGAGGACAGAAAAGTCACTGAAACTTCCTGCTCTTGTTTATCTAATATCACTTCAGCCTCACTTTCCCCTCCAGAAGCAAATCTTGATGTCTTCCAAATTACTTGACATACAGTGATGCAAATTCTCCTCACTTATTTCATATTGATTAGTATTTGCCTGAAATACTTCCTGAGATTACTTTTGCAGAATAGTCCCTTCTATTTCTAGAACACCCCTGCACATCACGCCAATTAAAGGTGTGAAAAATTCTTAGTTACAACAATCCCCTTTCAGAAACTCTAAAGGTGTATTCTTAAAGCCAGGTCATCTTGTAACTGCCCATAATGAGAGTGGACTCTGAAGTGATATGAGAGTTGAAAGAAAGTAACTAATGTGTGATTTTTTTTTTTTTTTTGAAAAACAGGTTTTAAACTGATTTTGAAGCTCTGAATAATTGGAAAAATTGTGAACAAATTATTTTTGCAATACTGTACCAGAGGTGCATGCCAAGAAAAACAGCTTTTTGTCTTGCCACCTCCTCCTCACTCCCCATTTTAATTACTACAGTTCGGCAGCTGATCCTGCAGAGAACCATAAAAAAGCCACACAGACCAGCGCTTTCCAGAGAGAGATAAAAGGGATGGAGAGAGGAATTAATTAAATCCATTTAAAACCTTTTCAATGAGTTTCCTTCTAAAGTCACAGTTCTAGCTCCTGCATAGCTAAGTACAATGACATATGGTCATAACGGGAGGAGGCAGAGCTGTTGGTTATTTGTCTTTCCTTTCCCACTCTCTACAGAATTGAGCAAAACAGGGTTCTGATTCTGGGGTGTTATAAGCAAGCCAGTCAGGATCCAGAGAAAACAGGCAGCTGTATGTGTTTTAAATTTACAGCATAGCATATAGCTTTCTCACAGGCTGGCTTATTCAGCCTTGAGGGTGACTGCTACCTGGGACTGCTTACTGTCTATTTTACACATAAAATAGCACCACCTTACTACTTTTTTCAATCCTTTCTTTAACCATTATAATATACTGGACCTTCTCTCCTCCCAGAAGGAGTGTGTCACTTATTTCTGGGATGCTTAGGAATAATATTAGAACCGACTGCAACAGCTCCACAGCAGTGGCTTCTACGTTAATTTATTTTGCTGCCATTTTGCAGCTGAACATCAGAAGAAATCGTGGCCCTTTTCCTACTTTTTTCCTTCAGTGTGGAGGGTAGTAAAGAAGCAAACAAGCTTGAGTACCCATACTATCAGAAAACAAGGGGCATAAAGAGGGCAAAACTAGAAGCCACTAGCAGCTGGTCAACAGGAACAAGCCCTTCAGGGTGAAGCAAAACCTCTGCAAGGAAGCCACATCTAGCATTGTTTGAGGGTTTACCTGCAGCTCTCACAATGGCATAACTTTGTAAAATCAGCATGAAATGATAGCTTTATATACAGAAATATACATAAAATATAACAGCATAAGTTTGAGAATCTGGCTATGTTTCAAAACCTCCACAACCAGGGTCAGGCTGACGTAAAGACTGAAGATTGATCTCCTTATCACTTCTAGCCTGAGAGTGGTTTACTCTGTCTCCTCACTTTTCTTAGGTTCTTAGGTTGTTCACACTCCAAGTTTGATTAACTTCAGACAGTAATTAAATTTCAATAAAATCTCTTTTCATTACTTCAGCCTGGAGTTTTCTGAGTTGCTCTCTGATGCCTGTTTTTAACTCTTCAATATCAAACATCAAAATCCAGGCAAAATGCTAAAAACAGACCATCTTTGCAAAGGGCACTTGCACACGTGTAGGTTACAGATGCAACAAGCTTGTTCTTAAAATTTAAAATCCAGCAGAAGGTTTGCTTTCCTGCTCAAGATCCTTCCATCATAGACCTTCATACACTGGACGAAGTTGACTCAACTGGCCTTTTCTCTTCTCAGTACAAAGAGCAGCATAAATGCCCAATGCCTTAGGATCAGTGAACACTGAGCACTGTAAACACAAGGGAGGCCTCAACAGACCACAGTGCAGAAGCCTGCCTTTTGTACTAAGTGATTAATTTTTTTTATCTAATGCCTGACAATACACTAAAGAAGAAAGGTTGAACTGTAGCCAGCCAGCAGCCTATATGGTCAGGTATTACAGAGTTGCCAAACTAAACAAAAGAGATTCTGAGAAAGCAACAAATAGCATCACCAATTCAACACTGGATAGAGAAACAATCCTACATTAGAAATGCTACAGTATGCAATCCCCCACCTCATGGGAGGAATAAATCACATTTCAGCTTCCAAAGCATTTGTTTTCCATTTGGACAGATCACCACCACACTGCTAGACCTCTCCATCCCCATGCACCACCTGTGTCAGAGACCAGCTCACATCGAACAGGATACCAGCCTCAGGGAACTAAAGGCACAGTATGTGAGGCCCAAGAGATCAGCTAAAATGTACTGCATTTTTTTTGATTGCTTACTGCCATCTTGCTGGTTTTTCACACCTGAAGTACAGAGCATGGAATGTTGTGAGGGGATTTTTCTATGGAAATAATAAAAAAGGAGCATCCATGATCCAAAATCCCTAAGGTGAGTCTTTTTTTGTGTGTGCGTGCATGTGAAGTTTACCCCAGGTGCTTGGAAGCAGCTGTAATCCACTATCAAAAATAAGTGAAGTCTTTTCCTGTCTTATCTCCTTTGCTAATGATACTGGGAAGCTTCCTAAGACTGTAACTGAATCAATTTTTTAGTTTGCCAAACTTCCACTCCCTGTATTAAAAATGATGAACTGCTGTATGTGATTTCTTCAGCTGAAAACAGATTGGCTGCATTTGCCTATGAACCCAAGTCAGAAGCTATCTGAGCACTGACCAGAGTTATAAATGCTAGAACTGTTGTACAGAGCTGTCTCCAGGAATAGTGATGCAACATCCACAGAACACACCAAGCCACACATGCTCTCTGGTCTCCACATTAAAGCTTGTCAAAAGGCAGACTTCAAATTCCCCAGGAAATTCTGACATTTCAAAATGAGTTCGAGTTTCAAGGTGGAATGAAAAAACACTTAAATATACTTTCCAGATTATTTTGTTTGGATCTATTAAGCTGTCTAGATTCAATATGATAGCACTCTGCCAGAAATTCAGCTTTTATGCTGTATTATATCACGAGAAAAAAAATCCCCCCTTGAAATAAGATACTGAAATATTTTATTTCACTTGTTTCAAAAGAAGTTACTAAATCAACAAGAACCACAAAACACATCCTAACTGTTCTGCTCTAAACCACCATTTCGAAGTGAGCTCTC
The DNA here is from genome assembly GCF_036370855.1 of Dromaius novaehollandiae. Lineage (NCBI taxonomy): Eukaryota > Metazoa > Chordata > Aves > Casuariiformes > Dromaiidae > Dromaius > Dromaius novaehollandiae. The sequence goes on along the minus strand of NC_088103.1, from coordinate 14,856,600 downwards.
ATACTTTAAGGCTACCCCTCACTCTCCTTTCCTTGCTCCCCATAAAAAATATTCTTATGCTACAGAAGGTATTTATTCTTTTGTAGGGGATGCTCCACACTTAGAAGGGAGCTCATTCCTCACTAAGCAATAGTTTCACTTCGGATCATAGAAATGTTCTGTTTCAAAACAATTCATTCCAAAAGTGCCATGATAGAGCATAGAGAAGAGCCCTAGCTGAATTCTGATTCAACCACAAAGCTTTCAGCATCTGCCTACCACCTGGGCTAGAAGACTTTTCTTAGACATGTGCTATGGTCAGCTGGAAAGCAAGAGGGACCAATTCCTCCAGGAGCAATTCAGAACACTTAGCGAGACTCCTGCTCTGAATCACAGTATTGATGCATTGGAAAACCTGTAACAGCTGACTAATCACTTCTTAAAGAGCCTTTTAATCATTAAGTCCTTCATAAAAAAATTTACAAATGAAACCTTCAAGGTAAACAAGTGTTTCTTAAGAACTAATCACTCTGACTGTAACAAGTATCGTGGAAGTATAAAGGGCTTTTAAACTTCCACAAGAAGCAGAACTAATATTTAGATCCATCATTAACAGCAGAACAATGCATTACTTTCCAAATAAAAACAGCATAAAGGAATACATGTATTTCTCTAGGATACCAGATTTTCACTCAACATTAAGGAATTCCAAGAAAGTGCTGGAAAACACTTAAAAAGCACCAGGAACTTCCTAGAAAGCATTAGGAAATTCATAGGAAGGTTCTGGACTGATGAATGCTTGGAAATAGCAGGAAACTCCCAGAAAGAGCTTAGGAATTCCTGGAAAGCAGAAGGGAAAGTCCTACAAAGCACAAGGGGATTTCCTAGAATGCACTAGAAAAAGTTCTAAATGGAACAAGAAAATTCCTACCAAACATAAGGGGCAGGCCCCTAGACAGCAAGGGACAGGCCCCTAGACAGCAAGGGACAGGCCCCTAGACAGCAAGGGACAGGCCCCTAGACAGCAAGGGACAGGCCCCTAGACAGCAAGGGACAGGCCCCTAGACAGCAAGGGGAGATTCCTAGGAGGCAAAAGTGGGAACTTGTTAGAGAGCAAAGGGGAAATTGCTAGAAATGGGAAAATTCCTAGAAAGCAAAGAGTGAATTCATGGAAGGATATAGGAAGAATCCTAGAAAGCAAAGCTGAAGTTCCTCAAAAGCAAAAGGGGAATTTCTGGAAAGCATCTGAAAAATTCCTAGAATGCAGGGGTGAGCAGAAAGCAAAGTGTCAATTTGTAGACAGCAAGGGTCATGTCCTACAAGGCAGTCTGAATTCCTGGAAAGCAAAGCCCGAATTCATGGAAAACAATAACATTTCTGGAAAGCAAAGGCTGGATTTTTAGAAAGCCATAGCATTCCTGGAGGGCAAAAGGTAATGCCCAGAAAGCAAAGAAATTCCTAGAAAGCACAAGAGGAAATTCTTAGAAAGCAAAGCCTGAGCACCTCATAAGTAGTAGGAAAACTCCTAGAAAGCAGTAGGAATATTCCTTGCAAACAGCTGTATAATTCTTAGAAAACAGTGGGAAAATTCTCCTCTACATCTACAATACTAGCACAGTGGATCAGCAAGAGACGGTTTTTAAAAAAATATTTCCATGTTTAGGTAGGTAGGCACAGAGAGCTTTTGAAAAGCAGCGAACCCCAGTGAGATGTGTATTTTGACCCAGAACAGCTAAACAAACTGAAACGGAAACAGAAAAGTAGACAAATTCTTAGTCAGATCTTGATTCAGTTATCAAGCAAAATGCTGCTTCTAGCCATTCATGGGCTCCATATCAATAGCTTTGTATCTGACAAAGCATCTCCATAAACCAAAGTTAAGAACGTGCTTGAGGGTTACTGAATGCAGTGGATAGAAATTCATCTCATCCGACTTGGATCAGGTAAAAATTGAGGGGTTTTTTAGGCTGGACAAATCACCTGGACTACCTCAGTATTCAAGGAAAAGGGAGGCAGAGGGAGGGAGAGAAGGACTCCCAATCGTAGGGTCACCTTAGAGGTATTTGCAAGAGAAGAAAATTTCTCCCACCTCCCTTTTTGCCTAGCTACTTAACTTTTCAATAACGATAGTTCTCTAAGATGAACACCAACCAGAAAGATGTAACATGTGTTAAGCTCCCCTCATGTTATTTGCCAGGTAAGTCTAGACTGACAAAAGGGATGCTGAAGAAACCATCTGATGCTGAAGAATGATGAAGATCCTGAAAAAACCATTTGCATTCTACAGAGATAACCCACAGTGCACATTAACAGAGAATAAAAATTGGCTAAGCATTTTGGATAAAGAAACACTTATTTCTAATGTTAAGTCCTCAAAACTCTCAGTCCCCTGTGTTCACATTTCACCCTGTTGCAGGTTTCCTGGGTTCTGTAACATAGCCCAAATAAGGAAGCTCTTCATTTTGCCAGAGATCTCCATTGGTCAAATTTTCAAAACAAGGTTAGCAACAAAAGGTGGTGTCTGATTACATGCTCCTGATGATTGTGCTGCTGGAGTTTTTTTTTTTGTATTTTTTTGTTTTTGTTTTTTATGTTTGTGTTTGATAATAGGTGGCTCTGGGTTGCTAGGAAGTATCTTTATAAATTGAACTGCACTACTCAGGTTAATGATATTATCTGGAAAGAAGCTGTAAGTGTATGTGTGTGGGGAGGATGGTAGAAAGAAGTAAGCACAAAAGCAGAGCCTGGTTCATCTTTTGATTAGAGGACTTTCAAACTGAAAAAAAAAATTCAATAGCACACAGCAAGCCCTCGATCCTGGGAGTGTGTGTGTCATTACTGATGAAACTGTGCTTACACCAAGACCCTCAGTAGACTTGAAATACATTAATTTTGTACCAGCCTGGTGAGAACCCACAGTAACCCCTAATGCAAACTAAGCGGGCTCTAATAGGCCAATAAAACTGTTTGAGCTCCCTGAACATAGTGGAAAACATTTACTCCAATGGCTGCACTTGACAGAAACAGCCTCTAAGGCAGGCAGAAGGAAAAGCAAGAAACTCGGGAATAATATGAATGAGCTACTTAGAAATAACCACATCTAGCCATAGTTCTCCAGAATGTATGATCTGTTTGCAGCACAAACTCTGTAAATACGCATGGATGTTACGAACTGTTACATGATGGGTTAGTATGAAACAGAAGAATGTTTCTGAGCTCCACTGTGACAGGGACACAGGAAACCAAATGCTTAAAGCTCTGTCCAGTGGTGAATCCAGGCAAAAGGAAAAGAGTAAGCTCCAGAACATCATTGCTTCCTCTGATGAACATGCAAGTATGAAGAGAGGCATAGAGCAGGCTGAACTATAGTTTCACACCTTGCCCCTACCAACCAGTTACACTACCAGATGCAGTGGAGACAACCATCAAAAGTAGGATGTCAACTTGAAGCCCAACGAATCCTTTATAGTCCCTACAAGAGTCAGCTAAATGGCGCTCCGAACTATTAAGTAAAACAATAGGGCCCCATTTTCTGTTGTCTCCATCCGTCACAGACACTATAATATTGGCAACATTAGAGCTGTACACTACCATACAAATACACCAAGATTTTCAAACAAGCTTAGGAGAGCTAGGAACCCAAAGGCAATTTCTTGCTTCATGGACCAGAGCAAGCATTTCTTAAAAAACTAGCCCCTCAGTTCTTACTGCACTGAATAGACTCTGGCGCCCAACCCTTTTAGAGTTTTTCCAAACGTCTGGCTCTATATATAGCAGTAATTAGGGGAGGGAAAATTTTTGTGAGGCCAAAGGGGTGACTTCTATGGAGCACCACAGTTTTTAGTCAGCAAAGCATTTGGTCTTCTCCTTTGACTGTCATTATGGTGGGCATATACTGAGCACACCACCAACATAAAACACAGTAATAAGTTTTACATTACTTTATCTTCTGAGTAAGAGGTGTTAATTACATTCCCAGCTCTCAGAAAGCTACAGATTCCAGGCTGAAGTTATTCCATCTAGAAAAAAAGGGATAAAAAAATGCAATATAGTAAAGTAACTTCTCAACTGATAATGGATATGCGGCCAAGAAGCTAAACTTGTTTTGCACATGAAAGATTTGTTATTTGAATGGACACATTAAAATTCAGAAACAACACAAATCTGATTTTTTTTTTTTAATTGTTTGGTTCCACTTAGGTGCTTCTCTGTGTCTGGAACTTTCTGCAGTCGATTGCTATTAGTCACATTTGGTAGCAGGCAAAACCCACCACAGATAAATGGTCAATTAAAATTAGTACTAATCTTTGATCAGGGGTTTTCTAATGTGCATTGATAGTGAAAATTATACATGCTTTAATCCAAAAAGTGTTCTCGCAGATGAGACATTTGATTTTAATTGGCATAAATCAGAAAATAGGAAAGTTTGTTCTAACATACAAACAGTTGTAGTTTACTTCATGCTGACTCCTATGCTTACACTGAAAAAAGCCTACTTTGTCATCTTGGGGACTGACAGAGCATTGTAGAAGATTTACTCTCCAGCATAAAGATAAGGCCAGCAAATGTACTGAAATTACTTCCAAGCATCAGTCTAAGTTTTCACACTTCTCTAATGGCTTGGGCAAATTAACTATTAGACAGTGATAACTAACAAAAAACAACTTTCTAATGCATACAATTAAATGGAGATGCAACCTGCAGCTAAAATAATTTCATCTCTTTATTTGAACACTGACAAGAAGAAAAAGAAAAGTGCTAAAGAACTGAGGAAGCTGTTAAGTATCACACTTGTGAATTCATTTGGACATACTTCCACTTATTCTGGATGAAAGAGTCCATGCTCTGTCCTTGAGCTACCTTTAGCTTAGAAGATTTGTAAGCCTAAAGTTGAATGATGGCAAAGACCTAACCTAAGAGCCAGACTGGTCCATTTTTACCAGTTAGTTGCCATTAGCATCTGTTTTTTAAATGGGACAGTAGTTAGGCTCACACAGCTAAGCACAAGAACACAATCCTTTGAAGCCCTTCACTACCAACATTTCAGAGTTGTTTTAGATCCAGTTATAGTTTTCCTGTGGTTCAAACTGACTGATGGCTATGTTTAAGACATGAAAAACCCTTGAGTGTCTGTACCACAGAGTATAGCTGACATTTCTTTGGCCCTTTTTTTTTCCAGTTTCACTAGCGAACTCTATGTAGATGCTGAAATGACATTAATTTGAACATAAATTGGAAAAGTTGAGTAACAAAGATATGATACAAAAGTGAAAGGGCAAAAAGCTTCATTGTTTCATCAGATATCACAATGCTAAATCAAATGCTAAACCACAGATTCTCAGCCACTTACCACTGCTAGTCATTGCTTGTAGGTATTCTCAGTGCACGAATGAGAAGTGAAGCCTGCTGCGATCCTGCATTTCTTGCCATGCAAATTTGTATGACTTAAAGAAAAAAGCTCTGTCCAGAGATAATACCTTGAAACTTGAAAAGTGAAGTAACTCACACAGCCCAGTGACCTTCTTTAGAGCAAGAAGAGAACCATGTTCAAAATTATGTGCCCAATACAAAGCATTCGTTCCTGATCCAAATGTTTTCCTTTACACTAAAATTAGGTTTATGAATGTCTAGTTTGAGTTATAGGTACAGACTGAATACTTTAAAACTAATGTATTTTGAAATTCAGGACACTATTAAATATTAAAACAGATGTCCAGTCAGTCTGCCTCTTCATTTGCATTGCAAATACACTGCCTACTCCTACAAAGTACAGGCCTCGCAGATTAAGAATTTAAAAGCTACATAGGGGACGGCTGTGTTCTGAAAGGAAGGGACAACAAACAACCCCCCACTGTTCTGTGCATAAAAGAAGATCCCAGCACTTTTGTTTTGGGGATCCCTATATACTAGCTACTGGAGAACGCCAGGAAATTTTGGAAGTTCCTCCAAGCTCTTATGCCTACTACAGTCCAGAGGACACATGCTAAAGATGCTTAAAGATCAATGGTCTTTAGGGAGCACTACGTGACAAAAGTTTTAGAAGCTGACATTAAACGAAGGAAGGATTCTTAAACCTTCCAGCGTACTGTCAGCATAACTGAAGACAGCGGAGTTCTGCCATTTGGGGTCAGAGCATTTGGCCCTGAATTTAATTATCAATATTTTAGGACAAACTACACACTAGACCATTAGTATCTCAGAAACACAGCAACATTTCAATGTAATACCTCTCTATAGCAGATTACAACTAGATTTCATATATATCTAAAATATATATATAAAAAAATACTGACTATGGCTCTGACTTCAGCCCAAAGCAAATATCTGAATTCCCCCTTTATCTTCTTTAAAGCACCATAAATTACAGTGTCCTCTATAGAAAGTACTCAAAAGAACAGTGATTGTATGTAAACCACAGCAATTTCCATGTTTTTCATATTAAAACTCCCTAGATTCGCCATGAAATGTAGATCTGGTGTCATTTTCTTTTGACAGGGGACATCATCATACTCAGAAGGTATGAACATATATTCCTTTAGTCAGATCCATATTAGTTCAGCTTAGCCTCATGGACTGACAGATTCATCTGAGTGATGAGGGTATGAACAGCCAATGTATAATATGCATTAGCTTTCTCCCTGCATCTGTTTATTCTTTATGTTGCTTTCCATTTATTAAACTGCTGCATGGATATTTCTGCTCTTAAAAAAGCCTTACCAGGGCCCACAGCCTTATGGGAGACCCTACTATAAATAGCAACAAAATAAACAAATCATGTTGTGTACAGAATGGAAGACAATATATAAGAAAACAGGCATGTCCTCTCAGCTGTCAGATGATTAAAAACAAGCACAGGGATGACATTACTTTAAAAGTCATGACACAAGAGAAATCCCTGACAGAATATTTTTTTTTAAGTTAAAAGAAAATTACTGAAATAAAACCAAAAAAGTTTCAGAAAGTTAGGAAGTCTGACGCTGGCTGGTCACTGACAGTTGTTACCTGGCTTCAGACAGTATTTTAAACCAAATTCCACTTTCGCATGTGAGAAGACAAAATGCGAGTCTCCTTCCTTTTGAGAGTTCACTGATGTTTAATAATGTTCCATGCTGTACATGTGTATTTTGTGCACATGGTGTGACAAAAACAAGTTTGCTAAGTGCTGCCATACTAGTATTTCTCAAAAGTCAACTTCTGCCAAGTTCCAGATCCATGCATTTAAAGAAATCTCACTGCCTAATGTTGCTGCTATCAAAAAGCCTATGTTACAAAAGCAGTTCCGAGATGCCAACCATACCAACTTGACTGGTTTTTCATCAGGCACTTCCAGTGGGTTTATCATTTATAGACAGACAAGAGACTTGTCACAACAACCACCTTCCAACTGACCAGCTTTGACAGCCCTTAGCCATGGCCACTATTTCAATAAGCTCTGTGTTTGGAAAAACTAGGCTAGTCTTTCAGCATTTACATAGGGATGCAACATAAATTCTAAGAGCCCTGTCCGTATCTAAAAGGAGCTGCAAAGCAGGTAAGTATGAACGAATGCTTAAAAAAAAAAAAAAAAAAAAAAAAAAAAAAAAAAAGGAAATGAACCATAGGGAAATCCTAACTTTTTTTTGACAAGACACAAATAACAGCAGGTATATTTTGCCCTGTAGCTCCTGCTGCTGCTAAGCAGTCTGCCTCTGGCTTTCCACAGCTACAAATGTTACTAAGTCTTCAAACTGCTTATAAGCATGCACTAGAAAATCCTCTTACCTGGGCCCAATGGTTGTTTAAACCAGCTGAAAGTTCCCCTTTAACATACACAGCTACAATGATTTTTACATTCTTTCCTTTAAAAAAAATGAAGGAAATTGTCCTCTGCTGAGGACATCCTCAGTTTAAAAATGAAGGAAATTGTCCTCTGCTGAGGACATCCTCAATTTGCCCTTTCTCTTCAACTCCAGCTGCTTCCAGTCCCCACTGTTCCTACTGTAGCCATTTTGTCTATTTAGGCATTCCAGTTTCTAGGTCAGATACCTGGTAACTGTGAAATTATGCTTGTTCCTATAAAAGCAGTTTTCTAGAGCTTGAGGTAAATTCCCATTCACACTTCTCAAGACATTTTATGCTTTGTCTTATTTCCTTAGAAAACTCTAATAGATACCTGGATATGATCTTCCTTTTAAGAATTTTTAATCCAGTGCATTTGCTACTATGTACTTCTCAGCATTTTCAAACCTTTTTGACGTTTACTCTGTTATTAAACTTGCTTTCAGATTCTGTTTATAAAATCCAAGTTTCTGTCCATGTCTCATTAGCTTCCCTTCTGTCTTTATAACTTAAAACAGTGAATTAGAAGAACTTAGGTTACACAAGTAGAAAATGGAGTTTACTTCCTTTGATGAATGTTCACTTTTTTTGGCAGGGTATTTTGATTTTTTTCCCCTGATCTGGTAGTGTTCGATCCTAAATTATCTTTAGCAACAAATTTCCTTACCCCCTCCTCATACCTCTTCAGTATGTCTTCCTCTAAAGAAAAGACTTATTTTGTCCTTCTCCCAGTGCTCCATTGTCTTTCATGGAGAAGAGGAGCACAGAAGTTTGACCTGTGGACGTGTCTTCTTAATTCCATTGACTGGGCTTCATCCTCTCTTGCTGATAGTGCTGAATTAGAAGTAACTGCCCTCAGTGAGATTTGCCCAGGGTCAGACTGTGTATAGGGCTTCACCGTGATCTACCTTATATCAAATAAAGTGCCGTAAAACCTGAAGTGGTCCCAGTGGAGTCTTACTCTAAGAGGCTAAGCTGTCCTGTAAGTCAGGACATCATCATCTTTCTCTAAGCAAGTATGATCTGACACGTTGTCTAATTCTTAAGACTGAAAGCACATTTCATGGTTATGCCATTTTTTGAAACAAAGCCAAATACACAAACAAGCTCCTCACATTTGTTCAAAATAATTCCAGACTGTCTTTCTGTGAGACTTTGTCCTACTGCAGACTTCTTATGGGACTGTTTCTCTTTACCACATGCTAAACAACTTTAATGAGCATAATTTATTGGTCAAACTGTTGGGATTAAAATAGCCTCAAAGAGCAGTAAAAGACTTTAAGGACACCCTGGAGCTATATGCTATCCAGAGAATCAACCCACAGAGTTCCAAGACATTTGCAAACCAAAACACAATTTTCTCAGCTCTGTTCACCAATTGACCTTCTTCCTTTTGGAGAAGGTAGTCATGGGTTTTAAAGAGGAATGATATGTTTTTATAAGCAGCCACTGACACTGCAGCATGTAGTGTCTAGGAAAGTCTTGCTGTTATTCACCATTAAAGGTAATGATAAAACTAGATCCTTCGTAAGTCTCTAAGTAGATGTTTAAAAGTCCCACAAGACTTTCTGAAAGAGAAGTGAATGACCCTGGTGTCTAGACTAACATCAGACCTCTCTATGAAATTCAGGTTGTAAGGTATGGAGCCATGTATGAACTACTGCTGAGCACATAATGACCAAGTTAATTGCCTGTATAATCACTTCACTATCTACTTGCGTAAACTGAGATAGTTTGAATGGGAAAAGAACTATTAAAAATGCCTTAAGCTAGACTAAACTTTAATTACATGACACCTGCAAATGATACTTCAAGAAACAGCTCAGTAAAAACCATTCACTTAAAAAAAAGTGCCCTGCCTATTGCCATTAACGTATGAAAAATCAATTCTCAAGCTGTTCATCCTGAAAACTGAATAGCTGTAACTTGTAACCTTACATAAGGAAAAATCTTTGGGACATGAACCCGCACTCCAAAACCCCAGGCCAAGCTTCTGCTTCCCCTATTGTCTTAATTCAGTGGTGATTTCATAGAATACCAACTCACAGAACTGCTCCTTGTTAATGGCGATAGACTGATACAGTCTGGAAATGCCAATTTCTACAATAGCTTGGAAGAGGGCCAGAGAGCAAAAGAATTTTGCTTTTTTTTAAAGAGGCAATACTAACCTCAAAGTATGTTTTGCTAATACACTGAAGAACTGGAATACCAGCTGAACCTACATTTCTGTTTTATTCATGCTTTTACATCAGATACAGGGGAGAGGTATAAGAAATATCAGTGAAGCTTATTTATACCTTCCCCCCCTCCCCTTTTTAACAGTTACATTGCAGTGAAAACAAATAGCAGCTGTAGCACTAATTGACTCAGCCAATGCATTTCTTATTAAAATTTAACCATTAAGAATTGATGGGCAGGACCGGAAATAAACTGTGTGGGCATGAAGGTATGTGTAAATGGTAAAAAGCTAAGCCTTATCGGAAAAGGACTTTGTTGTCAGTGGTGGGTTTTTTGCTTGTTTTTGTTTGTTTGTTTTTAAGAAACTAGAGTGATTTTCAAAATGTATATCTTTTTTCTTGGGTGAAATTATATAAACGTTAGCTGAATGGAAGGATCCATTGTGAGTTTAGAAAAATGTTTTTGTTGTGTTGATTTACAAGAAAGCTATCGTTAGCCTATTTGGCTTTGTCATTCCTGTTGTGGCTTTTAATCCAACATGGTTTTATTGTACGGCATTATGCCATTTCACATTGTATACCTAATAGCATAACATCATGCAGGACAACATTATGCCATCTGAAAGGCACTGAAATCACACTGTATTTGTAATATAGTCTTCCTGACACACCAAAAAGTTCACCCGTGATTTTATACAGAAGGCTCTCCCTTTGGCTTTAGCCTGGCATGCCTTTTTGAGTGGCTAGTAGATTCAACCAAACTTGCAGGGCAAAGCTAGGGCATTGCTTTAGAGTTCTTCTGTAGTACTTGCCTGCAAGACAAACAACTAGTAAAGAATGGTCTTAGTTGGCAAGGATAGAGGCAATTACCATGACTTACACTGGTACTGTGAAGGGAAATAGTAACCAAAGGAAAGCGTATTCACAACTACACTAGTCTAAATATATCAAGGACGCCTCAAGTGTGGGCCACACAAAATATGCACCCATGGGCTGATCACATAATCCAAACCAGTCATAGATACCATTCTACAAACCAAATTGAATATGACTTATGCCATTTCCCTATGATGCAGGTATTAGCAGAAGTACTGGTACTACTTTTCAGGTGAAGAAAAAACAAGACCAAATTAGACATGCCAAGTTGGCCTATCATATCTCAGAAAGAAAACCAAGTTAAAGCTCATGATTCTCTGAACCACATTGGATCTGTACAGTCACAATGCTCATTGGAGAGAAGATACAGAACTTCCTTCCTTCCTTGCATGGAAATAATCTGCATTAGAAGAGACAGTTTATCTAGCTTAGTTAGTACTGGGTTTATGAATCTCTCCATCACGAGGTAAATGGCTTCACTTTCTCCCATATGGAGACTAAAGATCTTCAGATTGCCTGCAAACGAAAAAGAAAAATGATCGAGCAACCTCCCCCCACCCCCCCACTCTCAAAACATACACACAGCCTCTGCCCAGAGGATGTGATGGAAAATTCTGCCTTTGAATTGTTCATATATTAACCCAAATCAAGTCTTTCTAGTTTTATTCTGTTGAAGCTTCTTGAAATATTTATCCTTGGCCTCCACATCTCACTGCTGTCTTTCAAAATGATTATTAAGAAGTGAGGTAGCTTACAGGTATTTTCCTCTCTGCCTTACAGCAAATGTTACGCCTTTGAAGAAAAAAAAAAAAAAAAGGAAAAAGAAACAAGGTAGCTTTAGAGTGTTTGTAAACTGTGAGGTAATTAAAAATGTTGTCAAAATATGTCAAAGTGCCTTTAAAAACAAGTTTGTATTCATAGTTTTCACAGACTAAACAAACATTTTTCCCAGTTTCCACTTATAACCTCTTTACTTCCATTCTCTTTCCTAGAGGAAAAGAATAGAGAGGGGGATTTTTCATTCTTCAATGTCTTATCCATCATTAAAGACCACAATAAGCATGTTAAATTTCAGTGCACACTTGCTTCCCTTTGACTACAACTGAACCCTTACAGCCACTCAGAACTCCACAAGATCTTAGTCAGCATAAAGAGATAAGGAAGTATCACTCAAGTGTCCTTCCAATGCATCTTTTTACTTTGAATATAATTTGTGTATTTCCTTTTTAGTTTACAGCCAAAAATGGTCCTTTAACATCTACAAAGGAGAACTAAATCAAGACAACCACATTTTTAGTCAGATCAGACAGACATGAACACAGGCTTGGAAATAACTGTTTAATTCTCTTGACTTGATGAGATCTCCATCTCTACTGAGAAAAATAATTAAAAGAATACTTGTAAAGTATTTAAGATATTTTACTAGAATCATTCTGAAATGGAATCACACCCTCCTCCCTCGGTTTCTGCCTGTATTATTACAAGGGATGTTTAAACAACCAGCGATTATACAAACTAACAGTTTATAACATCTTAAACAGGTACTACCTCAGCATTGCACAGCTCTCCATTTTAAAATGGTTTTACAGCAGCTGAAGTTGACAGTAACATGAAGCAAATTAAAGAAAAAAAAAGAACATTCAGTCACTAATCAAATCCTCTGTATCTCCTCTCTTTCATGCAGGGATATCCACTTGGCCCTTCCAGTAACACACTGCGAAACAACTATGGACCTTGACTGCATCTGTGAACTTCTCATCTGCTAAACTGTATAATTCACCATATCTTTTTTGCACTGCATTGTGAAAGACATAGGGTCTCTCCCATTGCTATTACTTCCGCCATACTAAAGGACATCAGTGTTTTCGTTACATTGTAAACCACTGTATTAACCTAATGATCTAACCTTACAGTTCAGACAGTTTTCTGACAGATTTGGCATCCCAGCGAGTGGTGTTGTTGAGCTCCCATGAACTCCACTTTACTTTAGCTGCATGAGTAGAGTCCCATTTTTTTTCCAAGATTGCACAACTTTTGATTGCAATTCTTCTTTGATGGATAGCATGTAGTTCTAGTGGCTGAAATATAATGCTACTAATCTCAGCCCCCACTGGTTCAGTCATGTCAACATCACTATGAAAACCTCCCTGCATTACCTGTAAAATGGTTCCCCATCACAGTCAGTAGCTGTTAGCAGAGGACTGAGGGTAGCCCTAATTCTTCAGCTTCTACTCAAAATGAATTACCACCATTCTATTTCTCTCCAGTATTCTTGGCAGCTGCCACTGAATCAAGGTTCACAACACATTCCAGCTTATCCTGCACTACCCCAACACTTACAGAAAGGTACAAACTGGCACCCCTACTGCCTTGCAAAGCCTGCTCATTTGCTATATAACTCGCTTGCTCTGGTGAAGCTTTGGTGTACCTGATTGAGCAAACATAACTGGACTCTGGATGTGCTTTTACTTTTTTCATTACTGTTCTCAAGCATTATTTTTACTACAAAGGGAGCATACCAGAAAATGTGTTCTGTATCTTTATAATCCAAAACATTCAGGAACCATTAGTCCATTATTATAAACAGGTAATAACAGCAGTAACACAAGTATGAAGTGTGGAGCTTAGAGACTCCTGACCTTCAGGCACACACCTGATATTAAGGCTCAGATTTTACAAGGCGTGCTCTCACCAACATGACATTACATAACTTACATATCATTTCTTACTTCAGTAGCAAAACTTAGCAGAAAAATACAATCTATCGTTATTATAACTTAAACGTTCAGTGCACATGAATGTATATTTATAGCTGTTTGCTGTTTCTCCAGCTATAAAATGGATCAACATCTTCATGCTGCTAGCTTTCCTTCAACTCAACTCTTCTGCTGGGTAAACTCTGCCTCCTCTGAAAAGGTCTCAGAGCATCGTCACAGCCCTGCATCCTCCTCTGTTCCTGAAAGCCTCTCCCCAGTTTTTCCAGGGCCAGGCCTAGAAATCTCAGTATCATCTCACTGGCTAAGTTCTCCCAGTGGCAAGCAGGAAAGTCCTGCAGCTGAGAAGGGCGAGGAAAGAGCAGAGCTGAAAAATCTCACATGAACAGCGACGCAGCTCAACATACTGGTTCTCAGCTCTCTACCATCCCAGTGCAGCTGGTTCACTCTAGTGCCAAGGGAGTATAACACACGGCCAAATCTAAATGCATTTGTGACACCTCATGTCACTAGTGGTAGGTATAAATCACCCCTGAAGGTGGGAAGCAAGAGAAGCCAGCCCTTTCTTCCTCACATCTTTTTAATTGCTGATACATGAACAGAGTCTAGAGCAGACCCACAGCTGAGATAAGCTGTCATATTCTGACATTTCACACAAGCTAAAGAGCTGCCCCCTCAGATATCTATTACTAGGAAATTGTGTGATTTTACATATCACTTTAGAATTCAAATACTGGATGCTACAGTACACCTAATGAGCTCCAGAGATTGGCAACAAAGTTAGGATTTCTTTTATGTACTGATCCAATCATAGAAAACACAGGGTTTATAACAGATAACTATTTGACTCCATAAAGATATCTTAATTAAATGAAACTGAAGTTTTGTTTTGCTTTCAAAACTGCTATTCAATGGTAATGATACTGTCTGTAATATCATTATGATCATCCTTTGGAATTACAGCTGATGGAATTCCGCACCATCATGATGTTACTCCAAGGGATAGTTCAGGAATGACTGCTGTGCTGGAAACGAGTTTGTGTATCACCATGGAGCTACAGATACAAGACACAAAGCTGGAAATCAGCTGCAGTATAAGCATATTAAGAAAGCCCCGTTATAACTAATCAAATAGAAGCAGTTGGATTCATTACGTCTTAATACCACTTAAGAATCAATTTACCCACCTGCATGCTTAACCAGCTCTGGAGTCTACACAAGGATGGGAAACTATCTTTTCCAGTGCTCCTGGGTTCCAAACTACAAGCTGGCATTGCTACCCTCTACCCTGACAGCATCACCTCGCTGTGATGGCTAGCCCAGTACCTACACTGCCTAATAGGTTTCATCTTCAGAAAAATAAAAACAATATTTGATCTCCCATCTTCACTCAATGTTTTCATAAATCTGTTTATATTCAGTTTCTCTCCTAATGCACTTTCTAACTTTCAAAGGCATTTTCCCCTACTTACTGCACAAGGTCGATGGGAAAACCTGCATGTGCCAATGTCTACCTCAGTTTACTCTGAACAGCAACAGTACAGGAATTTTTAGATGTGCACTTCTTTACTAGGCCTCTTTCTTTTGATATGCATAGAATAAATGGCAGATCAATTTTGAGAGCCTACATACTGAACTGAACATCAAGGGAAAAAGAAAGCTCTCAATGCAGTGAGGTGACAAAAAGTCATCACATCAAAAACGATCATTTCAAAACTGAAGTCAGAGCTGGAAACACCTTTATTATGGCAAGAAACAACCACACTGTGTTTCAAAGAGACAAGTGACAGAAGAACACAAGGTTGTCTATTCCTACAGAGTTTCTCATCTAAGTCACGTCCAAACCCAACAGTTGCGGAGGTCAGAACTAGGTTTAGGACCTCCCTGTGAACTGCAAAACTTTCCTTTTACCCCATTGGCATCAGCTCCAGAATTCAACTTGCTCCACTTGCTCTGGAGGGCTAGGATACCCATCTAGATAACTTAAGTAGATAAAAGGCAGCATAAAGGGATGGAAAACACAGGTCAACACAGGGGTACGAGTGATAGTTGAGTTAGAAGGGTATAAGCTAACTGAAGAATGATGGGAAGTGAAGACACATGAGGGAAAGTGATGGGAAGACCAGCTGAGAAAGAAGAGGAAAGAAGGGCAAATTTGAAGCCAAGGTGAGATAAAAGGGAGAGAGGGGGAGGCAGGAGAAGATAGGGTATGCAGTTGGAATAAACAGCATGCCAGCTGGAAGGGAACAGTACTGAAGTGTCTGTTTCTGACTCTAGAAGATCTTGGCATTGACTTCATATATAGCTGCCCTCAGTCACTGCAGAAAGGGGATAATGGTGTTCTGCTGTCAGGCATTTCCTGGTGGTGAGGAGAAGCAGCTGGGGGAGGAGAGGGAAATAGAGAACCGAGCATTCCCTATTATATGTATGAAATATGTGGTATTATATAACACAGTGTGGTAATTGTTTCAACAAGTGCATAAACATGTAGCACTATTCACTGTTTAAAATAAGTAATAAGGAATGTAACTGCAAGAGAAGTATAACAAGCCTCCCATTTACTTTTTTTTGCATATATGTACTTCTTAATGTAATCTCAACTGCAAAAAGTCACATTCAGTTGCTAATTTACAGAAACTAAGCAGAGGTTCTGGAACAGAGGTTAATTTGGATTTAAAAATAAATGAAATGCCACATAATCATGTACCACTGATTAAGCAGATTAGAAGCGGTGTCTGGGACAGAGCCTAATTTTTTCTGACAAATTTTTGACTGGAGACTACTTTCTGTGAACTGGCATTATACCTGTTCCAAGATGTGCTTGATCTATACAGGTCTCTAGTGTCAGTAGGCTTCCGAGACATCAGTAAGGCACAAGGACAACCTCTAGTGATTAATACCAACAACACAAAATTGCAGCTGCCTTCCTTACAGATTGTTTAATCCCAAGGGACTCACTGACCAACCTTAGCATTGAAGGCTGCAAGTTCAGATTCCACTGGAATTTGGGGGGGGGTAAACTGAGAAACCTAATTCCATTTCTCTCTTTCACCTAGCTTTGCATATGATGTTACTTGTTGCTCTTCTAAATGGAAAAAACACATGAATCAAAGCATTTTGAACAGGTACTGGCAAATTAATGAGAGTAATTAATATAAACATCAGATAAAATTAAAACAGGAAAGAATAAAAAGATACGATCACACTTTATACATCTAATGTTGCAAAAGGTGAAAGGTGATGAATCAGCTGTAGCAGAAATTTGTTTTACCCATTTGACCTGTTTCTTGTTATTTAATGTAAATTAATATTATGCCAGGATCAAACAAGTTAAGCATTTCCAAATCCTCTGAAATAAGCAAGGGGAAGCTGAGCTCTCAAAGTGGAAAATTCTGGTTCTCCCCTCATCCACCATTTCGGCCTGAACTGCACCTTTAATCATATGATCAAATCTGGGTTTGGGGTTTGTTTTGTTCTTAGCTTTTTTTTCTGCAAGATTCCAGCCTTCTTCAGAGCACTAAATGGGCAATTATTCAGTCTCCAGTGTGTCCACAGATACTATTTACTGTTAAAAAGTATGTCTTTGACACAGTAGCCCTGCCAAACCTCTAGTCCAAGCACTGAAACGTAAAGCTATTCTGGTATTTTGTTTTTTAACCTAAGGAACCACACACAATCTTCTATTCTTATACCAGGAATGGGTGTGAAGCTCTTCTGGCTAAAATCTAGCTCATGGAAGTTTAGTACGAACTTTGTTTCGGAGGAAAGAGGCTAAATTATGGTGAGGCAGAGAAGACTGAAGTAGTCAGTGCCTTTACTGCATTAGTGATGGAGGCTGACATCTTTCCTGTGCCATATAATAGACATTGAAATGGGCTCACATGCAACTGCTGACCTCAGATCATTGCTATATTCAGTAAGCAAAGTTGAGATAAGTGGGGAAGGGAGAACACCAGGTTTCAGACAGGAAGGCAGTGCAGCTCATATGAGTAAAAGTATTTTATCAACAGCATGTTTACAGCAGACTGTAAGCTGTAAACCACATAACTGCCGTCAGACACTATTAATTCAGAAGATGAAGCAAGACCTATTATCCTTATCCCTTGTAAAATGCATTCAGACTAAGCCTCCTTTGTATTCTTCAGCTATTTAATCTATGAGAAAGTCCCTTTTATACCTGTAACATGAGAATGTGCATCTCTCCTGTTCTCATCACTGCTGTCCTGAAAACCAAGCACGATGTAATTTAGTTTTATTGCCAGAAAAATTACACATTAGGAAAAATAACAGAGCTTACTAGCAAGGACAAAGAGTCATGACAGGAGAATTCGCAAATTAGCTATCCTCTCTTCTTCTTGGCTTCAGCCTTCTTTCTAGGGATGATATGGTAATGATAAAAAACACAAGACTGACCACTACATTCATGGAGAAAGTTGCACATCATGGCTGAGGAGCACTACAAGCACTACTAAAATATGTTCCACCTTCAGGTAGTGCAGAAATCACTTCTAACACACAAGACATTCAGTATCTACCACACAGTTATTTCTTTAAAATAATAATTCTACCCAAATACAAAGATCATTAAATAAGTAAAATTTCTGTGTACCAGACATGTATTTCAGTATGTATAGAGATTAGCACTCATTGTTTCCAAGGAAGCAACTGCATTATTTACTGAAGAAAATATAGAAGGCAATAACAATACACTGATGCTCAATACCACGGAATACTGTGAGAATCTGTGGAGACACTTTCCCTGCACGTCTTTTGCATTCTGTACATCCCAGTTGTATCCCCTTCAAGTCCTAAAGGAGTGCCTTATTAGATCTCTGTAAGAAAGTCTTTCCCTGCCTCTGATCATCTTTGTTGCCCTTCTCTCTACTTTTTCTTCTCTTATATATTTCAAGGAGTGATCAGAACTTCATACTGATTTAAGGTGCAGGCAAAGCCTAAATTTATGCATGAGATGGTGTTTTCTATTTTTTCTTTTTTCCCCTAATAATTTCCAAGGGTCTATTCGTCTTTTCAACATAGCTGAGCACACATGCAATATTTTCAGGAAACTATTCTCAGTGATTTTGAGATGCTCTGAGTGGCAATAGCTAATTTAGAGCTCATTGTGGTACACATATTAGGGTTATTTTTCCTAGGATTATTATTTTGCATTTATCAACACTGAATTTCATCTATCATTTCATCACCTAGTCAGTCAATATTGAGAAAGTCATACAACTCTTCTCAGGCAACTTTAGATTAAGACTATCCTGACCATTTTGACAATTTTTTTTTTTTTGCTTCACTCTTCAGCCTCATCTTTAGCTTAATCATAAATGCATTGAACAACATAACTCCTAGAATATATTTTCATGGAACCCTTCTAGTTAACTTAGCCACTGTGTTAAAATGACCATTTATCACCAAAATCACTGTTTTCTAACTGAAAACAAATGTTTCAGCTGACTTCACATGATCTGTGTTCACAAGTGCACCTTGCCCAGGCTTTACTGCCTTATTATCTTGAAGCTACTTAACAACTGACTGCACCATAATTTGTTATGGGACCTTCCAGGGAATCACAGTTCAGCTGACCAGCTTTGTAATTTACCCAAGTCCCTCCATACAAAGAGATGCTGTGCTTTCTCTGGGACTCCTCTGACACTCTGAATTCTCAAACATAACTACAAAGACTTTAGAGATTACTTTGGCCAATTCTTAGGTGCTTTACAGTGAATTTCTTCGTCCTGTCCCTGATAACTTAAACTTGATGACTTTTTAATCTACTATTTAATATACTGACTTGCACTTTATCTTCTCATTAACAGCATTCTTGTTAAATGCAAGTCCTATTTCTTGTAATGACTTTACAAAAACAACACTGACTACTCCAGTCTTCTTTTCATCACCAGGGCTTTTTACAGCAGATACTGGGTTTATGTGTGCCTCCGTTTTCCTTCTTAAGTATACTAATGGAACTTTTTCTTTTCTTTTTTTTTTTTTTAAAGTTCTCTTTAGTCTTGGTCTTTGATTTCTCCCTACAAGCTTTTGCTGTTCCTTTGTACCCTTAGTTATATGTTCTTGTTTTCACTCTCTGAATGATTTTAATTGATTTTCATGTTTTGGGGACATCTCCGTGGCTAGACACACCACTACCTGCTCTATTTCCCCCAATACACATCCCAGGCAGACTGAACAGAAATCAGCACTAATATTAGTTCAATATATGCATTTCACACCAAATAGCAGAACAGCTTCATTTCCAGGTGGGAGCTAACTTGCACTTGGCTAGTTCAGAGCACAATCAGAACATGAGAGGCCATGAGTATCTGATCATGGCAACATGTCCTTCCTCTGAAAAGCATCTGGTAGTCATAATGGTTCCTTACAGTAGTCTTGTCTTTGTACTGGGATAATTTTCCATTGTGTTTTTTAAATCAAGCTCAGATAATTCTTATGCTAATTCCTTCTTTTTCTGTACTAAAAACAATACACTTTAAAAATTAGAAAAATATCAGCACAAAGGATGGAAGAGTTACTGCTTTGGGTTTAAAATAGAGGTGTGCATATGAGGCTGGGACAGGGAAAGAAGCAGGGGACCCTCCTCTGCAGTGTTTCTCTCATACTTCATTACTTTTTCACTTTATGTCATGCTCATCTTTCCAAAGTGTTGACTGCAAATCTTATTGTGAGGACGGACCTGAGAGCTTTCATTTTAAATAGAACAAAGTGGTAAACCTGCTTTTGAAATTGCACGGAGACACTAAGAAAGCATCTCCTCAATTGCTATGAGGCTGATGGGAAATGCATGACCTGTTTTGGTATTTAAAATGATCCCTGTAATGGAAAAGTTTTACAGGGATACCATATGTGAGTTCATTAGTTATGTATAAAAATCATACTTTACTATTTGCAGTGGTAAAAACCCTTTTTTTCCAAGGAAAACAGATTGCAAACTCAGTCTCAATTAATTCCATTCTGTCAGACATTTGCCCATTTTTGGTGTTTCGTTCCAGGTCATGCTGATGCAAAATTCAGACATGCCAACTGTCCTGCATGAGAGCTGTCAAACAGATTAGCACTCCAGCACTGATGGAACTACTACTTTGTCAGGATAGGGAACCAGTGTGTTGAAAATGAAGCCTCACCTGATGTGCTTATGGCAAGAAAGTTACTGACAGTATATAGGGTTTGATCCTATTTAATCTTGGCTTCTAGAACTGCACTGACCAGGTCACATTCCTGTTCTTAAAAAGGAAAAAACAAAAAAAACTCTTGTAAGTAGTGTAACTCAAGTCTGTACTGCCTCACCATAATTTATCCTTCTCTATTAAATAATGGACCTACATATCCCCCTATTATCTTCTCTCTTCTAGTATGCTAACAAAGCCTCTTTTGCTGCTTGTCCTGTTGATACTAATTTTGATCCTCTCCTTTTCCAAATTCCCTCCCCAGAATTTAGTCTATTCCCTTATAGAAGCCTTAGTTATATACTGTTTCACTTGCTGTTTTGGAAGTGTCTAGTGAAGTCTCTATTGATCTGGACAGACACAGTCCCACCTTTTATGTCATAGGATGTTCTCCAAGAATTCCTGTATTATGCCCATGTCCTGTTTGAACTAGGAAAATCCATACCTTGTAGCTCTACCATAAAGGTAAGTTCTACTCAAAGCTCTTTCAATCTTTCATGAGAAGACAATTTTTTCAGAACTGTTCTGTTCTATAAGCCAAATAAGGGAGAAATCACAGGCCAATAGGCCATACTTTTTATCTCTCACAGCTACTTCTCCTCATGCTGTCCTTTCAAATAAAGGCTCACAAATTCAAACTGCTGAGGAACTGTGACCCTTGTTTATTCTACTTTGAGCCTCACAAAAAAGAACTGAAAACTCAGAATGTATTTGCAATGGGCCAGTTATTTCTGTTTGTGAAACAGTGTGCAGATGCTACAATACCTAACAAAGTCAAGCCTGTTGCTTTGAGGAACTCGCCATCTGGAGAAGCTGTCATAGTAAAACACTACAAGTTTTTCCTGTAGAATTCAAAGGGGAAATTAACCTTCTCCTAACAGCACTCACATTCCAGTCTGACGTTTATTTTTAAAACGTCAACATTAGTTTGTTCTGGGCAAAGAAATAAAGGCTAAGCAGAAGCAGAAACTATAAACAGAAAATTATGCTACCAGCAGTATCTCTGACCTGCCATGCTAGCCTTGCAAGTGCTACTTGCCTTAAGAATCGCTCTAAGAAAACATGCCCCAGGAAATGCCAATAATCTCATTTTCCCATAGAAGGTATGCAGCTTTCTTGGAATTATGCTTTATAGCATAGCTATTTAGATAGCTAGTGGTTTTTTTTTTCCTATGGTTTCACCTTTGCTTAATGTGGGTGTGCTGTTATTAAAAACTAAGTATCCTTCTAAGACACCCGTGCTGCTTTGTTTTGAAGTCTAGAGGGTTCCACCATCATGTGAAGTTTCCTGGGATAACTTCTTTGGCTATGTAAATTGCTTCACATGGATTGCATTTTAAATCTCATTTAGTAGTGAATGTTTTGGGGGTGCTTTTTGGCTTAATCAAACCACAAGTGTGCGTAATAAGATTTGTCCACTTATCCAAAGTGAAGAGCTGGAAAGAATTGCTCACTTACGCATTGGGAGCTTTAGAAGTGGCAGAGAAATGGAAAGGAAAAAATTACAGAAAATCATCCATACTCTTAATGCTCACCAGTTACTGTGAAAGTAACATCTTTGGAAGGCATTTTGGGAACAACTGCACTTTAAGGAGTCCTTATCTCCCCTTGTGCATATGTGTAATTCTTGCTCTGGTTCAAGAACTTCTTGCTTTGATGCTACAGTAAAAACACACCATTAAGTTCAGCACATACAGACTGAAGTTTTCAGAAATTCTGTTCTATTTCACTTCAGAGATTTCTCCAAGGCAGTCTCTGAATCAGGTTCAAGAACTTAGTATACTAAAAGCTTAGTCATGTAATTCTCACAATACCTCCATAACAATCTACCTCTATTATTACTGCACAGCAATTCAGGTTAACAGGACAAAAAAGAGGCATGAAACAAAAATGGGAATAGCAGCAAGAATAATGTTCTCTACTGTTTACGCAAGATGGCACATATCCTCATTGATGGGGACACTTTACAATCCACATCTCAAATGCAGTGTTTTGCAAGAGGGAGCAACTGAACACTAGATTCCTACCCCATAGTAATTCCAGCCAGACCATCCACCCTCTTTCCTCATGTACTCCGCACGTTTTCCCTGCTTCATGCTACAACATACATAGGCTCCAGACTTACTGCCATTGTTTCCTGTACACTGTATCATATCAACATGCTTCTCTACAGTGTAACTACATGTTTTTCGTTGCCCTCTGGAAAGCTATTGTGCCACATCAGAAAGACATGAGAACAAAGTTTAATTCTGTCTTAACTAAGTATTAATTAGAGAATCAGTACTGACACCTATATTACACATATTCAAAGTACTATTTTAACACTATCACTTTCCCCTCATTTTTTTTTTCCTCATCAAAATTATGCCTTTTTATCATTAACTGTACTAGGGATTTTCATAGCCTAAAATTTTTCTAGGCCTAAAATTCATGTTTAAGTGTGATGTAAGGGAACTGAATTGTGGGGGTGCTGAAATACAGAAGTTAACTCCTTACTCAGAAAAACACCTCAGTTACGAAGAAGAGGAAGAAGTGATAAGCTAGAAGTGCTGAAGCAAGCCACTCCCCAGCAGCCAAGGTGCTTAATCCCAGCCCTCTGCCCTCCACCCTGGGGCAGGCCCCCCCACTCACCCACCTCAGCCCTGGGCCATCCCAGCTCCACACACTGCCTTCTCCAGCATAATGCAGGGAGTACCCTTTCTTTGTTGAAGGAGGTAGCCAGAAAAGGAAGCAGCATGCTTCCTCAGCCCAGCCCCACCAAGGGCACCTCCCTGTATGCCTTTGGTCTGGCTTGTGATGCTGGTGGCCCTGCCAGGCCCCAGCTTAGCAGTGATGTGTGATAACAGCAAGCAACAGCACAATATAATTTGCATGGCAAGTAGCAACCAGATATCCTACAGCATTAACCCACAGCAGCAAGGAAAATATGAAGCACAAAACTCAGGTATAACACAAATGAAAAGAGGGCAGCTCCTTGGAGCTTCCCCAGGGTGATGCTTCTAGATACTGCACAACCCTGCAACCTACCAGGCTGTGGTCAAAGATAAGCAACTGTTCTGGTTTTAGCAATAAACAATGCTCAGCTTTCCTGAAGCAGGGAAGCAACGGCTTCTTGTGATAGTTATAGCATGAGTGACTAGGACAAATTTAGTACAGATTAAGTGTTAACTGATAACTCTCTTTAACCTCAATGTAAACTGAGAATAATATTTTCAAATGAAACTGAACATAATCTTAGAAAAATTTCTATTACAGAACAAAGCAACCATAAAACATACATTACGCAAAACTAAGGCTGCTGAATCCTTATGCGATTCCAACCCTCTTTTTAGATGGCCTGGGGAATGAGAGCGCATTGGTTCCCTCACTATCATCCAGAGTTATGCAGATGCTCATCAGATGCTGCTTTGACTACATACCTGAATAACACCGAGGCAGTCCTGCAAAATGCCTCCGCTAGAAGTATTCATCATTTACATAACTAACATAGCTCATTTTTCTGTTCATAAATTGACCCTGAACAAAACATGTTAATAAGCTTATTACTGAGAATTACTCCACCAGTGCTCAACACAGACAAAAGTTTTTATAACCAAACCACTGCAACTGTGCCATACAACTGCTACTTGTGCTAATCATTTGCTATCTATAACCCACTATTCAGACTGTCACACTGATCACTTGGGCAACGTTATTGCTTCTGCTTCCTAACAGCTCCCTAAATAGAAAGGGAGCATGAGCTAGTTGCTACTGCCATTCCTTTCATTCTCAAGGCATGCTCACAAGCACCTATTTGCACAGTTTTTAAAGACTCTTTCAGTTGCTGTGAGCATTCTTCCTCACTTCAAAAGTATGTATTTACAAGATTGTTCCTGGGCAAAGAGTGAAAAGAGCAACGAACAGCAGAATTGAATTTGCTGGTATTATTCCAATGAATGCCTGAAAATATTCAGTCAAAAAAAATCACCCAGTTCTATACACTGTGTAGATTGTCTTCTTCCAGCTCACTCAGTAACCTAGCAAATCTAAAGTAAAGCCTTAATTCTATCTCAGATGAAACTATGAAGAGTTTTGAAGGAAAAAATACAGACAAGTTGGCGAAACTCATGTTGAGCAGAAGGTACCACATGGAAGAGTTAAAAACCTCTGAAATTGCAGGAAGACCCACAAATGCCCATATAGCAAGGATCCATACCATTCCAAAGCACAATTTACATGGGG
Organism: Dromaius novaehollandiae; assembly: GCF_036370855.1. NCBI lineage: Eukaryota > Metazoa > Chordata > Aves > Casuariiformes > Dromaiidae > Dromaius > Dromaius novaehollandiae. The sequence goes on along the minus strand of NC_088103.1, from coordinate 14,831,628 downwards.
TTGCAGTGAAGGGAAAAGTTCCTATGCTCTCAAAACAACAGTACTTAGACAAAAACAAAGTTGCCTCCCAAGTCTTACTTCTTTGCAATATAATTCTGACATTGTGCATCCATCAGCATGAAATTATGTCACCGAAATGAATGAGAATGGCTGTGCCTTACCTAATACCTCAATTCTTTCTTTCACATACTGTACCTGGGACCTTTGTTATTTCGTGTTTGTGTGCATCTAAATGTGACAAAAGGGATTGAGAATAAAAAAAACATTACTCAGTGGGATAAAACTAGTGTCCACTTAAACCAGGAAACAGTACAAGATAATGGCAGTTAGAACTGATTCTATTTAGGAAATGCAGTGGTGCATATAATGTACCACTAGCAGTTCATAGTAAAATATCATATTCTGTATCAAGATAAAGGCAGCATATTAATGACCAACTAAATCTTGATAGCTAAATGACCTCTTCTTGTAATAGTCTGCAGTCTAATGAGTAATCATAACAGCAGTGCAGTAATTACATGTTCACTTTTACTAAAAGCACTTCCAATGAAGCATACTGAAGTAAAAATACATCTGATACAATTGTTTTCCCTTCATTTACACTAGATAAAACTTCCATGTTTCCTTTGTTTTTCAAAATTAATTCAAGAAACAGAAGTCTTAAATACTTTTATTTTCCACTAACTTAAGGTGTTATTTTTTCTTGCTTTTAATTAACATTTGCTTTGCTTTAGAGAGGACTGGCATTACATAATGCTTTTCTCATGTATTTTTAGGGCAAGCCATGGAAATACAGAGAATGATGTAGGCTTTGATATGCCACACCTTAACCAAGATGTACTGTGAAGGAGTAGCCAGTTGCCAGTACCTGACTTCCACCTAACAGTGGCTGATGGTTTTTGAGTAAACTAAGTGCAAGAGACTTTCATTTCATTTTTTCCTTTCAAAATTTGTGGGATGAGCTACAGATAAAGAGGGAGAATGAAGCAAACACAAAGGCACAACAGGAATGTGGGCATTTATTCAACCTGATAATGTTCAAAAGCCCCAATGAATGAAGTAATGGGTATGAAGTAATGGGTTCAAGAAAAAGATTCTTGAAGCATAGATAGATGTTCAACTTCTAGACTGGTTGATCTTTCCAGATCAAAAGATATTTCTAATGCTGCTGGTCTATTTACAAACACCATTCCAGACAGTCTGTTAGATTAATGTAAAAAGATGTTTATTTCAGGGTGAATTAAGAGGCTATTTTACAGAAGCCAGAAGTGCTAAACCAGAGATAACTCAACAGAAGGTGGTTTATAAATTCTTTGCATACCCTACCTGAATGAGCATTATCATTTTTCCCCACATGACAAATTTCAAAAGCCCACCTGAGCACCAGTTCAACACTTGCCCCAAAAAGACTTATTCATCTTGATTAAAAATATATATACACATATCATACACATCACACATATGTATATATATGGATATAGCAAACCTGCAAAGATACTACGGTCTTGAACACTGCAGCTCTTAAGTTCTAAGCTTCAAATGTCACAGCAGAATTCAAAGCAATGTGCAAGATGAATAGAGGCATATGGTCCTCTGTTGTCTCAATTTCCTCCATTTTCCTGTGTGCTTTCTGCTTCTGTCACATGGTATAACACAAATATCTTCACTAATGATTTAGGAAGACCCTTTGGTATTATGCCGAAACACAATCTATGCTGCATGTTTTTCCCAAATACCATCATTTTATCTGAGTTCTCCACTTCCATGCCGCTCTCATTAATTCCCTGTCCTTTCTAATTATTTGTCTTTCTACTTACGTTACAACTCCCCACAGAAGCTGCTGCTTTTAGCACTACAAGATTTGGGAAGGTATGGCTGTTCAGTTAGAATAAAGACTGCTATTATTTTTATTTCAGCATGCACTTTTCTCCATGCCTATGCCAGGTCTTCCATTTTCTTGAACAATATGTTCATACAACTCAAATGCCATTCTGCACATTTTCATGACTTTGCACATACACAGACAAATATTATCAGAAGTGTAGATTTCAGTGCCTGTATGTTTTAATAGAAAGACCTTCTACGCGTGTGCACACGTATACTAAAAAAATCCCGTAATTACACATTTACCTTGTCTTTCTCTTCCTTTCTGCCTTTTCAGAATTACTTTTATACATATTTTACAGAAATGATAAAAACATATTTTGAAACAAGAAACTACCACATATCTAGCAATTCTTTGATAACCTGGCTCTGCTTCATTTTATGTTCTTCTCTTTGCACTTGAAAATCTCATGTCTGTTCATGGAGGTTAGAAATGATGATGGAAAGGGTAAAGATGAAGGCTTGATCTCTAGCTTTCTACCAAAAACAGGTTCAAGATCACTATCCAAACTCAGAGGTGCTGCCAACTTTTAATATGAAAACTTATGAGTAAAGGATACATCCTTCTCTGCATATTCTTCAAAATTCTAAAGTTTTGACAATTCTATCAGTATTTTTCTCCTTTATTCTAGAAAAGAGATCTTTGACAACAAGCATAAAAGAAAAACATTGCAAATTCCATAAAGTTTTCTGATTTTGTTTTGGGACCTTTGTTTTTTGTTTTATAAATAGGTGCAATCTGTTCATACCAAACATTTTCTGGTATTGAGCTTGACTGCTATCACATTGTACCTAAAAATAGAACAGTTGGCTAGACTCAAAGATAGGGATACAAATAAGTAAGTTTTCCTAAAGACAAAACAAGCTTTATTGTTTTAAAAAAAAAAATCATATCACCTTACTCTGAACTCTTCCACTAGATATCTGTATTCTTCCGTGAGACTAATTTTTAAAAAGAAAATAGTATTGAAGTATTCAAGCACATTTGTGCATGTTTCTGTAGGATAAAAATGTTAATTAAGATATGATTAAAGCACTACTTTGCTGATCTGATGAAGCAAGCCATCCCTTGAATTAATTAGGATCACTTTACTGATCCTTCCTCCAGAAAAAGATTTGACCCAAACAATCTTTATCTGTCAATTTAAGCAATTTCCTATATTTAGATGTCAATGCTATTAAAATGAAGGGGATTCATATCCCTTTCCTTCAGTATGATTGAGCCATTTTTAATGTTTAGAGGGACACAATCATTATCAAATAATGATCTGTCATCATTAGAAGGGAAAAATAAAAAGGTAGAGAGGGAACAAGAAGGAGGAAAGGAGGGAAAAACCCAGTCTTTGTGGTACAAAGAGCTAAAGCATACTTGATACTAATTAATAGTGCTATTGCTATAATGTATTTAACTTCTTATCCTGGCAAAATGCCTGCTTAATTTTTGATCTCTGTTTCCATACTCAAGAAAGTTGTTTACTCTTTCTTCTGTTCTGCAAAATTAATAATCTATATTGCAAGAGAGGTATCTTTGGAAGAAATTGACAGCAAGGCTCACACTATTACGAACAATGAAGGACCCAGGAGCACTCCTCAGCTTTGCTCTCTGTCAAAAAAGAAACCAGAACATGCACCATGCTGTCCACGAAACCTGGTTTCCTTAGGAAAACTTGGACATACAAGCAAAGCAGCACCACGCTTTCTAGTACAGATGAGCACGATGAAGAGTACTTCATGAAACATATCTGACTAGAGCATAACCATAACCTTACACCATCAAATCTCTGACAGCTGGCATCCTTCCAAGGATCTTAGAAGGAGAAAACAGTCTTTGAGTTAGATACTAAGAAAGGTTCTTAAGAGTCAGGGTCTGCCTAGCTGCTTCTAGCTTTGATTCCATGAATAGAGCAAGGAAGACGGAAGGAAGAATTTGCAGACTTCGTTCTCTCTAGTGTTTTTTTGTGGCAGAATTTATTCAACACTTCCTATTAAGCTGAAGCAGATCAGTCCATATCAAACAAGACAATACCAATCCAGCTAGCTCCTCCAGTCACCATGTCCCTTCCTTCAGTTCTGCAGGACTGCATTCTGACCACCCCAGCTGAAGGTGACTGATGGCTATAAAGCACAGTCTTCCTAATACCCTTCAATCATCATCCTTCCTTCTTTCCATACACTGGGTCCTGAATTATTCCCAGGGAAGAGCAGCCAAGGAAAAGAAACAGTTGGTTTAACTTAAGAGTTCTCTCTAGGAACATTTCATTTTTCTTCATAAAATAAGACTCAAACACCTCATCCCTCACAAATGAATTAGTTGTATGGGCTTTTGAGCTAAGATTAGGAGAGTCTAAACTCAAATTCTCCAGCTGGTTAGTAAGGACTTGAACTGGGACCCAAGCCCCTAACCATCCTATTCTGCAGCACATCTCTTGCACCTTCCTTCTAGAAAAAGATCACCGCACCTGTGAAATTTTTTTCTGATATGTTTTGTGAAAACTGAGGCGAGGCTTAATGAATCAGCATTTTCTGCTCAACATTTCTTAACACAGGAATTTTTTAGTACATAGATTGTAATCTTTGTCATTTAAAAGAGACTCCCAACTGTAACTGCAATACACAATAATTAGTAGCTTGGAAAATGACATGGAAAAATATTTAAAAGTACTTTCACATTTGTGTGAATGATGAAGAGAACTTAGTCTCCTTCATTTTCTCTTTATTTCTCTCAAGATTACAGTGAACTTCACAGGCGATAGCTGACAACAGCAGGACATATTTGCTCTGAGTCTGTACGCTTGGAAAATGGGCTGAAGTGAGGAGAAAAGGTACCAGTTAAAAGAACAAAGTTTACAAAAGATAACGAAAAAGCTTCATTGCTTTCTTTTTAAATCAGTTTGTTTTTCTCAGAACATTTGCTGACATTTCTACAGTTTAAAAAAAATTCTAATTGTCTTATAGATTCATCATGCATGCATCACTTCAATCTGTGCCAACAATTCAGTTCATTATACTGGCATTGTTTCTTCACTCTTGACTTTTACATTTTTACCACTCCTGACCGAAAAATTTCCTAAAAAGGGCCTGCAGATTCCAAGAGAAACCTCTTACACCTGTGACCCAAGTTCGGATTCCCCTCAGATGAGCAATGACAGGAAAAACTCTTCCATTTAAGAAGCCTGTGTGACACAGCAAGGGTCCCCATTACAAATGCCAAATACAGTCATCCAGTTGATAGTCCCACTAGAGGTGGCCAGGGCTAAATTAATTGCCCATTCACCACAGAAAAGATTCCCTCAGCTCAGGGTAAAAATCCATTAAACTAGTCTTCCTGATACCACAGACCTATTCTAAAGATAGAGAAATGCTGTCCTCAAGCATTTGGCTCCAGCTCTGAAAACAGAAGAAAATTCACTCTGCAGAGTTCTCGTGGCATCAGTAGGACTCATTATTCAGTACTTTGTTCTCCATACATACACAGGAGTCTAGACTGCCTCTCCAGACCCCTCCTGTTTGGTTTGTACTTAAGGGCTGAAAAAACTGTCAGTGCTGGAGTCAAACTTAACATTTCCTCCTGATATGCTTTGAAACTAGTATGCTCAACATTGTTTTGCAGACAAGGATGGCATCCTGGCTCAGGGTAACTTTCTGCTTACTTAACGGTAACGAAGGTGACTCGTATCAATTGCTGCAGAAGGTTATTTTTCTGGAGCTCCTGTCTTCTTTAATAAGCCTCATCACCACTGCTGGTAGCTAAACCAGATAGAGAAGTATGGTCCATCAGGTCTTTCCACAGCTAGAGTCTTCAGAAACCAATCCTCATTTTCTCTTTCTTTTCTTTTTTTTGGGGGGAGGGGGGCAAAGTGAGAGGGAGGGGAAAGGGAGAGTGTGTGCACCATTTCAAATACAAGTGATGTACTCCTGTGACATAGCCAAAAGGTGACAGGACCCTAAGGCAATACATACTCCTGAAACAGCAGACAGAGCGTAAGAGATTTAAAAAACACAAAGCTGAGGATTTAAGGGACACTTGGAGGGTCGTGGTATTTCTGTAGGGAGATAAAGACATGCGATCCTAGATATGACCAGTCTGAGCTTTTGATGGCAGCATGAGTTACAGGATGTGAATAACATTCCTACTGACATGCACCTACTGAGCAATCAAAACATTTAGCAGAAAACAAAAGCTTCATAGCGTAAAGATCTTGTGCATATGCCATAAGTGAGCAATAATCTACACACTTAATAGATATACTTCCTACTCCCACGTACTTCACACAATCCTCATGGCTATGCAGTCTTTAAATACAAGTCTCCTGCACCAAATAACCACAATTAATTTCCCTCAGAGATAAAGGGAAGCTCAGAAGCAAAGCTTTTGTTTGCTGGAATTTTGCCATTGGTGCTGTAGAAAACCTGCACAATACATTATTTATGAATGCCAGCATTTCTTTATCTGTATTTATGTATTCATTTTTGTACTTAGCACAATAGCTCCAAGGAACAGATGATGAATTCTAGTTTACAATGCAGGCCTGCTTACAGCATACAGGCCAACTTTTAGCAGTATAGCCAGCCAAAAAGCGCTAAGTACTTTTTGAAAATGGTGTTTAATGTTGCATTTTCCTGTTATCTCATAAACTCCTAATAGGCTGTCACAGGCATATCACTTTCTTTTCCTTCTGACCAGTGCTGTCCCTTCATTAATGTGTTGACTGTCCCCATAAATGCTTTCCGTGAAGCAGGAGCAAACATGTCCCTCCTTCTGATGTTTTTGCTTTCTGTATTGCCCACATTCAAAGTTAGCCAACTCATTGCTGCAGATTTTCACTGACAATTAGAATACAGCAAGATTGCATCAGTACTTCATACTATTTATCTGAACTACAAGACCTAAAGCACCAAGTACCCAGCAGTTGCAATGAAGAAAGCAAGAGAAAGCAGCCTTCATACTTCAAGGCTAAAGTTCAATACTCTCTATTGGTACTGAGAAGGTTATTTTCTCTTGGGCTTGATTCATCTCTACTAGGCAACTATGAGAGATTTTGTATCTTTCCTAGAAGTACCTAGCACCAGATGTTGCTTACTTGCCAAGTCACCAGACTATATATTCAACATGCAATCCAGAATACTGGTTTCCATGATGTTCCCTCCTCAGATTTAGAAGGGGCACAAAAGGATAGGAGCTTAGCAAAGACAACGTTTGTCTCGGACTGTCCCATCACTATTACAATTTGGCAGTACTGAGAAGACTATCTGACAGAAAAAAAAAAAAAAAGAGATTCACCAGGGGACTACATGTGTTATGGCAGTTCATGTATGGCTATGGTAATAGGAGTGACTATACCAGTTCTCCTCATAACCGTAGGTAGACTGTTGTGGATTTGTTCACCACTGACATGGAAGACTGGCAAAGCAAAATTGAGAGGTAACTGATTCTTTATCACATTACCTGGCTCCAAGTCATCTACAGTCACTCCTTAGCCGGAGCTTTTGTTAATCAAAAACAAGCAGTAAAAGATGGGAAAGAAGTATAATTCAGTGGATCTTATCTTTTATGCTGCCTATACAGATACAGTAAGTTTCAGACTAGGTTTAATTAGATCAGTGACATAAATTAAAGAGAAGGCTTAAACTGTTTAGCACTGCATTAAACAATGTTCTACCTATTCTTTTGCAAAGAATATAAGAAAAGAGAGAAAATCTCAAGGCCTGAAATTTGAGGGTGAAGTAGTAAAGCTTATTCACTGGATGGCACCTGTCTTTAAAACACTATGCATCCAAAAATAGAGATGGCCAATGCATTCTGAGAAAAGCAAAGCATTACTGGATTAAAATCAGCATCTCAAACTTTCCTTTTTCATGCCTTCTTTTTGTTCTTCCCAATAGCCAATATATACTACTCATTCTATTTACTACTGCACACAGAGGATCAGCTCTATGTTATTTGGCCACTCAGCATAAAGATAATGAAATATAAATTTATTATATCGGGGCTCTCTATAGAGGATTTTTTTTTTTTTTGCCAAATTCTATTACATCCACAGTTCAGTGACTTTAAGAAAAAAAGCAAACTAAGCAAAAATAGTCTTATTTTTGTAAGCAGGAAGCAAAAACCAGAATCAAGCCTCCTCTTCATGCAGCAACTTGACATAGCTAATCCAACCCCCTTCTGGTGTTTTCTGGCCTGTTAGAAACCAGCTCCACTTCCAAATTCTTTCCTCAATACTAGCAGCACAGTGAAAGGCATACTAGCATTATTCATATGGCTGAATAAAGAAATGTTATTTTCATGTCAGAACAGAAAAAACAGCATTCATTATTTTCCAGTCAGCAACTGTGGAAAAAGTATTTAGCTTCCCTCTTTTACTTTAGGGTTCTTTACCTCTTGCAGCAAAAAGACTCCCTGCATGTGCTTCTGTGAGGCATTGGTGGCTCTCACATGGCACAGATGCCCAGCTGTGCCCAAGAAATCCTATTCTTGCTCTTTGCTGAGCTGCATCCCAGGCTAGTACACCTAGAGCCCCCTCTGCCACATATGCCTGGGATGCTACTGCTCAGCAACCCTCTTCTTGCTTCCCCCTCCCTGTGCACACAGCCTGCAGCTACCTTGCTTTGACCAAGCCACTGCACAGACCAGTTGAAGAACAAAATACTTCCTTTTCTGCACAGGCAAGTTCACCAGAGACACAGACCAATACGAAGGCTACTTGAGATTAGCAGAAAGGATGTTTATTATTCTGAAGTGATTAACACAAGAACCATAGCTAATATCTACCCATTTCAATGAGAGAGGCTGGTGTTGTAAAACAAATCTGCAAAACTGGTTTGAATAAAGCTACATTTTTAAATGTCACCTTAGATTTGTTTCCATTTTACATTACTGCATATAATCTAGTACTACCATTTAAGGTATGGTTTTTTGCACAATAACACAATAGAGACCATTCAGTTATGTACTGTCCAAATATCTATCAGATATGCAGCATAACTGCAGTTCCAAAACCATGTCTTCTAGCAACTACCAAGTAAATAAAGGTTTTCTTCCCTGTACCCATATTTCTTGGCATATTTGGGTCACTCTCGTGGAAAGAGACTGAAGATTTAACAACAGTAGTGACCAGAGCCAACTGGAATACTTTCAAGCCATAGAAAACTGATCCAATTTAAGGCCATACAACGTTTTTGAAAGGTTTTTCAACATGTACAATACTTCAAGTTCCTTCCTAGAGATCACTGTTAATCACAGTTCACGCTGATTTCTAGCTGGAACTCACGTTGTTGCAGTCACATTGACTCTCACTGACCTGTACACAGGTCCATTCATACAAATCTCTTAGCTCACAACTCAGAGTCAACACTGCTTGGCTGAAAACAAATAGAAAACACTTGCCTCAGTCTGGGCACAGCAAAACCACTACAGCTCCAGTTAGCCAGGGCACTAACAGGCCATGAAGATGACGTAGATGGTAAAAGACAGAAATAGTCTTACTTAGCCAGATCCAATGATTGTAATGAGAGTATACGGGTACTAGGAAACAGAGAAACCATTTTATGATCAAATGGACTTTTTGTGAAAACTCCCTTTTAAACATAGAGACACTGAAAAATTGCAGCAATTCTGGCTTCAAAAGTTAAATTTTGTGAGAAGGTGAGTCATATGCAGGCAGCAGTTGTGTTTATTTTTGCAACGGGACACACGCAATTAAAATATATTTCATTTCATACAACACCACACTGCAACAGTGCCCTTAGTCAATTAATAGAAAAATGTAGTGGGAAACAACTCTTCCTTTAATTTCTATAGTATCTACATAATGTCAGCCACCTCTACCGTATCCACTAAACACCAAATATACCTAAAAATCCATATCCTAAATTCAGCATGATTCTGCAAACGTCACTTGGGATTTTTTTCCCACAGCATTCAAAACATGAAGCCTGTATGCCATTTCTTTTGTTCTAAAATTTTCATGTAACTAGGTACTTTTTTTTTTTTTTTTTTGAAATAATCAGAAAAAAATACATCTATGATTTAAGTCATATGCTCCTTAGCAGCAAGCTATCCAACTCTATGTATTCCTATGGGTAAAATCCAGATGCCTCTGAACCTTAACGTAAGAATATATATTCTAGAAATAAGGAAGATCATAACTGCACTTAACCAATTGCATATGCAGTATTCAACCTCAATTTCCATTACATAACTAAAATGCAAGTAGTGAATAAATCTTGCCACGTAGACGTGGATATTATCTTTGAAACAACAGGCAATTATGTGAAATCATACCATGCTTACTCTTCAAAAGCTTCTAAAACACTGTGACAAGCTCTGTAGCTGTAACACTTTATTAAAAAAGTATGAAAAAGGAAGAAATGAACTTTTATCCCTATGGGTACAAGGCATACAAATATCACACAGTACCCAGATTTCAGAGAGAAGGGCTTCACAAGCAAGGCTAACTTGCCTACCACAAGCTTTCAGAGGGCTTTTCTGCCCTACCTAGAAGAATAAAAAGCTGTCTCTATTAGTCAATGGGAGCTTTGTTGCTCACTGCTGCAAGACCACTACTTTGGCAAGATATCCAAGCAAAACACTGAAATGAGATGTTTCATCATGAAACTTTTTCTGGACATTGCATTCTGGAAAAGAGAGCAGTAACTTCCTTGAGTTAAGACACTGCACTCTGAAGCAGTCTTGTGACAATTAACGGGGTGGGTTTTATTGTAGGAATGCCACATTGCCTGATCCCTATCTATCCAAGAAGCTCGCTTAGAAGAGTATTTGCAATAGCTTTCTGAAACACCAAATTTGAAAGATGATCATAACAATGAATATGTATAGCCTCAGGCTCATCTTACTTGCAGTCTTTTTACAGAAATGGCTACTGATGTTCTGCCATAATCATAGCATGGTCATAACATTATCTGCAGCAGCTTAGAATTTTTTATAAGCAAGTTATATTAGTCACTGATGCCATTACCTTGGCTGATGTGCAGGTTACATTGCACAAATCAGTGACCACGTACATTCCTATTATCTTCCACATACTGCTTTCACTTCAACAAAGATGATTAGTTTCATCATCCATCATAACTGTGTGCCACTTTCCAGAGCGCTCCTCAGAAAAATTCCTTGTGGCTTTAAGAGCAAGAGTGTGCATTATCTCATTTTGAGTAAGTGGACCTATGGATAGGTCTCTTGTTTTTAGCCACCTGGAATTAACTGGAATCATATTCAGCCCACAAACAAATCTGAATAACACAGCCAGCCTCTCCCTTTAAGGGGTTGTTTGCAGCTTGTTGAGTAAAGTGTAAGGATAACATACAGTATTTAGTGCTTTGATTTGGAACTTCAGGTTCCCCCCCTCATCTTTTCAAAAGCATGAAAGCTTAAGGTGTCACCAATATCCCCCACAATCTTTTTGAAGCATATCTACTACTTTGCCGAGAGATGAAGATCCTGGTAACTCATTCTTGTCTCCACTTACTTACTGTGAAAGCCTTACCAAGGTATTTAGTCAGAAGTTTACTAAGAGGACTACAAAGTACACTGTCAACACCAGGAAAATAATAATCTACCAAAAAAAAAAAAAATCAAATGCAAATAGGATTAGGAAAAACTGTCATCAGTTCTTATTGCAGACAATGGCAAAGACAGCTCAAGCCTACAACTATTTTTCCTCTACGTACGATTAGTTGTGCTTTCAGTGATTTCACTTCAGCACACTTTCCTGTGCTTGCCTCAGTCACTCAATAAAAATGACTTGCAGAATTAAACACACAATTTCATCTAGCAAACCCAATCATTGGACCCTTAGCTTTTCAACAACATTATTCTTCGCATGAGAGGAAAAGGGAAAAATGAAAGGAAGAGCAGTTCTTACTCAGTCTGATGGTTTTATAGGAACACAGTTACCTGGATACATTACAGGACATCTAAGAGTCCCTCTCTCACCATTGAGAGATGAAACAACTAGATAGATGAATATATGGCAGCTAATAGCCCCTGGGCCATCCAGCTGGACAGGACCAAGTACAAAAGGACACAAATGTACTGCGCATTTCAGGGTGTCCAGCAGCCCCTCTCATTACTGAAGAGTACAAATGGAACTTGTGCAGCTGGAAGGGAGCAGCTGGGAGAGGGCAATCAGCCAGGGGCTCTGGGAGACAGCCCAAGAAGAGGAGCAGCAGCTGGCTTTTCCCAAGAGGGGAAATCAGAAGAGGTTGTGCAAAGAGAAAGGTAGACAGGCTCTTAAGTTCATGAAAATAAGCCCCTAAAATTCCATTTTCTCTGAAACAAAAGAACGATAGAAAGAAATATTTATTCTCACAATAATTTCAAAAGACAGCATCACCCTTTTCCACAGAAACTAAAACCTAAAATTTTTATTCAAGAGAAACCTGCTCCTAGAGTTAGCCAAGTTCTCTTGAGAAAGAGATGAACAAATCATTACCCAACAGAAAACCCACTTATGGAAATCAGATAATTTTATAGAAATTTCTGACAGCAGATTTGCACTTCAACAGCAACATCCTGACTTTGATTTATTTGGGTAATCTGTATTTATTACAGACTGTATTTGCCATTTAAATGAAACAACAGTTCTAACTATTTACCCTTTCTTTATGAAGGATGGTTTTTAGAAGCTCTTCCCATCGGCCTAATTTTCTCCTGCTGTATCCAGCATAAACTTTACTCTAGTCCATAAGGGTAGCTGAATACAGGCAGCAACTACAACAATATGACAAAGAATGTGACAGGTAATAAATTAAAAACCGAGCAATTATAATAGTCTCAAAATAAAAGTTTAACAGGTCATAACAATTAATTGTTTATAATTGTCAGGAGACTGAGTTTCAACTGGGAATGCCAGAGGGACTGCTTTATAAACACCTATTTAAAAATTTTGTGAATGGCTTAATAAAAAGCCATTCATTAAGTTGCTCCCAGGAAACCTGTGGGCAACAAAAAATTTTGAGGTAAATGATGAAACAGAATGTCATAGAAAGGAATCGGCGCAAAAATTAGGACAACACAAGGTGAAACAGCTACAGTACAACTAACAGTGAAATCATGCAAGATAGACTTTTTGAAAAGAAAGCTATCTGTGAAAGGGCTGCTTCTGGGCCTGTGATGATAAACAGCTCTCAGTAATCCCATGGCCTGCTATGCAGAGTCCACTGTTCCATGTGACTCAATATGCTAAAAGACTGCTGTAGTCCATTATGTTAAATGTTTTAAAAGGCCGCAAGTCTTAAGTCAGAGTTTGAATTAGCCCCGTCTCTTAATGACTGACAAGTCAAGGACTCTGATCAACCAGACTGATCCATGAATGACAGGGGCAGGGGATGTAAATCAGTAAAGAAACATCAGGATAGCAGAGATGAGGTTTATTGTGAGAACAAAATATGGAGATAATAGGCTTTTTCACCCCTTATCCCTGCTTCAGGATCGTTCGTTTGACACTAAAGCTAACAAGGATGGATTGAAAGAAGCTAAGTTCATCGTCAAAGTCACTACTCTGCCATCTCCTGCTGTCTCAGGATCAGTGAAAGTTTGGACCTTGAGACCATTATGTGACCAGATGGAGCTAGAGAGGGACTGGATGGGATCTCTAAAACATTTTACCAAACCTTAATCACTATTTATAAACCTCTCAATTACTGCTTTTTCATACCTTCTTCCTTTTTTCCCCCTCTATCTTTTTGCCTTTCCTTTCAAAAGATTCTGGCAAGATCCTATCTTTGGAATTCTGTTGTGAACCTGTGACCGAAAACACAGATAAAGCAAGTCTTTAAACACCCTCAAATACTGGCACATATTTCTAATGTCTTGAGGATAAAGGCAGTAAATTGTGCCCATCTTTCTCTAGCAGTGAAGCTGCAGCCAAGAGCAGAAGAATTTTTCTATCTTTTTGCCTACATCAGATGCTCAAAGGAAGGTGGACTTTGAACACCAACAGAAGCTCCAACCCATCTCAATTAAATTTCTTCTCCTTTTCTTCACAACACATTGTTAATATTTTTAATGTCATATTTTCCTTATTGAAACTTATCACCAAAGGAAAAAAGAGGATTGCTAAAGTGAAATCCTCCCCTGTTTATTTCCATTTTAAAAATATGTAAATGTTGGACTTTTTCCTTGATCTTCTGTAGCTTTAATACAGCATTTTAAATGACTTCCAGGGGTTACCACCAGCTGACGCAGTACTAAAGTAGATAAATTCCCAGTACATAAAACTAGAATTCTTTTAACTCTTTCATCCTTAGATAAACATGGTCATACTAAAACATACTCCTAGCCAATTTATTCCATCAGATTCAGCATGACAGCTAGAAAGAGCAACATGCTCTAAAGCAGAGTGATACTAAGGTGAAAAAAGGTATTTTAAGTTTGTATTTTTTCCTCAGAGAAAGTCTTGCTGGAGTGCTACATACAATTCTGATGCCCAGTTTTTATGAATGTGGAAAAATTGAAGGGATTTAAGAAAGGAATCAAAAACTGTTACTTAAGGTTTTGAATGAAAAGTTTAAAAAGCTGCTTATCCTAGAGGTAGTTAAGGGGCAATTGCATCACAGTGTATAAAGACCTACAAGGAGCAGAATTTGATGGCAAAGCAAGCTCTTCAATACCATAAGCAAAGATGGAACAAGGCTGAAATAACTGAACCTGAAACTAGACCTATTAAGCATAGCAATAAGAAATATGGTTATCATGGTAAGAGGCATTAATAGCTTACAAAGGATTCTCTAACACTGAAAGTTTTAAAATCATGATTGAATAGGTTTACATACAATACCTAGCTTAATTCAAGCAAAGGTACTAGATCTAAAGCCAACATGTAGAGGAGTTCTATAGCCCATTACCAAAAAGGCCAGACTAGATACTCACAGTACTCAGTTATGGTCTTAATGGCTACAAATCTATGACTTACTTCTCACCTTAATTCTAAGATGAGGTCAGAAAACTTGCAGACCAAATTGCTCTTTTACATGCAGTCATATAGCCATGTGTTCCCATCCTTTCACACCAAAAAAATGCAGTCATCTGCTATAAAAACCTGTTTTCAAACTGTACATACAAGTCAAATTACACCACTTCTCATACATGCTCATTCAACTTAACACAGAAAATGGCACACAAGAAAAAAACATGCATGACCTCCATCATCTGAAAACAGACGCAAAATACAAAGAAAATGATGAGTCTAGGAAAACAAAGCATTTAATCCTCAGGTCAGCATTATGCTATAAATGCATCCTTCTCTGCCCCTTTGTCACTCCTAAAGTAAAAATACAGGGATTAGCTATTTATAAGAAGAAATTTAAGAGAGACCACTGTAAATATATATACTGCATGAGCACTACTGAGTTACTCTGATCATTTCCAAGTGTGTATATGCTTGAACATAGATCTTTAAGCCTTTATCTGTTTTAAATTATATATTTTAGACAGCCAGGTAGGAAACTCATGGAAGAAAAATCCACCAAGAACTTTTGAACTACAAGTCACTCTTTTGCAAGCTGATGGAGCCTGGGTAAATATCCTTGGACACTTAAAATCTGTAAGAGTAGCTAGAGCCCCAAGGATGGATACAAAGTTAGAAAGAGGGAATTTGGAAACACAGCATATTTCAAATACTATTTTGGATTTTTTCTAAGGCCCAAGCATCTTGTTTTATGTCACCATCACTGTTGTACTCAGCCTCCCTATTGGTACCTCTCTCATATGGCATTTTAAATTGAAGTTCCTTTGGACTATGGCAATTCCTGGGACATGTTGATGCAACAATTACAACATAGCAAAACAGTATTTCATCACCCTACATGTGGTAGGGCATTTCTTCCTGTAAGAACAGACCAAATTCCATACAGTTTGGGAATATTCTGCATATTTCAAAACTCATTAGTAGACTGTTTATCCTTAAGGCAGACATCTTTGTAATAAAAATATTTAAAAATAAACATGATAATCTTGATGAATCCACTAGGAACAGGGAAACCAGCCATGGCAGGGGGGTGGGAAAGGGAGGAATGCACAAGGACTCTTTGAACAAAAAATTTCAGTAGCATGTCAAAAAACTAACAACCTGGACACCTGTTTTGTCTTCAAAAACATAAATCATAAGGAAGTACCTCTTTAGAGCTGAAGCTAGTCAGTCACTGGTTGAGTCTTCCGTACACAGCTTTCTTCCCATGGAACCTGAAAAAAGACAGTTCTTTAAAAGCGTTTCCCTTGGGGATTCTAAGAGGTACGCTTCAAATATTAGGAATGTTAGGCATTGCTCCCCCCCCCCCAAGTTTGCATTATTGACAACATCAATATCTATACTTAGAAAGCTGCAAATAAAGTAAGTGTAGAAGAAACCTGGAAAAAGTTAATTGATAAGTAAGGTTCAGGGCCAGGGGGGAAGCCTTGCACTGTGCAATACAATACCCGCTGCAGAACCAGAATTCCTTACTGGAGTATAGCATTTTTACTGTATTAACAACAGCTAGAATAAATCCAGGAAGATGCAGAGCCTGAAACAAAACCGTGTCATAGGGTATCAGAAGCTCTTTAATGTATTCTCTTCCGAAATTACTATTATCCCAGAGAGGTCAAAAGCTAACTGTTATATTATTACCACTTCTAGCTTTAATGAAGCCAGATTGTCTCTCTCTAATTAACCCTAATAAGCTCTAGTTAAGCCAGTTTACAAAGGTATGAACAGAAAGCATCTCTATCATCTTAACATTACAGTGGAGTAACACACTGATTATCCAAAAAGCTCTCCAAGTTTAAGAACTTCGAGAAAGGTAAAGAACAAATCATTTAAAATTGTAAAGCCTCCTAAGATATTTAGCTCTAATTCAAACAGTAGATCCAGTTTAAAACAATTCCTTCCCTTCTATACTTTGTCCCCATCTCTCCCCACCATTAGCTAATCTAGAAGAATAGGTCAGAAAACACATTATGCATGGTTCTGGAGGACTCTGGCCACCGATGAGACTTCTCCCAAAACCTATTGTGCTCAAATCCTAAGGCAGGTTTTATGTGCTATATGTTTCAGTCTTATGAAACACAATTGCAGACGTCTTATCGCTTCCATAGCTATTCAATGTGGAAAACGGTGCACCTCTCTACCCCGGTTGAGCAATGGATGCCTGTGATGACAAGAAGGGGAATGGGCCTTAGAAGTGATTAACTGGAATAGAGTAAACCAGCCAAGGTTAACAGCATTTTGTATTGTCCTGACTGGCTGCTTATAGGCCTCTGACTGATCCAGCACAATAGAAGGCATCCTGATTTAGAACAGGAAACAGAAATCTCCACTAATTCATTGTGATCTGGTTAGAAAACCAGACCTGCAAATAACATTTTCTCCTGCCTCTGATGGATACTGCTGATGAAATCCTCCTAAGTAATGTGGTCTTAGAGGGATGCAAATGCTTTTCAGGGGGAAGTGAAGTCGCTCAGAATTGAGGAGCTTTTTTCACATTTTAATCAATAATGAAAAAAACATGCCTATTACAGTGAAAATTCCATGAAGCAGCATGAAATTTTCTTAAGAATCAGACAACTCTTTTATAGATGCATCTGAAGCAAGCAGACAGGGAAAAACTGAATTCTAAGCCAGTATTTTCACATACACCAGAATTCTGAAATTCTTCAAAGTTTCCTATTGAAACAGCCAACTGACACAAGCCCTCTGCTACATGAATAGTCAGTAACCCCTTGTACCATCAGCAAGATACCACAAAAATATATTAGCCTTCCATAAGTCAGATCTTTACAAACCAGGAATAGCTGATGGCATAGGGTAATTCTGGAAAATAAAACTGGGGGGGGGGGGGGGGGGTTCAAACCCCATGAGCAGGTACTATTTTTCCTATGACCTTTTCATAAAGCTTTCCCATTTCATGTTTTACTTGTCAACTTGCAAATAGTGTTGAGATTAATCTGCTGCGTTAGAAAAAATATTCTCAGAGACCAGATTTCTGCTGTTGCATCAGAAATGAAGACAGTTAAATCTGTCTCCCTGGTAGAAGCCTCTAACCTGTCTATGTAATTCTCTTTACAAGTTCTGAAACCTGTCAACATGTTATTTTACACAGTGGCATGGCTAATAACTACATCTTAGCTTTAAAGCACATAACACGTTTTTCTGAAATCAGTTCCATTATTACAGGACCGAGGCTTAGTTTAACTTCTTTCAATTGAAGCAGACTGCCATGAACCCCTGCAAATGTCTGTGAAACAGCTGGATCCACAACAGTAAAATTCTAGAAGATAACAAAAGAGAGCAAGCTTAAAACGGGCACATCCTTTGAGACTGACTTGACTGCATTACTATTTTTACTGACAAAACAACAAAATTAGTAGATTGAAGACCTCAGCCTAAAGATAGATGGCCTTTAGAGATATGAAACAGTGTAGCATAAGTTTACTCTCAGTTAATTCTTATCAGGTTGGAGATGAGGTCTATGCTACAGAGTGAAAGATGGCTTAAGAAGTGCAAACAAAAGATAATATTAAATGAGAGTGGATAAGGTTTGAAGGTATCACTGCTAGTCCTATTTAATACTTTCATTAATGATCAGGAGGATAGAGTATAAAGCGTGATAATTAAGTTTGCAGATTAGAAGGATTAGAAACATGAGCAGAAATTACCAGCAAAATGCCATTTGGAAAAACCACAGGCTAAGAAATCTGGGACAAAATAATCCATATAGCCAGCCTACACATTTTCAGTAGTAAGGACAACTGGAACTTGATAATGTAATAAAACAATAAATATACACACACGTGTACATACATACATGGTCTGGGACTGGATACAGAGAGGAATTCTGTATTTGACTGTACACTACAGTTGATAGGAAAGCATGAAAATTTTCAATAAAGTATTTGGAAACTTCTCTAAACTGATTTTGTTCTTTTAAGAAAACTTTACGTAAAAATTACTTAGCCTCCAAGATGGAAGGAAAGTTTTGATTATCTAATACAAACTAAAACTCACCCATGAATTTAGGCAACAGGTCACAGTTTGTGTCTGATCTCTAGAGTTAAGTCTCCAGGCTCTACCAGTAAGCCTATATGCTTAATAGGGAATTCATTTCCAGAAGCCTTTAACTATAAAGATAGATAAGAATAATCAGAAGCAATTCAAAGGAAATCAATGAATGAAAAGGGGAAAGGGCAGTAAGAGCAGTTTAGAAAAGAGGATTAAAAGGAGCTGAACACACTTATGATGGCTACAGGGTAACTCAAAGAAGGGTGGACCAACCTTCCAATGGATGAAGAGACACTCAGTATTAGAGACACAAAGCAATTATTCTCCAGACTAATTAAGACAAGCAAAAGTTTTAAAAAGTCTATTTCACTAAGATATTCTTGGCTACAAAGTACTGTCCTAGGTGAAGCTGCAACTTTTTCAAGCATGAGTCAGCCAAACCACAGTAAACGTATATGACAGGGGACAGCTCTCACTAGCACCTAAATCAACTGGTTGACTTTGCAGGTCTGCCCATCAATAAATTAATTTTAACAAAGACATTCATTTGCTCATATACTAACATCTTAAATAAAAAAAATGCGTCTTTGTCTGCCTAATGAAATACCTTGGCTCTTTAGCCCTTTAAAATACACATTAGTCCTCTTAACTCTGTGAACTAAGAAAGAGTAGTAGTAAAATGGAATTTAATCCTAAATGTAATGACAGAAGTAGAGATATACAAGTGTTTTCCTCACACATGTTAAACAACAGCAATTGGCCAGCATAAGAAGGATCTAAGATAAACACAGAGGAGCATTTCAAATATGTATGAAGATGCACAGACATAACCTTGCAGTGCCTCAAACACCTGAATACAAAGACAACAAGCAGCAAAAAAGCTGCTTTTGCATTTCTTGAAGAAGCTTGGTTTTAACTCTCATTTCCTGCTTTTATTCACCTATGATAAACACGACAACTGAAAAGGTCAATACAGAGGACCCATTAGCTACCAGAAACAATAGTCCCACAAGTTCGTGCAGATTCCAAATCAATGACATGCTGGCACAACAATGAATACAGAGGTAAAGTAATTTTACTCCACAGCCTAAGCTATGGCATCATAAAAGCTCCCAAATAAAACTTGGTTAAATAGGAAAGTTATAGAATGGAAATTTGAAACTAGAACTGCCACGTAAGTCTGTTAGGTTTTGCAGTTAAGCACAATACACAGTTCACCGAGCTTTTCAGAGAAGAGTCCATCAGAAAGAAGCAAAAGCTAAACCAGACTGACTCATCTTCACAAAAAAAGCGAACTGGTACAAGCGCCAGTCCCTGAAAAACTGCCATGATCATCCAGTTTGCTTACATCCAGCAGATACTTTGAATCAGCCTGTCTCTGCCACTTAGCATCAGCCAGTAAAGTTAAACTACTCCGCAGCTGGATTTGTAAACTACGTTTGAACGTTGTAATAATGCAACTATAGAAAGTAGCTATTCATCATAATTCTACTACTTTGATTCTTAAAATTTTGATTTTGAAAAACACACAATGTTTTTATAAAAACACTAAGTTAAATCATTTACCCTTGAAAAATCTAATTACAATAAATTCTCATCATTTTTCCAGCAAGGTGCAATTATTCCTTTCCTCTAATAGTGAAAAGTGATTAAAACATAGAGCAATGATCAGTTAAAGGAAAAGAAATACGATGGAAATCAAGTAGGCACAAGATCAGATTTTTACAGGGCTATAGGGATGAGAACCACATAAATATTTAAGGCCACATCCAAACATGGGATTTGAGCATTTGAAGTAGGTCTTATCCAGAAACTAGTCATCTAAGACTAGATCTAATAGAAGACAAGAGTACCACCAGTATGACAGAGACACCACCAGCCCCAACAGGAAAGCCTTAATCTTGCAGCACTCATAGATCATACATACTTCACTCTTATTTCTGGGCAGTTGGAGCTCTGCCTCTGTGCATGCTCAGACCTAGCCCAGACCAAGCAGTGCAGTGTCTGGCTCATGCCTATGTTGGACCAGTTTTCAGAGAAGAGCCATTCCATTTGCTAAATCTTCAGCAACAGTTGTTTTCAATGCACTTTACTACACCCTCCCAGGGTTGGGCTCCCTGTAATAGGCAGCACCTGCCAAAGGTTTTTTTTTGAAGCAACAGCTGCCAGAGACTGATGGGGGAGTAATGTCTCCATTTCATGTAATGATCTAGGTGCTGCCAGACACTCACCAAAATGCAACATTCTTATCCCAGCCCCATCTGCTGCCTATGGGAGACTAGTGTTACCTCAACTGCTAGGGCCACAGGACCCGTGTTTTGCCCACCTTATTATCAGCCTCCCCCCCCCCCCCCCCCCATTAGGACCTTCTCCACTGTTGCTGTTGAACCTGGACTATTATTCAGGAAAGAAATCAGGATTCATTGTGTGAGAAAAGCAATACAAATGTAGCAGTTAGGGTGACATGTGATGTTGGAGGCTCCGAGCTGCACTTCCAGGATGATTCTGACAAACTAACTGCACCCAGAGGTGCTGACAGACAAGGGGCTACAGTCTCTTAGCACACCTCATTTGAGATGCAACACATGTCAGTTGACTTCAGCACACAGCCTTCATGAGCAATCCTTTTGGAACAAGGGGCTTTAAAGGGGGAAAAATTGGTCATTTATCCAGCATTAAACTAGTATCTCTTTCAACAGTTACATTATAAGGCTGCTAAATCTCCTCAATTTTTCAACCATCAGTTACACAGACAATTTACAGTGATGAATACTTTTATCACCTTAATCCAAAAAATTATTTAAAAACACCTGCTTAATTCTAAGCATATAAGTAAATCCAAAAGACTTCCATTAAACATGTGCTTAAAATCTTTGCTTAAGCAAAGCCTTATATCGATCCTTTTCTAAAACATACCTAAATAAAAGGAACAGTTGAAGTATATGAGTTAAAGCATGCATGGAGGCTTTCATCATTTATGACTAGAATTAATAATATTTGAAGTCAATTCATGACAAAGATGGTTGCTTAGGAAATCCAACTGCACCTGAAAAATTGCTGATTAGCTCTAAATTTATAGCTGATAATTTTTCTTCACAGAAAGACACAGTGTAGAATAATTCAAATTGCAAATAAACTGTGCTTGCTTTGTAATAAAAGATTAATACAGCCTGGCTTTTAATGGTGTTTGTAAAGCCTCTAAAATTTAACCAAAAAGATAAGAAAATACACATACACCACAACATATAAAGAATCCTGATCTGCCATCATAGCAAAAAGTTTCAGCGTCCCCCCCTAATGACCAAGCTTCCTCTGCGTAGCACAAGGCAGTAAGACAAACAAAGCCAATCACTCTGCCAAATTGAGGAGTCATGTTTACATCACAGTGTTTATTCTATGTCCTCAACCAAATCAGAACTTTCAAATCCCTTCTCCTTTTCACAAAGATCATATTATCTAGCAATTTATCACAATGGCTTTTCTTTTTTACTACCTGAAGTTTTCTAGAAGATTTTATATTCTAGAGGTGTCTACAGGGTCTGTTTTTAAGTAGGTCCAAACAATCTTCTGCTCATAGTGTAAAGCCATGCAAAGCATGAGCCTGCTCCAAACCAGAACCCATGGAGTTATGACGACACACAGGCATTAGAGTAATCTTCAAAATATCTGTTTAATCCAAAAGGAAGCCACATTCTCTATCAGCTAGTTTTAGACAGCTACATCTTGGCAAGGTTGAACAAATGAATGCTCTTCTCATACCTCAACCATGATCAGATGCTCTTCTCCTGAGTCCTATGAGTGGCCCACTCAGACAGGCACACTGGGAACACGTCTAACTCATACTGCCACAGCAAGGGAGGGTATTACATGGGCCAGCACAGGCAGCCAAAGAGTTTCCTTAAACCACATCCCAGACTGGTGACTTCTGTACTAGTGAGCACTAACCACACAGACAGACTTCACACAAGATTTTACTAACAACATAATGATACAGCTTTGGGGCCCAAGTTGATTCATTCTCCACCAAGTAGGAGCAAGGACACTGTTTGTCCTTGCTTTTGACATGCTACCCTGTACCTGATTGCACAGACATGCTTTAATTCGCCCCAGGCATTAACTGGGAACTCACATGCACAAAATCAAGGTTGTTTGTTTAGTTAGGAAGTCAAGCCACTCAACATTAACCACTGCCCTGCTGAGCATCTTTGATTCTCACACTTAATTCCCAGTCACTGTTTTAATTATTTGTGTTGGTCACTATGGGCTCACAATTAATCTGGACAGAATAATCAAAAATGTTGTAAGACAAGACCTACAGCTAGGTTGAAAGCCACTGAAGGCAGAATCTTCACCTGCCTAGATACCCATGTAGAAAAACCATTTAGTATTTTAAGAGGTAAAAGTCAGAGTTAGTAAGAGACCATAATACTGTTTTAAAGTGTTTTGACCTAAAAAAAGATAACATATGGGTTGCTTTCTCTTGGGGAACAAGGGATTTTTGTAGTTAAATTATGTGATTTAGATTGACCAAAACCCAAAACAACAAAAAAGTAATCAAAAAACCCCAAAACCCACAAAGCCAAACCACACTAACTCAAAAAACAAAATCTATAAGCAGCATTCAGGTAATGAGGATCCTGTTCAGGTGGACATCACTGATCTATTGTGGAATAAGAACAATCCTGTAAGTGGCTTTTTTTTGTTTGTTTTTTTGTTTGTTTGTTTTGGGGGGGGGGGGGGGGGGTTAAAACAAATTCTAGAAGCCTGATGCTTGTAGCATAACAGATCTTTTGAGTCCGGTGCTAGATTTGAAAAGGCAACCTGACCCCCAGTTGCATATACTGGAAACATGTCTGGCAAATCTGGAGAAACAGTAACGAAAGGCTGGCCAACAGAGGTCAAATTCAGCTAAGCTGGAGAAACAGGAAACCTTGCCATGTTGGGGCACCTTTGGGGAGGAACAGGAAAGGAAGGAAATGCTGAGACTTTAGAGATTACTTTTCAGATTTTAAAGAAGCCCTACGTTCACCAGGAAGTTAGGTAACAGCTATGATAACCAACTGTTTTATCTTTTCTTTTCATGTACATTAGCTCATGAGCCACTGTAGAGCCAGAGTCTCTCAGATGTTCTGGCTTCTGGGATCTAGTGGTCATCATCTACTGAATCTGAAGTTTCCAGATGGTCTCAGTCCAAATTCGTGGGCAAGATCCAGGCCATTTTTATATAGCATCATCCAGGGAATTGTCCTCAAAGTGACTTGAACCTCTTGATTTTCTTGAGGGAATTTTTTTTCCCTCCCCCCCAGTATGTACACATATTACAGTGACTAACACACTGAAAATCTACATTTTCTTCAATCATAGGCAAGTTTTGTAACTAACTCCTCTCTGCTTCCCAGAACAGCAGAATGCAGCATTTTTTGGATGCTACTGCATATGGTAAGAAATCCTGTCAGGGTTCCAGGAGATCACATGGAGGCAGAAAAAAATCCTTTCCCCACCCACTGGTCCAGGCCATCACTTACAGGTCAACAGTATTACAAATGTTAAAGAAAAAGTCACTTGGGAAGATCAGTACAAGTTGTGAATTCTACCTCATGTTTTAAGGCTTTACTCAGGAATTCCTCTAGCTTATTGTGCATTCGATTTTATGGTCTCAGTCACATCCTTTTCCTGCCAGGCATTACTATTAGTCATTAAGCTTTAAATGGCTTCTCCTGAACATTAAAGCAACTCAGCAGAGTTTGCTGACACTGGCCAAGCTGGTAAGCAGGAATCTGGACTTCAGACCAAAAGAACATCTTCACAGACTGAGCAAAGAAGCCAGGTGACAATGAAAGTGTACCTAAAAAAAAAAAAGGAGAAAAGAGAGAAACCTTCCCAGAAATACATGAGAATCTCAAGGGGAAGGCAACAGAGGGACAGGCAGTTGTAAAAGGGAGAGGAAAAGGTTAGATGCAGTACAGGTCAAGCCAAAAAGAGATTACTGCGAGCTCCTTGCTTGCAGACAACTCAATCTCATCAACAGAGGAGCATTATTGCCAGGAAGTTTGCTGCTTTCTAATAACCAGTAATATCGCTTTCAGCTTTGTCTCTCACATGTAAAAGCAATGGGCTACCCATAAATTCCATGTAGGTCTAGTCTTTGATTCTTCAGGAGCTACATGGTGGCTACACGAAGGTAGAAACAGAGCATGTTGGTAAAGCTCAAATATTTGGTGCAATCCTGGGAAAAGGTGTTTAATAAATAAGGAACTGGCAATCAATAATGAATGTTAATGACATGCAAGATCTGTTTAAGACAGAACCTAATCTGAACATAGTGTGTCTGAGAATGAGTAGGTACTCCCTTCTGATTCCCTGGTTTAAAAAAAAACCCTAAATATCAAGCAACAGGGTTACCAGACAGCTATCTGGCAACTAAACAAGAGCAGCTTGCCATGCTAACTTCCCCTCGTGGTCACTTTAGATTACTGGACTTCATCTCTGTCCAGGAGAAACACCTAAATTCTGACATAGCTGCCTAATTTTATTAGTAGCTTCAATGTTCATAACTCTTTCTATGACTGATGCTATCTATCTAGAACTGGGGGTGGGGGAGAATCATAGCAGGAAAAAATTTCTAGAGCTCCACAAGTCACATCCAGACAAAAACTTCCAAAGAAACTGAAGCTCCATTTATTGTGACCTACTGGATTTTGTCTCCTCAGCAAAGAGTTTTAGGTAAAGAGTACACTTCTAATGCATGTTCTCTGGTTACTGAATTGTAAATGGACCTGAGTCAAGGGCTCAGATTCACAGGCTAATATGTACTAAATACAACTTGCCCCATGTATATTCCAGCTTTAAAATACATTAGCTAAAGCATTTTAGATTGCACACTTCACAAATGCATCTTTTATCCTAGTTTAAAACTGCTTCTATATTCAATAGCAAATCAAGGGCCTGGCATTGTCCCTTTTTTCCCCACAGGCACCCTCCTTTTCCTTTTAACAAAAAAAGAAAAAGTATGTATCAGAGCCATGAGGCTTCTCACCTACAACCAAGTGATTTATCTCCTTAAGAAAAACAGAGCAGATAAGAAAGAATGATCTATTGCAGTGTGCTCCAGCACACTGTTACAGCAGTGCCCCAAGTAGCACTGACCTGTGCTTGCTTACACCAGGTTTATTATGGCTGCCCTCAGAGATGTACCAAGCTACATCTTAGCAAAGCAGAGCATGACTTGAATATGGGAGGCACTAATACATAGCATATCAACTACACCTACTACTTCTGTCCACCTGTCACACAGAGAATAGGAAAAAACAAACGCCCTGCTTAAATACATCCACCATTGCAAGCCAATAAGAAAAGCTTTTAACTAGAGATACAGTAAGCACAGGAAGAAAGTTGGCTGCTTGCTCTCAGACAGCTGAGAATAATTTGGGTAAGCTTCAAGGCAAATAATTCCATTTAATTCAGAGACTACTTTTCAAATCTCTACAACAAGAGTTGGAAGACCAGAGAAGATGAAAAGCCATCTACTATTTGCACACAAGGTACTAGTTCATTTCTAACAGTGAACCTAATCCATACACCTGAGTCATCCCTGTAAATGTGCTACTGCTGTTATAAGATGCAGTTCCATAAAAGAACACTGACACTTAAGATCTTTAGCCTGGAGAGATCATAGACCACTAGTAGATTGAGATATACATTATTGTCCAAGTTCAAGGAACCTATATAAAAAAATATTCTCTCACCTTTCCGAGTAATTCCTTCCACCACTAATACAGGGACTTTTTTTTCTTTTATTGTATGATGATTAATATAAAGATTAAATTGGATGGAGCTGTGGTAATGTGATGGGCACATATACATCTTATCTCTAGAAAGATCAACATAAACAGCTTGATAAAAGCTGCTAGCCATAGCATTGATATTCTGTCAAAATGAATGATACCTTTACCACAATAAGTCAGTCTTTTTATGACTAGGACCCTGCACAGAGGCCCCTATAGAGTTCTTCTCCATATAGAGATTTATGAGTGCAGTTTTGAGACTGTTGATTTACTGCAGCCTTTTTATCCTGGGCTGTGATCCCATTAGCTTTCACAAGGAAAGGACAGGTAGGCCCTATTCCTGACCAAATGTGGGGCTTCCAAGAAACATCTCTGCTGCAGGCAGGTGTACCAGGATGATGCAATAGTTGGGCACCTCTTGTGTCCTTTGCTGAGCAAAGGAGTGGAAGATGTTGCCATGGAGTAGATGCTACATTTGCAGAGAGATATGAACATCATTAACACGTGTAATCTCTAAAACAATCTCTAGCATTTTCAGAAAATAACTATCCAAACTCTAATTTAGGAACAGAAATTCTGCCTCAAAAAAATTTCCCTTTCAGTGCCATAAATGTTTCTACCACGATGTGTCACAGAATAAAGCCAAACAGCTATTATAAATCAAGTGACCCAGGATCATAAGTCTCAGGCCAGGAGAGAATTGCTATGCAAGGGCATTACATCAGGCTGTTGGGAAGAAAAGGAAAAGTAGTCTTGCTGTCTTAAAAAGAGAACCACAAATGCTTCTTATTTAGTGACACTCCATGTAGTTATTCGAAAAGTAAGTTGAGATCAAGCAGCGTTGAAAGCTAGTGCATGGTTATCTGATCAGGAACAGCATAGTAACCCTTCCCACTGGGAGCAGAATGACTGCTGCAGCATGAGATGACTACCAGTCATTGAGACATTCTGCCTAATTCGGTCTACAGCAGCAAAATTCTGGCCAGAACCTCACTGAAGTCTCTCCTTCAAAAGTTTATCACTGCCTGCAAAGCAGCTTAGTATTTTCTAGAATGAAAGTGGTTGTAGGAAGTTATTTTAAATCAATTCTGCAATTGCATCCACTTACAAGACATTTAGAGAGCAGCTTTCTGTGATAAGAATGACTTGACCTTGAGCAAAGTACAATTTCTTATTTGCAACAGTAGAGCTACAGAATTATTTCTATTTTGACACAAGAAGAAAGCAGGTCTGATGGTCATTCATCTTCTATGTAGCAGATATTGAGCTGGCCAACTTGACTGGCTGTGTAAGTTCAGCTCACTGAATTTACTGTGGCATTACAGATATTCAGATGATACTATTAGTTTGTTCCACTTCCATTCCTCTTTCTTTCCATATTGGATGCAAGTCAGTTATAATACACATGCTGCTTTATATACAGGAATAAACTCTCACCAAGCATAAACTGGCATAGGTCTCTTTCATTTAAGTCTTAAATGAATGCACACAAGCTGGAAATCTGGCCTATAGCCTCCAAAGCAATTGAAATACATGAGGGTGCTTTTACATGAAAGGTGCTTTCTAGAGAAAATACAACATTTTGTTATATACCAGAGCAGAGTAAGCTCTAAACTAATGATGGGCATTACTTCCTGGGATTTAACAGCTCCTTAACTCAGCTTCTTTTTAATGTTTATAGGTAGCCTCCTGGCCAGACAGGGCACTTCTGAGCATTAGTAATGAAGCAGCAGTAATAAACGACAGAGCAGCAGAAAGTCAGTGAGGTTGCATTTCAATCTCTTGCAGTTCTATCTACTACAGCACTAAATCAAAAGATGAAAATTCTGTCTGTTCAGTGGGATTTGCCCATCATTTATCCTTTGTCCCTAAGCCATTAGAACAATACCAATTGACCCATACTCATTTCTTCCTCTGTTTAAGCCTCATTTTTCTGAAAAAAAGTGTTTGTTTTCATCCATGTCTCCACCCAGTAGCCCTCAGCCTTCAGTGAATTCTTGAAAAAGTCTCTATCCACAAGAAACAAAATCAGAACAGGGAGAAAAACAGGTATTAATAAGAAACTGGATTAGGCCAATGACTTCCACAGACTAACTGCTCAGGCAGAGCAAGATAGAAGAATTTCAGGGCCTCAGCAACTTTGGGATTCAAATGGATATTGAGGCCTGGAATCGATGAAGATGAAAAAACATAATAAATGGTGATGAAAAACATTAAGTGGAAAGACAACTGCATGGTGACCTACAGGATTTTCAAAGTATCACACTAAGGAAACAACCACAGGAATTGGCTACAAATCTCTGGTCCAAGACAAAAGCAAGCCAGACATTTAATCATCAAAAATAAACATTTCCTACTGAGCTGGAAAAGCACACCCGCTTTTGTGCAAGTTGTTCGTTGCGTCTTTCTGCCAACCTTGTTAAAGTACCAGTTAAAGACAACTCCAGTGTGGGATGTATTTCAGTTATTAGAGGTTGGGTTCCTCCGAGTTCCTATTACCAAGGACTCGGCCTCTCTTGCTTTATTTCTACCTACCTAGTTCTAATTTACAGCTTTGCAGTAGCAACACTGTAGTTAAAACTGAAGTCGCACTTTCATTCTAAACCACTATTTTATTCTTTTCATTTGAGTTCATTACTTCCAGTTACCATAAAAATGTGCTTCCTGGCAATCCCTGTCATCCTCCTCCCTTCCACCTCAGCAGAAAAGTGTTTGTCATTCCCCAAGGACACTGGGTGGCTGATCCTGTACTCTTTCATAGCCTGTAGATTTATCTTCGATGACAGCTTCTGGAGGTAAAAGCCCACAAGGCTCCTACTGTAATGTTTGACTAGGAGAGACTGAGTTTTCAGAGAACATAAAGGAATGTATGTTTGCCCTATGTACATGGGTAGAAGGAAGGAGGAACATCTTTGACCTCTCTGCCCTGACAGCACTTTACTTCTCTGCTTCTATTTTGAGCTTTCTTAGATTCCCAAAGGACCTGCCCGCAAACTTTACAAGAGATACACAAAGGTCAGAGTGTATGATAGTTACCATTGAAAGTCACACAGCTGACAGTCTTGGGCTGTATTTACCATACAGGCTCCTCAGAGCAATAGCGTGCCTTTAGTTACAGCACTATTACTCTAAAGAGAAAGCAAAATAAGTCCATGAGTCTTAAGTTTCTCGTCTGTTCACCATGTGACTGGATAGAGAGATATACAAAGCAGCGGCAGAAGGGCAGAGCAAGTTCTTTCCATAAAAGATATGCCCCTTCAACAGATGTGTGGAAGTAACGAGCTTACTGAAACTTCACGCAAAAGGACAGCCGCCCTTTCCCAATTCTGTTCATTGGAAATTTGTCAACTTTATTAGCAGTTTTTATTTTGCATAAGCATTCAGTACTATTTCATAGTTTTCCCCAAATCCACTTTTCTTACTAACCTACAATTTCCAAGAACTGACCAAAGCTTACTTTAATTCCACAATCCATAAAATTCCTCTGTTTGTGTGTATGCTTATATGAAGTACTGGAAAATCTCCATCCCCATGGAGAAAAATGGTCAGGCTAAAAATGCCTGAAAATAAAAACTTTAATATAGCTTTATTTTTCATTCCTTATTTACAAATGTGACAGCTTCTCAAATAGCCTCCTCGTTTGTTTTTGATGACATGATAGGTATCATGGCAAAAATGGAATATGAAGCAAGAGCAGGTGAAAACCTTGGGGTCAAAATTAAATGGTGGATAAAACCTATTCAACTAACAGCAACTTACCTAACCCACAAACAAGTCAGTCAGCTCTTCCCCTTTTTGCAGGCTGTACTTCACCTTCAGCCTATAGAACTAAAAAATACTTCTCAGTGCTAGCTGCCTGTGATCAAGAAAAGCTACTATGGACTGGTCATCTCCATTACACAGATTGTGAATTGTCCTCTGATACATGTGTGATTGCCTTTCTGTATAATAGGATGCAAGATTAGACAGGTAATTGGGAAATTGGAGCAACCAAGTAAGTAGAAATATTATGGAGGGTTCCTGGCAAGATTTTGCTCAAATGTTTTTTTTTCCAGAGGGCAGAGGAAGAAAAATAACAAATTCTATTGATTTCTGCCCACTCCTCCTCTTTCATTTATTTTCATTTGTAACAATTTAGATTATCCCTGTTATTATATAATTGGCTTCTGCTGATGAAAATCAGCCAGATAGGATTTCTAAATTTGCTGACTACTGAATTAGTTCAGTGAGTATACTGTGCATAATGGTCATACTATCTAAAAATCAATAAATAATTACAGCATAATGGAGATGCTTCTTAATGACTTAAATTATAGATGCTGTTTTGTGATCCTAACTGGTGCCTTTGTACCACCTTTTTTTTCTTCTTCTTCTTCTTCCTGGCATTTTAAAGGGTAAAACCAAACATGAATGCAATGATGCAATTTGCAAATTCTGAAGGCAGAGCTTCCAAGACCATCCACTGTCCACAGATTATGTAGCCTGTGGCATCTCCAAATTAAGAGGATCTACTGTTTTTCTTCAGCCTAAGCAGGGTCTACAAAGCAATTTCTAATCAACTCCATCTCCTGGCTGTAAGGATGGAAATGGGACATTGATCTTCTCATCCTATCTGAATAGAGGAAGTATTCTTTCTACAGAGACTCAATTAAAAACACATCTTCTATCACAAAAAGTTCTGTGATGTGGAGCAGGAGATATCAGAGCATATTTTTAGGACATTTTGTAAAAATAACCTCCTCTTTCAAATAAATTAAGGAAAATAAGTTTCTTTCCACTACACTCCAGGAAAGATTCCGAGATGCCTAGCTTGAGAAACACACTAGAGAAGCAGCCAAGGTTCATTGATACCTGCCCTGACATTTGCTGTGACTGCACAGTGATGCTTAAGGACATTTCTGTAGTCCAGATCCTTTGCAGTTCAAAGATGTCTAGAGTCTTTGTCCTGAAAAAAGTTGTCAGGACTGGAAGCAAGAGCCAAATCTGACCTTAGAAGCTCTTAAAAAAAAAAAAAAAAAAGAAAAAAAAAGAAAAAAAGAAAAAAGAAAACCACACCCAATAGACAAACATCCTTCAAGGAAAATTCAAATTCGCATCCCCTAGCAAAACTTCACAAAACGTCCCTGTATTTAGTGAGAATCTATTACTTCTGCTACTTGAACAGTTTGGTCACGGATTTCATTTACTCTTGATAAAAGCGGAATACAACATGATAGCAAAAGCAGAACAGAGGAAAAACAAAACACCTCTGATTGTCATTTCCTTCTTAAACAGTGGGATCACTGCTAGTGGTATTTTTGCTGGGTAACAATCTGTTTAGAACAGTTTAATTTACTGAATGCAAATAACCTGCAATTTTCTGAGCCATTTAAGGTTTTTCTGCAGAAGACTCCAGTTCCAGGTTAATATCAAAGCTTTCCCTTCCTTAGGGGTCTGAACCACATCTTTGCTAGACAGCAAAAGACCAACTTACACCCTTGCTGCTAGGGTGGGGTAAGGAAGGATGAAAAGCAAAGAAATTAGGTGGGAAAAAGTGGAGAGAGAAACAAATAAACAAAAAGAACAGGAAGAATGATACCTGTATGCTATGATGGAAAAGACCTAATAATTATGAAAGGAACCTAAGCAAACCTGACACTTGTGACACCTGGAGATTTAGAAGCTTTTGTCTTCAGATTGGAAGAAAAGGAAACCTCTTAGGGACTAACATCAACCCTCACTTACCAACCCAGCAGCTCCAGGCACTTAACATTTTTAACAAACTGTTCTGCAGCAGAGATGGCATGGTAGCCAAAAGGAGTGAAGCTCCTCATGCATCATGTCAGTCCTGGAACTGTGCTGCCCAGGATTTTAACTGTTTTCTCAAAAGGGATTGTAAGGCTCCCCTGAGGTATGCTGTATTTATGGAGAGGCTTCTGTTCCTTCAGATTTGGTCTGACCTGTTCATATGTACAAGCCACATCTATGTCCATCCCCGCATTGCAGTTCACTGCTACTAAATCACCAAGGTAACAAGATTCTTTAATATTCACAATTTGTTTTCACCTGTTGTTACAGAGAGCCTGTTGTCAATCTCTTGGCCTTCCAAGACTGTCTCATCTTCTCTCCTATGCTGAGTAACTTTACCATCATTTTCTACAGATCTCAGACAGAGAAACTGTAAGAAAAACTGTATCATCCACCTAGCAGAAATCTCCATGCTTTGTAGTGTTATTTCGGGAATCCCAGAGCTTTATGCCCCAAGTGGTTTTTGGTATAAGCTCCAAAAGCAGCGATAACAGGGTATATATTATTTGATTGCTGAAGTAACTTGACTCCAGTAAATCTGTTGCAATCATTACCCAGTCTTCTGAAGGACAAATCTCATAGGTAACTGCTGGCAAACACAAGCCTTCCCTGCCCCAAGACAAACAGAAGCCTGCTTTAACAGCACCAGGTTAGCACTATAGCTCACAACTACAGTCTCACCAGCGCCTCCATGAAACTTTTGTACTGGAGCTGGCTCACCACTTTTGTGATTTGCTGAATGGGACTCCTGCCACTTTGCTGAATTTTACATCAGATGTTTGTAAGAACCTTTCCAGCTGGGAAGGAAAAAAAGCATACCAAATCCTCCAGAATCTATGTAAGGAAAACTTAAACATGATTGCTTACTAAAGCCAAAGCATAAAATGGTTGAGTATCCCTTCTTGGTAAACAGGACTAAAAGGCTTTGCCTGCCACCCTCTGGCTCAGGGTGTCATCCATGTCCTGCTTTTCAGTCTGAAGGGAAGGAGTTTTCATTCAGATGGGCAATCTTGGACACTAGGCCAAAAGCTCTGAAGGGTGGGGAAAAACTCTCAGCCTACTACTGGTTTTGTTAATGTAGATTGAGCAGAAATTTGGGCTGATCCCCTCACAAGACCTGCTATCATACTTCACAAAAGAGCTTTCCAGGGAAGAAAAAAAAAAAAATAAAATAAAAAGAAAAGACACTTCCTTCACTGTAACCACACATCCTTTTCTGATACGCTGATCAAAGACCTCACACTTTCTTTGAAGTCACTGGTAAAACAACACTAAATACCCAGGAAAAAAAAAATTGTCTGCATCTAGAGCTTTTCATTAAATAAAAAGTTAAAAATAAATCATTCTGACCCTTTTTCTTCCTTGCCAACACAGTTTCTAATGCTAATGTGTTCCTATTTCCTGACTGGCTTCTTTAAGGAAAAAAAACAAAGGTACACATTGAAGTAATAGGATGCCTTTGTCAGTTCATTCAAAATGTGCATTTTTATCAGCCAAGCCTTTTCCTTCACACCACCAGAATGCCTGACTGCCCAAACTGCTACTGTCTATATGCACACAAAGCAAGCAGTAATTCTCCTTCCTTTTGATGATTTTGCCTGCCCCACTGGCTCACAGTGCACTTGGGTTCCACAGCAAAAGCAGCAGTGGAACAGTACTATAATGTATGCCAGCTCATTATTCAACATGTTGCAGATAATTTCCCCATTATTTTCATGTTCCTATGGCAGCATGCTACAATCTTTCTCCTCCTACATAAGACTCTGTAAAAAAAGAAAAGATTACTGTAATCCTTTTCTTATGTCTACAAGCATTGTAATCTTCTTGCTATGTCAGAAGCAAATTTCTATCTGTAAACGACAAGCCTAACTTTACAAAAGTTGCAGCAGCCTCCACTGTATTGGTAAGTAATTGTGTAGGATGTATATGCAGATGGATAGATATCTATATATTTTCTTTTTCTTTTTTTTTTTTTTTTTTTTAAATGGCAAGCACAGTGACAGCAGGTTGAAGATCTGGGCTGTAATTCACTCTTAGGCTTCTTCCAGCATTTACAAATCACTCAGCATAATGCTTTCTTTTTAATGAAACTTAGGATTGAATTATAGCCTAGTATACAACTGCCTGACACACTCAGATCTCTATGCAATGAATCCAGAAGCATCCATGCATTTGAACACTGTCAGAGCCCCTTCTGAAGCGATTCTAAATGACCCAAACATATAGAAGCAACACAGTTAAGCAAGTAAAGGGAGGACTAGGAGGCTGCTCAATGCTCTGGCAGTACCACAGCTCCTAACTGAGCAGGAAACACTCTGACTGAAATCAGAGACAAAAACATAGATTCAGGTAGACAGAAAGCACAGGCCCTTATTTGAAGTACAGCTTTTTCTAGGGCCTCAGAGAAGGCTGAACCTGTGGGCTTTGATTTGTGTCCATCATGGCACCACTAAGGGGCCTTATAAGGCATAGAAACTCACTAATTGTTGACTGTTACAGAACCAGCACATCTCAGAGACATAATTAATGAAATTCAAGCTTGCTGGGCAGGTTCAAATGACAAGCTGTTGCAAAAGGAAGTGATTAAGTGATACAGTGAATAAAACAAGCCCTTTTCTTAAGCTGTCAAAACCTGAAGTGTCAATAGCCATCTTGGCCAAAGAAACCAGGACAGATACTCACTTCCGTAGCAATATTAAGATTCTGGTCCAAGACACAAAAAGCTTTGAGAGAAACTAGTTCTGCAAAATGAATGGATTGTCTCCATAAATAGGCCTCAATATTGCAAAAACAATGAGTCTTCTTCTCAAACAACTTCAACCTGGAACAGAGCACAGGGAACTATTAACCTCATTGAGCCAAAGTACCAATACGAGACTAGAAAAACAAAAGTAACTGTTCCTCTGTTTTCCAGCTTGACATTACTCCATTATTTGTCTTGCATTATGATATCTGGTTATGCAAGTACCACAGCCACAGAAGTCAGGAATGAGGAAGGGGAGGCTGTCAGAACACACGCATAGTAGTTACCCACTGGGTTTGAGAGAGCCCAACAAGTGGGGGTATTTGTCACTTGACTCTGAAAGAGACTGCATTTTAAAGCTTCTCATATTGTACTGAGGATTATTAGAAGATGCAAAACTGCAGAGTACCTTCATCACAACTAAATTTGAAGGAATATTAAGAGTATACAACTTCAGACTTTTTCTTTTCCTAGTCAAAAGAAAGATTGAGCATCAACAGGAATTTTGCACCCAGGTACACTTTTAACTGTCCTATCACACTGAATGTGAGAGGCAGTCAAGAAAGAGATGATACACTGAGGACAGCTTCCAAAGCACAGTAGAGAAAAGGAGCATCTCGAAAGAGAAGTCAAAGACTATAGGTTTAATAAATTTACACAGAAGTCCCACTTTCCCACCTACCCCTACAGTTTTGATACCACTTTTTTCCGTGATGCACACAGAATTATCCTTAGAACTCCTCACTTCTACTGTGGACACTCGGTTGGACTCAAGGAGGGAAAACACTTGCAACTGTAACCAGGGAGAAGACAGTGTCTTGCAAGAGCTGCTGAAAGAACAAAACAAAGGACCCACCAGGTTAAACATTTTACTAACAAACATATAGGGCTGTAGAATAGGATAAGACAGAAAGAACGTCTCTCGATTCCAGCTAATAGGGCTATCCCAGTGAATAATCAACTAGCATGTGGAATTCAATTTCTTAGAGCAAAACAGGCACAGAGAAGGGGAACCACATTTTTCTGAAATGAGGCCAGCACAGAGGTTACCAGACACCAGACAAATTTCCACATAGGAGAAGAGTCTTAAATGCCATCCAGTGTTGGTCAAACACAGAGGAAGAAGGAAAACAGTCCTGATCCAAGAAAGTTAGGTGCTTTACCATTAGCTTCAATGAGGTAAAGATTTTATCCATGGAATCACATCTAAACAGGACCACACTGAAATATGTAGGGTTTTTTTTGTTGTTGTTGTTATTTTGAAATCAGAACTGAATGGTGATGTCAGGATGCAGACAGCAAAAAGCATACTCCTAAACTCTGCACGTTCAGGTTCAGAGTCAACCTTAAAGGTAACTTTACTGCAAGGGGTATAAACAAACTTCTTCACAGAAGTTCTTCCACACTAGCAGCTTCAGCATGACTATTCCATATAAAGGCAAGACCTGACTATGCACCAGCTGTTTCCTTTCCCACCAAACCCCACATCCCAGTTTACAAAGAGAAGAGATCCAGCAGTGAGGCCAGATGAAAGTCACATGCTGCAAAATGTACTGGCAAGTCAGTTAAAGGCAGTAAGTTAGATTACTCCTTGTTTGCTTCTATTGGGGGGGGGGGGGAAGTGTGGCACACAGCATGCAAGCAGAGCAGAAAAGTTAATAAATCTGACCCAGTGGTACTACTCAGAGAAGAAAGATACTGGGATCCAATATCAATGTTTTCAGTTCTTGTTTTCTAAGCATGGCTTGAAAGGGCAACTTCTATGGGCGACTTTTTGAAAGTTCAGGTGTTAGGTTTTTGATTTTTTTTTTTTTAATATAAATAAGAGCAAATATTGCTCAATATTCAAAGAGCTGTAACACATGCACTTCTCTTCCTAGGGAAAAAGGTGAGGGAGTACAAGCAGCAGATAAGGGTGATTAATGCTGTGTATGAAGACACTAACATGACAGGCTAAATACAGGAATCTAAGCAGTGAACTAAAACACAGAATGCAGAACTGCAGCTTGATCTTACCTGTCCTGGAGTCTTGTTTGTTTTTACAGAAGCTTGTCTATTTTTACGGGCTTGCTTTCAGGAAGCTACTCTTTTTTAAAACTTCTTTTCAGTTTTAAGTACTTGAAGATATTTCCTTCATGTAATTCATCATAGTTGCTCTCAGCCCAAGGGCAAATTTATTTAGAAAGTTTGTTTATGGGGTCTGAGACAGCTGATTAAAAAAGCTCACTCATTATTCAAATAGGCTTTTTCAGATGACAAACCTTTCTTTACTTTGTTTTTTTGTACAGCTATTTACTCTTGTGTTGGCATACACGCTACAGAAGTTGCAGGACAATGAGAGATTAAATCTGTGCTATTGTTCTTCAAGAACAATACAGGATTGGATTGGATTGAAGAGATGCTTCTTACATACTTAGCAGAATGAAATTCTTCTGTTCTGTGTTCGGATATTATCTGGCCTAATTCCACTGACTTCAGTAAAATTAAGGAAGCAAAAAGAGTGGCTCTGAAGAAGCAATTTTATTGGCTCTGTTGTAAGAGGATACAGGGCCATTCCAAACAAATGATCAGTTTCTCAGGACTTTGCAAACCATTTGTGCAACTGTTTTTGAAAAAATATTTTCAAGTGAAAGAAATCTGTCCAGTTCTTACCAAAATACTTCTTTCAGCAAATCCTCCTAAACCAGCCAAATATGTTTTACAATGTTACTCTGCATTTGTTCCACGTCAGTGCATGGTGTTTAAATGAGCCCCACAGAAGTATGGTTACATTTTTACTTTTACTATCAAGTTAAGATTAATGGGTCTAGCCGACTTCCTGATTCCCAACTCTCTCCTCTTCTCTCAGAGGAGCTTGTGTAAAAGAAGGTATTTCCTGGTTCGTAGATTTTAAACACGTCAACGTATTACATTTTATTTGAATTTTCTAACAAGAGAAGCATTCTTTGTTATGACTGATCACTTAAATAAACAATTTGCCCTAACACATGAAATTATGGCATCTTTTATCACTTAGTTTTCCCCTTTGTTATTAAGATATTGCTGCTACTACTGAATTAAAAGAGTGCGAATACAGAACTGCGTCAATGATCAAAGAGCCAGAGAAGTTAACAACATAGCCTATAGTCCAACACACACTTTGAAAGGTACAGCTTTGCTTTTTCTCCCTTTTCAGCTTTGTTTCCACCTTACACTACATCAGCAGTCTCTATCCTGTGAGCTGGTTAGGGAGAGGGTATGGCTGAAAGCTTTCCCAGGAGGAAAGGGCATTTCAGGTTGTGAATAAATGACCTGGAATGGGAAAGGGTCCACCCTGCTGACAGCTCTTTTGGCAGGAACACAAACCTAATATGTTCCTTAAAGTACAACCTGAGAAACTAGGGGTTCTTAATGCCATCACATCCTACCCACCCCATGTTTTATGTTAGCAAAGGGGGTGAAGGGGCTGTTTTAAAGCAGTATGCACTATACAGCTAATCCACAGTGCAGTCAAGTAGTAGTAAGTTCTACTACAGAGCAGAATAAACACATTCAGATGACACTACTTCTGTCAGGATATGATCTCAATAAGTGACTTCTGGCAGTAAAGCAAAATGGTCAGCCATCATGCTACGCAAGAGAAAGACACATTGTTCTTTCCCCAAGAAATGCTTGATTTTATGATTTTGAGAGTCATACTGGCATTTCATTGACATATCTCATGCTATAAAGAAAGATAAGCAAAGCGCTAACCCTAACAAAATAAACTCATTGGCAAATTGCATTTCTGTACAAGTTCCTGGGGAAGGAGAGGGATGAAAAAAAACAAAATGAAACACTCTCAGACCCCAACAGCATCCAGCTCCATTCATCTTAGTTTGTCAACAAAATGGAAAAAGGACTTTGCTCTAGAAGTGGATCAGGATGTGACAGGTTAGGAAGAATGACAAAGCATAAAGGTCTTAAAATCCTTTTGTTCTCGTTGTCTTCATCCAAATCAGAAAGGAAAAGTATGTTAACCAAACCCTGTGCTGTATTGCTGTCTCATCTTGTAGGTAACAAGGCTATCTGAAATAGCATTTGCTTCTGTCTCCTTACCTTGAATCTGTAGGGCTATGATTGCAGCAGCTACAGGCTTGCAACAAGCACGATTCTAATGGGTCCAAAATTTCACCTATTCACACCATCTCCACTCTTCAATTGGAGAGCTATTACCCTTGTCAGTCTTTTTTTATTACCTCCAGCATCTCACTAGTGGAAGTAGCCTTCTCCCTTCCTCTCAATTTCTATGAAGCTAGGAAGAGAATTTGAGATTCTAAAGACGCAGAAGTAGCTACTCTAACAATTCAAACATGAGATTGCTTGCTCAAAGCTGCAGTAACATCAAAGAACCTAAGCTAATTAATTGAATAAGTTTGCTGCAACCAGAAGTGCTCCTCCAAACTTTTCTAGAAGAGAAAAATGATATTCCCTAGAAAAGTGATCAGAGAGGCTGTAACATCCTTTCTTTCAGATAATTCCTTTTTCAAGAGGAGTCACAGTGACATCCTTCAATTAATCAGGAAACTAACCATGAGAGACAGGGGTGTGAAAAG
Source organism: Dromaius novaehollandiae (assembly GCF_036370855.1). Taxonomy (NCBI): domain Eukaryota; kingdom Metazoa; phylum Chordata; class Aves; order Casuariiformes; family Dromaiidae; genus Dromaius; species Dromaius novaehollandiae. The sequence continues at coordinate 14,791,862 of NC_088103.1, read as the reverse complement.
CAGATCTGCAGAATGTGCAGGGGCAGAAATGAAGGACTACATGAGCTCTTACCCAGGGCAATGCAGTGAGCTAACAGAAGCAACACATTTCTGTTACTCTTATAGTACACACTGTGTTTAGCTGTAAGATTTAATAGCAATTATGTATGTATTTCAAATATGCTCATGTAATGCAAGTACTTAATGTACTCAAGGAGAAGGGAGGCCTCTGGAGAGCACAGCTGAAGCTATGTGGAAAGCAGAAGTTTGGCAAGAGGAAGGTTTGTCTTTATCTCAAATCATTTGCTTCATGTCATATAGGAAAAAAATTTTAAGAATATTTAAGACAAATTGCAGGTGGGATGCCAAGGAGGGATTGTTTTCATTTTTTGACTAATTAAAACTTTTTTCTAAGCAGAACTAGAAAGTTACTTTGATTTCCACTTCTCCAGTTTGTGTGTGTATGTGCATATAGGCAGATCTTATATAAACAAAATACATCTCAGGCAAAAGAAAAATAAAACTCTGTTCTAAAAATATTTAAATGGAATGTTTCAGCATTCATTTTTCTTCTGAGGTGGTACGCCAGTGAATTAACACTATTTCGCTGTACACAGAAGCGCAGTCTGAGCCTGGATTCAAGGAAAGTTTCTCAGAGAAACTAAGTCAAATAATTTCTTTCTGACTGGACACATTTACTTTTTGATGTTCCATTTTGGTTTTGGATTAATTTCTGGATTTGCTAGCAGAGTGGAAACTAGCTAATTAAGGGCTGTTGTCAAAAACTCAACTTTGCTGTGGTACTTTCAATCCAACCAAAAATTGGAGAGGTGCCAGAGAACTTAGCAACCATCCTATCTGAGAGGGGCATCCAGGATTCAAGCATGATTTCAACATAGAGCCACTTGAGATTCTGTTCTCATTAGCTGTGATATATTTCTCTCAACAGAAAGCTGTATTCTGCACAGACCACAGAAAAGATGGGAGATTAACTATTTAGCATACGAAACACATGAAAAGAACAACTTCTGTGTTTAACATTATCCTTACTCCTAATACTTGCTCTTATGAATAATACTTAATACTTGCTTGCAAGAGTAAGATTGCTATTTGCCACACTGGAGCTTGGAATGGTTTACACAAAGTGATCAGTGACTCTCAGCTGAGCTGTGATAAAAATTTTAGTGACAACTTCTTAGACTCTGAACTTAATAGAAGCCACAGCTGTAAGCATCCTCCCAGCCACAGGGCTATTACTTGGTCTAACGAGGTTGTTTTAAACAAATAGCAATAACCCAGCTACACAAACAATAGATGAGAACTACTTGCTATGTTGCACAGGTTGCAGCACATAATCTATCTTCTCTTTGCTGAAAGCACAGTACTGATTATACAGCATTCTTAAGGTTTGCATTAGATACATACACAACACAAAGTATTCAAAGGCAGTTTAGGTAATAGGTTGACAGCGTGGGGCACTTCCCAAAGAAACATTTCATTCACATGTAATAGAGCTATTTTAAGTTAATTTTGACACTGCATTACGATAACACTACTTGTTGACATTTACAGCATTTCAGTGACAAGCCTTCTTCTGCTGTAATGAATTCCAATTTTCTTGTAAGCAATAAATATAACTGAACGTCATGAAAGAATAAAAACCCAAAAAGCTGAACGCAAACAACTATATTCTCATCTCTATATGCAAGATGAATCAGCTGTCTGAGCAGATATGCTATAGGACACCACCTTCAGGAGCTAGAGAAGTTAAGAGGAGGAGGCATTTTGAAAGATAGCTCCATGCAGCTGCTCATACAGCGAAATTGTGAAGAATCCATACAAATACCACTATCCTTTCTCAACTGACAGAAATTCTTCCTTTGTTGCTTGTTAGTTACCTCAGAAATGTTAATATGAGTCACTTTTATTCCTCACCCTGGATGGAGGCCAAAAATGCAGAGCCAGCCTACAGGGAGGGAGAGGCACACCCAACTGGCAGCTGGCTTTCTTGAAAAATCTGAGGCAATGAGAATGATCTCCTAGCAGAGCGGAAGAAATGGGAAGCCAGTCACAGCAGATTATTTACACTTCCTCTTTTCCTGGCCAGTCTGACAGCTGAAGACAGAAAGAGGACAGGCTCCTGAGCATCATTCGCAGGACAGAGCTTCTTGCTTTCTATTGAGGGAGTGTAAGGGCATAGGATTCCACGAGAAAACTCTACCTGAACTCAGGCTAAAAAGGAATATTCCCAAAACAGTCTTTCCATTCGAGGTTCTGTGAAAAATAGGAAAAAAATCTAATGTATGCATATGTGAACATGGTGTCCTTGTTCTTGCTATCACTGTGTCTTTGCACTATCTCCTCAAGTTTTTTCCAGGAAAACATATTCCTCCTCTCTGGGCTACACCCTGAAAGAATAACTGGTCCAACTAAACCTCGAGCAGAAGCATAACTCCTGAAACATTCTGGTTTAAACCAGTTGATGAGAAGGCTTATCAATGTACAGGTGCATAGATCACTAAGTGCCCTTCCCTAATGTTCATTAATTTACCTTTTATATTAAGCTCTCACCACAGTTACAACTTTTACTGAGTGGTTTCAAGGTTGAAACAAGACCCTTGCTCTACAGAGCTTGCAGGAAGATAACGTACTGTCTGTTCTGCAATAGAAAATGACATCCTTGCTCTCATCCAAGTCCTTCACTTTGTACTCCATCTTAATGCACTAGTTAATTAAACAAAGACAGAAAACTTACATATAGAAAAAACTGTGCAGATCAAGTTGTACTGGCAGAGATGTATACAGATTTACATAGATGAAACCACGACCAAAAACAGCTGTCACAGGTGGTCTGTTGGCAAAACTGGGTAAGATCTTATAAATCATGTGCCTCTACTGCATTTAATTAAAATCAGTACATAATATTTATATCCCAGTTTCATCACATTAATTTACTTGTGAGGAAAAGCAAACAAACCATTGTGAAGTTCAACATTTGGTTATCCAAAGCTTCTATGGCAGAAACAGGCACAATTTGCAAGAAAATGCCTGAACTTCCCAAGCACAGCCAGAAGCCCCCATGTTTACAGATCACTTGACGATCTGCCAAACACATTAGCAATTTTCTAATGATTTATAATTCCTTCCAGGAGATATTTAGCCATTTAATTGGCATAACAAAATCAAGCAAGCTATCGGTTACCATGCCTATCAAATGTCAGTTTTTACTTTGTTGTAATTGATATCTAATCAACATGCAATCACATGTTGTTTGATACCAATTAAATGTCTAAACACTTCTTTCAACATTATTACCCTAATGAGATGGTAATTGTGTGCTCAACATTTCTGTAATATTTGAGATAACACCCTGTAAACCACATCTAGCTCTATACTTGTGGAAGCTCAATGTGTTCTGTTAAACATCAATGTTTAATTACTAATAACTGCGTTAATACACCTAAGCAAATCAGTTTATGAAACTATCACTGAGTGACAAACAAGACGTGTTTGTTTTAAAACCTTGTATTTTACACTTAAGAAAATGAAACTTGCATGAAATAAACACAGGAACTGGTTTTGACTGCCAGTTTCCTTCCAAATAAAAGTTTGTTTTTATTGTAGAATACAACTGAACTATTCTTACAAGGACCCTTCACTGGGTAAAAAAATGACTACTGAAACCTAGGTTTGAGTCCTACACCTTTGCAAGAGACTTTGTATTTCCACTTAGAACAGTCACTTAGCCACACTTAGTTGTACCTTTGTTAGCTTTTCCCGGCAAAGCCACAGAAGTAGCCTCTAAAGCTGCCTCCAGAATACAGAGAATGCCCCAAGCCGCACATCAGGTTTTTGGCAGGTCATTTCTTTTTCTCCAGAACATTTAAGTTTGGAGACCTTAGGTATATAAATACCTAACGATCATGAATGACTACACTAACAGGATCTTCAGTACCTTTAATCAAGCCACATACTTACGTATCTCAGTATCTCTGATCAAGCTACATACATCTGTAGCCAAATTTATGCTCTGTTTCTGGATATCTCCACTTGTCTTAGTGAAGTAAGCTTACAATAGCCCATCTAGCTTAATAAAACAAAAAGCATTAGGTCCTTTTGCCAGATGTTGGAATATTGAGGCAGGGGGGCACATGGGGGAGAGAAGGATCAGTAGTCAATAGACCCCTGGAAAAAGTTGCAAAACACTGTTGTACATCTCTTCCCAGTCCACCCCAGACAATACAAAATTTGTATCGGCCCACAGCACCTAAGCAAAAAAAATTGCCATGAAGGGAGAAGAGTGGGGGGAGGACAAACACCTTATGAGTCCCAATAGTCTTGATTCCCAACTCTACTGTTGTATCAGGGAGAAGCAACCTACACAAGCACTGTACGGAAGCACTCTGGCTCTCCCCTACCCTGAATCAACTGCTGTACCTGTAGGGCTATTTACTGTTCTAAGTAGACTAGTGCTTTCATATTTTCTCCCTCGTTCACTCTACATTTTTCAATGAGTATCATTTTACATCTGCCTCAGAAGAAAAGGAAAATCTGATGCTACTGAATTTGTGATTTTTTTTTAATTCCTAATAATTCCTTCCCACCACACAGCCTTAGAATCTTGATCAAGTACCAGATTAAGAAAAGGCACTACGTCTCAGGACAAACTCATCAGGCTGAGATTGCTACCAATTCTGACTACTCATTTCCCTGCGTTATTTGTTACCTGGCTCATATTCAGCAGGGATTAGTATTGGAACAACAAGTCTAATTATGAATCACAGAAAAGTACTATCCAACTCTGCTGAAAAGATCATCAGTAAAGCAGCCAACTATTGATCTAATTTAACAGCAAGTCCGCTCAGCCAGTAAAAGAACAGGGCAGGGAATATCTGCATTGGAAATGCCTCCAGCAGTACTGCTAATCCTTGCCATATATTTAACTCTAAAATGTGGCATTTGTTAAGTCCCTCTCTTCCACATAGGAAAGCCTCCTGTACTGAATATTGCATCTTTTGAAAGGGCTTGTTCAGACAAATAGAAGTTCTCCAGGAAGGTTTAGCAACTAATTCCAAAGCAAGCTTCTTGGAGCTTTAAGACTTATTGTCCAAATAGCAACCCAGAGTAACCTCTCCTGCTTCAAACCTGAAACAGTTTGAAAAAGGCAGTCAAGAGAACAGACTGAAAGGGAAAACAGACACAAAATTAGAACAGATTTGGATTAAAATGTAAACTCACTTTTTGCCCCTCAAAAAGTACACCTATATGTTTACAGAATTTTCACACCTTCTTACAGCATTCAGTAATCTGCATCAGAAGTTTGCTATATAGAAGGAACCTCTTTTCTACTATAATGAAGCTGTCCAAAGACCACATTCCTCCTTCTGCTTGTACAAACACCATTTATTCATCTCCTTTTCCATTCTGGCCATTAATAGCATCTTAGTAGCTACCGCACAAATTGCCATTTTAGCAGAGCACTGCAGTTAGTATCCTTGACTTAGTCCAACAAGACTATTAGATGATTGATGGACCCTTTACTTGAAAGGCAGGGAGACAAACAGTTGATTTCTCTTCTTTCCAGCTGGCCACCGATTGCCTCAAATACAATCATGAAATTACTGTGGCCATAAAGTCAACATCCACTACTTTTTCTGCCAGTCTGGAGTTTTAATTGAGAAGGTTCAGTCGCCAGGAGTCTCAGAAGGTAAGTATTGGGCACTATAAGCCCCTCCCAGCAAGACAAATGACTCTGCAAATGACCTAAAACTGTTGAGCAGTGAGCAGTTCCCTCACTAATCACATCTGACTTGAAGCCATCTAAAGCCCCAAATGGTGCTTTTTTTTTTTTTTAGAATGACAAAGAAATTTACCCAGGAAAAACACAGATGGACAAAGTGCAACTGGCCCTTGTGGCTTCTAGCCACGACAAAGCTTAATACCATCCCTTACAAGGGGCTGGAACATCTAATTGTGAAAAGCTGGGGTCCAGAAAGTCATGCAAAAATGTTTTAGAACGAATTATTTTGGCATATGTTCACTAATCACACCTGTTTGTAGCAGACATGCTCACTAGCTGCAAATGCATGCACTGGAGTTATTTAGCACAAAATCTGGTGAGAAGCAAATTTTAACCTAAGATTTCAGGCATATTCCAATTTCAAATCTGCTTTCCACAAACATTTGGAAATTCAAAAAAAAAAAAAAAAAAAAAAAAGGTCAACTAACTTTAAAAATCTGGGTTCAGCACTGACATTTTACTCTAACAGCCCAGACAGAGGGCAAGGCAGCAAGCATGAACTAAATCTCCTCCATCTACAGTCATGTCCTTAGATGGGCTGAGCACCCTCCGTTTGGGAAAAAGGAGGCCCATGTTGAACTCCATATTCTGAGTTACGGACAGTAAAACCTATGTCTCACAGGAGGCTTGTCCTAATCCACAAGATATAGGTTACTTAGGCAGTAAAGATGAATGCAACTTTGGGGGAGAAGAGGGAAGATTCAATTCCTGTTGAAGCTGTTCTAGGGAAGAATTTGGTATTTTGTAGCTGATGAGACACAGAAAACTCAGAACATGCAAAAACTACCTGGAACACTCAATTAAGAAGGAGAGACCAAGATGTGCACCCTTTTCATTACTGTCAGCAGAAAGTTATATGGATACTGCAGCAGGCATCAAGCCCCTGGGGAAGGACCAAATTTCAGCAATACCCACCCCAAGACATCCTAATGGGCAGCTGTAGATTCTTATTTCTCAGATATTTTAGGCATGCTTGTCTCTCCATGTTGGCCCACTACACTACATTTTGAGGCACCTAGTTCTCCCTGTGTTCTGTCCTGGGAGCCACAGATACCTCACACCAGGAACTAACCTCTCCTATGAAGGCCAAATGATTAATATCTACACCTGGAAGCCTCTAGCTTTCAGATACTGGATCTGGCCCTAAAAATTTTATTTCAGATCACTGAGCATACATTAAGAAATATGACTTTCATTCACTACTGACTTGAATCATACTTGAACCAGTGACTTAAGGTAAAAGTGTCGCGTATTTTACTATCAGACTGAGTTATCCAGACCAAGGCAGAACATTTCTCAAATGAAGGGACTGAAGTTTTGCTGGAGGCAAAAAAAAGAGAGTACTTCAAAATTCTGTCTGCACGTATTTCCTTACTAGCCAGGTTGATTTCTGACTCTACTTAAACCTGATTTGTCTGCAACAATAAAAAGGATTCAAAGACAGTTTTTTATACAGTAGATTGAAACAAAAGATAAGTTTTTTATAGCACGTGTTGTTTCCAAAAAAAAAAAAAAAAAAAAAAAATCAACATCTGCAAGTTTTGCAGGGTTAATAGGAAATGGCTAGGTTAGAAAAACACAGCTTTGTTTCTGAAAGCAGGCAGTCAGAAATTCAAGTCTTACCATTTACTGTGTTCATAATCAGGATAATTGAGCTCTTGCTGTTCCCTTTTGTTTACTAAATGTACCAGAGAACTGATTCACATGGCCCTGGAGGTGGCTTAAACGTGGTTATGAAATACATAGATCCAGCATTAAATTCTTCATAAACACAAAAGACCCCTACCCTATTATTAAAACTACAATAAAGCTTTTCTCCCCTCAAATCCCTTTCCTCCCCAGCCCCCCTTCTCAAAGCTGTAACAACTATACAACTCCTAAGCCCATCTGGTGGCAGGAAGAATCTCAGGACAAAGTTAGGCTGGGTACATTACTTCTTTTCCAGCTCACTGATCCAAAGCTCTTCAGCATATCTTTAAACAGCAAGTAGTTCCAAGAAAAGATTTAACATTAAGCAATTTAGTTTGTTTACAAGATTGGGACCTAGGTCTCAAATCATACTGCTTTCATATCTCCCCTTGCTTTTATTAGGGCTTTACCTCTCAGTCTCTCACCCTTCCTTGGCACACAACATTTTTGATTTAGAGTTTTGGAGGTTGTTGTGCAGAATCACATTTTCCCCTCATCACACTCATTCACAACACAAAGCCACCATCTGGTGAGTAAAACAGAAAACCCTATGAGATATAGCACACATTAAATGGCAGAAGTCTCTGCAATTCTCTGTGCTCTTCAGACTTAGTACTCAACAAATTGCTGTGGCTCAACACAACGCACTCCTCCATGGTGCAAAAGCAGGTTTGTATCCACATTCAGCAGAGCAGTATAGGCATGGATTTTGTCCAGTTCATTTCATCCAATGCATCTTCTTCTCAAAGCTGTGCCAAATCAAACTGCCAGGACAAAACGGTCCTGGAGATGGCTGAGGGCTGGGGAAGGGGGTCCTCTTCCCCTCCACCCCCACGCACATGTCTGCAGCAGCCACCATCTTTGTAGGACAGAACACGCACACTTTAGAAAAAGAGAATCAGGCTGTGCTTTGCAATAATAGTTTCTGCTTTTATGGAAGAGGCAGCAGGTCACAGAAAGAAACAGCCATTCCAGATAGTAACTGAAACAATATAGCTGGCTACTCTGTCCTTGTTACCACAGTACTCCTGCCAACATTTCATTATGCTTAAGTATGACAAGTGGCATTGTACAGCTGCCATTCCTCAGGATCTTCACAAAAGCAGAAAGTTATCTCAACAAGCTCTTCCAGCAGACAAAAGTGGAAATTGTCATACTGTACCAGAATAACATAGCTCACAGGGACTGTGGGGGGCAGAAGGGAATAGCTTACATCCTATTATGTGCTCCCCTCCTTGCACAGGGTCTGCTAGAGGTCATGGATACTAATAACTGGTTATAACAAACCCTGCTACTTTGGCATCTTAAGTAACCTGTTAAAGGATAATGCTATAAATACCTTTGCTTTTCACCTAGCCATTCAAAAAAACTCAAGAAAATCCTAGGATTCAGACTTGTGCTTTCTGCTACTTCCAAGAGAGGGTCAGCATGTTGCACCAAGAAAACAGGCAACAGCCTGCTTGGGACAGGGTGCAACACACAGGGTTGTGCTGCCCCTGGGCACTGCCAGGGACATGCAGACTGGCAAGGCCTTGCACTGAACCTCCTCCCAAGGCAGCTCTGACACCCTGGAGTTTCACAGAAGTTTGAAGCCTGGCTTCTTAAGGGAACAGGCAAATAAGCTCACACTGTGTGAGAGTACATCTGTCTGTCAGTACTTTCAACTTCAGTCAAATCACCAACATGACAGAAGCCACAAAAGTTAAATACCTGCACATTTCATGAAACTGTGGCCAGCAAAGGATATAAACCCTACTAATCACCACTTCAAAGGCTGTAATGTGAGCCCGGTCCTTGAGAGGCAGATCCTGGAATCCATACAGAGAAGAGCTATTACTAACATTCTGAACAGTGAAACCTCAGTTGATACCAGAAAAATCAAATCAAGACACACATCCATATGAAATCTGGCTTAATTAGTTCTGCTGACTGCAGAGGTACTTTAACAGCTGTGTCTACAGCACATTGATTAACCCTTCCAGATTCACCACCTAATTCGTATTTTATTCCAGACAACAGAAATACTCTCTTGAAAAATCAGTTTTTCCTACTTCCTGCTTTAATGAAAAGGATGGTGTTGGTGAAGTGAGATTTCTGATTTTTAAACACAGTACGGCAGAGCACCAAGATTTACTTAGGTGTTCAGTCACTAACAGTTGTGGGACCAAATAGAGAACAAAGAAATCCACTTACTTCCTCTCACAACACCTCTCTTCATCTTTAGTGGAGCAGACATGAGAAATTTCTAGCTGCCCAGTTTATAACCTACTGTTCAGTGCAATACTTCTCATTGTCTGATTTTTATCAGTCTTGAGGGAGTTTAGTTGCATTTGAATCAACTTTTTCCATGGCTGACTAGGAAAGCTTGCCAAATGGTGGCATAAAGAGCTCACAGCCTCTGTAAGCCCCAAGAGTAAGCATCTGAATCAAACCAGGCTTAGTTCTGTTTGCTTTTTCTATGAAGCAACAGCCAAAAAAAGCTGTATCCAAGCCATCAGTCACCTGCATTATTGTATTGCACTTGTAAACATGCAATTTACAGCAAGGAAAATAGCTTCTTTTATTGCCATGTACCATGAGTAATAGAGCAGTCAAAGTCAGCATACACACTAGGTCAGCATACTGGAGTATAATAGCTTTACCAGGTTTCCAATAGAATATTATTAGTTATTATTTCCTTCTGAGAAATGCAACATGATATATTCTGGCTCTTCTCATTATGTTTAAATCTATTTTTAAAATATCACTGCTGTTACCACCTTCCTAAGTCAAAAGATTAAAGACCAAAGTGAATTCCATAGTTGCCTGACAAAAGTATCACACAGTCTTTGGACTATTGCTATTTTAAAGGAAAACTATTATTATTTCTCTTTAATGCAAAAGTAGTAAAAAAGGGAAGGACACAGATATTTTAACACTATCAAAACCAAATTAGTAAGTTTTGATGATATCTAAGGTTCAAAAACTAATATTCCAATGCAATGAATCTTCCTTTTCCTTTTTAATGAATTCCTATAAAAGGCTGGCTGCCTAGCTTTTTCCACATTTTGAGATGCCTTTTAGTTTTAGCCAAATGAACCAGGTGGCTCCCTGTCTGAACACTCCCCAAAGTGTTCACCCATCCTTGGTGTTAAATTCTCCTTTTAGCACATAGTTCGTTATCATTTCATCTCTACACAGTACTAATCAAGACAACAAAACCAGACAGATCCACACTTCCAGGTCCATCTTGCTCACAAATAAAACTAGTGTTTGCCAAATTTTTGCCATAATTAAATGATCTATCACACTGGAATTTGAAAACAATATCACTAATGAAATTGTTCTTGCATTTGTAAAACTTAAGGATTAGTGGCTCCTCTTAATATCTAGTAAATTCATTTCTGGAGCCTCTCACTATTAGGGTCACAGCCTTTAGTCATGCAACATGCTTCCTATATTTGAAATCTTTCTTAGCACAAATGTATTTCTTCCTTCATTGATCCTTCCACACTGAACTTTAACATTTTTGATCTGTTCTTCCATCTTGTATATTAATCAGACTTAAGTACTCATCTTGAGAGTGCTTTCACATGTGCTGAACTACACCTGCCAAACTATCCCATCATCTACAAAGGGACTCCTCTTGTGTGCAAAATTAAGGAATTAAAAGTGCCTGCAAGACAGCAACCTTTTTATTTTGCACAACCATGAAGCATCATCTCATAGAATGGTACAATATCACAAGCAGTTATACCACCAAACCCCAGTTGACTGTAAAGGCTAGGTGTAGCATTTAGCTTTGAGCAGGGTGGAGAAGGGAGGGAGGGGAAAACTCCATACCGAGTACCCAGGTGCAGGCTGGGTGCAGGCTGCTGCAGACTCTTATATGATCTTTCATGACATTCAAGTTTTCAAAGGGACTGTGTCCCTTTAAAAGAATTATGGCTTGACAATTATCAGCAAAACAGATAGATCACTGTTCTTGCCTCTCCTGCCCCCAATAAATTTTAAAATAGTAGGCTGAATACAGTGTGCACCTTTCACACACACCTCTACTGTTCAAGTAGAGCAAGTGAACATGAAAGGGAAGTCTTGGTCCCACCTTGTGTCAGCCCAGAAAGGTTAGCTTGTGTGGAAGAAATTATAATGCTGTAGGAAGTTTTCTTTTGAGTCATAAAAGGAATTTACTGGGGTGAAGCAGCATCACTCAAAATAGGCTATATCCTTGGGACAAAATCCAGACTAGTGTGCTTCGATGAATGGGAACAGAGAAACATGACCTAAAGAGCATAAAGCTTATTTACAAAAAAAAGCTTTTTCCAAAATGAAATTCTACCTTTTCACCTTAGATTCCCAAAACCCACAGTACCACTGATCATTTTCCCCACAGTTAGACAAAAGGTCATCAACTGTGTCATCTGCTAGAGATGCAAGTTGAAGCATATTTGCCCTATTTCTCCAACGACTGTCTTTTAATCTTTAAGAGCATCATCACTTAAACTTAATTTAAAAATCTTCAGTCATGAGGGAAAAGAGGATCAAAAAGATCCTGTGACTAACCTCGATTTCTTAAAACAGCTCTGAGATATTCTTGATATGCATGCAATCGTGTTTGATATTTGTCATGCATCAGAACGCAAACATCAAGATTGTGGTATGAGGGTGACACTGGTCACAGAAGTATGCAGAACAATTGTTTATGATCCTAAATGGCTTAAGTGACAGAAGAATTACTTCTGAGGCTGTGATGTTCAAAGCAGTATTAATGCTGAAACTTCCATCTGATGAAAAGAAAGTAAAGTACCTTCTCTGCACACAATTGAAGCCACCCATTCCTATATTTACAGAGCAACAAATCCCTTTTGTGTTACAGCAACTAGCATTTCCTGCCATTTAGTAATATTTCTATGTCTCGCAGTAGCTGGTCATGACAAACTCTCTCAGCAGTGCCTGTGAGACTGCCTACATGTAAACGCTAAAGTAAATAACAAAGGGCCTGCCTCGGCTGCTTCGGGCTCACGAGGGGCACTCGGCGGGTGTGGCACCGGCCCCTCCTCCCCGAGCCCTGCGCTGCCGAGCCGCAGCCGCCCCCAGCAGCGCTGCCCGCCGTCCGCCCCGTCCTGCCGAGAGCGGCGCCCCGCCTCCACAGCTGCGGCCTCGAAAGACCGCGGCTTCAGCCGGCCAAGTGCCGAGTTTCCCTAGCACTGGGGAGAGCTCGGCCTCGGTCCCCCCACCAGGGTTCAGCACTAACAGCTGCTCACTTCTACCGGGGCCCCCCTTCCACCTCCTTTAGCGGGCCGCTAAAGTAGTACCACCAAATCCCAGCTGACCTTAAAGGCTTGGTGTAGCATTTAGTTTCGAGCAGAGTGGAGAAGAGAGGGTGACGGACACCATCAGCCCGGCTCCACCGAGCCACTCCAGGCCCCGCTAGGGCCCCCCCCGGCCCGGCTCCCCTCCGCTCTCCCAGGACTTGGCGCCCCCCGAGCTCCCGGCCCGGCCCGGCCCTCCTGGGCGCCGCAGACAGAGGCGGCCCAGGCTCCAGGCCGCCGAGGCACGGAGCCGCACCCAGCCCACCTCCACCCCACGCGGCGGGAGCTCCCTCGGGCCGCCGCGACGCCGCACTTCCCGGCTGTTCACGCCTCTCCCAGTGCACCTAACCCCGCGGCAGCCCTCCCTCGCCAGCACCACGGCTCTGCCGGAGCCGCAAACCCCTCCCGAGCACCCAGCCACGCCAGCCCACATCCTCCACCAGTTACCCTCGCTAGCAAAACGGCCCCCACCGGCGGAATTCTTACTTTATTCCCTGTTAGCGCAAACATCTAGTGACCAATTCAGTTATCGAGGAAGAAGGAAAACATCAACAGTTAAACAAACACTGCAGTAAACAACTTTTCTCACCCAGGCTCTACTCACCTCGTTCTCGCCGCGAGTTTCTTTCCGTCCTCCCAGGCCTTTCGAGGAGGCAACAGGTGGCACAGGCGGCTGCCGACGGCGCATAACCGCTTCTCCCCGCCACTCGCCAGTGTAGGCCGACCGCGGTCCTCTCCGGCACTGCTCGGCGCCTCCTCCTCCGCTACGAGCCGCACACGTCGCTCCCGCGCTCTCTTAAATCTGCCTGCGCCGCAGCGCGCCACGCGCCGGACCGTTATTGCTGGGCGGGGCCGCCCGCCGCGTGCCGTTGCCGCCGCGTGCCCGACCGTTACTGCTGGGCGGGGCCGCCCGCCGCGTGCCCGACCGCTACTGCTGGGCGGGGCCGCGTGCCGGACCCTTATTGCTGGGCGGGGCCAACTGCCACGTGCCGTTGCCGCCGCGTGCCAGACCGTTACTGCTGGGCGGGTCCGCGTGCCGGACCGCTATTGCTGGGCGGGGCCACGCGCCACGTGTTGTCACCGGTGCTCGGAGCCGGCTGGGACCGGTTGGCGCTCCTCCGTTCCGCGCTCCCCGCCGAACCCTGCAGCGGGCGGCTCCTATTCAAAGACAAGAAGAACGTTATCAGCTTCCTCATTTAACACTGCTCGGGGCTACAGACTAGTTGATCTTGTGGGCTCTCCAAACAGCAGGGATATGAATTGCCCAGAGTGGCAGACACCGCCTGCCTTACCCGAGCAGGAATGGTAATACAGAATCGAAGAAACAGGGTTTTTTCTATTTGCTTTTTTTTGGGGGCCACAGAGTACTGACCTCTCCATGCTTGTCTGTCTTGTCTTCTTTTCCTTGCCAGGAAATCCAAACAGAAAGTTGAAAAAAAAATCCCCACAATTCATTTTTATCAGTGTCCCAAAACAGTAATATTGTTTGGAAAGTATATTGTTGAAGAGTATGTCAACTTGAATCCTAATTATGGAAAACAAATACACACAGACAGTGATAAAACTTTCCAAACAAAATACAATTCAGATGTGGAACTCCATAGGTATGAGGTCTGGTCAAAATAACCTTCACTCCCTTTTGCTGAGGATCATCTTGACTGAAAAGAGGACTAGAGAGCTGTATTTGATTTAAATTTCTGGGCTTTAGTACATTTCGGTTCTCTTTCTTTAGTGCTTTCACTCTTCCTTAGCAATGGAAACAATCTGTACATAACCAAGCAAATCATCAAAATCAATATTCCTTCTGGGTACACACTAACATTCCATCACAAAACTGCATGACTTAAGTTGAATATGATAAACCCAAAATAACATCAAACCTTTCACTGAGGAAAATGGATACAAACTACCGCACATCACAAGTCTATTTAAATGCAGATTTGGGTATCTGCTATTCTCAAGTATCCTTATGCTTTTAAAATGGACTCTAGGAAGCAAATGCTTTGTCTAGGTGGCACCCAATCTAATTTTTCATTCTCATCAAGGAGCATTACACTGTAAAAAAAACAGAGCTTAAAACACTGATCTTAATTTTTTCAGTGTAATAAAGGGTGAAATTGTAAAATAAATGCCTACAATCTAACCTCCACAGAAAACAGTGTATGTACAAAGCACTTCTTGAGAAAAGGAAGCAGACAGAACATGCAGTAAGTGCTATGCATTGTCTTTTAAGAAATAATATCTTCATGAAAACTGTCTGCTAGAAGTAGGCTTATACATCTTGGGTTCTTACTTAGAAATATTGTAGCTTAGGTGTTTGAGTTTGACCAAATATATTTCCCCTGCCACACAAAGAGGTCCAAGGTCATTGAAACTAGAAGTTTGTCCCATTGTGTGAAAATCTGCCAAAATAGTAACAAAGTTTATGACAGCATGAGGAACCATAAAGCCATTAAGAATCAGTCCATCACTAGGAATCAGCCCATCAAATATCCCAACACCAAAAAACTTAAAATAGTCCTAACACATTTACATGGCTTCCAGTACACTTTCACTGTACAAGGATTTCACCTATTAATTGTCCTTCATTGGGTTTTGCTCTTAAACATCTCACAGCATTATTATTAACAAGGCAGCTTCACTGATAGCCACAGAGAGTTGGTAGCTGGGACACACTAAATCTCATCATTGTTCTTATTAGGGAATTTATTATCAGTGAAATACTATCAACAAGGCGTAAGAATTGAATTTCAGTGAAATGAACTTTTACTGCCAACATTTACTTCTGTTACTTGGACCACATCTTCCAACGCTAAGGCCATGTCCATTTATAGAATATATTGCCTTACAGCAACAGTTAAGCTCTGCGTAAGCCACCTTGGGCCCTTGTACCTGCTCTGAGAGCTCAGCATGGGCAGATCAACCTACAAAGAACCAGCTGACCTCCCGTCAGCTCCATTTATAATGCAGGACCTGAGATAAAATTATTTTGGAAACTCGAATTTTCCTGACTCCTGTCAAACAGATGCTTAACGTTTTCCCTGCATTAATACAGAATTTGATGGGAAGGATGGGCCTGATATACAAAGCATTTGTGTAGTTTTTTGGAGAAGCAGTACAACAAAGAAGCATCCCCTACCCTCTCTGCAGCACTAATTCCAGACTGAGCTCTTAAAGCTTCCTGTTCTTCAGTCAATATCCAGCTGTAAATAAATCACCTCAAAACAAAAAGCCCAGACTGGAGCTTTTACTATTGAAATACTTAACCATTGTGAGGTAACAGCCTCTGTTTGAACCATAAATTAAAAGAAACACTGCTTTGTTTTATAATTTTATAAACCTCCAATTATGTATCTTTCCCTGCTTCTGAACTGATAGATTCAAGGTCCTAGCAGAATCACAGCAAAATCTTTTTTTTGTAGCAAGAGTCTTATCTGGCAAACAAGACCCAATTTACTTCATTCATCACCAGAATGAACAGTTACAAAATTGGTAACCAAGAAACCATATTTAACCTTTTAAACAAGAAAGACAACTCCAGTTGTGACATTCTAGTTCAAATATCAGAGAGAAGGTAGAAAGTAAACACTCAAATATGAATGAAATACCTCAGAGTCTCTTTCATTTGTTTACAGTAGAAAGAAAATGCTCTTGATCTCAGTTCTTCATGAAGCATCAGCATCCTCCACTAATTACAGTAGAAAAAAAAAGGCATCGCATAGGTATAATAATAGCACAAAGCATTCTTATCAAAAAGAAAAAAAGACTAAGCTTTATTACATGCTGAAGATTAAATCTTTTCTTGACACTTGTTTGTTTAGGAAAGAAGCCTTCTTCTCAACATCCTTTCAAACTGTCTTTGAATCACGTAGCAAAAACATGCACAGGTCCCATTCCCATGCCTCCTAACTCTTCCTTTGCGGGAACGAAACTGTGTTGGCAACACCCAGTTTTGTCCTCCATGATGCCACTTCTCATTACACGCTTTCAGGGTAAGTGAAAATCAGCAAGCAAACAGCACAGGGCCTTTGTCACCTACATGTACCTCTTGAGCTGAATGATTAAATGTCTTCACTGACAGCCCTAGCAGACCCATTAATATTTTATGTGAACTAAGTACAGGAGGACAAAGAACTTTTTTGCCTCCAATGTGAGTTACATTACCAAAGCCTTTTCTCACACATTGCACACCTCAGCAGCTGTGATACCAAAGAAACCAGAAAGCTGCTAAAATGTAACATTGGTAGTTAAATTTGAGTTTACAGGCAAGGAGGATAAGCAATTCATAGCCTAGTAGGGATAGAAACATTAATTTAGGTTGCAGCAGAAAACAGTCTGTGGGCAAAAGAAGGGAGGAGTGTGTGGTTTAAGCTCTGTCCAAGGCCACCTTGAGCTAATCTCTAGTAGTGCTCAGTGCTACTGTTTGCATAGAACTGAAGAAACAGCCAGGAAGAATATTTCCACTTTTCATCCCCCAAGATCTTTGCAAAAGCAAAGCAATGAGGAATTTTCTTAATTATTAGTAGTCCTGTACAGGACAGTAAGACCTTCCATTGCCTGCAAGAGAAAAAACATTGAAGTGAGAGAATCTGGGCTCTTCTGGTGTATATATTATTAATTTTATATAGTAACTCCCTCTGTTTCTTTTATTTGTAAAGAATGTGTTTCAATATTTTTAGTAAAAAGAGGTGGAAATGCCCCTTAATTTTGCCATAGAATCATGACTCCATAACATGTTATTACCACTATTCACACAATGTTCATTCATTTCATCATACCCTATTTAGGTGTGGTATAGCCTAAATTTAACAACAGAGTGAAAACCTTCATTACCTATTTTTCAAACTTAGGGATGCCTTTGGGTGACAATCAATTTTTATTTCTTTTAAACTTTGTGGAGAATTTATTTTGTATGGTAATATTTAAGTAACACACATTTCCCTGTATTTTCTGTTTTTATATGTGGTTGCTCACAGAAACTTATTACTCCAATTGCATTATCTAGCCTCAGCCCAGAAAGGTAGCCTTGACTTCAGCCTCTGTTGGATTGGTAGCAATCTAAAAACACAGGTGCTGGAGAGGTGTGGGCAAAGAGGTATGTTGGTGGGTTTTTAATCTTTGTATTTATTTGGTTGGTTGTTTTTTATTTGTTTTGTTTTTTTTTTAATTAGAAGAGACAAACAGCAGTTAGAAAAGGTATTCTTGCTGCCAAGAGCACATGACGCACGCTATGTCACAGGCTCTTTTTCAGAATGCTTTTGCCTTCCTAAATGTTTGCCCCAAAGCATCTGCCCATAGGATTTTAAATGCTTAACTTAGTAGAAATAACACAGATAAGGTCCTCTTCCCTGGAGATTCTCGCCATGCAATAAAAGGTAACAGACTGCATCTGCTCTTTCAGTGACCCTTTCCTGCCCTCTTGCCTTCCACAAGTCACACCCGCATCCCCTAGGAGACGAGGAAGAACAACAGGATGAGGACAGTGCATCGAGCTGATTGTTCGCTGTCCCTTTTCTCCCACGCTGCGAGCCCACAGTCCCCATGGAGCCGGTAGCGATGCCCTCGCTGTCCAGAGCTGAGGAGAGCAGCCCTGCCTCTATCGTGCCTACCTAGGCCCCTAGATGCATCTGGGACAGAGCACCTTTTCTAAGCAGAGAGAGAAAATGAAGATCATTTTTCCATCCCTACCTTCGGGCTCCAAGTTTCCTAATCTAACACTGTTAGTTTCAGCTATCATCTGCCTGGGGAAGACTATTTCACACAGTGATTGCCTATACGTCTTCAGGCACTACACCAGTATAAATAATGTCAGTCTGACGGAGTCGCAGAAAGGGTCCACATTCAAACCTCCACCTCTCCACCAGTTACATTTCACATTATTAGATTCTTGCTTCTCCCTCTCCCACAGCTAAAAGCCTCCACTTTCATGAAATTTGCATATGCTCACACACAAAAAGGCCCATGTCTTCAAAGCTGTTCACTGTATTTTCTCCACTAGACCCCAGTACATGACAATGGCTTCACTACCAGGAGAGCAATTAAAGAAAATATCAAGCTTCATCGCTCACTCTCTCTCGCTCGCTCATCCTCTCACACACACACTCCTAAGAGCAGTGAGGTGATACAGTCGTTCCAGAGACCCGATACTGCTTTTCCTTTTGACCGCACTGACTACTTAAATGTTTCTCCTGTGACATGCACCGAGGGAACAGGGCTAAACAGGGCAGCTAGTGTCACACTTAATAGACCTGACCCTGGATGAATGTGGGCTTTCATTTACAGTCAAAGTTATTTTCAGGAGATTATTATATGTTCCCCTTTTATCACCAAGCTGCCAGAGTACTTCAAGTACTTCATGTGCAAATTATGAATTACAATGCAATTGCCAATGCAGGAAATGATAGACCATCTTTAGTTACAAGCATCATCCTCCCCTCCCTTTCTTACACTGGGAGAATATTATAAATGAGCCATTAAAGAAAATGCTTAGCAAGCCAAGTACTGCACTGCACAATTTGGGAGCTTGTTTTCCTCTCTGAGGATAATAAATTAGTTACAACCTGTGGTTCTCCAGTTTAATCTGAAGAATTGTATTTCTATTAGAGCAAATGCCAATTTCCCTGCATCTTGCTTTCCAACCTCTTCTATTACGCACAATGTCCCTCCCAAATCTTCACACACAAAAGCTATTCTAATATAAGCAGTTACTGTGCTAGGATCTAGGGCCGCAGCTCGGGTTGTTCACCTCAGAAGCAGCTATCGGGGGGCTGCTGGAGGAATACTCCTCCCGGGCCGCACAGGGAGACCCTGACACAGAGCTCACAACAGGCCCCGTTCTCCAGCTGCTGCAGAAACCCCTGCTCCCTGCAGGAATCTGCCCAAATATTTATTCAAACATAAGCAAAAAATTTAAGTATTCTGAGAAACCAAAAAAAAAAAAAGCTTCACAGTATCACAACTGTTGCTGTAACTGAAATACAGTAGCTCTGGGAAGGGCAGTGGTTCGCGGCCGAGAGGCCTGGCCTGCCCCGTGCCCTGCAGTTGCACGGCTGCTCGGGGTGACCTGGGGGGCAGAACAGCCACCGCACAAGGCCACAGAGCCACCAGGATTTAGGGCACAGAGAAGACGCCCCACTAAGAAAACAGACATGTATCACTTCACCCCAGGAAACCAAAGCAGAGGCTCCCAGCCCCTCCAGAAAGCACTCAGACTCCCTCCGACTCCAGCAGACCAACCCAGCAGACTTAGCATTAGTATTTTGCCCTTATTTTTGTCTCAACGTATCTTTTCAGAGCAGATAAGACAGACCCTAAACACTCAGACCCTCCTAGTAATGTTTTTTCAGAGCCCTTTCTATTCCGTAAATATCCCCAGTCAAATCATTTGCCTGGGCAGAATAATAATAATAAAAAAGCTATCAGCAAACAGCCTCCCAAACCAATACTCCCTCCCAGCCATCCCCCAGCAGTAATTCTCCTTTTCTCAGGGAGGGCATTACTGGCTTTTTATCCCCTTTTATCCCCTCACTAAATCATCACCTCATCTAAGCAGACAGTACCCCCTTTCCACTTAAAAGGACCAGCCCAAATTGCCTCAGCATATTCTTAAGCAGCTTAGACAAAAAAGGCAAAAGGTTCACTGCACCTGTGGCATTAACACTATGCTCTCTTCAGGACTACTTTAATACCTGTGCTTGTAGCCAGTCATGCAGTCTGGAAGAAAATATCTTCCTTAAAAATACACTAATAAACCGAAAGTAGTGTACTAGGCCCTAATTGCAGATCTGCTCAAGAGCAGAGTAAGAAAATCACTTGTGTAAGCCCAGTCTTGTTTGGAGCCAGCTATAATGAATCTCCATTGATTAGGAAGAATCCTGAAGCATAGCAAATTTCTTCCCTCGGTTTTCTGTTTTACAAATCACTTCATCTGTTTACTCAGCCAGTCTAGGGAATGATGTGTTTATTGCTGCTCTTAATCCTGCATTCCAGTTAATTCCTTACTGCATTGTTAATCCCAGTTTGTTCTTTAATCAGTATCTACGCTGTGGGCTGTTAAAGGCTTCAAGCACATTGCCTGAGTGACTCTCTCAGTCAGAAGAGGTGTCTGTTTGTGCACAGCTGGCTGGCTAATTTGCAGTTCTGAAAGGGTAGGAGACGGGTCCAGCAGCTCTAAGGAGATGACAGAGAGGAGGTAAGAGTATACTTCAGCAGGGGAATACCACTAGTGAAAGATCTCCTGGCAAAAGCTGTGCTGGGTCTTTGTTAGTAAGGAAAGACTTGAAGGACTGTATTTTCAGTCCAGAAATAAGGCTACATGCTGCCACTCCCTTCAGGCAGAGAAACCTGTAAAGGAAAGTAAATGCACACCTCCCACTTCTAAGTTATCTACTTCAGAAGAGGAAAAGATGCACCAAATCCTCACTGTATCTCATTGCCTGCTCAAGAGACTGGTTACTCCTTAGAAGAATTATATGAGGAGAGATCAGATATGGCCATAGTGTGAATGTCTGCCTAATGTTTGCCAGGCAGAGGCAGGCTGCATGGATTTTGGCTGGGTCACAGAGTACACTCACACAACCTTGCTTTTGCTTGTAAAAGATGTTTTAGCTATGCACAGAGCTAAGCAGCATTGCTGAAAACAGGTGGAGGTGACAGCAGTGTCTGTGCATCCCTGAGGGACCGCAGCAACCGGGGCTGTGAGCATTGCAGATTTCCTTCCTGGGGAGCTCAGCAAAAAGCAAAGGCCTTTAGTACTCACTTTTCCAAATGGACAGAGAGCAGCAATGCAACTTAAGTTCAGATAATTTATGTAATTCTTTCTTGGATAAATCTTCAACATCTCTTCAGGTTTTGAAGTAAGATATTCATAATTTCAGGATATTCATAAACTTCCTCTCGTTATAGGAGAGTTAGAGGAAACTCTGCAAATTTCTCTTCTCCCATAATTGACTAGTCTAGACTTTTAGGTCTCTTGAGAAATTTTGGGAGGTACTTCTTTAGGCAATGGGCTTCTGGGCCCATGGGCTTGCTAGAGTATGAAGCCCTTCTGAGCTCAGCAGTGAGAAGCAGGTAACATGCTCATCTGGGGGCCCCAGAGCACTCAGATGCCACCAGCTCTCAGTCCCAAGTACAAACAGCTCCATCTAAGGCCTCTTTGGGTGGATCTGGTTTTGAGGGACAATGATCAGCATACGGCTGAGAACTGCATCTTCAGTTAAAAGGTTTCTATTGAGATTTCGTTCTGTTCAGCACCGGGCTTGATCCAGTAGCCTGTGGTTCATTGCATCCTTGTTCTAAACAATCTCTCTGTTAAGTAGAAGGTGAGTTTGAAACGTAGCAAACCCCTTTTCACTTCATTCAGCATTTTGTTCTCCTGCATACCCACTGGAGTAAATAGTAATTATGCTGTATTACTTCAAATAGAACCCCACCAATCCAACCGCATCCCCAATGACGATCATGATACAGCTCTTCTGCCAACTGGCAGGCCAGCTAAAAGTTATTACTGTCACTCATGATAATTATCCGTAAGAACTTAAAAAGGGAAGAGTTATTGCTGTACCAAACCACTCAGTGGCTCCCAGATTTTAAATTCTACTTTAGTTCAATTATTTCGACATGTGTCAAGTGATGCATCAGCACAGAAAAAAAAAATCACATTTAAAATGGAAAAGTACCTTTTGATCTATTCAACCTGATTTCCATCTCCCTGAAGAAAAATAAAACTTTACCCTTGGTAGCAATGGGAGCCAGGTGGGTACCTAAGGATGTTCTTAGCTGTCTATTACAGCAGTCACATTAAAACAATCAGCGGAACCTAGTTTCATTCTTACTTCTTCCAGCTGCAACAACTGTCCATAGCCTAGAGTCAGATGATAAATTAGGTCAAAAAGACAAACTATTCATTACAAGACATTATGCCACTAATCAGCACCTAGAATAATAACAAGCAAAGATTACTGTAAAGAAATTAGCAGGTAAATAGATAACTTTAAATTAATACATGGGTGTCCAGTCAGTAAAGTGTCCAGTCAAAAATCAAAATGAAGGAAAGGTAAGTCTATGAAAAATAGTGAAAACCTGCTCATTACACGGCTTTGGTTTGTTTTTGTTTTTCCTCAGATTGCTTTCTGAAGGAGGACAGCATTATTATCTCACTTTCCACCTGGGTAAACTGGGTCCTAGAGAGATACTTGAAACTTTTCCAGACGACCAGGGGGTTATCCATCAGGCAGAGCTGAAAATACAGCCTATGCTACCTCAGTCACAATGGATTCACAACTTCCTACAGAAGTCTGCTTCTAGAGAAAAATATCTGCATCACCATGTGCAGTGTTGGTACAGCTCTTTTCATTTACAGACAACTAAAGCTTGGGTACAGTTAAATGACCATTTGTAATGGTCATTTACAGACTATCTATTTTGGATCACTTTATAGGTGATGTTTACTCTCTATGTTGTTTATCAAAAAAGTACCTAAGAACAGGAATAGATAAAATGAAAGGTAAACACCAGTGAAAGGTAAACAATTGGAAAACAGATCTGACATTTCAAAATCATGTTGTTGTTACCAACAAGATAGCAAACCTGATAAAGTTTTTGCCTGTTTTACACACAATAAAAATAATTATGTAAACAATGCATTTAAATCAAGTGCATGCTGAAAAGACCCTTCTAAAGAAATTAGAAGTGCATTTACTGATTTCTTTACAAATCACTTTATATAATGGTAGATCAACCAATCAGAATCCTAGTATCTAAACCAGTATTTTCACAATTTTGAAATTATCTAAAATTAAAAGATACAAGTAGACAATTTTCAAGGAAAAGTCCCTAAGAATAGTACAAAACATTAAAGCTTCTTTCCAGTAGATAAAGAATTTATCCCAACAGCATTTCTGTATAATTTTTTAAGCCTTTCCAAAACAACTTATTCATATCTTAGTTTTTGATTTGCTTAAAATGAAAAACAACTATTTCTTTGTAAGAGGTCAATACCAGTTCCTGCCTGGAGTAAAACACAAAGGGGAGGAAGGCTAATCCTTTAGGACTGAGATTACTAAGGAATTTAGGTCCCTATAGCCAACTGAAATTCACTGTTGAGTTAAATGCATAAGGTTCCTTAAAAAAATCTCAGTGTGGCTATTTAGTACCACCTAATCTCAGTGTTGACTTCAGATGGTTAAGGAACTTGACTGACAACACTATCTATATATTAACATACAAAGGCTCAGCAGGGCTTGTTAAAGCTACCCATGCCACAGACAATGCTCACCACAGTTCTGCTCTATTAGATTACTTCACAGGTTATATATATATGGTTCTTTTACTTGCACCAAGAAAGGCATTTGAAGGTGAATGCATCAGGAGGAAACCACAAGAGTGCATAGGGGATTCAAACAGGGAAGTCAAACCCAGAATAACTCGGGCATAGCATACAGATCCGCATCAGTCCTTCAAGGACCTCTGGAATTCCTCTGCTCTTCCCCTCTCAGCAGGGATCTCTCTTTCGTTCCTGATGAAAGCTTGGAAGTAGCAACATCAATGAGACAAAAAGAGAGTTCACCACCACTTGCTGTGCTGGGCTTCTGAATCCCTCTGTGGGCCGCAGGCACTAGCAGGACAGGAGCAGGGAATCAGCTGGCAGCTGGTTACAAGCTGTTTGATCACAGCCATGGAAGACAAAAATATCTCCATAGCAGAATAAAAACATTGTGTGTATTCCCAAACCTGCACACCCATGCAACCCCCTACTGCGCATGCAGCTGGTTTCTATGGATTGCTAACAGCCAAAAAATCCCAAAATCCAACACCAGTTTCAGGTGTTTACATCAAAACAGATCATATGAACACCAGATCCACTGAGCTTAGCTGAACCTAGTGCATGGTGTTTGTTAAGCAACCTCTTGTGATTTTCATCTCAGGGTTTTCAGTTGCAGAGAGTCAGCCTAAAATGAAGCATTCGAAAGATAGGTGGGAATAGCAGGGAAAAGGATCATATGGCAAAATGTTTTTACCTCCTCTTTTTTCTTTCCTTTTTTCTCTTAACTTCAAAGGACTTTCTGGATCTGCACATAATGAGTAAATTACTGCTCTCTTGAGATATTGACTTAATCAGCAAACACACGTCTGGAACTTCATTTTAAAATTCAGATAAATTCTCCTTGTCCTGAGACCCTCTGTGTTTTTTCTCTCATTTCTTGTTTTCCATTTGAGCTTCAGCCTGGCAGAAGCATTTATAACACTGATGGGACTAGGATGCTACACTGAATACACTCAACCTATTGTTTGATGATTCAGCCTTTAAAATATTAAACCTCAGTATAAATTTGCCCTTGCAAGACACACTTCTAGGTACAGAACAGCAAAGCAACTACATGGAGACGAAGTCCAGATAAGCAGTAGTTCAGCAAAGAGTAAAACTGAATCACACAGGAGAGAAAAAAGTTGCTTGACTGAAGAAACTGAAGGGAGGAAATTTCCTTTATTCTGATACAAAACTCTTTGGATGATTCTTTACCTTTTTTGTAAGTGTCATACTTGGAGGGGGACTGATCTAATTGACCAATTTTTGCTGTTGCTTTAAAGAGGGAAAGGGACAGAGAATGATAGGTATTGTGTCTTTTTAAGATTCTCTTCAAACGAAAAAAAAAAAAAAAGCCCAAAATAGAAAAGAAGCCTTTCAAAGCCTGTAGTAGTGGGATCTGCCCAACAATTCTGGAGGATGATCACTGACCTCTGACTACAGTAGAGAGGACAGTGTTCCTGGATGTCTCTGCTTGCCTTGTACGCCACTGAGGCTCCCGGTCCTTGAGATAAGCCATTTCTTTCCTTACCTGGCAAGAACAGTAAAAACATGTAACCACACGAAGGCCGAGACGAGTGACACACAGCAGCATTTGCTGAGTTCTGTCAGTTCCAAGTACGGCTGAAGGGCGCTCTCAGCCCCAGATGAGACATAAGAGCAATTTCAGAGCTTGTCAAATCCCCATCTGTTTTCAGCTTGTATTTTTGCCATTCATCTCCTTTGCCCTATGCTTGGGAGCTCCAGGGATAACACCAATTCTCTGCCAGGCATAGATTCAAATGCATACTTTTCCTGGCAAGTAGGGGAAGAGAATGAAATAAAGAGAATGTGAGTATATCAATAAACATAAATACATGAATAGTTAGGAACATGGTGTTGATTTAGCATAGCCCACAGGCCTGCATGCAATGATATAGCACTAGAGAGGGATGGCAGGAGACCCCTGGGTACACACGCGCTGCAAAAGGCGTCTCAAACAGCACACGGGGAGCTCTGCCAGTCCCTTGCCCACAGGGTGTATCAGAGCTGGGACATGGTCTCTCTCCTGCACACTTGCTGCAAGGCCCTGCCTCCCGTGCAAGGTGATGGGAACCCAGGCAGAAGAGAGTGCACAGGACGGTGGAAAGCCCTTCATGTCTGACACGATTTTCAGAATATAAAACCTGATTAAGCCTCTTATTTCAGGGCGGGAAGCATATCTGACAAAGCTGTTCTGCAGCACAGGGTATATCCTCCCTGTAAGATCTGTTTCTAATCATGTTAAGAAGGCTCCAAATAACAGTGATTCCTCCAAGGAGGGCTGAACTCTTTACTGAGAGGTAAATACGTTGAGAAGTGAGGAAAGCAATCTACTAGGTAAACGTTAGATTCAGAAGACTGATATATGGAATGTGTGTACTGTATGCATTAAAGACAACCCATCAAAGCCTCTCCTATGATGCAGAAAGCGGGCAGTAGAGGCACTAAACTTACTGACTCTGGGTAATCCTGCCATCTGAATCACACCCATTGCTCTGAACAGGGACACTGAGGCACTGAACATCTGTCAGGGAACAAGCCAGCTCAACAGAAATGTCACACACACAGGTCTGGGGGTTTGGCCAGTAATTGGTGGAAGATTTGATACTGCAAATATTCTGTCCTTGAGAACATGCAGCCTCTTAGCTTAGCATCTTAACAGCACTCGCTTAGTTAGGCCCAGCTCTCTGCTCTCTCACAGGTGAAAACCACACTGCCTCCACTAGCCGTTTGGCAGGATGTTGATAGATGATTAAATGAGGAATGGCCACAGACTCTCCATGAAGGGAAGTGGTGGCTCAGCCACGCTCTCAAGAATATGCCACCACACTAGCCAGGATTAACGGAGAAGAAGAGCACAACAGGTCTGCAGCCTCCTAGAACACCCCAATTTGCTTAGGTTACTTCATCAAAACTGACCTAGGTGTCCTTCCTCAATCTCTTAAATGACAATATAGTTGTCCCTTTGCCCTGTCAATTTCTGAATTTACGCTTTCCAACTTACCTATTAAAAAGTTTCTTAACCGCAGGTAGTACGCATTACACAATACAGTCCTTGATACCCCCAAGGTCTAAAATACTGCACAAAAGTATGATGAAAAGAAAATTTTCAAGTGCAAAAACTTTATGTAGAAGCCAATGACCTTTTCAAGAAATGACATTGTGAAAAAAATCTGCCAGAAAAACGATAAAAGATAAACGGGAAACCACACTGAGATTCCTATGCTTAACTGCTATCAATATTTGCATTATTTCTGTAACCACATCTCTCAGTCATGCACAAGGACCTCTTGTGCTAACTGCTCAGATATTAATTCTGAGGCATATCTGTGCAGTGTTTGACAGCCATTGTCATTAAAACATAAGGCACTTTGTAGCCTTGCCAACAGACCAAGCTTCTCCTTGTTAACTGTAATTGCAGCACCAGATGATAACTCTTTGCTTTCCACGATGTCAGTAGGAGCACTGTATGTCACATTACTAAACCAAGCACTGCAGCGTGACATTTAAAAGGCAGTAAGAAGAATGAAGTGGTGTAAGCCTCCTGTGATGATATTTCTAGTGGAAAAACATTACTGGTACCTGAGGAGAAGCCTACCTCACACTTTTTTTGGCTTCTCCAGGTATCAATGCCAATGACCTGACTGCCTTTCTTACATTTGCTGTAAATAAGAAATATTTCCCCTGTAGTCAGTGGAATTACATAGCTGTAAAACTTGCAAGAGGAAAGATTCTATAGCATGTAGCAAGAGGGCAGATAGTGCCTTACACTCTTAACTAGATCTAAGATTAAATTCATTTTCAGACTCCATCTAAAGTCAAAAAGAGCAAAGTTTGCTCTATCTAGTTATTGAATGACAACATATTTCTTAGGTTTGCAGTCAGACACTCCTGGTAACCTCATTACCAGCTAGCACCACATCTGCATGTGGTGTGCGTGTATGAACTGCATATTCATACAAATGAGCCAGGCCACATTTCTGCATGCTTGTACTGGGGAACTCTGCTCTGAAAAGCTGACAACAGAAACCACCCTGCTGCAGCGGGTTAGTGGACTGAGCTTGGAGATCCCTCCTGAGCCTGTGTGTTTGTGTTCATCTGTCTTTCACTGTGCTTGCACATGTTCACATGTGAATATACATGAGGAAGGAGGGTGGGAGGGTGTTCCCATACATTTAGAAATGCAAGGAACAAGGGTAAAGCCAGAATGCCAGGATTTTGCCAGGTGGTAATCACATATCAGCTCAGAACTGGTCTGGCCTATTCAAAATTCACCAAAAGCTACTTCAGTGGTCTTTTAGTAAAAACTGACTCCCCACCAAGGAAATTTACAGAAATAAATTTTATCTGTTTTTAAAAAGGATCAGATCTGTAGCTTATGCCTGGCTGAGGTAGCTGATATGATTTTATGATGCATTTATTTAAGCCTGCTTTCAGCAGTATCCACAACCCCACCAGCACAGACACCCCAAGGAGTGAGATTGTATTCTGAAGTGTAGAGCAACCATGGCACCAACTGGATTATCAGCATTTTTAAGGCTTTCCTGCTGTTTTCACTGGGAGAAAAATTAACAAGATCTTTCATTTAATCTGCTCTTCTGGGTGCACATGCTTATTTCTACCATGCAATACAACATTCTGGCATCTAAGAAAGCTTCTGTGGTGTTATCTCAAAAAAGTGCTCCATGGGGGGAACAAAATAAATGTAGGTGACTCTTTAAAACCTGGGACCTAAACATTCCCAAAATGAGTTCGCAGCATCATCCAAAGATCATGAAGTGCCAGATTCAAAGAGCGGCCCAGGCCGTGCCCCCTCTGACAAGCTGTCACGAGAAGCAACAAAACAGTGGCAGGTAACGTGCACAGGGAATGCTTTTCAAGTGGAAACTCTTTCAACGCATTCCATGAGGCACCAGCAGGAATGGAAAAGTTAAGAAAGCTTTTCCTGTTTTCATCCTAATCTTTCCTGATGCCTTATAACAACATCCTATCAATGTCTGAATAAGGGAACAGTTTAGTCATGTATCAACTGCTCACTACCCCACGTGTATAATTTTAGCTGCAAGTAAAGAGCAGACTACTTAGAGCTTCAGATCAACAGTATCAGGAGATTCTGCAAAAACACCTTTTTAGGAGAGTTCTCTAATAAGAAAATAACCTTAATTTGTTTCCGCTCGAGCATTTCCCTCCTTTTGCTGAATACAGAGTGTGTTAGAGACATTAGTGCTGCCACAACTCAGAAAAGTAATATTAACTGGGCTTGACTTACTGTGAAGGCATTTACACCTACCACTGAGACAGCAACATTGTATACTTCAAAAGACACAGTGGATGGGCATAGGGGTATTAACCTAATTATCAAGATGACTGTTGATTTTCTCTTTCTGTACAGTTTGTCTTTTTAATTACAACTGCAAATACAGAAACTAGATGACCTGCTTCCCATGTATATTCACCAAATCCTGACAGGTCCCCTGTGCAGTTCCAAATGCAATCATCTGGTGGTTAACACAAGTTCTCTTTGGAGAATTGCCATCGACTCTAAACACATATTAATTAAATGCAAAGGCACTTCTGGGAGATATTTCATTTTCCTCAGGCAACATAACCTTATCTAATGTCTGGGAGCATTACTCCTCCCAGCATCACTTTCTATGCTTAACACAACTCTGGGCAGATACCTAAAAGCAGAGGACAGGACTCCCCAATGCTCTGCATGTTGCATATCCATTTGCATCCAGGAAAAATGTACTAGTTTTACTTACTTTTGCAGCATATAGCACCTGCTCAAAGCATAGCACAAAAAGGAGTTCGGCTTCTACTTTAGAATTTGTTACTCTTTCAAACAGAAGGAACTAGGAGAGGTTCACTGACCTCAAGCCCCCTTCTGCCACTTCCACAGCCATGGGTGACAGTGACATTTTCTAGACACCATCTGACGTCCCCTGGGAAAAATAGGCTTATTTTAAGGTGAAGTCTGCTCAGGCTGAATGGCGATTTGAGGTGGGGGTTTGCCACTACTTTTTGCTTGTTTGCCATTCTTAAATGCAGATAATTTGCATAAAAGAAGGACCTTTGTATCATCTTCTCCCAGTGCTTATTCCCATCTGAATCCTGTTGATGACAGCTTAATCATTTCCACGGCAACCAAGATCATGACATCAAATAAGGTTTAAGCAGCAGGAACAGATGATCTCTCTGGAAACAGAGATCCTCCTCCATGTACATAAATACTCTGAAAAACAAGAGAGAAATAGAAACACAGAAAATATCTACCACAAAAATGTGATTGTTCTCAAAAGGAATGGCAGTCATTTTTTCTTTCATTCTCTGATGCTTCTCAACAGCATAACACTATGTTACATGATACAGTTTTAAAACAAAATTAGATGACAGACCTGGCACTGGGGACAGACAGCACCCCTGGTCAGAGATGGTAAGGCAAATTTACATGTTGTTCCTCTGCCCAACAAAGCCCACATTTTAATGGTTGCAAAGGAAGCATCCTTGGTCTGTTTGGCTTTCATAACTTTTGCTGAATTTGGTCTAAATCAGGGCAATGGGCAAAACCCCAAACCCTAAGGCCTTGCTTTCATTAATTAAAATCTTTATCTCAACAGGTACTTTTCCTTTGACAACATTAGCTTGTGTGATAAAAAGCAACACCTATGTTCTCACTATGGGGACACTTTTCATACAACATTTCTGAATAAGCACCTCAAAATCTGACCTTGCAGATGCTCCTGGAGATGAGTAACGTGCCACAACATGGCACGGGGCCAGCAGAGCTCAGCTTGTTGTCTCCAGGGCATGTATTTACAATCAAAGCATCAGTACTTGGTTCCTGCATTAAGTACAAATGACTCAGTACTTGGGTTTGGGGAAAACCAGACCTTTGTCTTGCACCTTTTAGCCTATAGCACAGTGCTGTACAGCATGTCAGCTGTTTCTTGACTACTTGTTTCACACTGTGCAAGTCTCTGCAGAAATCTTTTGTCAAGGTTTTAAGAATGCTCTAAATAACCCTACTCCTGGCTAACAGCAAATGTTTTGTATCATCCCTTGTTTTGGTTTCGTTGCAGGTATGCTCTTCACCTCCCACCACTGTCAGGAATGAAGAGCTGCTTGCGTGTGGTTATCTGCAGGTAACACCAGCCGACACAGTGAATGAGAGACCAGTCTTCTCCTAAGCACTTCAATTCATATATGTACCTAATTATGCAGAAATCACAGTTAAAAGGCTGAACGTATGGGGTCACCCCCCACTATGCAACGAAAAATGGCTATGTGTGGAGGGAAATTAACCGTTTTATTGTTGAAGGATTCAAAAGTGTAGGGGTAGATAGAAATACATGTATTTTTCCAACTCTTCCGGATGGATCATAGATGACTACTGAGTTCAAGGATGGCCAATTGCATGCGACTCAGAAATTATTTAACTGCCTCTTGCATGCCAAACTACACAGTGGCTCAGGGCATCAAGACGACTCTGGTGTGCCACAGAAGGGGCAGGGACAGAGTGTTTGTCACGCTGGACTGAGCAGATAACATCAAAGCTGCAGATGATAAAATTGCTCAGGAAACTAATACTTGAGACAGGAATAAACTAAATAAAACTACCATCAGAACAGATTATTGACCACTCTGCCTTGTATTTGAAAATAAAAGCTGTAGAGGGATGGAAAGCACTCCCACTCCCTCTCCAAGTGAATAATAAATCTGATGAAGGCAGGAGATGCTAAGCTGAAGATCTGTGGCCCTCAAGTGTGTGTTCATGGTAATGCGTGTGAAACACGACTAGAGCAGGCTCTACTCTCCCGCTGGGGGACACAGATGCTGGAAGGGAGACCCACAAGCGAGCGCAGGAAGCTCTGTCACACAGAGACTGGTGGTGCAAAAGGGAATGTGACACCAAAATAGCCTGGAACTATGCAGACTCCTGTAACAGTCCTAAAGCAGTATCACGCCAGTTAAAGCAAAACCTTTCACTAACCTTCCACCAGAGACAAGGTAACAGCCCACAAGACTTCCAGCAGGGGTCTTGCCTTTGGTCCAGTCTCCTCTAGTATTGCGTAAAGTCAGCTCACGTAGTGCAAACGGGGCACAACTGAAATGTGTCTTGCCTTTTCGGTCAGGATGGCTATGGATTTAGACCTCATGGCAATATTGGCAGAAAATTCAGTGCTAAGATTTGTAGTGAAAGAACTGCACCCTTTTAGGTCAAATACCACAGTGACCTCTCCTGCCTCGGGCTGGTAGTCACACGGGAAAGGAGGAGTGTACAGCATGCTTAGCAAAGGTGAAAAGCATGAATATCTCACTGACTACGATAGGCTACACTGCTAAAATTGTGCGTTTGCTCTGCAGTTTATGTTTTCAAAACGGTAGCTAACCTCTTCCCCAAAGCTTTGGAGAGTATCGCACAGCCATGCTTTCTTATGAACAGTCACGTCCACAGAGTGCTGGCTAACCACAAATCTAGGTCAGTTATCAAAGAGCACTACGCACACTCATCCTACGGCTCTTTAGGCTGCCTGCCTCTGAAGAAGGTGAAGCCCAGGAGCCTGCCTATTGCCTTTCTCCCAGGATGGCAGGGACACCTAACGACTCTTTACCCATACACTCACTGTGTTGCAACTGGCCAAAGCTGCATTGTATATACAGATACATATACTTCAGAAAGAAAATTTAAGACATCTAGAACATGAAAAGAACTGTATACAAAACAAGGTACTAATCTTTGATTTAAACAGACAAAACAAAAATCTTTCAGTGACACTCCTTCTGCAATTTAAACTTCATCATGTTTTCCACTGATTTTTCTCCTGTGCTCCAAGCAGCAAATCCTTCTTCCTTGCAGAAGGCATCTTTCTGAATGGTTGGCAAATACTAGTATAACACTAGTATAAACTCGGTCAGGAGGGATTTAGCAACAACAAAATATCCAAATTGCCCTTCCAATGGGCCTCCAAAGGACTGGGCCTTTGTTTGTACACATGCTTCAGGCAAAGACTGTGAACATCTTATGCAAAACCAATTATTCTCTAACCAAAAGGAAGGTGTGATGTGCAGCACAATTTCCCAGTTACTGTTACCCTTGTCATCACATTTTCTCCCAGAGTACTTTCATGCTGCCTTTAAATTTCCAAGCATCAAGTTAATTAGCCATATTGAACAAAGACCCTCTGACCTGTGTAAACAGCCAGCTATAAAGCATCCTCATTTCTAAATAAGTGCTGCTTCTGTGCCACACAACAGATGTAGTTTACTAAGGCTCCTGTGCTAAAAAGCACATTTTCTAGGTTTTAATAGCAGAGTAAGTGGCTTGCTGTGGCTCTCTGCTGAATAGCATGGCGTTCCTTTACTTGGAAAGAGTGGATTGCCACAAGGCCTTTTATTCACACCCTTAAACAGAAGAAAAATACGGTATTCTGCATCGATATATTGGAAGACCCTAAAATTCATAGCATGCCTTGGGTGTGACAAAGCTTGGGGCCACTGCATCAAATATATCTCAGTATTAGTAAATTGCCCAATGTTTAGAAACTTAAGATCATCTTTTTACCACTTTGCCAGCTAAAGAAGTCTAACTTTCCTGAAAGAACTGACATTTTATCTATTTCATATGTGCAAAACCACCATCTCTATGCCCCCAGATAGCACTTACATGCAAAATGGACAACACGCAAATCCTATGGCGTTTGCCATATGCTGTGCTGGACGCAGGAGGCACTCACTGCATGCTGGTCGGCAGTTTCAGCAGAAGTATCGTACCTTCATGCCGACATGCAGCATCCCAGCGGCAGAGCAGGAGGGACACCTCCACAGCTGTGGTCTGTGCCAACAGACGTGGATTCCTGCCGGTGGCACAACTTTCCCCAAGTCTGTGAACAGGGAAGAACGGCTCTTTGCGAAAGCGGCAAAAAGAGTCCAATACACCTCCTTCCAAAAATAGGACAGATACAGATTTTTTAATGAGAAACGTTTCAGTACAAAAATCAGCTGGACATTGTCTAGTGATCACATTAAAGCACTGAAAGTAGGAAGACAGGGGCTTATTCTCAGCTCTGCTAGAGACCGAGGGAAAAAGAATGGGGAAATTAATGTATCTTATTGCGTCTGTTCCCAAAACATACCATAGAAATGTTTACTGACGTCAAGGGAGGTTGTGAGGTGTTCGTTAACTAGAGTGTGTCAGCAGTTGAACATCTTCATGTGGAAAGAGGCAGAGCCAAAGGGGATCTGTAAATGCCACTGAAAACAAGAGAACTCCAAAGAAGTTTTCCTCAGCCTTAGTTTATCAGTCACTTCCCATCTAGTGTCAGCTGGAGGACCAAGGACACTGCCTCTTCTACCCCATCACCACTGCTATGGAGAAATAATTCAGGTGTCAAAGTATTGCCTGGATGAACTACCAGAAAACAAAAGGAAAGAGCCAGAC
Source organism: Dromaius novaehollandiae (assembly GCF_036370855.1). Taxonomy (NCBI): domain Eukaryota; kingdom Metazoa; phylum Chordata; class Aves; order Casuariiformes; family Dromaiidae; genus Dromaius; species Dromaius novaehollandiae. The sequence goes on along the minus strand of NC_088103.1, from coordinate 14,757,336 downwards.
TTCTCAGGGAAACAATGTATTTACATAACGTAACTTAAATTCATGTAATAAATCTATTTCCTCAGCTTTTATAGAGGATACTGGGCTGGAGCTATAGGTCTGTAAAACAGCATAGCTCCATAGTGCTGTCAGCTTATAACAGCTGATATGGCACAGCTCTTCTTTCAAAAATGACAGTTAATTCCCCCTCTCTGGAAGACGTTTTCTTCAAGTGGAAGAGGCAGTCCATCCATGTGGCTGTAAAAGAGGAGCTGAAACATGTCTTCATTATCAAATGGCACCAGCTGAAAGATCTTTTTTTGCCTTTACTGTCTCTGGAGTCTCCCTGAGGTCACCCATTCTCAGAGAGCGCCTGCACAGAAAGACGGTCTCAAGAAGGTATTTCACATCTGCCAACCCTGCCTTCTGCACAGGAGGGGAAGATGTACTGAAGCACCTGCTCATCGGCCCCTGGCTTTGCCAGGGTAAGGAAAAGTAACATGCTCGACGTCTGGCTCAAAGCTGCGTGGTGCAGATTTGTGCACGAAGAGAAGGGCACGAATGAAACAGGCACTGCCCAGCCAGCGTGGCTGGCCCAGGAACAAGGAAGCCCGTAGGCACAGGCAACTGCACTGCGGGCTGACGAAGAGCTGGAATAAGCCTGTGAGATGTTTCTTGTGATAGTTTCTTTTCTACACTTCCAGTACAAGGGAGAAGTGTCTGAGGTCAGATCAAAGCACTTCCATTTAGGTTGGGATGGAGTCTTGTCTCTATGCTAGGAGAAGTCAAGGGGTACTTGCAAGCAGTTTATGAGTCCAGATTGACTGATCCTGAGAGCAATGAGCGAGTGTGCAAAGGGCTGGGTGGGGATCACAGCGTAGGGATGAAGCTGGCAGGGAGTGAATGCAGACTGAATTTCACCCTGGGCACTCCTGAGACAGGGGACAGAAGGCCAACAGTGCTACCAAAGCGGTGAGGAGGCACCCCCAAAACTGACTGCCACTTTGCTGTGGGACCCTAGTTTCACGCTTCATTCCCTCCTGGCCAAGGTGCCACTGGGCTGTCCTGCCCCAGGTCGGCCTCAGGGGCGCCACCTCAGAGCCCCTGGGGTATGCAGCTCCTGGAAGTGACTCAGGTCATGGCAGCTGCCAAAGCAGCCTGTTTGTCATGGGAACCAAGATGCCCTTCGCATCACGCAAACCCTACAGTGCTCCAGATGGCATGCTACAGGCAGAGCTATTTCCAAAAGATGGAGATACTCTCAAAGCCTCTCCCCTGGAGAGCTGTGTTACTTGCATAATACTTGTGCCACATCTCTCAGTGGTTCTGCCTGCTGTACTGCTTAGTTCTAGAAACAGAAAAGCTGTATCAGAGGAAAACAGAAAGGAAAATCATACTGTTATTATTCCCCCTCTATTGATCTTGCAGAGGTGAGGAACTGTCAAACAGTTCCAACATCTCAGGAGGACGTCAGCTGAGTTTCCAACCCTGTCCTGCAATAACTTCAACTAGTATGAAATACTGGCAGATGCCTTGGCCTCTCATCAGATTGTCTTTAGCATTAATTTCAAAATCAAGTAAGCTGAAACATTAAAGGAATTTAAATACAAAAACACTACCCAAGATTTGTCCCTCCTCGTGTCTTTTGTAAGCAGTATCACAAAGCCTTGCATGACAATTTAAAGCAGGAAAGAAAAGTGTTGGAACAGGATGGACAGCAGCAGAACTTCAGATGCATGGATAAAAACAGCTAGAATCTCTTTTTTTCAGCATTTTGCTGATGCTCACATGGTTTATGCAAAGCAAGGAAAAACAGAATGAAACAGTGTGTACAAAAACAAATCAATAAAAGTCTTTCTTATCATACACAGCTCCTCCTTTCTGTGAGAACTGTGGGGGACTCCAGCCTTGAAAAGGTTAGACGTAGTATTTCTGTTGCTGCTCAGACACAGATGTGTGGGGACACGTTAAAGCAACAGGCATGCAGCATGTGACATCCATCTTCCTGCAACCGAGCTATGCTCAGTTATGACAGAATGGACTCTCACTGCAAGCGAAGGGAATCTTCAGTGTAAGCCAGGCCACTTAGAGCACTTAGAGCTGAAATATATTTTCAGCAACAAGATCACATGTTGCTAGCCCCCACAGATTTGGGGACAAAGAAAGAGCCCAGAGAGGTGAACACTAGAATTTTTTTTTTTTTTTTTTTTTTTTTTAAAGGAGTGTGGTGCTGCCTGTTGGATTGAGCAGTTCAAGTACTAATATTGCCAGGAAAGTCCGCAGCCCAGGTGAAGTGTACACCTGAATCTCACCAGTTTGCCTGCCCTTGTTTAAATATTAAGGGGGAAATTCTGCTGTTGGAAATGCACCTGCAAATCCCAGTGCCCCTAGCGAGTGGTGCCTACACATGCTCAGGTCTTCTTCATCCCCTGTCCCTGAGATCAGGCAAATGACGCACCCGAATTTTGGAAGGCTGAGTCTGCAGCCTGCACTGGGCCACCAGGACTGCTACAAGATTACTTCTGACATAATGACAGAGAAATACAAAGTAAAGAGTTAAAAATAGGTTGCGTGATAGCCAAAGCAGAACCAGCTTAAATGCATGAGGTTCTTGAATCCCCAAGAAATGTCTGCCACACTCTCCCCAGCTCCATCTGTGCTTACATTCGCTTTACATAATACCAAAAGCAGCGCTCAGATCCTTGACATCTGTGCAGAGATACGTTGGCCTGCTTGATATAGAGGTCTGTCCCTTGGAATCAGCTCTCAGCTATTAAAAAGACCAGATACACAACAGAGGCAGGAACACGAGGTTTGCAAAATTGACTTAATTTTGCTTCACTTTACAGTCTGTTTTGAGAAATCTTTCAGAGGCAGTTGAATTATGGGTAATATTTTTTTTTTGTCTAAATAAAGAATCATCATTCAGTTGCCAGAAGGGGCAAAATCTGACTTTCCAGTGATGGTATTTATCACTTGATCTGTGGTATCTCTATCTACACCCACCATATGAAGCCTCACAGTGACCACCTTCCAAGGGAAGGCGAGGCACATGGGAAGGCAGCCACATTTCCTTTGCTTGAAAGATTTGCTCCAAGGACGTGTAGAACTCTCTTTGTCTGGATACTCCTCCTCATGCCTGGTCCTCTCCTGTGCTGCTGGTCTGCTCTCTGCATCTGGCACTGCCACAGTCAGAGCCTGCAGAATAATCACATCTCACTGCAGTACGACAGCACCGTGTCAGTAAGGCTGAGGCATGGGAGCCTATCTGGCTTGACCGCAGGATGTTCTTTTATTTTGACAAATCTGATCAGGATGAATTTGAGTGCCTCAATAAGATTTTTTCCCAAGCTATAAGATCAAGTGCGCACACTGAAATCTGGGCAGCTGTCAACATGACTAAATAGTTACTCCTTTTCTGTTCCAGCACCACACAACTTTTGCTTTTTGCTGGCACTTTGTGGTGCACCAGTGACTTTTACTGTACGTCCATCTCAGCTGTGTGCGTAAGGCAGCAGAATTTCCATGTGTACATGGAATAAAAATCCCATTCAAGCCTTGTCTTTAGTGGCACATTGTGCTTCCCAATAACTAGCAGCAAAGGGCAACTGTCTGGCAGCTGCCACTCTTTGAGAGGCTTCTCAGGTTCAGATGGGGATTACAGTAGATTTAATGAAAGTTGGCAGAGAATCATCCCCTAGTTTTTAACCAACTCTTGAAAATGTAAAAAGTGATAGGTCAGTCTCTGAGCTGCTAAATGCTGATTTAATCAAATCCCACTAATTTACAGGAGTTAAATGTTACACTTGCCTTCCATCCTTGAATATACCTTGGCTACTTAGATGATAACCATCTTCATCTGAGGCTGCCATCCCATCCCTCTGCAGGTCACATCCATTCCCCTTCCTCACACGAAAAACAACTACAACTAGGGCCATGGTTACAGACATGCCAAGTGAGCAAGTGTATTTTTTCAACCATGTTTCTGGAAACACCAGTTGACAATACAGTAGTAGGGTAAGGAAATTAGCTTTGTCCTAAGTGTCAGCATCATTCAAGGAAGATGTCAAAGCAGTCTTCTGAAACGTCAATGCTGAAACAGAACAGCACTTCAATAGGAGCTAAACTGAATGGCAAAATCTCCAACCTAGCCCACACAGGTATACAGAAAAAAATTCATGCCTCCATCGCCTTTCTCCTTTCCCCTCCTGTACTTGTGATTTCCCCACAGGCTGTCAACAGAAGTAATATTCTAATGTTGTTTGTTTTACTTTTCAAGCCTAAGCTTTCATTACAAGCTCAGAATTAGGAAAAATCATTCTGGCTCCACCTGCACATTCCAACATTTTCATGACAGAAGGATAATCACAGAAAGATCATATTAGCTCACTTCTTTCTTTCCTCCCTCCCAACATGTGGCATCTGGAGAAGATGGTGCAATGTTCTTGCTACCTTGCAAGATATGAATTAGTATCTGGAACAAGGCAAGAACAGAGTAAAAGCAATGTCACCTCTCCAAAATAAAGACAGTTCCTTTGGTTTTCATTGATAGCGTTCCTTTATTACCATAAAAGCCTGCATTGCCAACATTTACATGTGATCTAATTCCTGATCAAGCCTGTCTCAGATTCCCTGGCTGTTTTGATTACCAGACGATCAGAGGAAAGAAAAAGGCAGGATGGGTGAGCTGTCTGCCAGTAGCAGTCACATAACAGAAATATAGATTCTTTTTTTTCTTTCCCTTGAAAGAGAAAGGATTTGTTGGGTTGGCTTTTCATCTCCTTTCCCCTTTCCATTCAGAGTGACAGTTGTTCGATTCTGTGTGGCATGTCAACAGTTTTTTATAAATTAATGGATACTTCTAGGGCTATCTTTATGGCAGGAACACCTCCTTGTGAAAAGCACAGGTTAGAGAGTCATGGACTGAACTATGACAACCTATTCCATTTTCTTTATGTCCTTAGAAGTAATGTTTATTTTAACTATTTTAGATTGGGGGTTTTGCTTGCTTTTTGTTTTTATAGGCATCTGACTGCAAGTCCCCAGGAAAAATGTTTGATTGAGAATCCATACACTTAGACCATTCAGGCTGCCTCTGTCCAAATCTGGAAAGGCCCTGCTATTACTGGTTAGGGATTAGTTCATGTTTCCATATCTGCTGAGATTATCAACATCAAATCAAACTCTACTGATTCACAGACAGCATGAATACTGAAGCTCTACTGCATGTGTAGACTAGAAAAAAATTAAGAGAAAATACAGTAATTCTTCATTAGCCACTGAATTTCACCCAACTTTGTATGCCTCCAGGAAGTGGCATTTGGCCCTTACATATGTCAAAACACTAGGCAGCTAGCACCAGCGGCAGTCCTACATACCACATTACAGCTGTTCCCAGGACCTCCAGTAACTGCCGCACCTCTCCTCACTCTTCTGCATGACCGGACCATGCCCAGGTGCAGTGGCCTGAACACTGACTAACTGTTAACCAACCCGGCGTTATTCTTCACACCACGTGCTTCTTAGAGTGATACCAGGAAAGAAAGCAGGAATACCTGTCTTTCACCCAAGTGAAGACCATGGTACATTCCCTCCTCTTGCCAGAGGTATGGCTAAAATGGGAAAGTCTGAGTTGTCCATCTCTGTATATCTTTTTCAGACTCAAACACTGTTGCCATTTCATTCACTTAAGAAAAGCATTGCTTCAAATAAAACATCTTCCAGTTTTTGAAGTGAATTTTGTACTAGACTGACTGATAGCCTAGGAGACAGGGTCCTTCTTTGGATTTCCAGAAAACAGACAGAAATGGCAGTCGCATCTCAACACCTACTGCCCCTCAGCTAGTCAATACCACCTCGAGTAGCATAAAAGATTTCCTGACTTATCATTTAACTATTTGCTTCCTTGGCGAGACTAAGACTAAATGGGTGCCGCGAATCCTGTGTGTTAGACACCACCAAGCGAGAGAACTCGCTTCACCAGAACAACACAAGACAATAACCGGTGTTGGAGGCAAATCTAGGAGGGACAGATGTGTTACACATCACTGGTGTTGTGCGCTGCTGGCAGTCTCCTGAGCCATCCCTGCAAAGATTTCTCTGTAATAGGAACCAGAGCTAAAATATGGATAGAAGCACACAAGGACTGTAGTTGTTAGAATGAGAGGATGGAGATACAGACCAGGGCTTTCTCCTGTTACAGGATGTGCACAGGTAGATTGGTAGATTTTTGAATATATCTGTTGGAAAGGACAGAATTATTGATCTGTACTGAAGGAGAGAGGAGGGATGGCGGGAAAGGAAAGGGCTGCTAGAAATAAAACAGTAATTCTGTTTTCCAGCCAGGAAGAAAAAAGAGAAATTGTCTATTCCTATCCTACTCAGCAAATCAAAGAATGAGCGATTTATTAGCCAAGATAATAAGACTTGGCTTCTAATGTGCCCAATTTGTCATTTGCTGGTACGTCTACACCTGATCTGTCAGCAGCATAGATGAAAATGATAGATATGTGACTTCATTGGCATAAGAAATGCTAGTGTATACAGATGAGAATTTTTCTTATCAACAGCTACCTCAAATCATGCAGGTACCAAGGTCTATAAGCACTGACTTATTATTCTTTGTCCCCTGCTTGGAAGCCCCTGCTGCCTGCAAGAGATTAGGAGGACAGGAGAGGGGCTGTGTGCCTGGGCAAGAGGGAGGGAGGGACACCAGCACAGACACAGACTTACCATTTGATACTGCTGGTGCTTTTCATTCCCTCTTTGGAACGGCTTTCCAGAGCTAAACATTTCCTTTCTGCGCTTCTGCCACAAATCAGTATATGACTGAGCCTAAAAACAAAGAGAGTAATGTGGTTTTGTTGGTTTTTCTTTAAGTAACAGAGTATTTTCTGTCTAAAAGAACTTGAGGAGGGAAAGATGGTTACTTCTCCATATTCCTCACTGAACCTTCAACATCTTCCCTTCATTTTCGCTGCTCTTCCTCTCCCTTCCAGGCCTTTCCCTTTTCAGAATCTTCACTCCTCTGTCTTTGCGTGGAGCCTTTGAAAAAACAAAATTAGAATGGGCTCACTTTAGAAGCCTTCAGCAGAGCATATTCTCAGTCAGAAAAGCATGCATTTTATCAATATTTACTGCAGTTCATATTGCTACAAAATCTTCTAAATGAACAGGATAGAAAATGCAACAAAAGCAAGTCAAAAAAAGGCATATTTCCTATTGCCATTAAAAAGATGAAAGCAGAAAATGGCTCAAAATTAACCCCCCTGTTCCCCTCTAAGAACAGTTTAAAAAAAAACCCTCAAAAGTAAAACAGCAGCAATAATGATGGAGAGATACCATTGTTTCCAACCTTCTATTTCCCTTGTCTTTTGTTTTTTTTGTTTTTTACTCTTTTCCTTCGTGTTTTGGCAGCTGTGAATAATTCTGTACCCTGGAATTGTTCTGCAGGCTATTAATGTCTGTGACCTTTTACATCAACAACAACAGCTTTACTCTCCAGTCTTTTCTTGAAGTGCTATCTAATGTGGATTTAACATGACTGAGGCAGCCACCTACCCCTCCCTGCCAAGACATGCAGAAACATGCTTCATCCTAGCCTTTCAAAAAAAGAAATCCAATCACCGGAGAGGGATATGCTTTGTAAATAACTGTGTTTCACAGTGACAGGAAACAGACACCTATATTTTGCCCTTCCCAAGTTTTCTTGGGGAAATAAGCGGACTGCTATTACAGTGGAATGATATCATCATACAAGAAAATAATAGCTCATTATCTCTGAGCCATTATGGGGCTCTCTTTTGAGTTTGTTGCTGCTGCTTTTATTTTTTAAGAGTGTTCTAAAAACCCAGATGCGATCAAACAGATATCAAGAGCATTCTCCAACTCTATGATCAAACGCACACACATATCAAAAGTGTCTCTAGTTCTTCTTAGATTCATTTAATCAAAGAGGTTAATAGACTGGAGTCTAGTTATCAGCAGCACAGTGCTGCTGCAACAGCCTCCCATGATGGAAACAGACGGCGTCCTGTTGCAGAACAGATGGATAAAGTGGGCAGCAGATATGCCATTTATGCAGGATGAAGGGGCCTCAAAAATAGTGGCTTTTAAGAACTCACGAGCCCTTTAAGCCTCTGCATAATTTCAAGGTATACTTTCCTTCATTCAGGAGCCAGAGATTTGTCACATGAATTTGCAGAAGGTTATTTTTTTATTTTAGCAGGTTAAATGAATTGCCTTAATGGGTCAAGAATTAGCCAGCTGAGAGCCTGAGTATGATTTATGTTTTTCAGAAGTCAAAGTAGGTTCCTAAACGTTGCTATCCCAGTTTAAACTGCAAGTGAGGTGTAGGTTAAAATAAAGGGTAGAGATGTACTGGACTGCAGCAATACCTCAAACTTGACACGAATACTTCAGAGCAATAGACTCCTTTGGACATTTCCTCTGGAAAAACATAGATTTGGGGGATGCCAAATTTTTCATTTTCTATCTTATTTATCCCAGTTCCTTGCCAGCTGTCCTCAGACACTAACTTCTTTGTATGGCTTGACAAAATCTTTTGGGCCTCTATTTCTCTTGGTCCAGGCCTTTCATTTTTTCCAGTCACACACACCAACGAGCAGGGACTTCTGGACAATCTGCTCTAAAAAACATTTGACAAGAAAAACATGAGCTTCTGACAAAAGAAACACTTCAGAAAATCTGTTTTTCTCATGATATATATCAAATGTTCATAAAAATCTTTTCAGTTAAATCTTTTTCAGCCGAAGCTGTTCACTTTCTCTGATGAGAAGGTGACAATTTGCAAGGCAAATCAAGACATAAAATGTTTTGGTCTGGTTTGTGTTTACATTTTTCATGGAAAAAAAACCCTCATTACAGTATCACCACAACCGGGCTATCTTTCTCAGACATGCACATAGCAAACTGGTCACCTGATAAGAGACCCACAGCAACAAGGAAAATCAGAGTTGATATACTCATGGAAAAAAACCAAATCGCTGGTTTCTATAATAAAGTCTTTTAAACTGTGAATAAAGCAGGGAATGTTGTGAAGCCATGGCAATATTTTAGGATTCTTGAAAATTACTGAGTTCCTGCAAATGACTTATCTACTCAGAAACCCATCTTCCAAAATGGAGGATGACTACGAATTCTCATGCTGTGCATACGGTACCTTGCACAACGATGATCTTTCATCTGGAAACAAATACAGTACAAATTGTGAATAATATAACCAACCCAGAACTTTCCATTCTTAAATAACTCAGCTCTTTCCAATCACCTACTGTGCAGCACACTTCACTTCAAAGTCACTCATCTGAAACCAGCCCAGGCAAGGAGCTACCACCACCTAACAGCTCCTAGGCAATCACATTTCAGCTCCTCAGGGACAGAGATTGGAATTACTCAAATCACCACCATAAACAGTAGCTCTTCTGTCATGTCATAGCTGACAGGAGAAGACCCAAATACCTCTGAAAGCTGGTACCTCTAAAATATTAGTCCATTCATATCGCTTGGTTGGACTGGTCTGGCACAGCAATGTAGGGATATTAGCTCATTTGCTATCTGTCTTCCACTTGTTCTGGAGACAGAAGCACAAGTCTCCCTTGATGTATGAGAACTAACATACTGAAAAAAAAACCTTAGAAAAATTAGATTTGTTTTGCTATATCCAATATGTTCTCGTCTCTTGTCTAAGAAGCCCATCTGGTTTAAAAATACACAGCACCTGTATAAATTTTTATGTATTGAACCTTGAAGTGCTAAATATTCTTTGCTGTAGAAATAAATCATGGATATTAAGGGGAATTTTTTTAATGTTGGCAATTTGATGTACTTCTGACTTTACTGAACATGCATTTGCTGATTCTTCACTGAAGGGCTTTTCACACAAAGACAGCCATTCTGGACAAAGGAGAGAAATGAAGGGGATCACACAGAATGGCCAAAGGATGTAGCTGTACACTTTGCCTATCTCAATGATAGCTTTCTTTCCAACTGTTTCAGCTGAGCTCCTCCAGTCTTTTTTGATGGAGGAAAATATTATTCTCCCTCCATCTTTCCAAAAGATAGCTGAGTCGCAGAGCAAAGAAAGAAGTGACATACTGCAGAAGAAATCTACATCTCAGATATATACCAAAAAATTCCTGTTAGTGATGATGCTGAATATAGGTTTTTTTCTGTCCCAACCAAATGTTATGTCTCTCTTGCTCTTTTGAATGTTGTGCTTTGAAATGTTGGAGAAATGTATAAGAACATTTGTATCTGAGACCTTGTTTCAAATCTCCAAAATAAAAGAATGGGAGATAATGAATGGATGCTCTTGATCTCACTGGTATAGCATTCTAGGGCTGCAGAAACAAACTCAATCTATACCATTTACTACACTAACACATGATATTATAGCAGGACACTAGTGAAAAATGTGCCTGTTTCCCACTGGAGATAAAAATCACAAACAAGGACTCAGACATCTAAAATGCTTATTCAGCTATAGTTGTGCTATTACTTGGTACACATGACAGAGTACGCCATTAGGCAGCCTATGAAACTGGCCATTGTTTTTCTCCTCTCAAGTCAGGAAGGATTCAAACCATTTCTAAATCTGAGGCCAGCAGAAGCACTTTAAATATGCAGATAATGTCAAGATGAGGAAAAAAGGTTATGGGAATGAAGAGGTAATCTAGTGATTTCTTTGGGCACTGCTCACATTTATGGCTATGCAGGCATTCAGTGAGGGGCTAGGAGCTGTCATAGCTGTCTTATGATGGGGAGATGGAATTCAGTTTGCTTACACCCCTCTTTTACAATACAGCAGGTACAGAAGCAGCCCAAACTGGCAGCTTGCTCCTCAGATAGCAAAATCTGATGATCAGATAGATCTCTTCCTTCCTTGCATGTGGAAGCTTATTTAAACCTCCCTGCAATCAAATCCCTTTCCTTCAGTAAAGGGTTTTATACCGAGTTTTCGGGCTATGTGGAACTTGAGGGAGTACAGCACCTTCTCAGACTGGGAGATTCGTTTGTACTAGCAGGATAGGGGACTTTGGCTATACGGTAATGCTCTTGTGGTGGAACAGAGACCAGTTTGGAAGTCTCAGTTCAGAACTTACCATATGTCAAGATGATCATCCAGACTTCTTCAACAGCCAGCAAATGTGAGCATGCTTTGAAGAAGGGATGAGAAGACCCTTCTCACGTGGATTTAAAGGTCTCCTGCTGTTGTTCAGAAGGAGAATCAACTAGTTAATGTTCTGCTTTGTTTCCAGTAGAAAGAGTTTTAAATTAACTCATGAGGTAATTCTACACAGGTTCAAGTAAGCCAAGAACAGATGACAGACCTAGGAAAAGGGTAGGAGGGCAAGAGTAAAAGTCATCCTTAGGATCTTGCTCAACCGAGCTATTCCAACACTTCAGTAGGATTTAGACAAATCATCTTAGTCATTCTGCTTATTATTATTCTAATTAATCATTAGATTTCCAAGGCAGCATCACTTTGTTACTTAGTATTTTATGACTCTCCACCTTCTTTGCTTACTGATCTTCTATGAATTAAATGCGGCTGAGGGGGCTGGCTGTTCCTAAAGGCTCTGTGTTACCTAATTCATCATTTCAAGTTTTGAAACACAAAGTATATGCTAAAATCCCATTAGAAAGGCAAACGAATCATGAGAAAATCTAATGGCATAAAACAAATTTGAAAGCTTAAACAATTCCAATTTACAGTTATATTGTATAACCTAATGCAGCTCACCTTGCCAAATGGCACCATTAGCATTTAAACTTCAGAAGAATACCATATGCAGTGAAAGGATATTGATTAATACCCACTACTGGAAGGAAGATTAAAGCTAAGAAAGGTGTGACGGTTCTGGACAAGATGTGCTTACAATCATTTTAACCCAGACTCAGGGACTAAAAAGGTCATCTTGGAATGGCTGGAGCTATTGCCTCTCTGGTAACATACAGGCAAAATGAAATGATCCCAGATTCATCAGTAAAAACATCTTTAAACCCATTAAGCAAAAAAAAACAGTTAAGCAAATAAATTGCATTGTTTTAAGTCTCTGAAAGGACTTTCCAGACTCAACAGGACAAGCTGGAGAAGTTCTTAGGTGCAGGTCTCAGATCTTCTCACTCTCGCTTCAAGAGATATTTGAGAAGAGAAACTAAGGCAAGTGATATAGAAGATAGTTTAAATGGAAAGCAAAGAATAATGGGACCAGGAAAAACTACAATGATTGCATTATAACAAGAGACATAAGCCTGTAAAGTAAAGTGTTTAAAATGGTTTTAGTGCATAAAAAGAAAATATAGTATTCAATAATCTGGGCAAAAATGGTGAAGAGGAAGAGGAGGTAAAGAATTGTAAAAAGATGCAGGAAGGAGGACTGAAAGATAAACGGGACAGGCAGGGAACAAATACTAGAGAACACCTCAAAAGAAGCAACTATGAACTGCACTGCTGAAGTTAGACTGGCCAAAAGCATGGATTTAACTTAGTCTGAGGAATTATTCTGCTGCTGTAATTAAAATCACTCCTTTTTAACATTTATGCTACTACAGTTTGCAGCTAAAGATAGATCTTTACAATTTAAGCAGTATGCGTGCATGAAACAAAGGACAGTTATGGGAGTTCTTAAGCTTTCAGGACAGCTGTCGAAAGCAACTTTGCACAAGGATGAGTACCAGTGATCAATAACCCTGACCAAGTTCAGATACAACTTTTTAACTTTGATTAGTACCAGAAAAACAAGGCTATGCATTTTAATGTTGTAAATACACTGAATGTTCTTTTTATGGTTCCTGTTCACCCACTTTCAAAAGGCTGTCTCGCTGGCAGAGATGTGTGAATATGCACAGATCAAGTTTAGAATTTATCTCCAACCTTTAAATCACATTTGAGCATAAGTCAAGAAATGCAAGAAAGATCCTTTAGTATTATTTTCAAGATGTCACATCTCTGAATCAAAGCTAGCTAAGGCAGATAATGTAATGCTGATCTTCCAAAAGCAAACAACTAGAAAGGTATCAAGAAATCCAATAGGAAAAAGCCATTTTCAAATAATAATAATAATAGCAAAAGAGATGGACATACTTATTTATTTGCTCCTGTTGCCTGGGATTCTTGTATAAATATCCTGAAGGATAGTAAGCAAGCTTCTGGGAACATCTTGAACTTTGATTCTCCAAACATTCCAACTATTGCTTAAAGGCAATGCCCCCAGCAGCCAGCTGAGACTGAACATCTGGAAAATGAATGTTTGATTCATAGGTAGATACTGAAGCCATGGCTGCAGGATGCTGTAGACATGGCAGATGATATTTTCATGCTCTGCTTCTGTAACAATCATTCCTGCCCTTTGAGACATTTCATTGTTAGTAGACTGTAGACAATATGTCTGAATGGCTTTGGTTTGTGAATCAGGACTTCTAGACCAAGGTTGGACCATTAGAAGAGATCACAGAATTGCCCTTGCGCATTTTCCATGGCAATTCAGAGACAGTAGAAATGTAGACACTTTTTAAAGAGAACCTGAAATCCAAACCAGCTTTTAGGAAACATACAACATGCTTTCCCTTTCTGAGGTTCTCATTCAAACCATGAACTAATTTTCATCAAGATCACACAATCACAACGCAATCTGGCATGACAAAAAGTCCTAGCACACATAAATGCTCCATCTCCATTGTACAACTGAGCTGTCTGTGAAGAGCTGTGTGTAGGCTCAGAATGTAAACAGCTAGGGGTGTCAAGAAATCAGATGCATTGGCAAAGGTATGTACATGAGAGTTTGTGCACACACGAGTTCATGTATCATTACAAAAGCTAAGGACATCGCACACTGGGACTACCATGCATTAGAATTAGGAAAGCTGTACAAGGGAAGTTGCTGTCCAAACCATGATGGCCACATAAGCCAAAAACCAACTGTAGTTCAGTTTCTAACAGAAACTATAAGCCAAACTTTTAAATAACTCAAGAATTTTTCCAACTCTTGCTACTATTCTCATCTCTGTGCTAAGACCCTCTAAGTTTAAGATGACCTTCCTGCCATAACAACAATGCAGAATTACCTGTATCAATCATCATGCACAGTGTGTATCTGAGTCCATATCCCATCTGTCCTGGTCATTCTGCTTCATTTCTTCCTCGGCATGACAGATGATGAAGCTGAAAGGTATGATGAAACATGTGTGATGGAAAGCCAATACGGATTTGGAGATGGGTTATTTTTGTTTCTCTTGTGCTTTCTTTTAATTTTTCAGAATTATGCATACCAAGTGTGGAGCTGAGTACGAGGTTTTTTATGTTTTTTTAATTGCTTCTTCCCACGTCAATTTCTACCACCGATTTTTTTTCTTCCTCATATATTTTGGATCTGTCCCAGAACTCTAGCAGAGAACTAAGAACACTTGCAACTAACCAGCTAGTCAGTAACATGGTGGCTGCCACTCCACGGAGAGCCTGCAGCCTTGCCTAGCAGCTATCTGAAGGACAATTTGAAGATTCTCAAAGCCATACGAAATCCACTGTGTGGATCAAACATCACTTGCCTATTCACATATTAAATGCACTTCTGCATCTTTGCACACCTGGAGTCTGTCATTTACATAACAAACACAAGTCAAAAACTCACAAATGTCACCTGACAAGTTCCAGGTCCAAGAACGCAGTCTTGGAAATAGAATCGGATATGTTTAAATGGATTTTGTAATTAACCTTTATAAAGAATGAGTCTGGAACAACTTTTTTTATTCAAGGCAAGCAGCATATGTCATTACCGTATTTGACTGTATGTGAATTCCTGACAACATGACTCAATATATGCCTGTATGTAAGAGAATTTTTGTGTTAATTTGCATGTTTAAGCATACACATAAACATATATGGGGACTGTTAGAGTTATTCACATCTCTTTGTGGGTTAGGCTTGAGTACGGCTGAACCTGAAAATAGCTAAAGGACCCACAGTGAATACAGTTTTGTACCTATGTAAATGTACGTGAGAGAAAGAGAGAGATACAGGCATGTATGCCTATAAGGTTCATTATTTATACACCTCCACTACCAGAAGATCAGTATAACCTATTATTTTGCACACGCAGCAGCATTTCTCATAGGTCACGCATAATTTTGTGGCTAATTAGTAAGCCATCCAAACAGATGTTCTTCATGTCCATTGGGTTTTCTATTTCTGTTCTGCCCCCTCTGGCCTCCAAAATTATATCCTTAGGTACTAGTTACAGAAATCAGGGGATTTATGAGAGAGAATTTTTCTCCTGCATGTTTGTATCATTTGTAATGCAGAACAGCCAGGAAATCCGATGGCCTACTAGAAGTCGTAAAAGCAAGGGAAGAGAAGGGAGGGCCACAGGTCTCTTGGTCTGCAATGAGCACTTGAATTCCTTCACTGCATAAGGAGAAAGCTAGAATTTTGTACAAAAGGCCTCAAAAATAATGACTCGGAGCTTCAACAAGATAGATCTATTACATACCATAATGAATCCCAGGCTTTGCTTTTATCTGCTAGGTTTTGTGTTTCTGACAGAAAAAGATAAGTGTGCCATCTATATTAGGGAGCTTTCAATCTGTGCTCCTGTTTCCCAGTAAACATCAGATCAAACTACTGAGTGAAAGCCAGGGTGAAATGATTTATAAAGCCACTTACTACTGCCAGAAGTAATCTGAATAGCCTGCTTTTTGATAGAGTCTCAAATAATTTGTGTGTGTGTGTGTGTGTGTGTGTGTGTGTGCGTGCGGGTGTGCGTGCACGCAAATGGCTTTTCTAATGTAACTGAGATTTGTGTAACAAGAGCCAAATTTCATGGTAAGTTTAAGGGAATCCCAAGGAACAATGAAGTAACTGAAATGGAAGTATGAAAATACATGAATTGTGAAAACAGCTGACGGCACGTACCTTTCACTCAAGTGTTCAAGGTATTTTACAGGTGAACTGTGCACTGTTGATCAGCGCAGTTAAGTGAGTCATTCCAGGCTACACAGAGGAGCAATGCCAGAGACAGCATCTGACCTATGCCCAACTCACCAGAGACATGTGCATCACAGAAATGCCCTGCTTCCTACGGTCTGAAAACAGCAAGAGAGGAGGGAGAAATAAAAAGTCAGGACAGGTCAAAGAAGATCCAGCATAGAAGAAAGAGGGAAGAGACTTGTTATTCCTTCTTGGAATTCTTTTAAAGATATCTTGAAGCCAACACAAAACCAGCAGAGTCACCACATCTGAACTCCTCAGCCAGAGATCTCCATTACACTGGAGATCCAGTCTGGATACAGCTGTAACATGCTGCTCCTTCCTAAGTTGTGTCCTCACATAAGTTACTGTGACGTCTTCAAAATGTCTCCAAAAAGGTCATTTTTTTCCTCCACTGCTTCAAAACCCTAGTCTACAAGCGCATTGACAGTCTTTAAAAATTTCAAGGACTCTTTAAATATATTCAAGGACTTGACATTTGCCCTTCATTTAGCCACTATGTGGCCACTATAACTATGTGTTCCTTAAATAACATCAAGACAAGCTGTGCACAGTGCACAGCTGAGTTTGTACCCAATCCTGTTTTGACCCTACGGTTAGACACTGTTATCAACCATCAAAATATCTAAGCACTGTCCAAATATGATGTTGGCTTTGACAACATTCCTACTGAGCTTGTGGCTCTTCTCTCTTTTTGCCATAAATCTTATCATGTCTTCTTTTAGTATTAGCCATATGAACAATGCAAAAGCTAAAAACAGTGGTGTGACCAAAAATAAAATACTTTCAGGTTCTTTAGCTGGGGAGACAGAGAAGAAAAGTACAAAAAACCAAGAAAGGATACATATTAATGATGGTTTGATGGACTGATTGATGCTTGCTTGAATCTTTTGACAGCTAAACAGTCCCACGGCAGTTGTTTAAGATGTTACTAGTAAGGTAAAACCCGTCCAATACAAATCACAGCTGCTTCATAATCTCATTCTACAGATGAGTCCATTAAAGAGTACAGAGGATATGAACGTTTCACTCTGATCCAAAGTTACTAGTCATCAGGTCAGCTCTTCAGGCCAAGTCTCAACACAAGGTAACAACTCCAACAATCTTCTCATGTATGATCATTGCAAATAATGCAGTGGTATCTTTCAGGAAGAAGTTATGTACTGTTGTGTCCCAGTGTGTCTCTCCTTCTAACAAATTTCATTGTTGCTTCTCATGGACTTGTTTTGAATTTTTAAGTCATTATCCAAAGGAACTTTATACACACTGAGTTTGAGATATGTGCAATAACAGTGTCCATCTTTCAGAAATTTATCTCCCCCTCTCTCCCCCTAGTTCTGAAAAGCTGAATGAATTTACACCTTTCAAATGAGTCTGCTGGACTTAATATTCCATTTTGGATCCAATTTTCCCAGCAGAGTTTGACTTTTAAACTTCAGTGCTGAGTTACTCCAAATTCAATCCAAATATAAGATCCTGTGTGCTGCTTTGAGTTTACCTTTATTTTGCAGGAGACTTCTTTCTACATTATCTTTGTGTGAGCTATTACCAGATTAGTGGCATTTTCTGGATTTTAGAAGAAAATCCCTAGAAAGTTTAACTGCCCTTGTAATTTCTGAGTGAGATAAAGAACAGCCTCCCTAATCTTTGAATCTCAAATCTCTGATCTTTGTATCATCTGTTCTCTGGCATGATTTTGTCTTGTGCTGTTACAGGAAAACAATTATTTGCAATATCTCCAAGTCTACTCCTTTCTCACACCCAAACAAAAGATGCATATCTCTCAAGGATCCAGCAAAGACACGTAGGCAATGAGTGCTTTGTATTGCAAGGTTAACCACTTAGTGATACCTTTCAATGAATTAAGGCTTCACATGCAGGTTTTTGATGTGACAGACAGAAAAGGTTCAGCTTTTTAATCTGTTCAGCTGATGTCTCAGGATATGGGCTGATGTGCTCTTCTGAGTACAGCAGAACTAGATGAAGAGTTGCCAATGCAAGCATGCCCAGAGCTACTCAGTGCTCTATCCAGTAAAGCTTACTCACAACTGGTGATATAACCACACCTTAGCTTCTTCCCTAATCAAATTCTGTCAATAAAGTCCTGGCCAAAAATCTAATCTACTGTAAAATGTACTCTAAATCTCTTAATTTTAACAGCATTGGCTTGGGCAGCAACAACAGGCTCAGCTGGACCAGCTGCTCTGAGGGCAAGGTAATATCATCATCTCAGGCTAGAGATGACTAACAGGTAAGGAGCTGTGACTTAGCTCAGTACTCAACCATGCAACACATCTCACTGTAGCCTGATTTACCCCTCTTCCCTTTCTGACAGACAGGATTCCGCAACTTGGAGAAGACAAAATGATGCTTTTCCAAAGGAACAGGTCCTATTAAATACTAGTCAGAAGCCTTTGCAGTTAGTCTGATCAATGAGTTTGGGTTGATTTAGGCCAGCTGATGCTATAATCCAGTCTGTTTAACATTTCTGAATTGCTTCCTTGAAAAAACGGGGTATTTGGACCCAAAACACAAGACCCATAACCTGGTGGGAATGTGGCATCCTCCAAAAGTCAATACGGAGAGATGCAGCTGAGTTTCTACAAACGTTTTTTTATTCTGTGACACAAATCATGCACATTCTTCCCAAAGCACGGCAAGTCCTTAGCTGGGCTTGTCATGCAGGAACACAGGGCCCTATCAGCCTTGGAAGTCCACTTGAAGGATTACCAGGCCTGACAAGAACAGTGGGGTGACATGCTATTTACAGACAACTGAGCTGCCTCAGGCCATATCTAATTTCCCAGCTGCAGATAAACAGCCTCCCCTTTGGAGTCCATCTCCTCTGCAGAGTGCCGTCTCAGCACAGCATGCAAATTACAGTGCTCGGCAGGGGGAGGGCAGCAGGGGGGATAGCAATGGAGGAAAGGGAGTACAGTTTGGCAGAATGGTGTCCCAGCTGCCCAGGACAGCTTTTGATAAGATATCTAAATCACAGCAATCTGTGAGACGGGCAGAGCCCACATAAACGGCAGGTGTGAGATTTACAGACACTCCTTGTAATTCTGCAGCTACCAACCCTTTGGAGAAGGGAGCTGGGAAGGGGGAAAAGCAGGGGTGCAACAAGGGAAAGAACAAAAGCCGTGATGAAGAACTGTCTTGTTCTAATTACAAGAACTATAGGGAAGTGAAGGAAAGAAAGGAGAGGATTCTTTCACATGAATCTCTCCTTCATTTTGATCTTGCTTTACTCCTCTCTGGAAGGATTTCTCCAGACTTTCCTTAAACTTTAGCTAGGTAAGTTATCTTTGCAGTTGCAGATTTTCAGGCAAATCAGTCCAAGCTACTGCCCAGACCAGACCCTTGCTGCATCTCCAGAGAAACAAAGTCCAGCACCAGCATCCTATCATCAAAGTAACCAAGCAATTCTGGATCACAGTTTTCTTTTTGCAGCAACCCCCTTCCCCTCCTCTAAAGAATTCACCCAGAGAGAGAGGAGAATGTCTTTTTACTGCTTCACCGCTTGCTCTCACACGCGCGCGCGCGCTCTCTCTCTCTCTCTCTCTCTCTCACACACACACACACACACACACACACACACAAGCAGTGAATTTCATTTGTGCCTGTTTGCTAGCCTCAACAGGGCCAGTAACCCCTTCTTGTGGCAATAATAACTGAGAGTTTTCAGGGTGGAACAGCCTACTTTTCTCAACTCATTGTTATTAATTCTGTTTGGAAACATTTCCTAATGACTATGGCCAACACAAGACTAACTGTACCATGTTCACAAGTTCACTAGTTGAGCTGTGGCAGTCTGACACGTGAGAACAGATCCCGATGTCCTTGCAGAGTACCACTGAGATAAAAAGGATCCTCACACAGACAGGAAGGCCACCCCTGTAATTCTGATTTCAGAATTGGGGCTGCATTTTGCCTCAGATCTTTCCAAACATGCTGCAAAACAAAGCATATTAATGACTTTCATATTAGCAATTGCAGGTGAAGAACAAGAGTGAGAAAGGAAGAGAAATAACTTACAGTGAAGAACACATCCCATTGTGGCTGGACACTCTTCGCAAGGGTTTTTTAACTGGTGCTCTGGACTACTCAGATCCTGTTTCTTACAGAGGAACCAGCACAGGCAGGATACCTGCAGAAACATCACCCATCACTTCTAAGTTAATGAACAGAGAAAAATTCTGAGTTGGAGTTTATAGCTCAAATATAAAAGCAGTTAAAGCAGTATATATTAGAAGAAAGAACTTGTGAGAGAGGGGAGGAACCCGCATAGCTTTTTGTGGCTGTGAGCTATAGCACCTTTTGGGTTTACCCAGAATGTCCAAGGTAGTGGTTAACACCTCTGTTCATTCTGCAGATACAATGAATTACTTCTAAAAGGGAACAAACACAGCTTTGTCGTCTCTCTGAGAAGACAGACCGAATTGCCTAAGCGATGCCTTATACAGACCTCCCCTTGACACCAGTGAGGCTCCCCTTGCAGGATCAGGCTCTTCCTGTTTGCTAGAAAGACAGACAATGAGCTGATCTGGGATATGACCTTGCTTTTGTTTGTACTTTCCAAGGTCTCTATTGATAGAGGAAATTTGGACTCTCTTCTCCTCTCCTCTATATGACCTAAAAAGTTTGCACTGCTTCAGTATCACAGTTCATAGTATGTATGTGTGAGAAAAGGCAGTGGGATGGAGGAACAAAACAGTCTCTCCTTCTAATATCTTGCAAAGTTATTCAAATAATATCAGAGGAACAGCAAGAAACATCTTGAAAATATGTACGCCATTAAAAAAAAACAGGTTTCGTTATGCAGCCTGCTTCTGACTCAGTGCCACTTCCCTTTGATAACTTCACTGCCATCTGCGGAAAAAAAAGAAAAAGAAATGTAATACATTTTTTCCAGTAAACATGCAGAACAAAAGCCTGTTTGGAACAGAACCACCGTTTTCCAAGCCTAGAACATAAATGAAGAATCTTTATCATTCTATTTTGCAGGGTTTGCAGCTGTGAGAAGCATAACCTAGATAATAAGGATGTGATAATGTTACAGAAACCTGCTGATAGAAAAGCAGCTCTTCTGACAGCTAATTTATTACCCATAGCTCAATCATTATTTCTTCTTTTCTCTGCTGCAAGATTTATTAACCATTGTATCACAGTTCGTCAATTAAAATAATTGATTAATGAAAGTCAAACATTCCACTTGGCCATAACAGAAAACATGTCTGAACACATCCTGGGATGACAGCAAAGCTGTTTAATACAAAATATAATTCACAATTTCACCTTTATCTTACATGTTTCACTTCCCATAAGCAATATTTCTACATTTCTTTCTGTATCATGTGCTCCTCTACCCACACGCAGATGAGTAACCATACCTGACGTTTGCACAGTTCTCTGAGTAACGTTTCTCCATTAGGGAATGCTCAGAGTTTGTTAGTGCTCCTAACCAGTAGAAGGAAAGTTTCCATCCCTCATAAGTTACTACACGGAATGATATATAGAAGAGTTTAAAGATAGGCTTTCACCAGCAAGAAACACATCTCATGGAGTTCCCTAATACGCAACTATGCTTTCTTCCTGCTGAGCTACAGCAAATCAGTTCATAGACTGTTTTAAAATAATAGACCAATTAAATCTGGGTGGAAAATACCTTTTCCATCTTGCATAAAGATTAAAATTTTGAAAAGTTGTCCTATCATGAAACAGGCTGGAAAGTCAAAATCTCAAAAACGGTTTGAACTGAATATAAAAAGACAATAAAATATGTGTCTGGGTCAATCAAAGTATTTTAGATTTCTGAGTTTGTGTATATTTTCCTATTTTGATAAGCTCTTTGTCTTTATTTTTTAACTATAATTGGCTGTAATTTTTAACTATAATTCCCCCAAAATGAAGGGAAATTTCAATTCTGAAAAATTGAAATGTTTGGTTTAAAAATTATCACACATGGAATTTCTTTCAAATCTTATCAAAAAGTGGGGGGGGGGAAAAAAAAAAAAAAAAAAAAGACTGGCCAAAACAAAAGGTCTCTTCAAAAAGTTACAGGTTCAGAAAAGCCTAGCATTTCCCAGTGAAAAAGAAAAAGGTTCTCTTGAAAAATTCCAGGCCGGTACTACATCTAAGAAGGGTTTTAGTCCTTCCTTCAGTTTCTCAGTGACAAAGGCTTTCATGTTTTTACTGACCCACCCTAGAAATACAACAGCTAACCTAGGGTACGAGATGTGTTGCACCAAGACGTAATCCACAGCGTATTCCCTCAAAAAGATGCTATGCAGTAGACAGATTCTCTCCCCTTGATCCTTCCTCAGGTGATGATGTGATTTCCTCTGCTGGTGGAGAGGTTTCCAAGGGTTGCAATTTGCTCCAACCACTATCCCATATCTCCTAGTCCCTTGAGGACCATTGTCTGCCCTATCAGAGACACCTCCTGCTGACTCCAGCAGCGACTTTTTGGCAAAAGGTAACACAATCCAGGTTTCCATAGTAATAAACTACGTGAGTGCTAAGGAGCCCAAATCCTCATTTCTCACTTCACTCATCAGAAGCCATGAACTTTCATAATACCCCCTGACTTCGGGAAGAGAATGACACAGACACCTCAGTTCCTTTGCATGACCAGGAGGAGAAAGCTAAGGCTGGATCAATGAAGAACAATTCATGTCTGTTTGTAGACAGAAGACTCTGAGTGCATTTCTTTCTACTTCTTTTGAATGTAATAAAAGCTCTGATATAATTGTCCTTAGGAGGCAGGTAAAGCAGGGGGAATAATAGACCTAAAGAATCGTACTGGCACTGCAATAAAACATACACAGGAATCAAGGCTGTTGCTTTGCCTTTATAGATTCCGTACATCTGTCCTTCATGATATTTTGGTGCTAAATACCTCTCTTTTTTCATTATGACATTGACTCTCAGCTGGTGATTAATTTGGTGCTGTAAGCTACTTACACAAGAAATCCTTTCCCTTGTGAAAGAGCTTTTACAAGGCAATTACTAAATAATACCTGGTTGGAATCTCTTCTGAGATGCAGAATGCAGTTCTTTGAGAGATTAAAAAGTATTCAGCAAGTTTCCATTTCTCTTCTCAGCACCTACACAGAAATAAGAAAATGATTATATTCCACCTAAAGCAGCTACTGTGCACATGATCTACCACCACTTTAGCAGTAACCACAGACAAAAATGAATAACATCATGTAACAAGTAACAGTATGACTCCTTGCAGCTCCAGGTTACTTTCTGGAGCCATCTCAAGAACACAGTGATCGAGGCTGATCTCCTTTCAACTGAAAGAGTTTGACTAGTCAAAGTGAAACTGGGCATGGCCACAAGCGAACGAGTGTCTCCTAACATGCTGGAAAATATCTGTGGAATAGGTACATTGAATTCACTGCTCAAAGCGGAAGTATGTACACAGTGCGACAGACCTTCAGATAGTGGTCCAGACTGAAGTCTGCAAGTCTTTCTTCTGACGACCCAAAACAGTCTGTTGCTAAGAGATCTGCAAATCACTGCCATTTTTATGTGGGCTTTAGAAAGAATCTCAGACCTGACAGGTTTTCAGACTGAACACCGAACAGATTAGACCATCCTCCACACAAGTCAACAGAGCTCTGTCAGATAATCAGTTCAAGCTTGGGCCAAAGGCTTTCCCACCTTCTGAGCACATCTGAATTCACATACAGGAAGATTAATATTGTTGACAGGCAAAGGCTGTGACTGGAAGAAGACTGGAAATTTAACTGCCCAGGTCATGATCCTTTGACGGACCACAAAGGCAAAGAGAGAAAATCATGTTTAGAAATTTGTTCAATAGCAACCTAAATCAAAAATACTTCTGCAAATCAAGAGCTGAGGGCTCAAAAACCTGAACAAGTCTTCAAGGTGAGTTCTAGTCATACTATTACTTGCTGACATGGATGCAACAGGAAATTATTTATGTAAATTGCACATGAGATGAATATATTAAAATACCTTTGTAACAGCTATGGAAAGCCTGATGTCATCAGAAGGGCTGGAGAGTTCAAAACCATATTTTCAGGGTTCTGGAGGCAGCAAGTATTTTTCTAACCCCTGACACCATTTGCAAGAGGTCTCCTGACTCAGCCTTCTGCCAATTTCCTACACTGGTGTCTTGACAGTACAAATCTCTCAATGCCTGGACTAAAACAGGCTTCCTCTGGAGGTCATAAGGAGCAATACAGCCCAGATTTCAGGATCCTTGGTGGGGCAGGGCAGAGTTGCAAGGTGTACAACAGCATCTGCCCTTTTCTATCAGGGCCACAGGCAGTAGCAGAGCCAAGCTTCAAAAAATCAGACTGAAGCTTCAAAGACACAGTTCAGAAAATGAAGGAATATATTTATTTCAGGAATCTATTCTGGCATCACATTATATGAAGCATGCTAAGTCTCTTCTCTTGGGGTCCCAGAATGCTCGGACTTAGGTGCCTTTAATTTTCACTTAGCAGTACTAGCAGGCCCTAAGAGCATGTTTTTGGTTGCTTTCTCTGGGGCACAGACCACTGCTACCTTTTCACTGAAATTCACTACGTGTGCCTCCCTTCTTCATGGTATTTTGCTTTCCCAGAAGTGAAACTGTACAGCTACTCTGATTTATCCTCAAAGACACACAATAGTGAATGGAAATAACAGCCAGGCTTCATAGAAGTCTTTTGCACAATTACTTTTTCCTCCAGGCAATGCAAGAATTAATATAACATGGGAAAAGCTCTCATTTGTTTGCCCTGCATCAGACCTTTTGGATTTTCAGCCCACTGTGAAGGTAGAAGAATTTCAGGGAAGCCACCTGAAGTCTACAGTGAAAGAAACGATTTGAAATCTGACACAGAAGTAACCAAGCCTCTACAAAATTTCAAAACCAAACTAGTTGGTAGCTACATATTCCAAACAATCATGCACAAATACAGGGTGTCCTGCCACTCTTAGTTAACTCCCAGCATTAATCTAACATGCTAAGTCTTGCCTCATACTTTCTCTGAGAAGAAAACAGAGTCTCCATGGGTAGGAAAGAAACACTAGTTGCGCTATGAAAATGACGTTTTACTCAAATATTAAAAACAAACAAACAAACAAAAACCAAAAAAACCCACTTTCCCTGGGATGGAAACATTGAATTTTCCCAAAAAATCCTGTAGTCAGAGCCAAGTTTCTCCATGGATCAATTCCACAACACTTTTCAATTTTGCAGCTTTAGAACTTAGGACTGCAAAGCGGAAACGGGTCTAGTGTTCAATACAGCCTGCTTTAGATATTCTTGCTTCTGGCTCTTCTACTGCTACAGGGACTTGCACAAACCTCTAGTAAATACACTCACCCTTATGATTTAAAAACAGGAAGGATTTTTAAGCACAAGTTCATCTTAACCTTTCCCATGCAAAAACCATGAAGAAACAGCAAAGCTCCCTTTTTGCAACAGGACTGTGGAAGCACCTGAATCCGAAGCTGTGGAAGCTGAATAATTTGTATGCTTCGTGAAGTCAGAACAGTTTTTCATGATGGCTTAAACTCAAACTTGGGCTTAAGGGTGACTCTTGCCCCATCTCCCAAACCCAACCATATGGTCCCTTCCAGTCCCTGGTGCTAACAGCAGTTGTCATGTGCTGGCTGAGCTAGCTGAAAACTAATCCTGTAACATGATAACAAAACATTAATCTTCAGCTGAATCATCTCCCTGGATCCTCTAGGACAGAGCCCAGATAACGCCACTGTCTCAAAAGGGGGCAAAGGTAAGCGAGACGGGTAAAACTCTCCAAACCCAAAGAAAGCCCCTCCTCATCCAAAAGAAGCCATATAAGGCATCATGAGGTCAATATTAATGAACATCAACATTATGAATATTAAACCTGTTAATCAAACCTATATCCCTCTACTTCTCTTTGTTTACCAACACTTGGGGGTCTCTTCCTAGAAATACAGCCTCCCATGTTTAACATGGGGGGAGCCTTCAAGCTGCAATCATAATCCATTTCAAATTATCGCAAAGGAAAAAAAAAAAAACAGTTTCTCCCCCTCAGCTTCTTCTTGGCCACAGTTCTGTGGAAAGCGTTAAATAATTGTTTCTTCTTGGTGCTGCTGCATGCTTTTTTTGTTCTTTGTTCCCTCCCAAGGGTGAATAACATGAACTATGAACTCAGAGCAAGGAGGAGAGGTGGTTACTCTATTGAGGGAGCCCCAATTCTTTCCTGAAGAAGGCAGGCATTTTCTTTTCTGGGCTTGGTTGAGACAAACGTCAGCTGCCATTATCTTTTCACTGGCCCAGCACCTCTGCAAGTGTTTTGCCAGCAGTATACACTCCTGAGGAGAACACTTGCTATTACACATACTGTGGTGCTGTAGTTTTCCCTCAGCTTGATGATTACAGTGGTTGTGCCTTTGTGTCAGGCAACTCCTGGAAGAATTTTAAAATGAGTGTTTCTACTTTTCCTTTCAACTGGTCCATTGTCTGCGCTGTCCCTTCAATGCTATCAGCGATTCAGCTCTTGAAACATATATATTTAGTTTCATTCCTACAGACAAGCTTCAAAGTAGTCACTGATTACGATATGCCTTTAATTATCTTTGTTGAGGTTGATTTTGTCTTCCCGTGCTTGGGAAGGAATTTGTTTGCGCACTGTATGATAACTAATTAATGTTCCAAACAATGTAAACTAGCAAATAGTCGCAGCACTGAAGGACCTCTATGCAAGTGAACTTAAAATCACACCACATACATAATAAATACGGTAACACCACACTTGAGGAGCGCATGTAGGTCTCAGTTTTTAGCCAATAAAACAGTTAAGACAAGCAGTCTACAGAATTTACAGAGCTATCGAGATACATACCATACAGAGGACTCATGAGCAGACAAAAAAAAATCAGTAAAGCTTGCACAATATTTTTCAGATACCAGTGTTTTTCACAGAGACTTTATCGGGTTTACGGGTATGGTATTTTCTCCCAAATCTGGGTAAACAGAAATCTTTATCTCTTCACAGCTAAGCCTTTATAACTCCAATAAGCACGTTTGCATTTGTCTTTAGCAGCAGAGAATTCTTAGGCACTATTAAACTCACATTTTCTTAAAATATACATATTTTGCCAAATCTATGCCTAACATAAAATTTCTTTGCATGTTAATTGAGATTTCACACCAAACAGATGTGTCCTAGTTTATTATTTTTATAAGACAGTTTGGGGTTGGGTCTTTGACATTTGACCAATATGACTCTTGAAATTAGTCTTACATTCATAGTACTCTTATAACAGACAACTTGCAAAACACAATATACAAACCAGAATGACAGGTTTAAATATATCTTTGAAAACTTGGAATAAATGGGAAATATTCTGAAACGGAAAAGCAAAAGCAAAATTCTAAGGTGCCTCTCAGAATCTCTGTGAACACTTTTGGGTATGATAATAAAGGTTGATATATTTTTTGACATTCAGTGCTTTTCCCCAAATGACAGAAATCAGAAAACTCATGACATTTTGCTAATTAACTTGAATTAACTTTAATAATGTGAGTAACCCAAACATGTGTTATTGACATTCTTTAAGCATTCAATATGTGAAAATGAATCGAAAGTGTTTCTGAGAATATTTTAAAGGCAAGGCTAATTTGTTATAACCTAGATATTAGGACTATATTACACAATTGTATTGATGCATTTTGCATCAATACTCAGGTCCACTCCGTAGTCAGAAAACCCCGATCCATGCAGGAATCGGAGCACCATGACTAGCAGCACCACCTCCTATGCAATCCCTCCTGAGACACCACACTGCATTTAGAGAAACTGTAAGAGACTGTGTAGCTGAAGGAGCAGCTTTATCAGTAAATACTGTGTCAAAGAATTTTAATTTGTCTGGTTTCAATTAGCTTGTTTATTTTATCGTGCATACTCATTTGAAAATGTGGTTTAGACACATTTAAATAGCATTTGCTAATTAGTAAATTAGAACCTAGTAAATCACATGCAAATCACTGATTTACATATGCAACATGAACACTCTAGGCTCTATTTTTCCAGCAGCCTCATTTAACACAGGAGATCTGAAAAAGCACAGGATATAAATCTACCTATATGGCATATTTGGTAGGGGGTTGCTTGGCTGCTTGGTTGTTTTAAGAATAAACTGCAGCCACTTGCTCAAGTTGAAATGATTATATGTTTGGAAAAAAATATTTTCCTATCACAACAATCCAGTAAAAATTTATGACATATAACATGATAAATCCATCAACAGTAAGACTTATATCGAGAAAGACCGAGGCAGACGGAGCAGCCTTGGTCTAGCTGACATTGCCTCAGCTGTAAGTCACTGTACCTCACTGAAACAGTGATGAACCCAAGCCAGGAAATTCAAGCAGTTGTTTTGTCCCTAAATATGAATACTGCTTGTCCCTACAAACATGTTCATAACATTCCCATCTTCAGAGTGCACTGACTTTAATAAATGCTAGGCACAAACAGGCACTAAATTCTGAATTGTCTTTTCACCTTGTTGTGACATATGTATCTAAAAAATACAGTAAGTGCAGGAAAAGTGTCTGCTTTAGGTTTTCACCTGTGCCCACGGGAAGTGTAAGTGCAGCCAAATCACACCCCCCCTCCGTGTATTACGGACATATTCAGAAAGGACAGAAAGTCACCCTGAGCTCACTTTAGACCTAAAAGGCTAACACGGGTGGGCTTTGAACCTGT
Organism: Dromaius novaehollandiae; assembly: GCF_036370855.1. NCBI lineage: Eukaryota > Metazoa > Chordata > Aves > Casuariiformes > Dromaiidae > Dromaius > Dromaius novaehollandiae. The sequence goes on along the minus strand of NC_088103.1, from coordinate 14,728,623 downwards.
GGTTCCAGGAAGGCTAAGTGTTTTAGGTCTTAAGTGTGTCAGATAATCAAATGCTGTTCTAATGTTGGAGCACGTCTTGCGACCTCCATGTTTCCCCTGAGCGTAGTGGAGGGTTACCTGTGAGAAACATCCTCGACTTCCTCCTATGCAGGAGACGAAGGTACTTGTGTGCTCTCGAACAGTGCTCAGGATGGCAAAAACACTGGGACTTCCCGCCTGAAGGATGGGTCTCAGCAACACAGCAGCTTTTAGCAGCCTGTGCTGACCTGTGTGCTACCCCAGCCTGGAGAACAGTCTGCCTCGTGCCGCCTGCACTCAAGCGATTCTCTTTCCATACTCCACCAGTTACAACAACTAGATCTCTACTGACTGTAACAGCCTTTTCAATATCTGTCTCAGATGTGGCCATTTACACTGCAGACACCAGAAGTTGGGTGAGACGAACCCCACCAAACGTGGGTTGTTCTCCAGCTGCTGCACCTTCCACCGCCTGCGCATGAGTGTACCTGCAAGCCCCCCTTGCTGTTCACTGCCACTTCCCTGGTGAGCAAACAGCTCCCTCAGCTCCTGCCCCTGTGAGAAAGCTGCACACGGCGCCAGCAGAGCCCCAGGGTGCCACTGCCGTGAATGCGGCAGAGCAAGACACCTGGCCCGAGGGCTTGCGGTGTGCTCCGGCCCTGCTGCCACGAGAGCGTAGGCATGCACTGCGAGACCTGAGCCAGATCTCTTGATCCCTAAAGACACATCTTCAGCTACTGACCAGAAAAAACACTGCGAATGGGAACAGCGATTTCATGAAAGACCACCCCTATAGATGCCTTATTCTAGAATTTAAAAAAAAAATTATTTAATATTTCTCCAGCTGCAAATGCATTAGTTATTCCAGTCAACAAATCAAAGTCTTGTTTCCAGTTATAACATGCCCGTACTGAAGAATGGTAGAAGGAACATTTTGGATTTCAGTAATATTTCTTTACTTTTCCAATGCCTTCTGCAACCTTTCTGCATTTTTTTTAAGGCCTTTGTAGGGAAATATTTCCAAGGGTTCTGCGGCAATCAAAGATACTCCCTGCTTACAGTCTTGGCAAGCCAAATGTGAGACACATCATTTCACTTTTTAATTCCTCACATGTTGCTCTCACATGGATACATTATTTCAAGAGAACCCACTGAGGTTTTAGTTGGAAAATATACAAGATGCAGAACTCAAATTTAGCCTCAAGCCGTTTCCCTCAATGGTTGTCAAACTAAAGTATAAAGGAATTTCTCCTGAAATTGATAGTGCTTCAGAAAAAGTTAGACATTTCACACCACGGAGAGTAGCTCACCTTGGAAGATCCCCTTGTCTCATGATGAGAGAAGCTAGTTTCCCTTCCTTTTAGAAACTTTGAGAGTCTAAAAGAAGACTAGGTCATGTTCAATTGTGCATATTATTTTAACAGATTGTCTTCCCAGCAGGAGGTATCTTCTTGTTTTTAAAATAAATTCTTAACAGCTTCAATTGTGGCCACCTACAGACCAGATTTTGTGCAAAATCAAGAGTCCCTGTTTGAAAGGGAAAAAAGGGAAATGAGAAAAAAGGAAGCTGTGAAGAGAAATAACTAAGTCAGTAACTAACTGTAAGATATAAGGATCAAAACACGCTATAACTTTACAAGGGAAAGAAAACAAAACAAAAAAGCAGTTGATAAAAGAAAGTGAATTTCTTGCATGCACCTTTCAAATACATAGCAATTACATTTTCCAAAAAGTCTGCCTGCTGCTGGAATACTAGTACAGTGAGTCTTCTTAAATGTAGCTATGATTTTAAAAGTATTGGGGATGTTCCCTGACACAAGGTGGGGATACAGGTTTTTTTTTCCTTTCACCAAAGGAAAAAAAAAAAGCTTGTATTTTTGAACATTTCTGGAATACGAGGCAGCTGAGCTTTACATTCTGTGGCTAATACTGAGTGCGGTTTTAGGCAGTGATCTTGCATGTTATGCTCTTCTGCTCAAATATTGAGTCCTACCAAAGCCAGGGGTGGTTGTGCACTTATCATAACTATTTTTAGGACTGAGGCCTTATCGAAACAGAAGTATACATCTGTGGTATGTCTCACTTCAGCATTTTAGCTCAGCCCTAATCCCCTTAGGAGAGAGCGCTGAATGCATTTTGCTCACATCTGGAATGCAACTCTTGGCTTTTGTCAGGGGCCCCTCTGAGCCTGAGCAGAAATTTGAAGATGTTTAGACACATGCACACATTAAGTTCACCTAGCATGTTTCCCTGTAAAGGTAAGAATCATTTCTATGATCGGTGCAGAAAAGGGAGTATCCAAATCAACATGAAAATTTAGGTCAGGTAACGTCATCGAAACCAAGATTAAACTACTTTTCAGATTCAAAAAATCCCAAATATTAGCTTTCAGCCAGATGCGAGAGGACTGGCACTGACAGCTAAGAGAAGTAGGCACATGGGCCAGAAGCCAGAAGAAAAAGGAGAGACTTCTCCTTTTGGTACTTGAGTGGATTTAGATTGGGTTACACTGATCAAAAAACTCATTCTGCATATAGTCTCCCCATTCTTGACTTCTAGCTTCCAGGAAGGCACACAAGCTCTAGCAGCTTACAGGCAAACACAGCGCAGGAGGCAGTCCAAAACTCTTCTGCTCACCAGTCCCTTAAATTAAGTGAGCCTCAAAGAAAGCACACAAGAGTACGACAAGAGTACTCTGCACATGAGCTCTCATTGCCACCCAGCTTGAATGTGGTGATCAAGGACCTTCAAACAAGTGAAGATGTCTTTCAGTGAAAGGAATAGAGATTAAAGATATTCTGATTAACAGAAAAAGCAAAGCCACAGCATACAAAATTACCTGAGTGGGAAGTTGGGTTTGGGGATTTTTTTCTAGCTTGATCTGATTTTCATCCAGACAAGCTAATGGCAACACCCACATTATCAGGAAAATCCCTTCTTTAAAGTCTTCTATAACATGTCAATTTAAGAAGTGCATAGGGACATGAAAAAAACTGAAAGAAATCTGAGATATTAGGTGGCCAACTCACTCCTCATCCTGTGAATCAACAGGCAGAACAGACCTAGTGTCGACTTTACTGTCTTGTTTATTTGAAAAAGCAAGGGTTGAAAGACACAGAGAAACATACCCCACATGAAACACATGAACAACATAATGACAGACGAATCAATATATGAGCTACTAGTGCACTGAATGGCAGCACAAAAGCTAGCTAGCCCTGTATAGTACATTTGATCAAAGGGAGAAGGTAGGGGGCTTATGGAAAAAAAGAGAAAAGAGGAGAAAAGATGATCATAAAACATCAATCACTCTAAATTCTAGAGTGCCAAATTAAAGAAAGGTGAAGTTAGCATTACTTTCAGGAACATATTTGCTGGGCAAGGTGAAAGGCATTTTGGATGCTCTCATTTAAAAAAAGAAAAAAGAAAAATCTGATTTTTTTATACCACTGGAGTTCAAAATGCTGCATTTCTTCATCTTTCCTTTTCTTTCCCTTTCTTCTGCAGTTTCCTGTGCTTTGTGACTGTATCTCTGCTTTGTGTGCTTTATGGAGCTGTAACAAATGTGTCTTTAAAAAAAGAAAAACTTTCCCAAGGCAGTTTCCTGCTGAGGGATCTACTTCTTAGTGCACACAGAGATCAGCTGTTGATACCCAGCACAGTGAATACTGCAGCCTGCTCCACAATACAGCATGTTTTGGAACACTACTCACCTCGTGGAAGGAGGAGTCACTGCTATTTCTAACCACAGGGAATAAATACTCTGGGTTCTGACGAAGATTATATTCCATTTCATTCACATTTGAAGAAGTCAATATAGGAATGACCAGCTGATCAATACATATCGAAGATACTGGTTTTGATTTGTTGTTTGGTGATACTGTATAAAACAGGGCAAGCTGGTACCCAGTGCCTCCGACTCTAACAATCACAGACACATGGGTGCTGGAAATCCAGCTTCATTGATCTGGTACCCTGCGGACCCCGCTGTCCGCCTTGTCGCTCTGCGAGCGGTCAGTGCACTCCAGGCAGAACAAAGCCACATATACTCGTGTCCGGCCATTCAGCATCTGAGCGCGCTGCGCAAAGAGCCAGTGCAAGAGCACACTTACTAAGACACCTCGTTCTTACCTGGGCAAAGCAAGCAAACCGAGGCACTGCGTGGACGTTTCTTAACGGGTGCGTAATGTTCTTGCAGTAGAAAAGGTTGAAGTTACCTGCTACTGAGACCTGGCAGAATCCATTATCTCTGCTGTTCACCCAAGGCACTAGACACTGCAGCGCTGACCATCTGCAGTCCACAGAGCTAAGAGAGAGAGAGAGAGACGGAGGAAGAAACTATCCTCATCACACAGACTGTGTGCCTGAGGATCTGATTCATACATTAAACCATATGCTTACTTAGTTTCCTGAATCTGGGCCTGAAAAATAGAGGTCTGGATCCACAGTCACCTCTCGGCACCACAGCGTTCAGTGCTACCTTCTCACCAAGCAACTAGTACAGAGGAGCCCTGAGTCACCTATCTAGGATGTGTGTGCAAAGTACAAGGAGAATTAAATTCAGGATATTCCAGGAAAATCCTACCTGTCCTGGGGAAAAAAGTCATGGCTACCTGACTGGTCCCCTTGAAGAATGAATCTGCCCTGACCTGAGCAATGTCATTCCAGGCCTAAGACGAGTTGGTTTCCTCTCAGGACAGATGTCTGAGTGTAATTGTCTCAAAACAGCTGTCTCCAGGCTCTTGCCCTGAGGTTCCCTGACTGCCAAAGGCTCAGAACTGAACCACAGAAGTGAGGCAATAAGCTGCGAGCTGCCCAAAAGCAGCCAGCTGAGTAGGGAGTCACCTCTCTGAGCTAGCAGGGAATCCTGAAGACAAATGTGAAATCTCATCCTTTCCAGAAATTAAAGCTACAGAAAAATACCTGCCTGCCTTTGGGACTCTGCCCTCTCTCCTCCAAACCAACTTTTCTTAACCCTTTTCTTCAAAAGCCAAAAAAAAAGCTTCACCTTCCTTTCTTTTAGAAAGGATTACCATCCTCACCTTGTGATCTTTACTATCTGGGCATCTCAAGCACCCACAGAAAATGTAGGAAACGTGTTAAATTACTGTCCTTAGAATAGTATCCTTAGATGCAGGGCTGAGGGACTCTCTCTGGCCAGCATCGTCCATCAGCAGAACTGGGATGCACATCCTGTGCTCCTTAGCCTTTGTCACAAACCTTCTTTCACGTGGGCAGTTTAGTCTGCTGAGCCCTTCGCATCAAACATGACACCAAACCAGAAGGGACAGAGTCAGCTGGTTAAACAGTGCAGCAAAAATACAAAACATCTAACACCTGCAGTTTAAAAATGGTGAGTGAATGGGGAGAGAGGGAAACAGTAATATCTTTTGAAACCAGGCTAAAATCTGCTCAACCAGATTTGCAAATTACTCTGTCTGGATACAAACTGGATGCTCCACTTGGAGCTTTTTTTGCTTGGAAAAAAAAACAAAAAACAAAAAAATCAGTGTTTTAAGACAGTGCTTTGTAAACCTTGCATAGAGCCAGCTGCAGTCTATGATACCAAGTTCTCTTCTGGATTGATTCTCCCAGAAAGGTTTCATCAGTTTACAAGCAGCTAGGTTGCAGTTCCATTTCCCCTTAGGACTGTGCTATGTGTAAAGTAAGAAATTGAAACTAAAGAAGAAAATGCGGAGTAAAGTCTAAGTGCCTCTACTGTGAAGGCTGTTAAATGAGAAACAGGCATTGCAGACTACAAGTGTCAATTAGGCACTGGGTCCACTGGGAAATGACATTTTCTCTAAACTTATTTGCCTATATCATTTTAAATTAACTAAAAAAACCAAGCACTATAACAAAAATACCTGATTGTTAACTCACTACAAACTGGGGTATTCAGTTATCAGAATGGAAGAGTGATTTCAGAAACCTCTGGCTTTTGGCACCCAAATAGAAGTATTTCAGCAAGATCTGATCTCTGACTGACACAATGCAGTCCTGAAAGTCTCCCTTGCAGATTGTAAATTGGATCGCTGTTTCAGAAAAGAAAAGGAGCTGGAATGACTGGGAGGTAAAACATCCAGTGAACTCAAAGAGGTTTGGTGAATGCCAAAAACCCTCCTAATTTCGTAGGCCTCCAAAACTACTTTCTAGGTGCTTCTTTCTTTCTTAAAAACATAGTCCCTCCTGTGTGGGGCATGTAACTGCTGTGGAGAATGCAACAGTCCTACCTTCTAGTGATTAAAAGATCAGAGTAGGATTATCATCCCTGACAACACTCTGCTGCAAGAGCTGCTTTCTGGGATGGGAGATTCTCTTTCCCAAACCCCTCAGAAAAGAGATTGTTAAAAGGTTTTGAGCCTAGTGCAAAAGGCTTTGCAACAATAACAAAATCAACCCATACAGAGACCCAGTTTATGAAAACTAGCAGACTGACTGCTGAGTGGCTGAAAAGGAGTAACTGAAATTGAAATTCAGCCTTCTGATTTTATCTCCATATGCTATTGTCATTCCATCAGTCTCCTTTCACCACTCTCTCCTGGACTCCTTCAGCCAGAGACTTCTTTTGTCACTTAGCCCCACACTTTTATCTGAAATTGGGAAGAAAATCTGTCCTTGCAACACGTGGTGTCATCCCATTGCGTTTCCTGAGGACCAAAAATACCGTCCTGCACGGCACCAGGATACCTGGAACGCACAGTGAACGCTTCCGCTGCGTCTGCATTCCACATAGGCTGCGAATTTGACAAGCTCCCATAATAAGGGAATACATTTCCGACAACTTTCAGAGCTAATATATTCTGATCCCTACAGAGCAAATTTTGAAAAAGAAAAGCATATCATTTTAGAGCTCAGGACTGGTTAAGAAAGGCAGCACTTCCTGCAGAGAGGAATTTAACAGTGAAGACACAAAGGTAGGGAAAACTTATTTTCAAAACTTTCAGGAGTACGTTGTACCTAAAGCAAAGCTAGGATTTCCTCTTTGCAAATGCCATGAGAGAGCAAGGAAACTTGGGAACATGCAGCTGAATTAGAGCCAAAGACTTTGGCAAAGGGCCTATTCAGTTATTGACACAAATAAAAAGTTGAGAGCTCCCACACATCGTCTTCCTCCACCTGCAACACAGAGAGCACAGGTAAGCCTGACTGAAGTCCCATATGTAGCAGTAGCTGTTGGAAAGCAACAGAACACATGTTCACCCAGCAGAGGCAAAAATGGGCATGGACAAAACCAGAGAAAAGGCAAAGAAACTCTCCATATAGAAGGAATAAAATATGCACATTCAGGACTGCACAGGAATGACAGACCAATAAGGCAGGCTAACAGATCAGCTCCCCTTTTTGCACTGAAAGGACCATTTCCTAAGGGATTCTTGGTTAAGTATCACTGTGGTAGAAATGCAAGTGTACATCTATAATGGGATTTTTTCCTCCTAAATGCTGTCATTGTACAGAACACAATAAAAATAAACCTGGCAAGAAAATGGAAGTTCAATACATTGTGCACCAAAGATGGCAAGCAGCCTTTCCTTTATGCAGTCAGCAGCCTGTGCAGTTTTGTTTGATTAAAGCCTTCAGATGACTGCAATTTCTATGCCAGAGAACACAACGTTGTTGTACCTGTGGAGGGCTAAACTCATGCCTTTGCAGTGTGGGACAGACACTGGCTGGTGAAAAATTTCCATGACTGAAGTTTTGATATGGAGTTTGCTCCTTGCATAAATCCCAAGTAACTCCAATCCATGTGATCTTCAGATCTAGCACTTTGTCTATGCTTCTGGGGAACAGGAGTTACTGACATCTCTGGGTCTGGTCTGGTCAAACACTTTTCAAACTAATTCTCTGTCTGACAATGAAAGCAATTTCTGCTTTTTATTTCACTTCATTATATTTCAAGTTATGTCAAAGGCATCTACAGTCAAAGGGGTCTTTATAATATGGGTTAAAAATAAATGAATACATTCAAATAACATTGCTTATGGAGCCAAATGGTCAAGCACATCTTATCCATATGTTCATGCACTGGAATCAGGTGTTTGCATTGCTAGGTTTAAACTTGACAGAAGGGCAAGATAAATATGACACAAGACTGTTCTGTAAGTTCCTCTCTCACATTTCAGGTTGCCTGTTGTAACACATCTACAAGCATATATTCAGCTAGAAAAAAAGGAGAAAGATAATATGCTACCTAGGAAGTGTAGTAGTAGAAAGTATATAAAAATACAGTGTTAGAGTTTAAACATTATGCTATGAATGCATATCAGCGTTTCTCCCAAAGGCAGACATTCCCAAGGTCATTTTTCTCCAGAAGAATGTTGCTTCCACTTGAACTGACCATTTTCCCAGGATGAAGAACACTTAGAGAGTATTTAAGCCCATGCATACTTTCAAGTGTGTGCAGAAATCACTGTCACCTTTACAGCTGCTCACATCCTTGAGTTGCGCACATTTTAGTGCTTTGATGGACTTTAATGTCATTAAGCTACACAGTGGTTCTGCAAGATTACCTGAGCAGCCATCGGTTGTGTTTTTGTTTCAGTCCTACACTTGGCATCTGAATGAGCAGATGGAAATAAAAAAAAAAGTACTTCTAGTAACAAATTGTGTCCTATTAGTTTGCTTAGACAAGACACAAAACATTAGAAACAATTCAAAGGTACTCACCATATGCCAAGTACAATCTACAAACATTGACCTTGAATCAGCACAAGCAATTCAAATGTGTTAGTTAAAAATCTGTCAAGCTGGAATTATTAGAAATATCAGCCCTAATGTGAGCTATTACTTTTGGTTTTGCAAAACAACTGTCAACAGTTCAGCAGTTTTTACTTAAAAGGAGGAAACTGGTGGGGGGAGGAAGAAAATATTTACTTAATTTCAGCCATTTTTTTTCTCTGAATAAAATCAACCATGTTTTCTAGACTATCATGCCTCCTCCTCTTTCTCACTACTAATGCTGTCATTAGTTTTTACTTAGGCAGGCAGACAAGGAGGGAGCATATGACCAATTTTGCTATGATGAAAACCTTGCAATTACAGCAAAGAATTCCCATCAGAAATCTGTGAAAGCAGCACCACAAAGATTTCATCTAAGTAGTGCTCCTGGTCCCTCACCCCTCACTCAAGGCCTTTATTCACAGGCCAGAAAGGTGATTGATTCCTTATTTTTGTCAAAAAAAGAGTTGGCTTTTTAGCTTGGCTCTTACAAACTATATACTTTGTAAGGCATGAAAATAACACATGAACACACACATTAATTTATCCGGCTTATCAGTTTCTGCCTGCACTGTTGCAAGGCACACACACATTAAAGCAGTTGTCCAAGGCACACCATACTTCTTGGTTCTGATTATTCCTTCAAATAGCGCACACAGCTAAAACATTATTGTTCCTTTAAAAATCCTCCCAAGGTTTATAAAGTCTGCTGAAACCCATGCCAATCTAAATTACAATTCACTGCCCCTACCTTATGGTCTTGCCAGACTCATTAGCAAGTTTTTAAATCACGTTACTGTGCCTGTTCTGAGCGGCAGAAGCAGCCCGATACTGTTGGTAATGTTCTCTAGGCAGTTTGGTGCTAACTTTGCTTTCCCTATCGATTCTGCTCACTTGACAAAATTGATCTTTTCCTTTTCCACATTCCTGTTGCGACAGGAAAGGCAATGCATTCATGTTAGCTCCCTCTTTGCACCCCAGCATTGTCTGTGGAGAAGCGGGCACCATATCGCCAGCTGAACTACAGCTGACATAGGTGGATAAAAAAGGTCCAGAGAAAGTAATTGAAGCAACTGGTCTATTTATCACACAGAAACAGCAACTCGACATACACATGCACATACACATAACATACACATGCATTGTACGTAAACACATATAAATACATATGTAAAATATGTCTCAGTAGAAAAGAGATCTTGCCTGAAAAGCTAGAAAAAATTTCCTCCAGTTTTGAAAAAGGCCAAACAGTACTGCCATCGACAAAATGCTCCTGAAAAAGACCCGGCCTTTTCTGGTGTGTACCTTTCTACCATTTTCATGGCCTTTCCCCCGGCATACTCTGTCGATGCAGAGATATGCCAGTGTGAAATCACCACCCCTTCTGCACCTAGGCTGCAGAAAAGAAACTATCATCTCATTGCCTTTCAGAGGGACTAGCTATACAACGCTGAACGAGTCGTGGAGATCTCCAGGACGTACAAAATACTAAAGCGCAGCCTGTGCTCTAGCGAATGCAGGCGCTGGGCCTTGTGCTCTCCCACACTACAGCTGTTCTCTGTATCTATTTGCTACCTGCCAAAAGCTTACAACCCTGGTACTGCAGCCGCTGAACCTTTTGAAACCCCTGAAGCAACTACAAAACCTTACCAGTTGCTTTAAAAGCAGCAGCAAAAAGTCAATACTCTTGATTTGTTCCAAGAAGGACTCAGCTCTAACAAAACTCCCACTGACTGCAAAGCGTACAAGACCATACAAACCTCCCTCACTGCAGCACACTGTTCTGCTACACAATCAGGTGCACTACACCTTAAAATACCTCCCAAGAAACACACGAAGAGACAATAAAAAAAGTGTTTAATGTGACAGAAAATTTCCTTCCACTTAAAAGAGCTTCTTAATTTTGTCTCTCAAAGGACTAATAGAAAGCAGGAAAACATGTTCACTAGGCTACCAGCAAAAAATAAAAAGGCCTTTGAAATTTTAAGCTCTCACTTTAAAATAGTAATGGTCATATCCTACTGACTCATAACCAGACAATGCATTCTGAAAATGGGGAGGATTTGGTCTGGGGTCCTTTTGCCGCTTTATCTCTGCACAGTCAGTTTTCCTCCTGCAACTGCCGTAAGATGCCATTTCACACCGTGTTTCCCAGTTCCACCCAGTCGGTCCCTGCACCAGTATACTCCAGCGGTGCACCAGTATACGCCTGTCTGTACGGGCTGCCCTTGCTCATTCCCGAAACACACTCCCACAAATGTATCACCATTTCGTCACCACCTGTCGTGTCCCTAGGTGTACCTAACACTTCTGCCGCTGGAGCTGCAGCTCCGTAAAAGAAGGCCATTTGTAACATCAAAGACCTGCAGAATTCACATCACTGTTGGCAGCTGTTGGGAATGAAACCGAATAGGGAAGAGCACGCGAGCAAACAAGTCAGAGTCATGCACCCGCTCTGAACACATCATGATTTTTCAAATGGAGATGCACCATACTTACCCGATTGCAAGTAGGCAGCTATTTTTTTCAGCTAGGAGGCAAAAGGTCCCCGTTTAAAAATATTCTATAAAGTATATATAAAGTAATATAAAGTTAGCATTCCATATTATGTAAAAATATACAGTAGCTATAAAATATACAGCAGCTAATCTGAAAGCTATTCCCATTTACCTCAGCAAGTCTTTACATACGCTGTTACTGTAGCAGTCTCACCAGTGGGTAAAATGCAGAGGACACTTGAAATGCATGCTGTTAACTTAAAATGGCATTTCTAAGCTATTCAAAAAGGAAAGCATACAGTGGCTTAAACACATCAGCCGAGGAAGGCAAGCTTCAGCTTAGAGATGTCTGCTGAAACAGGGACTCTTCTGGCGGGAGCCATCTTGTTCCGAAGCGACACGACACACAGCCATCCTTCTCCTCCCGGCTCAGGGGCGGACGGTACCTTTCCGAGCTCTCTGCGCTCTTGCCAGCACACGCACGGTCAGCAGCTTCTGTGCCAGTTAGATTAACCCTAAGTGCCAAAACCCCAGGGAAGGCCGGCTGCGTACATGCTGATCCTTACAAAAAGGAGCCGGCAGGGAGCGGCTGAATGCCGGGTGGGACCAAACACCTCCTTCACCACTAGGACTTCAGTGCTTCTGCATGTGGTGATGGTTTTCTCTTCTGTATCCCCCGCCTTCCCACCTCTATTCTGATGAACCCACAAGGGCAAACAAGACCAGATTTGTAGTGGTTGTTCATAGATAAAAGGTAAAGAATATTCAGAAGATCTCGTTTCCACCAGAATATGTTTTAAGAAAGCAAAGTGTTTTGCAGAAAGAAAATTATTTTTGCAAAAGATTTCAATAGCAATTATCAAAACATTTTCTTTCAGTATGGTCAGGGGCTTGTGGCTACTACTCACTTAACTAATAGCAAATAAAACGGGAGAAGTATTTCAACTCTGAGCCCTCTGGACACCTGCGTACTTTGAAACACCCTACAGCACATTTCTGCATCTCTGAAAATGTTCCAAGGGTCTCCAGGTTAACAATCTTTTCCTTTTCTTTGCCCCTGCTGATCTGAGGACTGAGGGAAAGGACTGCCATCTAAAGATAACACTCACTATTTTTCACAAATATGTGCTCATTTGAGTAAGTAGCACACCTTTAAATATTTGAAAGCTTTCTTGTGATTTGCTTTGCATAGTGGATGGCAGAACCCTACCTTCTGTACTGAGCTTAGTTTCTATTTTAAGTAATCTAACAGTGTCCTTCCTCCCCATTCCTCTTTTTTAATATTTAAAGGAAAAAGCAAATCCCTCTTGAGCAATTAAAACATGAAGTATAGTAAAAAGAACCTTTATATTTATATATTATTAATCTAAAATGAAGGGGTATATATTAAAGTGTACAGTACTGCAAAAATAAAGCCTATTTAGAGAAATTCACGTAATAGGAGTGTCTGGAGATTACTTTCTTCTTTTAAATTTTGTGAAGCAAATCTTATTGTGATACTTGGATAAATTCCAGCCTCCAAAGAAACAAAGACAGAAAGAAATAAACGTTTTTCAACTGCATCAGAAAATCTGTAAATTATGATTAGGAACTTTGTATAAAACTTTAGGGGAAAATGTGTTACAGAGGACAAGGCACTTTATACGTGTCCTCTTTGAATAAGCAAAAGAAGGCACTTTGCTACATAGCCATTGATTTTTAAATACAGATTTCATACGATGCAAGCACTTAAGATAGTCCTCATTTTTTAAATTAATGCAGGAAGTAGGGAGATAGATTTAGAAGTGAATGCAACAGGTATTTGTAAAATAATTGCAGATTATTGACCAAAATCATTGAAGGCACTGCAGACAATAGCTTTACTTGATAATCCTCCTTGGGTTATTGATTCATTCCCCTCTCCCAGAAGCCCAGTTGCTCAGGCTTTGTTCAGTGTGCTGAGCTCAAGGGAGAAGGCACCTTTTCATGGCCACTGTCCCAGTCTTTATTAGATGTCACTCTCCTGAGGTACTTGTGGAAGGAAAGTGTCAGGAATGACAGAGAATAGCACTTTTGACTCATGTGTGTGTTTGCAATTAGCACAAAGACTTCATCTCTGACCTGGACAAATGGAGACTTCTCCAGAGGCCTGCTTTTCCCTTGTACTGTTCTACCAAGTATCTTACTTGGTATGAAGGGCTTGCAACAGCCTGCCTCTCCGATGGTAACATCTTCAAACTGCTTGCAGATAGGAAAATCCTGAAGTATGAGCTTCCAGATGGAACCCAACAAATCCACAGACCTCTTCTCACAAAGAAACAGATCCTAATGCTGCAAAAAATCTGAGCACTACCCAAATTCAGGCAGGGAGTACACGCTGCTGTAAATCTGCCAGAGTTCACAAAGAAATTCAGCACAGGAAGAAGGCCAGACCATCTAAATGCAGATCTGCTTACGGCACCCAGCTCATAAACTCATCCAATTAAATTAACGTACAAATCAAAACACTGAGCTGTAAGAGGCATTAATTATCAGGCACCTATTTATGAAGAGAGGAAAGGGGTCCTTTAGCCTCCCCTGCCCTGCCCACAGGAGCTACAGCCACAGCAGCACATGCTTCCAGGATATGTAAAGTGATGATCACTGCAGGTCCTCTCCCCCATGCCCTCTTCAGTCCAAGCAGCGGCTGTTCCTGCTGAATCTCAGCACAGTGCTCATTGCTCTGGACCAGCATCACAGCCACCCGAGCTTCAGAGCAGCTTTTCCACGGAAGATTTTGTGGAAATGAAGCTTCTGCAACTTACTCAAGCTCTTTCATAAATAACCCACCACTTTACTCCAACAATTCCTCTGCAGCTGGCAACAGCAGCTGCAGCCTAGCCCTAAAAGGAGAAATCAGTATGCTGCTTCTTGTTCATCCTGATGCTGTTTGACAGAGGAATTCCAAGATAAGCACCACTTTGTAACTCTGTGTCACAATGCAGAATGGCTTGTCCAAAATTAAAAGCCTGATTACAAGAACTTGTTCTTCAATTTCTTTCCAGCTGTCCAATTGCAGATCCATTGACAAAAGCAAGCATGGCTTTGTTTCACATTAACTTATAGGAATATAGTCAAATTTCAGTCTCACTTTCTGGAAATATTATTCACAGCACGTCTGTGCTTCTAGAATGGAATCAACCGTTACATGACATCTCAGTCTACAGCTCTCTACGAACAGTTTAGAGAGCTCTGCTGTGTATTTCTCTGTATGCTGTGAACTACAATATGCACACAGTGAAAGCAGCAGTCTAACTAGCACATGCCCCAGACCTACTTACAGTTGTCTTGTGACAACTTGATGTGCGACTGAAATTTTCCTTCAGTTCATGCTCAACAGTTCCAGATAATTCAAACATATTAATCAGTATGCTCTACAGTCACTACAGAATCTAAAGTACTTGCTCCAAGTAGGAAAGTGTATTCATAAACTAAACCATTCCCACTCCATCTGGTACATTTTGTTGACTGGCTGGCATTCATCAGGTGTAAAATCTTCTCACCAGATCTCAGACTTCAATGCTATAGGCTGATCCAATCCTATTGCCATACCAGCCGCTATGAGAGAAGATCAGCATCCAATTCCTCTGCTGCTAACTGATCTTTCTGATGGGGCAGAACTTCTCCACTAGCCAAGACCAGATCAAAAAAAATGCTTTAAATCTTTCTACTGATCAAAGAACTTCCACTGACCGCACGGAAGTGATCACTGTGGAAACATGGAAGAAATGAAGTACAGTACTTCAGCTGTCAGTCGTGAAAGAAACAGAGGTCAGGCACTGGCAGAACAGTCTGCTCTTTGAATTAGAGTGAAAAGGGGGCAAAGGACAAGCTGAAAAGGCAGCTAAAACAGGTGGCCTTGCTTTCCCAAAGTTTAACCATACCAAAGAGAAATAACCTCCGGAACCACTCAGTAATTCATTAGAGCATGAGGGAAACTGCCAAAACAGAAGTCACCACAGAATAAAAATGCAGTTACTTTACTTATGGAGTTGGCAGGAGTGAAGGGAAACAAGTAGTTGCTTGTAAGAAAAACGACTGGAAGAGAGGAGCTCAGGGTGTTCAGTTCAGAATTCAGTTTACAGGAATTAAAAGTAACAAGCTAATGGTACTAATTATGTAGCAGAAGCACTTGGGTCCCCATTCTACAAGCTCAGTCACTTGCTTATGTCCTACCAGGTATGACTGGAAGCAAATTTATGTCTGACACTGGTACCAGGAGGTGGCATGCATTTTAAGGTGAAGTGTAACAATTCCTCTCATTTCGTTCTTCAGGCAAAGCAACCTGATAAAACAAAGAGGTGGGGAAGCAGGGACTAAAACGTTCTTTCAGTCACTGGATGAGCAAGGAGTGTTTTATTTTTTAATCTGTCATATTAATTTATGCTTATTCCCTTTGCGTTATTTACAGTGTTTTGATTCTTGATGTATTCCTCCAAGGAACAACGTCTGAGAACTGACGGCATGGCAACAAACAGAACGGAGTGAATGCCATAAAACTAACACAAACAATCATCTGAATATTCTAGTGAATTCACGTCAACAGTATTTACACCCATTTCATGTTTTCTCCCAGTAAACCAGAGAACTTATCTGTTGGCAGGAACCAGGCAAATGAATAGCAAATTTCAAGCTCAAATAGGTAATATTCTCAGAAAATGAATTTTGAATGTGCTTTTCCATGAGAGTTGTCAGTGACAGTGGGCTCCACTCTCCGAAGCAGAGACCGGAACAGACGGTGACTTCTGTGTCCACCTTCTGACTTTCAAAACATTCCCTTGAGTGGCTACAGAGCACATCTTACTTTGTTCCCTGAAATTAAAAGATGCAAAACTCTGAGCTGATTCAAGGAAACTATGAAAAGAGACATCTGTCAGAAAGATGACTTGTTTTCAAATGACCCATCTAAATCTGGTACAGAGCCATCTGTAATGGCATTAGTCGGCATTAAAAGTGGAAGAGAGCACTTAGAAAGCAGTTGCTGAGAAACCCTACAATAGGTATAGACAAGCAAGAAGCACTTTGTATCCAGCCTCTTCAGTTTGCTGCTGTTTTTGAAAGGAAACCAGACTCTTTGTACATAGTGCTTCTTTATTTTTTCTAATGGTAAGCTTCACCAATTGTGTCTGCTTCATGCAGTTTTAAAACCCAGCTAGAAGAGAAATCAAGAGATTTCATAACTTTCGACCCCTCTTCAACCCCACAAAACACAGGAAAACAAACATGCTTTGCAAAGCTTTGCCAGTCCCCCTTAGGCTTTCTGAGTCTCTGCATTTTCCACCATGGTAACTGTCTTTGCTGCTATTTTCAGTGACTAAAGAGAATTCCCTCAGTTAACTGCATTGTCACAAGAGATTAATGCAATCTGGGAGCTGGAAGAAAGGGAACTTAGCCTGCCTGGCTTTGTTCAAGGCAATTCAACCAGTTCCTTTGAAAGAGCCCTCTGGCACCCAAGCTTTTCCACCACAGAAACTATCCCCTCACTATGTCACCCAAAGGTGACACCAAGACTTTTCTAAGAGCATCTGAAATCTTAAGCTGCCTAGAGAAGTCTCAGCAACATCTGACTACCTCTTCTCCCTGCCATGTATTGCAGCTAACATGACCCTTTCCCACCTATACTTAATACACATAAAAAACAAAGCAATGCAAGTGCATTTCTCTTACAGTGCTTTGCCTGGGAGCTGCAATGATTTATTTCAGCTGGGGGACAGCTTCACTTGCCTTGTGGAGAGGAACCTGGGCAAGCACCTGTGGTCTTTTCTCTCCACAAGAGCAGGGTTAACTCTCAGCCTGCCAACAACAGTACTGAGTTTCCACAATGTCTCAGCCTTTCTACTACTCACCACAGTATTTCCAGGAATTTTCAGTGATCAGCATACCTTTATATTGGACTTCTCCTGGTCCCACCCACAACAGAAGTTTCAGGGCTGCATTCATGGCAAAAAAGCTCTTATCATCATTTTTGAAACAAAATCTCTCATTTTAAACTCACATTTGGAGCAGAGGTACAAATAGCTGTTTCAGGACAATAGTTTTAAAGTACAAAGAACAGCTGCAGACCAGAAAAGGACTTCTTGACCTCATCTGGAGGCCTGTTAATACTTACTCATGTCTTAAGTATAGCAGTTACAGTTATGCTTTAGAGCAAATTACCTTATCACAGAGGAAAACAATGGTGACTGTCCTGGATTAATGATCTGTGTATATGCCAATTTCACAGCTGATAATCAAAGAAATTTGTGTGTTTTCTAAACAAACAGCAAGCTGTAGCGTGGTGTCTCAGCAATGCAACTCAAAATGGGAGAAAAAAAATCAGAGTACAAAAGTATAAGAATAGTCATAGTACAAAAATGATGATGCCAACTGAGGAGCAAATAGACTTCTGCTTCTTTTTAACTATCTCATCGGTTGTCCTGACAAGCCTGCTGACAGGAAAGGAATAAAATATCTTATAAGTCCTCTGGCCATTAGCTGACCATTTCATACCCCCATGAGGCAGCATTTTATCTGAGGGACTTCTTTTATTCACTGAAACTAATCAGAGTCCAAACTGTTTCTATGATGCTACTTCTCTTCTTTTTCCTTTATTCACTTCTCAGTTTTCCCGACGTCTACACACACATTTATCTGGTCCCATCAACACTCAGTATGAATCAGCATGAATTTCCGTGAAAAGCAAAAAGAATGAAGATATTTATACAAGAAGTGTATGTGTGCTAAGAGGCTCAAGCAAGTTGCCTTGATTAAAACAGGGTGTTAATTCATCAGTGTACCAATAAATGGTGCAGATATCTCAAACTCTTTCAGGATATATAAAACATTTAGATTGCTCCTGATGTCCAGAATTGCCAAAGACACAGATGATATCGAAGAATTACACGGAGAGATGGGAATGCACAAAATGAATGTGTACAGAGGGTCAGAGTAAACCATCTAACCTAGGAACTTGAGCTCCCTAGTTATCTAAGCTCTTCAGGTGTCCTGTCTGCTGCTATGCATGCCCACACCATGCTAAACTTGTCAGCACTGAGAAGGAAGCTGTCCAGATCATATGTATGGCAGAGTTCACAAACTCAGTAGTTCGCTGCTTTTTTCACACCAGCACAGGTCTCCTCCACTCACCTCCTCTTACCCCATAGAAACATTCATCCAAAATATGGTAGATCCAGATTCAAAGTCCTTCCCTGTCTGTAGGAACTGTAATCAAGATCCCAGGCAAATTCTCTTAACTATAAAAACAAGTTTTATTATCTAACATCCCTGTTAAAGTTGTAAAATATTCCCTGGATCAAAGAAAACAAGAAGAAAAAAGACAGTGAATGAAACTATGAATGAAACAGCTGGGAGAAGAAATACTAAGCTCTCATCTCTGTCCAAGAGTACTTATTATGAGACAAATAAGCCTGAAATCCAAGTCTTAACAGTTACAACAAAGTAGCTAGCCTCTAGGTTACTACTCATTCTTACTTACGAGGGCTCAGTGAATGTTTTTTTGTTCACTGCACAGTGAAAAACCTCAGCAGAGTCCGATGGCTGGGACTCTCTACTAGCCCCTACAACATGCGGAGTGAGGTCCCATCAGGCTAAGGGTAGTAAAACCATGTCTCACACATCCTGGATGTAAGCTCTTAAAACTGATTTATTCAGTAAAATCTGAAGAGTAGGAAGAAAATAGTGTTCTTCCTCTTTCAGTGCTGTGGTGAGAGAGAGCTGTTTTAAGTGTCTATTTCTAGGAGGATGTCCATAAATACAAATCCTAATTTAACTTTAGAGCTAAGGACAAGATGAAGAAAAGGACTTTGTTCAAAGCAGGCATTGTGATATTCTGCAATGAATTACCCACAGTTTTCTGTAGGTAGCCCTAAGACAATTACATTCCTCCAGTCAATTAGCCAGCACTTTCTCTAAGCAAATGCATTCATAGCACACAATTTAACAGGCTTGTTCTCAATCTGACTCAGCTCCCTGAATATCCTGTGTTTTCTTCCTGTTCTCCATTTCAGAATCCAGTTTATTTTAAGACCTGTGACATTCAGACAAGGAGCAACCCTCTGAGGGATGCTGTTCTATGTGTATTTTAGCATCTTGTGTCATTCGGATGCCCCAGGGTACAGCACCAACACTCCAAAAATAGAGGAGGAGAAAGAGAGAGAGCGAAAGGAAGAGTTCTGTTTGTAACTGTTTACATTAATTATCATCTTAACTGAACCAGATTAAACATACGAGAATTCTGAGGAACAAGCTTCCCTCCAGCCTAGTTGGTGGAATATAGCTCCCTTTTGTGGAGACAGCATGTCACACACAGGCATAGACTGGCTAATTTCTTCTGGAGCCTTACGAGGTGAGAGGAGGGGAAAAACATTTCCTAATTATCTAACACAAAGCAGTATATACAGAGAGACATGAAATGCTTTGACTTCCCTTAGTCTATCATTATCTTGTCATGAAAATCATTGCCTATTGCTTCATTTGATGGTAGCCTCCCAGCAGCATCTTCTGTTTTGGGGGACACAAGCAATTGGCTCCAGAATACATTCTGCAGAAGAGGAGTGTATGTTGAGGATTTAAATTATCTGCATATCTTTAATCTTAATCCATGGAGCAATGGAGGTTCTGCTAGTTATTTATAGCTGGGCTGGGGTGAGCTGCTGTGAGCAGGGTAATTGAAACAGTATTTCAGCCTGTCTGCCACTGATTTGTATAATGGCTGCTGTTAGCTATGGCATAATCACAACACTAAATGGAAAATAAAAAATAAAAAATGCATTAAACATATGTTTTTATGTTGTGTTTTATGATCACATCTTGTTTTTTATTGCATTTCCAAATTCTGTTGCTCCTTCCTTTCTGAGATCAATTTTCTTGCCTGGCAGCACTTTACTATATTAAGGCTCAAGAAAGCCGATCTACTGTCTCTTATTCCTCTGGATTAAGAGAGCTTTCAGTTTGAGGGCTGCTAAATTCTTAAGATGAGGGCTGTGATTTCTTTTTAAGGTTGCTGTTATCCTAAAGGATCAGTTCACACAAGTTTTTTGTCCCTTAAATAATAATTATCTTTATTTCCCAGAAAGGTGTTACGCTGTTCTTCCCTCAAGCTGCAAAAGTACAACAAAGGAATCTTAGAAGAATCAGCCCCTATGAATTTTTCAGTAAATGCTGTTAATTCTGCAATATATTACTTGTCATATACTATTTTTGATATTTGACAATGATTTCAGTCAAGTGATCTAGTGTTGCTGCAAACCAGGAGAGAGATAGCGTGATTTACAATCATGTCCATTACTTCCTCTCCTTTCAAAGGAGAAAGGACTTCCAGGCAAAATGTATGTTGTCTTTGGCTGTTATGCTGAACTGCCTTCTAGTTCTCTTGCCAAGTGAGAAGAACTGGCTCAAGTCCCTGCCTTTCAAGTCTTGGTGACTTCTGGGTGGGTCGCAGCCATCCTGTATCTTGGCAGGAACCTGCTGACCCGTGACAGCTTTCCCACCACCCCTCCTGCAACGTGATATCACGGGCCCTTTAGCTTACACACTGCCCCCAGTGCCCAGCTCTGCATACTTTTAGTCACTGAATGGAAAACGACAGGCCCTTGGGAGCCAGATTACTTGCCAGATTTTCCAGGCCTATCTACATCTGTGCAGCCTCATTTGCCTTTAACAGAGCAGACATCAGGGACTTCTGAGAGCTCTTCCAGCTGTAATACATGGACCAGCTCATGGTCATGGTCCACCTTGTGCTGGAAAAAGGACACTGAAGTCCTGGAGAAGATTCCCTAGAGCTATACCTCTACATCCTGTAAGCCTCTGAGCAATCAAGATAGTGGGAGCTGTCTTGACACTGCTGGAGCCCAAAAAAGAATCAGCACCACCACGAGGGACTCCGTTTGCAATGACAGCAAACCAGGTATGTTTCCAGTAGTTCCCACCTGTGTTTTGTCAGAAGCTCCTCAAAGTGGGCAAATTTCTGTGAAACGTGTCAGTCTTGACAGATATGCTTTTTCCCAGCAAAAATCCACTTATCAAAGGATTTCCAGCTTACAGATCCTGGGACCTTCCCAGACCATGCCAGGCTGCACTTTTGGTAGGTCTCAGCCGTCAGATATGAGAGCATGCACTACTGCAATAAGTCTGCACGTCACAGCCACAGAGCCACACCTACCCGAGCCATCTCTGCGGGAAGCTCTCAGGCTGCAGGCCCCTTTCTCTCAGCCTCCGAATTTAAGTGGTACACCTCCAATTACCTTGGGAGCCATTCAGACCAGAGCCTTTCCTCAGCGGAAGCTTAATTCAGCTCTAATTCTGCTCTTTGTTCTAATTCTAGACATTTCTGCCAATGAAGCAATATTCTCTTTCTGAATTTCCTTCTAATACCATGGACATCACCATTACTGGATTTAAAATGGTCTGAGAGGAAAAGATGGGTTGAACAGAAAAACTCACTTGTAAACTGGCTGGACTCAGCCTAGTTTGTTACACTTGTAACACCATTCACTGCAAGACATTGAGAGATCTCACAAGAAGCATAACTATGAACTACTAAGTATTAAATCTGCCAATATTTACATAGCATAATTCATGCACTACAGCCAGACCCACCTAGCACATAACAGACTCGCACCAATCGCTAGCTAAAGGCAAACATTTTATGTAGTGCCCTTTTGCCATGTGCCATACACACAAACTCCCAAATCTTTACTATTATACAAAAACACCCCTCTGGCATTTCCAGAAAGAAATTCAAGAACTAAAACAAGGCATCATGGGGGGGGGGGGGGGGGGGGGGTTCAGTCAGATGAACCAGAGGACATGTGGGCAGCAGAACACGGAGGGCAACAAATAACTTCATAAATCTATTAGCAGTGAATTATCACTTTCCCATGGGAAGCACTTGGATTTTTTTTTTCAACTCCAACCTTCTAAGAACAGAACAGAGAAGTTTTGTGGCTTGCTACAGGGAAAATATCATTATCTCCACTGTCCCAGTGAGAAGAGGTCACTTGCTTCCTTGGAAAGATTAGAGAAAAAGGAAGAAATCATAGTAAGGGAACTCTCTGATTTATGAGTGCCTAGAGACCCACAGAGAAAACCTAATCTCATACAACTGCTGTGCAGAGCCTGAAAGGCAGCCATTTAACCTTTGGACTGCCACTGCCACACAACTTACAAAAGCATCCATGTGAAGCCTTTAAATCACAGGAGTTAGAGTTGGGAAAGACCTACTCTGTTATCGTGAAGCCTGGCCCACTCATAGCATGAAGAGGAGTTCCCAGAGAGGAGATTCATCAATAATAGCTACCAAATACTTTACGGACATAAAATATAAGCATAATTCTCAGTACGAAACGGACGCTCTTTCTAAAGCAGACAGTTTCTCATCTGAGTTGCCAGTATTAATGTATTCTTCTACCTTAGACCCTCATTGCTCTTGACATGGGTTAATATTACTGAGGTAACGTCTTTTTCGCAACGGAAGTGCACTCTGGACAGACCAGAATATACTTTCACATACACACAGGCTTGTGTTGAAGCCTGCCTTAAGGATGTTGCTATCTAATGGCAAAGAAACTGTATACAAATGCATGGGGTGTGAAATGCGCTTCTTTAATCTAAAAAAGAAGTTCTATGACAGAATAGAGCTGATAAAATTTAAATCAGAGAGATAAGGTTATTCAAGAATGACAGCTGTAAGGTCCGACAAGGCTATAATCACCCTGAGGAAGTACTCATAACCGCAACGCCTTCACGACGACCCTCCCCTGCACAGGGGGGCTCTGCAAGAGGAAACCTCTGAAGGCCACCTGGCAGAGGCCATCTCAGATGTGCCTTGTTGCAGTCATTGTTCCTCTTCAGCAAGTCATCTCTGCGCACATGAAATCATCACGAGATCCAAACCTGTTTAAACACTTTATCAGGGTGTGCTCTCCCCAGGTGGGGGCTCAGCATGTTGACACCCCTGCTGCTATTAGGCTAATACAGTTGAGCCTGACCAGCTACTACCCTGCTTCCTGACCTCTCCACTATGCAGCCTGAGAGACCAAACAACCTTCCAGGACAAAAAAAAAAAAAAAAAAAAAAAAAAAAAAAAAAAAAAAAAAAAAAAAGGGGTAGGGGTGGGGAGGAGGATCTTGCTCTGCCTACTTTTGTGCACACTTTCTTCTGGAGAGATCCCTTGCCCCCAGCCCATTCTTTAGCACTGTTTCCATACTTGTTCATCATGTCACAGGAGGTGTCCAAGTTCACACAGTGCGATGCCCACTCATACCTTTGCTTACACGCACGCACAGCACTGGGTGGAATTGCAGAGAGGAGAAAATAGGATGATTCAACGATTGTTCATTAGTTTCTGATGGATCACGGCCTGAGGGAAGCTGATTAAAGAGCAATTTGGTTTGCACAGCGTACTGTTCAGGCAGTTAGTAAGAGACATCTCTGCCCAGAGAAAGATTCATTCAAGTTCTAGCATATTGTGACAATTTGAGAAAATGTATAAATAGGAAAGGGGTTAGGAGCAAAGGAGGAAAGTCACAGTGAAATACAAGTGCCTTTTCTTTTCTAAAGCTAAGGTCAAAAACTTTCCAAATTCACTATGAAATTGCTGACCAACTGTGGCATACGATAAATAAGAGATGGACGCCTGGAGGTGTACAGCCCATACATCTTCCATATTACGTGGAGTTTTGTGCATTCTTAGGCACTGTAAGTCCTCAATACAAATAGCTTGAGAGCTTTGCTGAATACAGGTGGGCTTAAAATATGCTTTAAATCAAATACTTGCTTACATTCCCTGCTGAATCAGAACCAAAATCCTGTATGTTGGCACAGCCTCAGTTCTACAGATTCAAGAAATGATGCCAGGGAGAATGAAGTCAATTTAGCATTTGCAGTGAAAATAATCAAGTTTACAACACTATCAAGGGCCACAAACAAGAAGAAGAGAAACAAGGTTAAGATTTTTATCTGTCCTTGAATCATGCAGAGAAAAATCTTTCTTCCGCCCCCCCTTCTTTCTCGCTTGGCAGAATGAGTGGGTGTCTGCAGCTCCATTCAAATCGGATTATCTCACTTTCAGAAATGAATTCATCAAGGAAACAGCTGCTTATCATAAGGCTGCAAATGGGATGCGCCCCAGCTCACCAGTCCCCAGAACCTGGGATGAGCAGTTAAAAATGTGCAGGACTAAACAAACGTTTGTTCTTCATCCCAGAAGATGAGTATTGATGAGTTTCACTGTCCCAGTTCTATGCTGCTTCCTTTCTTGCCTTGTTTGCCCTGAGGTAAACTATATAATCCAAAAATGATGTCAGTCACACTCCTATTACTGTTCCAAAGACGTGAGGTTCGTTATGAATACCTGTGGTCCAATCTTTTAACCCTTCTCTTTAACAACATAACAAAATCATGATTAACTTGAAATGTAAATTGATGATTCTGTCACGGTTATTTTCATGGGACAGTGACTGCAATTAGCTTGTTTAAAGCAGGAATGCCACAGGCCAGACCACTGCTCTTGCTTTCTTCATGGTCCTTAAATTAAGTCAATTTGTTTTTCTCTCTCTTTTTTTTTTTTAAACTAGACAAAGAGAACAGATTTAATTCAGGCTACTTTTATAGACCTCCGCAGGAATGCCTAACCGTATCAGGCTAAGCGTGCTTGAGGGGTTTTGCCAGCAGAACAGCGCAGGCACCCCGGGACGAACTGAAGTCTGGCGCGCCGCACACCAGGCTGGAGGGGCGGCACAGCAGAAGGAAGGGTAGCACTCTCGGAGGAATACCCAGGGCAAGACTCGGGCAATTAGAGGTTGCGCATATGCAGACCAGTGCAGAGACAAGTAACCTCCCCCTCTGTGTGCTCCTAATTGAGGCAAGGACGCTCCAGTCCAGAAGCCATATGGTTGCATTACCATGGCACTGTACCAGCGGTAATAAGTCTTGCTGAGAGGCAGACAGATTACTTCAGGCACAACACTGGACCACTGCAGCTACCAAGCTTTCACACCAGCAAGCTGCCAGCTTGAAGCACAGGCAAAATACGCATACGTTTGTACCCAGCCACGCAGACATATCCACTGTTCAGAGTAGTTCTGTTACATGTCTGTCCACTGGCACATCACTTACATGTGTCGCAAAACTTAAAATGTAGGGCTTATTAGCTAAGAAGTGGCATGGGTCTAGCTTGAGTGTAGTTCATCTTGGGCTGAGTTTCTTATCCCCAGGCAGTAATCTGCTGTGCCACAGTAACATACCACCTGGGGCAATTTTGTGCTAAGCGCCATTGCACACTGCAGACAAGCACTGTCTCTCTCTGCAGCCCAGCGAGCGCTGAAGACAACCCTTGCTGCAGCCACCCTTTGCTGAGCAGGCAATGCTCTGTTAAGTGCTGCAGAGAGTTAGTTACCACTGACCCTTGGAAGCAAGCAAGTAAGAGCTTATTTAAATATTTCACCTAAATTAGATTGTTCTGCTTTTCAGAAAACAAACTATATGAACTATGCAAACTATTTTGATGTGGATAAAAACTGAAGAAACACCTAAGCTGAATATAAAAAAGCCAAACCACAGGGAGCAAGGAGTCTTATTTCTAGAAGGAATACAGAAAATGCCTGAAGCTTTCTTCAAGACTTACCCGAGATAATTCTACACCCCACAAAATCAAGTCTTTCCAAAGCTGGCTGCCAGCTTTCAAGAAGGATATTAGACATGTCTGCACAAAACTAAATTTCAAAAGACATACTAAGGACTGATTTTGAAGTATAGAAGAGTCACAGAACATGGCCTCAAAAGCCAACTTTTAGTGAACATAGTTTGAAGTTGTTCATGAAAGTGGCCCTATATATTACTTTGTCCTGCCACAAACAAGTCGCAGGACAATGAAGAAGTGTAGTAAGCTGGGGAGAACTGAACCTTGGAGTTCCTGAAATGTAGTGGACTGAGACCCAAAATTCAATTTCAGGGACTAGGTTTGTTTCTAGAGACACTGACGCAGTGAGGACCACGACCCACACGTTGCTGAGGTGAAGGAAACACTGCCATTGAATTTAGTAGGCTCTAGACCAACAATCAGCCTTTTCCAGCAGCCCAACGTCTGGTGTTCGCATGATGGATTACACAGCTTCCGTGTTTCTAAAAGAGCTGCACGGTCCCTTCCATCTCAGGCTGGCAGGACTGAGGACCGATGTATTCTGGAGCAGAGCTCCCCCTAAAGAAATCAAGCAGCCATCATCCCCCTTTCTCCCAGAATGAGACAGGATATGTGCTTGTTTTCCTGGCACAGCCAGACACTGCTATGCCACTGAAGAGTACCAAGAAGAAGAAAAGCAGAAAAAAATGAAACAACAAATTGTACTTTGATTTGCAACTTAAGGACTGAAATATAACATGGGAAAAGCCAGAGGGAGCAGCAAGCCTCTCCACTTCCCTCCACTTCTGACTGCTGCTCTTAATCTCTGCATTAGCAATAGAAGCATCACAAACGACAAAGCGTTTCAGCTTTCACGGCTTTGCCATCCCCCTTGCTGAGCTCACGGCTGGACGCTGTCAGGTACCGGTGCCCCTGCATGCACAGGGCAGCCTGTCTTCCCCGTCCCCTGCCCTTGCTAGCGCGGTTACCTTTCTGCATTCTGGCAAATCTGAATGGAAGAGAAGAAAAGGCAAAACTAACTCCTATTACTACTGCAGTGTTCAAGAAGCATGAAGTATCTGTCGGGTTGAGGGAGGCAATTAGTTTGCCGCTCTCCGTGGCAACTTGCTAGATGAGCGTTGCTACTCCCAGCAGTGTAAGAAAGCAGCGGAGGTTGAGAGAGGTCTCAGAGCTCACTGTTCGCTCAGCGCCTGCTCTCCACCACTAAGATAACTATGCAAATGGACCCCAGAAGGAATTAAAGCAATACACTGTTTGTGACATGGGTGGCTGTCTCCAGATACACATGGCCGCCTTATTCCTGGATCACAGGATTAATGAAGATAGGCCTAAAAATCTGAAGGTGAATCAGGAGAAGAGGCATCAATTTTGCAAACCGCTGTACTGAACTCTATTAAATGTGAGCCCTGGAGATAAGTAAAATGGCTCTTAAAGCTGTAACACCCTACTGCCCCTCCCAGTATTCAACTCCAGTTTCTTCCCCTGCAACAGATTGATATGAATTGCTTAAGAATAATCACCACCTCCCAGTGGTTCAACTTTCAGCTGACAGAGAAAAGCTTGTTTTCTGTCATTCAGTAAATTGTCCTGTTTTTTATAGTTTTTGAAATCTTTGCTCTGGACTTCAAGGAAAGGGCCTCAGATTCTTAATTACAGCACAAGTTCTCTCATTTTATAATAATCAGGGGAAAATGTAGCAATCAGTAACCAGATCCAACAAACATTGTGTGTGTTTAAGATTCTGCATATGACTTTACATAAGGTTTTCAATTTTTTTATGCCTCTGTTCCCTATCTTTTGAAAGAAATAGTATTTTTCTCTTCTTTCGGCTTGTTTTGTTTAGTTAGATTGCAGTCACTTCAGGACAAGGTCTGTCCTTTACTTCATGTCTCTTCAGTCCCCTTTCACAAGCAGCCCAAAGGATCCAAAGTAGTGTCCATAGATACATGTAATAATAAATACAGACATACATGTATATCATACAGAGAGGTACTTTAAACTAGAGTTATGACTAAAGCTCCCATACCAGAACATTTTGGGGTTAGAGGAGGAATACTATCAAACTCAGAGACACTGAATAATGGGTAAATCGTAAATACACACACTAAATAAACCAGGCCTTATTAGCTGGACTCTACCATTCCCCTGAGGGAAATCTTTCTCAGACCAAGAGGAAAATGATATTTCAGGCTGTAATTCTTATTTCAGCTTAAAACAAAAGTTCTCAGCAGTAGCAAATGAAAGAAATGATTTTAGGTAGATAATGAGTTTCAAGGTGAGCACCTTACCCCTGGCACTTTTCAATTAAGAGTGCAGGACTTGTGTATCTTGAGAATAATATCACTGACAGCACTGTTCTAATATATTTTTAGCGGATGCCCTCAGGGCTGCAGCTTCTTCAATCCACTTTCTCCTCTCTTCCTACCAGAGGTTCCTGCTGAGTTTCTGCCAACCCATAATACTTCTACCTCTCTCATCCTTTCCACCTTCTTCCTAACTAAAAATGAACAAACATTTTTTAACCTACTTCATTGTTGTTTTAGTCCCAGCTGAAGGCCCCACACGTGAATTGGCTGTTTGAACACTTCAAGAACAGTGGTGATGGTTGATGAGAACTGTAATAACAGAACGGCTTAAAGAACTTGTCAGTGGTACGATGTAAGACTGCATATAGATTGGATCAGTTTATGCCTCAAGTATGTTGATTGATGGAAAAACAGCAAAAATCCCTGTATGAATAAACAAACATACACACACACCCCTCTAATTTATTCTAAACACAAAGGCTGAAATCACTAAAAGGCAATTCTTTGGGAACTTTATATTGCAGATGCTTATAACAACCAGCTGAAAGCCTAAACTGGACCTTGAGTAACAAAGATAACAGCCTTAACAGTTCTCCCCCATATCACGAGGTGGTTCTCTCGGGGCAAAAATAAAGCCCCTGGGAAGTCCAGAGCAGAAGAGTTCCTGTTTGCAGGATCACATGCATTCGCACTGCTTTTCATTCCTCTACCCCTTTTCACAATAGATAAATACAAACAAAACAGAAGCTCCTCTAATTAGATTCAACACCTTGTCACAAGGATGAGAAGTTCCAGGTTGTGGATACTGCTGCAACCACTGACAGCTGTAGTATAATGATTATTATTAATAGCAGCTACAAGCATGCATGAAATAGCACATGATCCTTGAGCAAACAGCCCAAAGAGACAATTTATTTCTTGGCTGATGTCAGATTTATTGTTTTAGGGGTTGTTTTGTAATTAATTCATAACTCCTGAAAACTCTCCATCTTTCCAACGCAGGGAGAATGCAAATCCCATGAACTAGGTTTGAAGGTTACGGAGCATGTAGTAACAGCCAGGGCTCACAAAGCAACAGCTCCAACCCTGACTCCACCACCCAGCAAAGTGGGGTGCCTACAAGTTTCAATACCTCTGTAACACGACATGAGACCCAGTTTCTATTGCATGTATCATAAGCAAATGCTAGAAAGAGTGATATTTCAAGATAAATACACCACTGAGACAAAACCAAGGCAAAATTGGGCCCTTCCCAGTTTCCATTAACACAGAATAAAACCCTCACCAAAACCATCTAATTTGGACTGCAAAGACCCATTCTCCAAACTTAGGTTTAGAAATCATAGTGTGGAACAAGAATCTCTCAAGATCTGATTAAAAAAAGGCTGGGACAATAATTCAGAAACCTTGCTAAAAAACAGGGAGAATGACCTGTAAAGGGCCAGGACTGCGCTTGGCCCCGTTTCAACATGGGTGGACTTCAATGCAAGTGAGAGATTTGTAATAGGAGGTCACAGAGGCTGAGAGTAAGTTAAGCTGCCATGTAAATATAGCCCAAATCTCTGACAGTCTCTATAGGTAGGAACAGGAGGCTTCTACCCAGGCTCACATTAATCTCACAAAGAATATTTTGAAGACAAAGAAAGCTGTTGCTTTTCTCAGAGTTACCACAAATCTCAGGGTGCATCATCAGACTCAGCTTTTGCTCAGGATAAATCTGAATGGATTGTTACAGAGGTATGGTTTAGTTTCACAGTTATCCCTCTGCATTTTATTAATTTGAGTTTTACTGAAAGACCAGCTGTATGAATGTCTAAAGTTTCAGGTAAAGTTCTCTCTGCATCCAGGCCAGCTCAGGGAAAGCGAATCTAAGGAAAAAGGCAGTGGGAGGGGAGATACCCTACATCTTCACAGTGAGCAAGGAATGAAGGAAAAGGTCCATTCTCACCGACTGGCACCCTATTCCATTATCCCAGTTCCTCCATCTCCTATTCTAGAGACTGCCTACTTAAATACACCTAAATCTCAGTGTGCAGCAGATGCAGAAATGCCCCTTAGGATGAATCAAAGTTCATTAATGCTATCTGTTCCCCACTACCTTTTCATCCAGCCAGCCAATATATATTTACAGTGTCAAGGGCCAAGACCATGAAAACGTTGTGCAGTAATAACATGGAAAATATTTCACCTGCTTAATATCTAGTTGACCTGTAAAAAGTGAATTTAAAATGATTCCTCCCTTTTCAGTAGAAATTTCTCCACTTGTTCATTGTGATAGAAAAAATAATTATATTGTATCTTTAAAAATAGCACTAAGAAAATTTTTATTTGCTTGCAGTCAGCACAGCAATGAAAAAGTGGGCGAGATTCTGCCCTGCTTTAAGTCATCATCAGCATCATTAACTAATTCTCAATAAAAGGCCAAACTCTGATCTCAGTTACAATTTTAGCAAATGCATTTTCTGCAAGCATGGTGCTCACAAATACATGAAGACAGAATTTGGCCTGCACAGACTCTACAACTCTCAACAGGTCCAAATTAACACATCTTGCTTCTCAGATGTCATGACTTTAGACGTCAACAGTTAGGAATCTTATTATTTCATTTATGAGTTGCTTGTAATTAATATGCAGGTCACTAGAACTCCAAGATTTAAAAATAAGTTTGTCAAAGTTCATGTTCACTTTTACACATGCTAGACTTTTACACAGTCAGTGCAAACTCTAGCAAAGCCTGTACCAAAAAGTCTGTGCATACTTCAGCACGTTCACTTTAGGAAGCATAAGCCAAACCTACGGACCTTGAGCTTGCCACGATTACACAGAACTATACTTCATGCCTCTGGCAACAACAGTGGGATGACATAGCAGCTACAAAGTAGCTCAACTCTTTCAAGAGAGATGCCAGAAAGGGTATACTGGCAAGAAGCAGCAATTCTGCTTCACGGAATCAATATATGGTTTAAGTTCGGGATGGAAACTTGTAGGTCATATTCACATGTTCACTGATATAATCTAAACTCCCCTTTCTTTTCACATTCTTATCCTGCTAATTTCTCCCCGACAGTACTAGCCGATTTCTACGTGGCAGCATTTCCCCCAAGACCTGCCTCTCCCAAGCCAGTGACCTCGCAGGACTCTCCAGACCACTCCAACAAATACAATGTAATATCAGAACAGGTTAGCAGCAAAGTACCGCGATACTGATGTTTCAGTGGCCAGACAAGTCACAGAAGCTCTCTCCAGCAGTGGAATCCAAGGCATACTAGCCATGGGTTTTAACAGACTACATTATACAATTTCTAGCTGATTATAAAGCTTATTGAATATTTGACATATGCACACTTATAACAGTCAAACTCTAAGGTGACATTTGTCACTTATATAAACAAGTGTCACCTAAATAAACATTATTATAGCTATAGCTATAAATATGTAATAAATGTATGTAATACATAAATATATATATAATTACAAAATGATTTCTACTCTGTCTCATTGCAAATGATTCAGGGAGAAGGCATATTTTCTAGATAAGAACTTTTAACTCTGGTCTCTTCGAAATGGTGGATATTTTATAATTTTTTAAGAAAATCCACTGAGATATTTTTGATTCATATAAAATATTAAAACCAGTTTCCTCACATAGTTAAGATCATGGTACCCTGAACCATATTTTTTCTGGTAAGGCAATAATAAAGTATTTAATGAGCAGTAAGGTTAAAGAGAGAGAGAGAGCAGGAAGAGGTGTGTGGCTATGAATTTCCAAGTTCTGCAGTGAAAGCTGTCCACATACGGCCTGTAACGCCAATCAATTCAGGCTGGCCTTCATTTTGAAAATGCATGGCAAAAGTGTTGTACTTCACAGAGAGATTAAAGAGCTTGATCTACATCTTCCATGATGTCTCAGAAACCCTTTCGAAAGCTTCTCTCAAACCTCTGCTCCAAGCGACTGTGCAAATGACCACACTGAAGGGATCCCGAGGATCGTACTATAGCACCTATCTTGGCAGCTGTACGGGGTCACAGAGCAAAATGACAGCTGACAAAGGATGGCAACAGCAGATATACAGTTGCCAGATATACAAAGCACAGCCACCGCGCACAGTTGTACAACTCCCACTGTGCTAAGTGGTATAACCGCTCCATAACACAGTTATATGTGATACACAGAGCAGCTCCGTTCTACCTCCTCATGCCAAATATACTCACTGCTAAGAAATTCAGCTGTGCAAAACTGCAAGAGTAAATTGACAGTTTCCCAATATTTGGGGCTCCAGTCATGCAGTGGAGATGTAGCAGCATTCATTGCTCATGCAAGGCAACCACCATTAAATTACATTCCCATTATCATCCATTTTCACTCTGTCAGATGCATTCATTAATCCAGCACAGGGCCCACTGCATATTAGCCTTTACCTACTCTACAAGTCTGGGCAGCCAGCCTGCTTCACAGGCCACCTGCCTGTGCCAGGCATGCAGGCAGCCAAACAGCTCGAACATGCCCCTAAACACAGACAGATAACCTGCAAATATTGATAGAGGCAGGCGGGAGAAGGCTGAAAACGCAAGTCTCTAATAGCTGACCAGCTCATCTGAGCCACGCGTCCCTCTGTTTGTACATTATTGGCCTCGGAGTTTTACAGGGAGCGAGAAAGATTCAAATGGTAAGCGTGCTCCCATCTGATGAAAAATTATCTTTAAAAGTAGAAGACTATTAGGTTGTCATGACCAGAATGCATTGCCAGTAAGGCTGTGGAATAATGGTGCAATTTCTTCTCCAGCTTAGAAAACTGTTTGGAAAAGCTTCTAGTTATAGATTAGAAAACCTCACTCAACTCCAAAATTCAAAACAGAACTCATGGAAAGGCACCCGTAACTCAAAAATCAAACCTACCTATTAGCAAAATCCATATGCAATAGCACTACCAGATTGTATAGATTTTAACTAATATAAAAATTTATTATAATAATTTATTTAGGTGACACTTGTTTATACAAGTGACAAATGTCTTCTTAGAGTTTGATTGTTACAAGTGTGCATGCCATAGCTTTATTTATTTTTATTTATTCAAATCCATTCCAAAGGTTTTTCACAGAATTATACAAAAATCATTCAAATTGCTATTTCTAGTTAGAGTAAAATGAAGAAACCTTGCTTGCTTTCTCTGCTCAGCAGAGAACAGTTCACTTCAAGCAAGTCAAGTTTGTTTATATCATATGAAGACAAACTTTGGCTTGATTTCAAGCAAATATATGCATCTAAGTGGCGAGAGGTGATTAAAATATTTATTTTAAATTCATTACAAGCTGATGAATATATATATGTAATACCTACCTTTTATTATAGATAATATATATTATAACATACATATATTCCACAGATAATATATTTTTTATAATGTCAGAGACATTCATTATATCTTGGCTCTTATAATTTGTTAGGAAATTAGTGCTTCCAAGCTAATCGATAAGAGAGATTATAGAGAAAGCATAATGGAAGCAGTGCATGTGAAACGAATGGTCTGAGCAACAGCAACCTCTGTTCAATAATCTATTAATATGTTATCTATACTAGCCACTTACCCTGAATGCTCCTACGACTGGCATAATTCTGCAGGAGGCAGAACAAGAAAAAAAAAAAAACCTACTGAAATCTGCTCAGTTTTAACCACATGAACAGAGATTGCTCAGGCTAACTCTGGATGACATCATGAGCCAAAGGCTAGACTTACACTTCTACCACCTGAGTTGAACAGGAAAGAGATTTTGGAAATACAAGTCTGGTGTAGTGGAATCAGAAAGGTCACAGATGTAGAAACTGATCTTAACACAGTTTTCATTCCTGATGCAGAAAAATCAAAAGGTTCTAGTTTTAACTCAGAAGCTCAACTCATTATCCAAACCACGAGAATTACCTGCCTCCACAACAGAAAGTGAGCAAAAAGTCTTAGAATGAAATACAAGATCTCATTATACTAGCCATCTTCTCTTTTAATGTTGGCAAAAAATATGCAAGCAGCAGGTATTAACACTTCTTATCCCAAGCAAAAGCAGGAAATTCAAAGACATGCAGGACACCCAAAAGTATTCATAGAACTTCAAGGGAAGGAAGAACTTGAGCAGTCACCTAACCAGATCTGCTTAAGCATGCATGAAATGCTCCCCCAGCAGTTTCTATATTGAAACCAATAAAATGCAGCTGAGTAAAAACACATCCCTTAGAAAACAAAGTCTTAATTTAAAGACTGAAAGTAGTGATCAACAAATCACTTCCCTCAATAAATTACTGTAGCAGTTAATCAAAATGTGTCCCTTGTTTTTGGTTTTCTCTGGCATCCACCTTCCAGATAACAGATTTTGGTTTGCCTTAGAATATATCAAGGCAAACTTTGTAAGGTCTGGTAGTAATTTTTTCTAGACAAATTAATAGAAACTGGAGGTAACCTTTCCAACACACTGCCTGATACATCTATACTATAAAAAGAGGGCACTAACATGACCTGTGCTCTAATTTATGCTAGCAACTGGACTCTGGAAGTTTTGTGTTCCCGTTGCTAGCAGGTGTCACAACTTATGCCAACGTGTTTTCATCTTTACTGTTCCCTGCCCTAGCTAGGTTAACTCTAGTCCAAGAGTCCCAGCACATTACCATCCTGCCTTTACTCTGTGATGCTGACAACCCTTTTCTCTGCTAAATTTAAAAGGTCTTTAATTTCCAGTAGTTTTCGCTTCACAATACATACTTGATGAAAGACACCTTGTCACTGTCTCTTTGATACCCTGAAAAAGACTAAACTCCTTAAACTCTCATGGGAGGAGGAGGAGGATTTCAAAAGATCAAAGGCTGCAAGTGGGACAAGGGAAACCTGCTGGCTTCCACAGCCCAGCTTCTTCCAGAGACCCCTCTCTGGTCCAGTCCCTTGCAGACATGGTGCTTCCACTCCAAGTTCATACAGACTCCTTCTCCCTTCATAACCCGATGCATGAGAGAGGAAAGGACGATTCTGCCATTGCCAGGGTGGGCGAGGGGAGGAAGGATTGCTACCGTAGGCTTGGACTAGCCCATGTATGCCAAACCCCCCCAGAGTAGCTGCTCCCTGCCGCGCATGGCTCTCACAGCCACCCCTGCTCCCCCAGCTCCGACAGGGGAGGCAGGCCACAGCCCAGGGCCGTCACAGGCTTCGCCTACGGCTGTAACTTGCCCGCAGCTACATTTGCACAGATCCTCTGAGGTCAATGAACTGAAGTTGTGTGTTGGGGTGAACTCATTTATGCCGCATGTCACATTAGTGCTATTTAGTGCTGGGAATTTCTATATTTGTAACACAGCAGAGGAAATGTAAGTGCTCCAAGGTCCCTAGACTCACACATCTGTCTTTCAGAATTACTTGTCATCAAGGTGTCAAACCCGGGAACATCAGCATGACAGTTTGTTAAAATGGGCAAGTTAAAAGTCAACACTCAAATGACTAATTCACCACTCATTTTAATATTTTATTTTTCTGAGTGAGTTGATTGCACATGGAAGTGCAGGGCCTGACAATAAACAAAGGAGTCACTTTTAGTCCAAAAGTACAGCACTTCACTTCAAACGAAACCTGCAAAAGCATAGCAGGCTGTCTGCTGTTTTGGACCTCCCTTTCACCTACAACTGATTCACATTTGCTCTAGTCCTGGTGATCTTCTACACAGGAATAGTCAAAATAGGCTAAAACTCTGTGATCCAGACATGTTTTTATTTGTTTCATAGCCATTACTTATTTGCACGTTTTGTAAACACTTATGTGATTTCTACCTTAACAAATAAACTTGATGGTGCATTAGGCTTACCAGCAGTAATCGCCTCCAACTTCAGCTATCATGGGAAGCGATATTATAACCTAGAGCTCTCACCACTGAGCTCCTTGTGACCATGTCTCTAAGAGCTGTTCTGGCAGAGCTGCTTGGGAGGTCTCTTCTTGTTTTGGTCAAACAAGACCTGTGTTAGCTTAAGGGAACAGCTTTGACAAGCATGTGGGATTTGGAGACACTGGCAAATGGGGGCTGCCAAACCCCTGAGGACTGAGACTGTCTCATATCATGCAAACCTCAGTACATACTAGTAGCTGGATGTTTCTAACCATGCTCGGGCCCTTTTTTCGGGTTGGACACTACCGCAGTGCAGCCCCCTAAGCACAGCACGGTGGCAGAAGTCTGTAAGAGTTCTGAGGTGGATCTGCCTGTACGTTTCTCCTTAACAGCAAGAACTGCCTGAGGCTCTAAGAGGGCTTAGAAATTCTAGAGCTAGGTTAGAAATGATAACTAAAACAAGGATTTTTACGAGGCAGAACCCAGAATAAGGCAAAATACAAATGACAGGGACTTGGAAACAAGTGTCCAGTGTCATTGTCCATTTCGTCCTTGCAGTCAGGTTTGATTCAGCCCAACCTTTAGCTGGGTAACACTTAACTCTTCATCATGAGTTCCCAAGGAGAAGTCACCCTTTTTCCATTTCTTCTGGCTTTGCTCTTTGCTTTTCTCACCATGAAACCCATCTCTGGCAGGCTGCTGGCTGAGCCTCCCTGACCTACCCTGCGCTCCAAAGCTTCTCCTACCAGCCAGCGCCAGCAGCTGCTCTTGGGGAAACAACAGTCGGCCCCTTCCTCCAGGGGCCCAGCTGACCGCAAGTGCAGCAGCAGAGCAAGGCAAGTGAGCAGAGGGTTTTTCTGCTTCCCAGCCACCACCTTGTCAAAGGGATGTAACACAGCGCAATTACAGAGGAAACAGACAAGTACGACAGTCACTGTCTGCCACACGCACGACTTAAGCAAATTCTGCCAAAGTCCTTACCATTATCAGCAAGCAACCTTACCTATCTGTGCAATAGTTTACCACAGCCTAGACAGGGACTAAAATTTATTTAGGAAGCTTCACTTAGAATCACTGTATTTTCATCTAGAATCCTCAGGCTAAGTTCTGAATTTTTAAATATATAAACAAATAGGCTGATCTTTGCTATTTAAGGAAAAGTGGAAGGAAATAGGGTACCAGAATTTAGTATCTGGCTAACAGAACACAGCTAAAGGTAGACTGAAATCACAGTATAGAAATAAATAAGCATACACGTCTTAGAGGATTTGAAGGATAAACTTCCCATCGGGCATGCAAAGGGTCTAATGTGTACAGCGCATGTTCTTCATTGGGGCCAGAAGATGCTACTATAAAAATTAACTTTAATTAAAGAGTATATATCTATAAGCCCCATGATGATTCTCAACGGTCCAATGAAATGGAGAGGAAGTGTTTGAATATTTTACCTCACTGAATCACAACCAGACTTGCCGTTCACATTGCCAGTTTAGTTTATATTGGTTCAGGGGATCTGAAAGTCCTAGAAGAAAGGAGCAACCACTGTCAAGACCGCATGCTTCGTCCAGGCAGGGCTACTGTATTCAGACTGGATGACGCTGTAATGATGATGGGGTGAGGGAGAAGGGGCTGTGCTTTGGCATAACTTCCTCCCAGTACATCCCACGTAGCCTACAGCACAATACACACAGATGGGGCTACGGCCCCCCTGGCCTTGGCTGATGCTGGTAAATCTTCCCCCAGTTACCACATACAGAGATGCAAACAGCATGTACAGGAAATGGTCTGACTAGAAGAGATGCTTTCTACACTGCTCAACCAGGAAGCCCTTCCAAATATTGCCATCCTGTCAGAAATACATGTGATTAAAGCAAGGTGCAAAATGGGATTTCAGTTAGGGAGAAGTTCTAAGATTTTGAAACTTGTCTTCAATTTCAAAGTCACAAAAATACCTGAGAATAAGAATTCCAGGAGCCAGAAATATCAACATAAACTTCCTGAAGTGCTCAATTTTGTTTATTCTTTCCCTTCCTGATTAAAAACACGGTGTATATGAAAGTTTACCATACAAATTTGCATTTTACAGTATGACATTATGAACCAAAATAAAATGTCTGAACAGAAAAAGAAGCAGAAAAAATGAGAAAAATCATAGAAATTTTAAGTTAGTATTCGAAAATTTTCTTTGAAAAAAAAATGATTTTGTTTTGAAGCACCCCAATTCCTAAAAGATTTTTTTAACTAAACAGCATTTTCCTAATGTAAAACTGCTCTGTTTATTATTTTTGACTGCTTGGCTTAAAACAAAGCTCATTACAAGTAGATTATATTGCAGGAAAAAAAAGACTGCTGCAAAGCATAGATTAAAACCTGCATTACTGAACTCTGAGGGAGAGAGATTTGCCTTAGACCACTGGATTTATACGCTTTAATAGGTTACTGTCATTTGTGAGGAAATGGTTGATATTTGCTGCAGTCAGACATTGAAGTGTTCTTTGGTAAACTGCGGACAGTTAAAGGATTTGCCTTGGCTCCGTAGACTTTTGAGCAACATTTTTCTCCATCATAATGTAAATTCAGTGTCAAGTGGAACATTTCAGGACATATTCATTTACAGGACTTGTACTCAATCACTTTGCTATGGCTAAAAGCCCTCCACTTGAGCAGCACATCTGGATGTCTGAGATCAGACGAGTTATTTTAAGTACTATCAAAACTTTATAGGGAGACTGGCAAACATCATAGATCCATTTTCTGTTGGTTCTGCATTTCTGTTGGTTCTGCATGGGACAACCTGCAATTTTTTTCCTTCTAAAACATATTTCATCCAAATCATGCCAGTTATAGTATAAAATGATGACATGCTTGGAAAGATTGTGTTGCAGAGAAGAATTTGTGAATCATCCATAAAAGTAGAGGGTTCTGCTGAATATATAATACTGACTTTGACAGGAAATCTATGCCTCTTCTGAGATAGAGAGTATTAAATTAGCAAAGACAGTGCATTTCTATAAAACTGTGGCTCAGCAGTTAACTGAAGCAACAGATGAACTTGGCATAAGTGGCCTGAAGATTTCACTTCATGCAAAACCTCTGTGCCTGCAATAAAATGAGAGTGATTACCATGTCTGACTCTTGTGACAGCTAGATAACTGAAGTGGGACAACAATGGAGCGGATCCATGCAATTGCATCTGGCCTGCTCTCAATGTCCAGTCAAACTGGATGGAATTTGAAGAGAAGATGCTGGAAATGCCTATGAACCTCTTGACTTTCATTTTTCAAGGATGATGATCAGCAAGGACAGCAGTGGTGTGGCTCTAGCTTCACAGTCATGTTGTAGTTTCAAGAAGTACAAACCACAGTGAATTTCAACTGATCTTTCTGTTAATGTAACCTTTACAAATGAAGAAAACTGGCAGTTTAGCCAATAGAGGTATTCAGACAGTGTGTACATTACCGCATAATGCACAGATGTTTCTTGGTGTCTGCAGCTACAGAGACGGCAGCCTTTCTGTTCCAACCTACAGTGCATTATAGCCCACACCACCAGTTCCTGGTTAGGAAACCTTAACTATGACCTAAGACAGTTTATGAACAGATTCACTGCCTTTAAAGCATTAATGAAGTGTTATGCCCACCTAATGAAAGTAAAGTTTCTCTGCTAGGGTAGCTGGGGCCTTGGGAAGCCAATTAGTGTAAGATTTTCAAAATCTTACCAACACTGTTTAGCCCTGTTCTAGGAAGCGTTCACTGATGCCCCTGATTTCTGTGCATCTCAAGCTTTCTTTTCTTAAAATGAATTGTATCTGCTTGAGAATTTTCTGGTGAGCTTGCAAAAGCTAAATTGTCAAGAACATTTTT
The DNA here is from genome assembly GCF_036370855.1 of Dromaius novaehollandiae. Taxonomy (NCBI): domain Eukaryota; kingdom Metazoa; phylum Chordata; class Aves; order Casuariiformes; family Dromaiidae; genus Dromaius; species Dromaius novaehollandiae. The sequence goes on along the minus strand of NC_088103.1, from coordinate 14,688,713 downwards.
CCCTGAGGGCACAATCCACTTTGATATATTTTCTATTTTGAAAAAAACAAGAAGTGTTTCTGAACTGCCACTGAGGGGTTTTTTTTTTTCTAAACCACAAGTCTCATTGTTCAGCTTGACATTCCTTGCTTTGAAAATATTTGCCATGAAATGTAAATAAATGTATTGTTTAAGTATGTTACAAGACCAAAAATTGAAAGTCTTTCAGGTATCCAAATAAAACATTTCAACTGACCTAATCTGAAATACTAATTGGAAACAGAAAAGAGAGTTTCACCTCAAAAAATTTGGAACAAGTCTTCCTCACATTTTAAATCACAAAACTACTTTGTGAATGAAACCCAGAAAACTTTTTTTCCTAGTACTAATACCAATATTTCTTTTCTTACGCTTTTGTTAATCTTCATGTTATACAGTGCAACAACTTGAGAACAGAGCCTGTCTCCTACCATGCGTGTACATACTGCCTATTACAATCAAGCTGCAAACTCAGTCAAGGTCACTGAACAAGAGTGCCTGTCACTTGCGTAACACAAAGCAAGTTGTCTACTTTGGGCCTGAACAAGCAAGTCACCAGGGACAATGACAAGGGCTACAGGATTTTTAGGAATCCAGGAAAAAAAGTGAAAGAAGAGAACTAGAAGATTAAGTCTTAGGACAGGCATGACTGAGTTTGAGCAGTACCATTAGCTCTTGCTTTCATCCACAAGCATGAATAAACAAGCACAGACTAGACTACAGATACTAGGAGAAGAAGGATGAAACATTCCCATTTTCAAATATTTGTGTTTCTCTTAAAGATGATGGAGAAAAACTTTTCAAATATTTTCCCAAGTGATCCCTGGGGGACTGTGGTCATCCTTAGGGACGAATGTGTCATCGCAGTACCTCCAGACCTCAAAATCCTGCCTGATACATTGTGGTACAGTGCCCTAAGGCTTTTATGCCAGTCAAGACAAAGATTTGTATGCTGTTTCTCCATGCATTTAATCCTCAGTTCTCCATTTCCCAAAGAAAGGTCTGATGGCTGCTATGGCTAGAATTGACTTGAACTGCAATTAACCGTGTGATGATGGGACCTCTGAGGAAACTTTTTCATGCAGCACTCTCCCCTGTTACCATAATTTCCCAGATTCAGTTTTTCTCATGCCACTAGAGCTCAAGAGCAGTGGTTAACAACAAGTTTAGATGCTAAAGAAGGAAAAGATCAGCTAATTTAACAGGCCCCAGTCTTCCTGCTATGATACAGAGGTACTTCAGTGCATTTGGAAAGCTGGAATAGTTGTTCAGTTAGAGGATTCTCTCGCACAAACAAACCTGAAAGTGTTGTTGAGTCCCTGCAACTAACTTCTAGTCACCCAGACCCAGTCCTACTTGCGTAGTTACTTGTAAAGATGGTCACGTACCTTTATTGTGGTCAAGAAGCATCTGTACTTCAGGAATTCGTCAATTAGTAGAACAACCGAGTCTATGGTCTAACTAGGACTAGAGGGCAATTAAGATCCCAGCCAGTCCTGGCACCCCAGGAAGTGTAATGATTAGATGGATAGTATGTTGTCACTTGTACATACTTCACATATTTCATGCAGCTCAACTGTAGCTAAGGACACAACCTTGACAGACTTTTCCTTAGTAGCACATTTTCCAGCTCACCAACACCTGGCTGAACTTAATGTTCACACTGTATAAAAAGCGATCATTAAATTGTATTTGTTTATGGAACATTTTACTTAACGCTGGAGAATGCCCTCTCCTCCTTCTATTTGTGTTTTCCACTTAATAACCTTTTCTGCACTGGTGTATTGAAATATTTAGTTCTGTCAAAAAAAAAAAAGATTTCATGGAAAAGCAAAATGTGAATCTTCTCTCTCTAATTAGCCAAGTCATGGCTGTTTCTCTTAGTTTTTTGAGGAGAAAGAACCGAGTTCTTGGGTAAGGTGTGAGGCAGTCGAAAGTGTCAGCAAAAAGAATACATTTTGTCTTAGCTGCTGTGTCTGTCTAATTCTACCCTAGAAAAGCATACATTTCTCAATGCTATCAGTTAGCAAAATAAACCACATCAATTAGTGTTTAATGTCACTGGATTACTGACATTACTTCTCTGTGCTAACACAGAAATGGTCTCCCAGTTCCAGTGTGTTTATGCACCCATGCACATGGATATTTTTCAGAACAACAAAGCTCTAGAGAGTTTCTGGATTTATAACACCATCTGCAAGTAAGATATCATACCACCTTCACTTTAAAAAAGTCCACATCATATGCTGTTCACCTGCCAGATAACAGACCTGCCTCTCCCATTCGCCCTCTCCTCTGATTTTTCCCTACAACTCTTCCTCTCTTCCATACCTTTAAATAAGTCTTCCATTTGAATGTTACTGTTAGACTTTTCTGCCTATGAGCATCTCAAATGTAAAAAGGCATTTCTTCCCAGCAGATCTAACAGTTTTTTCAGAGAACCAAAAACGTACGCGTATATGAACACAAACCTGCTTATGGACATGAAGTATGGATTAATGGGGAAGCAGGAGGCCTACCTATCCTTCCTTTCCCCCATTACACTGTGCAGTGTGCAATAAAACTGTTTGTGTAACGTGGTGCAGCTTCAGAGGGCCCTCATTTGACTGACTCCAGATCCTCGTTAATATGGCACTCAAGGAACAGTCTTACAGTCTCCCGCCCCCCGCCCCTTCATGCTTCAGGGTCTGTAAGCTGGCAAGCATATTAGCACAGAATGATTAATCATTCAAATGTCAGGGAACAGCAAAGTGTATAACTATGTATATGTAACATTACCTCTGTATCTAGTGCATGTGTATATATATTCAGATAATGTTATAAATTGAAGTACAATTACATGATTAAAACTATATACAAGGTAATGCAAAACAGTTCACCATTTGCCCAGCTTTTCATTAGACAACTCCTTTTCTTCCTTTTTAGATGAAAAGAAGGTGGAGAAGCAAAAAAAAGCATAATGGAAAGCTTCCTTCTAAGCCTTTGAAGCTCTGCAAAAATTGTCAGCACCTAGTATAAACCCCATAATCTGGGACTACATGGCTAGAACATCCTGCCCAAAAATACACAGCTGAGTGAAGGCTGCACTAAGATATACTGAGAAGGGTTTTTCTAAAAGATCAGAACACAGTTGGGATGGAGTCACCACATTGGATATTGGAGTCTGCACAGACTGCCTACAAGGTAATCAGAGACTGTTAGCAAACCCAATACCCTGTCTGACTCATCCCTATTCTCTATCTCCTCAGTCTGGTTTGGAAATACTTTGTATTCCCTGAATTGCCTCACTGCTTGAGCTACTCAGGGGCATGAAGTTAACAAAACTCAAATATGAGATCATGCAGCTCTGTATCTTTATGGAGGGAGGGAAGGGGGACAGAGGTTGCAGAAGTAAAGAAAGTGCAGATAATGCTGTTGACTTACTGCAGGCTCTTCTCAGAACTATTGCTTTTCTGTCATAGCTTTTTACTAAAATCACAGCATAGCCTTCTGGCTGATTGAGATGCATCTGTGTGCACACATACTCCCCAGTCTCTCCATATTATCACATTATCCTCATATGCAAATTCTCAGCATCTCTGTTGCTACTAGAAGCTGACACACAGGTTTCCTTTATAAAAACATAAAATAAAGCTGCAACAATATTCAGGCTAGCTTAAACTAAACCCATTGTTGCTGATTCTTATTCACAGTACCTTATTCCCAGCATCACAATTCTCCCTCTCCTCTTTCTCTGCGAGAAAATGGTATTTGCTGAGAAGCTGTGCTAAAGCTCTAATTAATATGTATTGCACTATGCTGTAAAACCCCCAGCAAACAGGCCTGTTTTAAACCTAGTTTTTAATCATATTACATTCAAGACATACTCCCTCTGTTGCATAGGTCCACACAGTCACTCAGGGCTTGCTGCCTGCTTCAATTGCTGGCTGTTTCCCAAGTTTTTACTCCCTTTTGTCTTATTTTATACCCATGGAGACAACAAACAAGCTATTTCCGCCATCAAGAGAAGCTCCTTGCTGAGACAAAGAATGAACCCTAGCTGTAAAGGAAAAAACTCCCAGCCACAGGTGTGCAAGCAACATCACAATTAGCCAGCGCATACGGCCTGCAAACTGCAAGGCATTTGGAATTAACCGTGCTCTGCAACAAAGATCGCTCTGTGGGTGACTGCAGCATAATAATGCTTCATAGCTGCGGGAACAAAGCTTTATTTCACTGAGCAAATGTAGACCAAATATTCACACAAGTAATCTGCCGCACAGTGTAAGATCCTTGAGTCAAAGATACAATTGTGGGTTATTTAAATACCAATAAAATTAAATTTATTCTTAAACACTTGTTTTCCACAGAAATTTCAGCCAAGCTAACACTGGCTGCAACATGGACAACCTTCTCTTGCCTTAAAAACAGCACAGGGAATGTTTTACTTCTATAAGCATAAAATAGCAATAATTACCAAAAAAAATATATACTCACTGGAGGAGAAATTCAAATCCTGTCAATGATTTTACCATTCTCTTGGTTTTCAAGTAAAAAAAATCAAGACAAACTGATTTTGCATAGCCCAACAAAATAAATCTGCTACTTAACTGACTCATTCACAATGCTGTCAAAATTACCATTGTTTAGCCCTTCAGCCTCAACAAACTACTTAATCTCCAGGGCATGTAAAACCACAGTGTGCATTAGGGGTGAATACCTGCATCTTTCTAAATACCTACACACAACCTTCTGTCTGGTCACTGGCATGCCAGGAGGCATTTATGTTTTATTTACAAGGTGTGAGCTAGTTCATTATCCTCCTCCACTTACCTCCTTGATCTTCCATCTTTTGTGCATGTTGGTTCATTTGATGGTTCCTGGGAAGCCAGCAGTCCCTAATCACTTCATCATCTAGATCAGCTGCTTTCCTCCTGCCCCGGGGTAGCACGAGAAACAGCTGCAGTAAAGTCAGAAGTAAAAGCTGGTCATTTTTACCTAGTGCCACATTTTTAAATACACCATCCACCTTTTGGAAATCTCTAGATCCCATCACATCTAGTATATCTCCTCATTCACAAATAACCAGTCCTCTCTCTTCAAAATTCAGCATGCCACCACGGACCAGTTTGGCTCTGAGCAATGTCCGGCTGAGTCCTGCGAGCTAGCGCACGCTGCACTGCCCTCCAGCCGGGCCCTGCGGATACGGGGTATGGCTGCCCTGTAGGACAGTGGTTCTCTGTAAATACCTCACGGCAGATTCATGGTTGAACGCTGTTCCATTCCTACCTCCAGACCTTTGGTTTGTTGCCTGGTTCCTGTTCTCACACACTGACTCTAAGACGGGTTCCAGCCCCAGTCCTAACCACCAGTCTGACCCATCCCAGCCTGGATCCCTCGCAAAGCGGCAGCTTATCCTACCCCTTCATTCCCCTTCACTCTCTCAGGGAAGTCCAGCCTTTTCTTTTTTCCACTAGTATTGCAGATAGTTCTGCCACCTCAGTTATTGCGCTTAATAGGAATAAGAAAAAACTTCCATTAACCATTCAAAATAGCACCAATTTTCCAACATAAAAAGTAAATATTAGGAAATTGAACGCTGACAAAACTAACAACAGAATCTTGCAATTAATGAACCTGACTCGCAGTAATCGTCTAAAAGTAATGCCATGGGTGTGCAAAAGGCAAAGTACAGAGAAGTTTTTTTGGTTGTCCAATAATAAAATTATTGTTTGTTTTCATTCCAAACAAATGTCATTTCATCTTATTCAATGAAATAATTTATGGAAATAAAACCAGAAAATATTGCAGCTAAGAAAAAAATCTGAGCAGTTTCTTCAGAATTATAAAACACCTTTACCACCAACACTACCAAGTCTGAACTTGTAATTTTCTCATCACTGTTATTTCTCTTTAAAATCTGTTAATACAATAGCTAGCATCCCATTTCATGTAGCAATCAGAAAAGAAAAATACTTCTCAAAACAATCCTGTATTCTTGCTTTAAAAGTCAACTTTGGGTTTCAGGGTTTCTTTCAGTTCTATAGTGAAAACCTCTATACTTTAGAAATCAATGGAATTACTGAATATTTTCCATCAGGAAACTTTGCTTCCATCCCTTGCACTTTGTAGGTTGTTCCGTGTTAAAATTAATTAAAAAAAGATCTCAGTGAATATGGACAAAATAAGATTGGAAAAGAAGATGACAAATTTTCTATTGTATCTCAGAGATCAGAATGGTTTGTTTCTTTTGTAAAAAGCAGCTCACAGATCAGTTAATGCTCTGTTTGTTTTAAGACCTGATCATCTATCTGTGCCCTGTCTCTCTTTTTTTAAAAAAAAAAGGAGATCAGCTTCCCTTCTACCCCATAAAAACACGTTTTTGGAACTTCACCTTTTCTCCCATGCCATTTAGTTTTCCCTGTGCTCCACCTCTAGATTAAACCAGACTTTTATTTCTGCAGTGAACAGATGACTGCAGGGAAACAGCAGTCCTGGCAACCTGAGTCAAACATACTCCACGCAGAGTTCAACACACCTTGGAAGGCTTAAACCTGAAATTACTTTTATCAGTTGTTAATTTTCTCTGTGAAAGAGCAAAGTCAGAAGAATTTGTACTCCATGGTACATAAATTGACTGAATTTACAGCATTAAGTTTATCATAACAATTTTAAAACAATTTTGGGTTTGATATCTTGAGTTTGCAATTCAGTGGCATACAATTTATTAGCATGTGATTTTGTATATATTCACTACGCTATGATAATAGGATAAGTTTGTGCTACATGTTTTCTATGAAAATTGTGGCTTTTGTAGTGCATTTGCATTTGGCTTCCCTCGACAGAATCCTCTCTTTCCAGCAATACTAGCAAATGGCAGAGTTTCAGAGCAACACTGGAGTCATGTCCTGGGGAAAGAATCCTAGTGAACGGTACCATTGGAGATGCCTGATTTAGAAAGCCATCTAAAACCTCTGAGAGGGTCCTCCTAGGCACCAGTAAGGCCAAGAAAGGAAAAACAGAAATAAAAGGCTGCTAATGCCTCAGAACCATATGTCCTACAGAGGATCCCAGAGAAAATCCAAGCATTAAGGGAAATACGGATCAGAGGATACAAGCCTCCTCCTTTTGCTAATAAGGTTGGAGGTGTTTTCTTTCAAATGATGCACTGGGCCCAGGTCTTAGCTGTCTGTGTCCTTTAATGTTCTCGCAACTTCTCAGACACCTTTCCTTGATTCTGCCTATGCAACATTCTGCTTTAGTTTCAAATGAATATTAAAACAGTGACAAGTATTTTGTTAGTACATGGAGAGACAAGCAAGCATCTCCACCTCCTCACTACTACAGCAAGCATAAAGTAGAGTTCTCTTGATACCAGTGAGCATGAAGAGGTGGCACTAGCAGACAGTGGACAAAGAACTTGGTCAGTGTAGCTGAGAACAGGTTTTGAGCTTATTTACAGGGTGCTATAGTAAGTACCAAAGGGGATTTCTTCTGTCTGAAGAACAAAAAAGTTTTTCAGCAGGTTCCTCCCTCCCTACCTCATGTATAGCAGAAAAGACAGCAGGCAGAACTGCAGCAGCCAATGCGGGTTTTATCCCAGAGTTTGCAAGTCACTTTGCAGAAAGTATACAGCACTTTAAGACTGCTGGTGCTAGTGAGCCACTGCTAATGTCAGTTTTTAATATACCAAGGGTTAATAGAATTGGGGAAATTTCAATGTAGAGATGTCACACATTTGCTCGTTTCCAGTTCAAATGTTATTTTGATGAGGTCAGGGCCCAATTGCACAAGGACACTAAGACCTGCATAGTGATGACAAAAACATGCCCCGACTTTTTAAGCAAGGATAACAACAACGATTGGCATCTGTATCACACTTCATGTCAAAGGATCCCTGAGCGCTTCATGAAGCACATCACTGGACTGTGCCCCATGATGGTTACTCAACAGTCCTTGCCGTTAGCAGTACGATTGCATTACACGCTAGTCCTTCATCCTCACTTACAGGCAGCTACTGACAGAGCTGGACAGTACTGACAGAACCAAGCAAATGGGACTAAGTGAGCAGCAGGCAACATTTATGAAGCAAGCGAATCCAACAACCTCTGAAGCTTCTGGGGCTACCTAGTATTCCCTCCATGCCTTTTGCAGGAGTGAGCTCCCTTTCCCAGTCGCACCGGCAGTATAAGAATACCCTGTCTGGAGCAACAGAAGTCAGCCAGGTCGACAGCGTGCCCTAATCACAGTCAGCTTCACACAGTTCATTGCAAGAAAAAATAAAACCTGACAGGAATGTAGAAGAAAGCCTCAACATTTTCTTCACTGATTTTGGTGGTGTTCTGACAATTCACGGCAACCTAAATCTCGGGCAAAATATTTTTAAATGGTAGCACAAAGTTAAAAGGAAAATGTGGTGTCTGACCACACTGAGGGATTGGTTTTGTCAGAACAAAGCCTCCTATTGCTGACAATGACTTGGCAAAAGCACTGTAAATAAAGGCAACACAGAATCTGCCAATTCCCAGCTTGTCAAGCTCCTCAACAACCAACAAACCACAAAAGTAATTAGATACAGCTAAAATGCAAAGAGCGGGAAACCATTTTGTAAAAGGCAGAATTACTGTGTCCCTAGAGGCTGGGTTTAACTCTCCACCCTGAATTAATTTCCATTCATTTTCATCTGAAATTCGTTTGGCTTCCCTAAGATGTAACTTCGAGGTATTTCCTATGTATCTGAGACCCTATCATGAAGGAATTTGCAGTAAATACTTCAGTGACATGTTTAAGTCCCTCATCCCCAGGACATTTGGCAACAGCCAGCTTTCTTGAGGCAGGCCTCTAATCAGCCCATTTTAGAAACCATGTCTTCAGTATATTAATTCAGGATTTTCAGTATCATTGCATTTTGCTTTGTTTCCAAAAAGTAACTGCTCATTTGCAGGGACATGACATGAATCCCACAGATCTGCAGGCTGCAGGGCCTAAAGATGCTCCTGTGAACATCTCACCTTGCTTCCTGTGTAACATGGGACCTAGAATTTGACCAGGTGCCCGTAAGTGCTTGTCTCCCTTGGAACATGCATTGATTTCTGAATACTAATACAAAAACATGGTCAAAGTGGAAACAAGTTTGAATCCAGCTACCTACATGTTATAACAGTGACTGAGGAAAATCAACAAAGTATCATAGCCCTTCTGCATTGCCCATGCAGTGGACAAAGTATTGATAGGAGAGTTTATGCGAGTGCTCTTGCTCTCAGGACTGCTACACCAAACAACAGAGAATGGGAAGAGACTATAATCAGGCAAGAATAATTTAAAGATTAATGAATATAAGTAACTATTCATTTAACTGCTGGCCAGAAACCCTATAAAGGGAAACATCAGCTGCTTTCCGGAAAGTTTTGCATGCAGCACCACATGTGTGTCTAGTTCCTTTCTGTACCAACGCAGCTCCTTGCCAGAAGTCTGCCTGGCCGCAGTCCCACTGCAGCCCCCCACCCAGCCACAGCTGCCACGCTCTACCTGCACTGCTCAGCTCCTCAAAGGCAGCAGACGGAGAGGTATTCACACCATCTAACTTTCGACATTTCAGTTTGATACCTGACCTCCACGTACAGTTACTGGAGAGAGGCAGGTTCCTAAAATGGGTTCTCTGAATTACCCTCCAAAAGCTTCATTGCCTTCCAGGGAGCCTGAGCTCTTAGGAGCTACTCTAAGAACATCCTTCTTTGTCGTACTTTTCTGGCTCTTAGGTAGAATATGTATCATTCTTTCACAGTGGATAATTTATTCAGAGGCATTTTCCAAGTCAGAGGAGCTTCTCTCAGCCTCAGTTGAGCTTCTTAGTAAATTTACCCTGTGCAGAACAGCAAATACAAAGAGGGCAAAGCTGGAAAGTGTTCGGCTGCAACAGCAAAGCACACTCCAGGGCTATACAAATTCGTCAGCCTCACTTCAACAAAGAGAGTTTAAATTTTAGGGGGGCACGGGTGTCTTTTTAAATTGGGGAACAGATGGGTCCTATCTGTACTGTACTTTCAACTATGTCTTTCCCCGGCCACACAGGAGCCCAGATAGATGCTGGTTTGGATGCTGGGCTGGACAGGTTCAGAACATTTCTGCCCTTCATTAACATGAACAGTGCTTTCTGTGAGCCAGGCTGAACCGCACAGCAACCACAGCAATGCCACCTTCACCTCTGCAGAGGCCCAAAGGGAACGCACACCTCCCACACTGACTGAAGATGTTCCTATGTCAGGTGTAGAAATAACAAGGCCCTTCTCAGGAATCACTAGGAATCACGCTGCCAGTATTACTCACCTTCACAGCGAAAAATGCTTTGGGCCCAGGCAACACCACGGAGAACAGGCCTCACCAAGGTCAGCAGTGTTATAATACTTCCCTGATACTAGAAACTTCGGGCAAGCCCTAAACCTTCTTCCCTTAAAGCTACATAGATTTATGCCAGATGAGGATACAGTGCTGCTTCTTTTTTCCCTTTACGCAACCTTACCAGAGTCACATCAATCATCTTTCTGGGAAACGTGTGTTTTTCGCAACAGGTATAAAGGACATTACTAGTGACGCATTGTCTTCATTATTCACAGAAACCTTATTAACTTAACTTACTAGGCTTGTCTTTTAGTTATCCAGTATCATTTTCTGTAAAGAATATACAAGCTAGTAAGACTTCCTATAGCACTTAGCCTTAAGGTGCCTCCAAACTACAATGAGATTATAGTATCTGAAATCTGCTGATTAAATATTTCCTATTGAAATGACCTGACAAATTCAGGGTAGGCCCAAGGATTCCCTTCAGTGGGTTTCAGCTGTTTTTTCTGATTTGCCAACCCTTAAGAATTTCCCTTTGGATCCCCAGTGTCAGCCTACCAGTAATATCCTTGCTTTTCTTAATTACCTTCCTCAAATCTTTTAGAAGCAGCTGATAGACCTCCAGGGATCCATGGAACATAATCTGAAAATGATGAGTTAATAACCGTGTAAGGACGGACCCTTAAGTGATTGCCCTCCATAGAAGAACTTACTTTAATAACATCAGATGTATTTTACATTAGTTGCCTATTCTTCTACCTTACATAATAGAACTAACAACTGTAATCTCTGTAATCCTTTGAAACTACATTTGTTTAAACTGTCACGAATCCTGCCCAGAGCACATAGGGGAATTCAGGGTCAGCAGAACAGCGAATCCCAGTCTCAGTAATTACACACAGCTACAGTATGCAAAAAATACACAATGGTAGTGTTTATTTTTATATGGCTCCCTCCATCAGAAGGCTTACAAAGTGCTTCATGCAGAGCCACTCATTCACAGTTCAAGCTACCAGGGAAGGCACTGAAGGAAATCTTATTTCCAAAGGAAAGTAATGCACATTTTAGTACTGGAAATGTTAATGGTAATGCACACTAGAGAGAAATAGAACTCAGAAAAAAGTACTAATGATATTGTCTTTTCAATACAGATATCAGAGCAACGATGTTTCCGGAGCTTTTGATCCTGGACTCTGAAGGTAAAATTTTCTGTGCAGGGCCGATGTGTAAGTTTTTATCAGACTATCCTGAGCCTTAGTTTGAAACTTTCAGTAGTACACACACTTTTGCTAGACTCTCTATACAGCTAAAATTAGAAGCATTAACGTTTATTAAAAAATGCAAATCAGAAAACCAATTCATCCACCCAGGAGTTTTTTATCTGAACTCTCCTTTGATGACTCTCAAACGTTCCCACACCAAAGGTACGCTTACCTGGAAAGCCATGTAAAATACCTTGTAGATGCACACCAATCTGGTTTGTAAATTCAAGTCACAGCAGTTATCATTTCAGTCATCATGCAAAATCCATGGTAGGTTTCTACAGTGTTCACTGACCTCAACAAAACTATATGAATTCAAGACCACTTTTTAAGAGAGTGCACAGAAACAGATATCCAGGTGTTAATCCTCATCGCCAGGTACCAGACTCACAAGACAATGGTCAGGATGCAATTTTGGCATCTCAGCAAGCAGGAAAAACAACATCTTTTTTTCCTCTGAATCCTAGCCCTATTTGTGGGTGCTGAAATCTTTGAAAAAAATGGACCTTACTGACTAAATAAGTAATCTGTGAAATGTTGGCTACAATCTGCAGCTGAAATATGCGTTTAAATCATACACGGAACAAACTCAAATACCACCCATCCTTCAAAAGGTCTTCAAAAAGGTACTTAAAGATATCTGTGAACAATTTGCAAAGTGAAAAAATCCAAAGGTGTTTTGAAAGTTCTTCACCAGAAGCACCAGCTCTATCTTCAAATTAAGTCTTCAGAGTTCAATACGCAGAGGTAGAGGGCAGAAGACCTGTGCGGGAAGACAGTTTTCAGCAGCTGACTCTCAGTCTCTCAGTCACAGGGCTACCTGAGCAGTGTGTGCCATTCCCTGTTTTGTAGAAACATCCTGAGCCCAACTACTTCACATAAAAAGATCAGGAAGAAGCACAGACAAAACAGGAGCTTACTGAATGATGCTGTTACTTAGCGAGGGTCATCTGCTGACCCGCTTCTAGGCTGCCTGCTGAAGAGTCAGGCGCACTCTGCACGTGTCAGCTGGTGGGTCTAAACAACAGGAGTAGGAAGTCTGGGTTTAGCTCTCCATGGAATGAGCCCAAAAGGACTTTAACTTTCAATGTGCACTTTCAAAATGCTAACTGTCCCCTTCCCCTGCCGGTGGAGACTATGTAGGAGCAACCATGTAATCTGTGATATCTATTTCCTCACCAAAAGGTTACTATCACCAAGGGCTCTCCTTCTGTAAGCCAACACAGTTGCTTCCCTCTTCATCTGGAATGACACAGTTGTCCTAGCTAAATCTGCACTAGCACAGGTGGTAAAAGCAACAGAGAGGGATGCAAAGGAGGCACTTTTTATAGTGATTGTTTTCCACTAGCATTCAAGCCCATGCTATTGCACCCGCAGCAGTTAAGAGGAGAATAATTTCGGACATGTGCCAGCCTAGGCAAGGCAATAATGAAGGGATTCTCATCGCAGACATTTCAATATGCAAGAGGCAGTTTATCACAGGTTGGCTGCCATCGCTCCCCTCCACTGTAACCTGTTTTCCCTTGCACTGAAGAATGCCAGGCAGAGTAAATAAAAATGAATCCTCCTCTGCCCAGGGGCATCTGCCATCTACCGCCAGTTCATAGCAAAAATGTCTTTCAGAGATATTCATGATTGTTATAGTTGCCTTTTCTTCCTGTCCCTCAACCTGCCTTTCTATTAAGCTTAAATAACAAGGAAGGGGGAAGGGGGATAATAAAGGGAGGAGGGGAGGGGAGACACTGAGCTTGAAAGCCTACCCGTTTTCCCACAGAATGACTCTTTTTTTTTAAAGATTCTCTCTCCATTCAGGAGAATACTAAATGTCTCTGAGAACATCACACACAAACAGCATGTATGTGCCATTTTGCAGGTGGCACATAAGAAGCTGCCAAAAGCTTCAGCTACATAAACTGAGACTGATATAAAAAAAAAAAAAAAAAGAAAGGTTCATCTGAGCGATACTTCCCAAAATTCATGGCAGCTAGAGGGAAGCTTCAATGGTTTCTCTGGTTATTCAGACACCTGCAAAAGTCCTGTTTTCACAGCCATTTTGTGAAAAACTGAATACCATTTGCTCTGTGCTGCAGATCATGTAAGCGAGCTTCTACAGCTAAAAATAACACTTTGCCTTTCAAATTTTTCAATTGGCTGAATTCTGATTTCCCAAACACTGCTTCTCTTTGCAAGTTTAACTCAGTACAACAGAGATCAAAGCACTATACAAAACTCTAAACTGTCTGGTTCTGGAGGAACAGAAATAACTTAACCATGGAGCTGGGAGAGGAGGGAAAGAGAAATATTCTGTTGAAACACACTCTAAACTTCTGATTCAAAAGACGGTGGGTCAGCTCAAACTTTTGACATTGCAGCTCCATTTATTTGTGGTGAGAGTTCCCCATCAGCCCTAACCTGGCATTATGCCTGATTGATTGGTAATTCATTACTTCTTGTAATGTAAAAAATGTAGAAGCACTTTTTAATCATAACAGATCCTCATTAATGTCATCCTTCCCCTCACCCTGAACATGCCAACTAGCTTATGTGTATAAGCAAAGGCGTTCACACTGCTGAGCTCCAGGCTGTATCCTCTAGCTGGTGAAAAGAAATAGAGACCTGAGATCGGTGCTGTGATTTGTGCTCCGAAGGAGCCTTCCTCGCCCCATCCAGTGCAGAGAGAGCCAAGATAAGTAAAATGAATAATGAAGGAACAAAGGCATAAAGCAGAGCTCCATTCAAGAATTAATGTGCTTATTTTAACTGCAATAGCTCAATCATCCCTATTTACAGCCTGAATTACCTCCTCTAACACTGAAACAAAGAGAGAGAGAGAACAGAGTTGCTGCTTTCTTCATGATAAGTAGACAGGTGCATGCTGCTTGTTGGAGGAAAAAATGAGCCTCCTAATAGGATAATATAGTTTGGATTATATTAGTTATGGAAAGATCGAGATGAAAAAGCCTCAAGGGCATAATTATCGGTAGATGCAGGACTGACTGCTTTGATGTACTGAGCATCTGCAGTTCTAGACAAAGTCACTGGGAGTCACGTGCTTTACAAGATGACCACTACAACCTTTTTGAAAAAGAATGGACAAAAGCTGGATTTTCCTACAGTTAAATCAGACAAAGTTTCCCTTCCTATTTTTTAAATATAAATCTTTAAGGAATGCAATTTATTAGCACGTCTAGCCATTGAAACCTCCGTGAGAGCACAGAATAGCTACTGTATAGTTCTTTATGCTCCATACACAGAAGGTAAAAGCTGCACAGCATTCTGTGAGTATGAACTGCTGCAAATTTTTACAAAGCAACAGCATTTGGAGCCATTTCTTGAATGAAGATCAACTCTCTGACCAATGTAATGGAAAGAAAATTATGGCTAATGAAGAGATCAGTCAAACAAAATTCAAACACTTCTAGCTATTTCTCAAATTAGGGATCAAAGGAAAGTGCTTTTATGTTGCTGGGAATTTCCAGTGCGTCTGAGGTACCAGAACACTTTACTCTGTATGATGTAATGGGAGCTGGGCTCCACTCTCGGCTTTGATAATGACATATGCTCACACCTGGGAGGTCTTCATGTTGGGGTACACGAAGGAATGCGCAGCACAAGCTGCACCTATTGGTGTGCTTGGAAGCCTCTGCTATTATCCTGTAGTGAAAATAAAATTACTGCTCCATAAAGGAATGAGAAAAAGACTTGGAGATTGAGAGCATTCTTGCAAAACCTTTGCACCAGTGCTAAGAGAACATCTCAGCTGGCATCATCCCAGACAGGCAAAGCCCAGGACAAACAGGATAGAGAGCGAAAGGCAGAAGTTCCAGAAGGAAGTCCATCAGTGATACATTAAGTGACACAAATTATGGGCCAAGAAATGAATAAATTATAACATCATTGAAAACTGCACTCATATAGGTGACAGGTTGTTAAATTAATACTTATTTTATATTGGGGGAGCTCATTACCTACAGAAATGCTTATGTGCTCTTCAGTAAAAAAAAATGCACATCCACCCCCAATTACTGCTGTTGCCGTTCCTACTGACAGGGAAAAACACAGAAGCATGCAAAACCCCTCAAATTAAAAGGCAACACTTCAATGTGTCTATCAGCTAATGCTAATCTATAATTGAATAGTATGCAGGTACTCATGAAATCCATTAATCTATATAGATTGTTCCTTCAGGATCAGTGCTTCAGGTTACTTTACATAAGGAAAGGCATTCAAGGTCTAGGACGCTGTTAAAAATAACCACGGATCAAAACAATTTTCAGAAATACTTACGAATCTGATACAGTTGATAACTAAGAACAGCGATTGGTAACTTTGGAAAGGATATGCTCACTGAAAATGTTCACCTTAGAAGACGCTTACAAAGACATGCAGGAACTTAACTGATTTAAGATCCCTCTTGTTCAAATTGTAATTGCAAGGTTTAATTCTGGTCATTTCCTTTCTTTATAGAAGCTGGCCCTTCTGTTCAGGTGTGAAACAAATCTGGCAAGAAAGGCAAAAAGATTAAAACTCAAAAGATGTTTTAACACTTTTTAATGTTATTTGCTAACTATCTCTGCTTACCAAAATGAAGTTGTAGGGCAGTAAAATAGAGACAAAAACAAGGAAATCACTACTAAAAACAAAAAAAGAATTCTTCTAACTCCAGGAGAGAGATGTTACTCATACTTCCTCTGAGCCAAAATGCTTTGCTGCCAAGACCTACAACTCCCCTCTGCTTTTCGAACAAAACTCCCAGCATTCCTTGATGACAGGCAGAATGTCAGAACGGGTTTAGTGCTAAGACCAGATGCCAAGCACAGGGGAAGAGGGTACCACCACTACAAGATGGAACAGATTGAAATGCTGCACAGCACAACAGTTGTTCTTAAATTTATCAAAGACCACATTTCTTTGCACCACTGCACTGCGAGCCAGTTGTTATCTTCCTCAGCAATAACCAAAGACTCATAATTTCACAGGTTTCCTTCACTGGCCCCAGTCGTTCATACGAGTTTTCAAGCATGGAGTAGCCTGATTTGCACTTCTCCCTTTCGTAAGAAGTTGGAGTTGAAGGGTCTCTTGAAATTTTCCATTGCCAGAAGACTGACTGACGAGAGCGTAAGCTAGCCAACTTACCCGAAGGGAAAAGCCTTGTTTGCGGACAACAAGAATCACATGCACATTTGACAGCTATCCAGCTGCTACTTTGCTAATTTTCATGGCACTGTACAGATTTATTGCTACGCAGCTGAGGTCAGAGCCTGCCCCAGCCTGTGCGCACACCCGGCAGCGGGAAAAGGCCTTCCGGGTACGACGGGCTGCGCTCAGTGTGAATTGTGGGCTGCCTGTTACGATGGATGACCAAGCTCACCAAGGCAAGCATACGGGGTGCATGCCTCCATCTGCGGATTATCTAAACAGCTTTGGCCACTGGAAGTAACTGCAGTAGAAAACATTGAGCAAACCCTGGCCTTCAGTTAGAAAACGGAGGAACGGTTTCCTTTTGATTCACAGGCTGATATTTGTTTGTTTCTTTCAAACCAGACACAACCAAGAAGTTTAGGGAAATATTATTTCCACATACTTCTACAAATATTTTTTCAACAGAGGAAACTCACAAAATGGTTTCTGTGTAGCCCAAAGAGGGCAAAGGCTCCGGCTGCTGCTGACTCCCCGGGAAAGGAGAACTGCCACCCTCAGCAGGCCCCTGCTGGCCTCGGCCCGACAGACACCACGGACACAAACTTCGAATGCGGTGAAGTGGGAAACGGGGGAAGTATCTGTCCACAAAAGAACCTCTCTCATCAGCTGAGAGGTTGCTTTATGACAAGAGTTTATCCCTATAATAGCACGCTAATCCCGTCTAATGGAAGTGTGGGTGCTTTCCTTATCTACAGAATTACCTCATCTGAATTTCGAAAAATCCTCCTATATTCATTTTGTTCTTTCCAGGCTGTTATTCTAGATATTGTTCTCAATGTAAATACAGCTTCAGGTCACAGCGGAAGAAGAGATAAGTAAGCAAAAGAAAACACACTATTAGAGCATGATGGCCATCTTCTTGCCAATGCATCATTATCCCAAGTAACATGTCTACTGCCATTGAAAAGAACGAGAACAACTGAACTTTTGCCACTTCTCTTGGCCTGAACCTTCCAGGAAACTTCAAGAAAACAGTTTTCCAATGTAGGTAAAAGGTGACACAGAATCACTGTTTGCCTCATGGGTCTGCTGAGAACTTGGGGGTGGGGACTGAAAAGCAGACAAAGTTAATTTACCTTATTTGCAGAAATGGAAAGTGAGGCAAGCTGGAAAGGGCATATGCTCTGAAAGGGAACGCTATTTAGAGTGCACTGAGTACCAGGCTCCTTGAGAACATTCAGGGTTGGCACGTGGAGACAGAAGAAACCCCAGTTACTAATCCCTTCAGAAAACTAAAACTGAAGTGTCTAAAAAATTAAAATAGCACACAGGCTGCAGGACAAGATTGAAGTGTATCAGGAAATTTCTAAAAGGAAACTTATCTTCTTTACAACTCTTAACAGCAGTAAATGTCAAGATATCAAAAATCAGCTGTTAAGCCCATGCTTACTGCTGAAAGAGGCAGAAGTCATTTCCTAAGACCTATATACTTCGAACTAGTAGGAGGTCTCTAGAAATTAGTATTTGCAATAGTCAGGAACGCTAGCATGCATATGTTCCTTATGCCTCTTCTGCTCTGCAATGTTTTCACTAACAGACTATGTCTGATTTTTGCTTCCCAGTTCCATTGGTCTCCTTGCTACCCAGAGAGCCAAAGTCACCACTGAAATCTTGGCAGAGGCCGAGTCTCAGGGTGGAGTAATTCATCAGTAATGCAGACCATTAAAAATGCAGATAAAGTACCTAAGTGCTGGATACATTTATGCAAGCTGTATATAAGAACTTCTTGTCATTGATTTATCCTTTGCCAACCAGTTAAGTCCTCTGGAACAAAACATGGACTTTCAAAAAACTGTTATCATTCCATCCAGCAGTACCCCCGTGCGTGAGAGCAAATGCTGCTTCTACATGCACTCTTCCTTACCTCAAAAGGGAAAGAAATACAGATTGTTGGTATGAGGAATTTGTATTATTTTTACTTCATCTCTTAGCTTCACAAAAGCATTAATACTTTGAATTTGTAAAGTCAAGCTCACTGATGAAAGGGCATCACCCTTTACTGTACTGTAAAGTGCTGCCTGCCGTCCTCCAAAGGCACTGCTTCAAATTAACAGATGATTAGACTCTCTAAGGTGACTTTGTGAAATAGCAGTAATGTGTTTACTTTCTCTGCCTTCCAAATCAACCTTTCTCAGCTTAGAAGAAAGAAAAAGATGGTTTGTCTAATTACCAGTCCTGAATACTCAGACATTTTCTGAGACTCCAGCTAAGTCTTTCAGGCTTGTGCATCAGCAACAGCAATAAAGATAGGGAAATAGTAACAATTCTGTTAGCTACCTGCAAGCCAGGATAGACTCCAGCTCACTCATCCACAGCTGTGCTGAATCTGCAAGGCTGACAGAAAGAAAAAGCAGTAAAAGCTTATTTTTGTCACCAAAACGATCAGGCAGAATTCAGAATACATAGATACTTCAGAGCTGCTCTGCAAGAAAGTGATTTATTTGCAGCTTAAAGTTGTACAGCAACAGAAACCAAAAGCCTTCTGTGCCTTCTCCTGAGATGGCACTCATCATGGGAGATAAACATTTGCATGGGCTTCGACTGAGGAAATCCCCTTTGAGATGTGAGGTTCAACACGGGCCACACAACCAGGGTTAGCCTCAGCCATGGCCAAAGCAAATGCTTCCCTGTATTTTGGAAAGTCTTAAATTTCCCTCCAAAGTCAAAGATCGAGCTGCATTCCCAGCAGGTTCACAAGAGCTTACCAAGAATCAGCATTCCTCCACCTGAGAAAACAGAGCTAGAGCAGCAAGGCAGCCGAGTCACCAACTAACCCAATACTGAAATGGGAGCAGGAACGGTAGTTCTCAAACCAGCTTTTCTACAATTGAGGCTCAACACCTTGGCCATCACAAATCTGGCTCTAAGTGAACCTGGGTGAAACTGCAAAGTTAAGAGTGCTGCACTGATTGCATCGTACTCCCAAACACTGCCAGCAGTTGCTGGGGGCTTAGCACTCGCAGGACTTTTGGTAGCTGACATTGTCCAGAATAAAATGCCTCAAGATTACAACCATTTTCTATCTTCATATCAAAAACTACAGAAGTGCCTTTTCCATGGCATTACTAATACACCTTTGTCCCATGCCATACTCCTAGCAGCAGGAGGCAAGCTTCCTTTCAGAGTCTGGAGAAAGCTGCTGCAAAAGTGTACTACTGAGTGGAAATTAAAACTGTAGTAGCCATTAAGCTGAGAACAAAACAGTGCTTTTAAAAGATAAATATGACAAAGCTTATTCCACTTTTTTCTACAGAACATTAATTTATGTTTCCTCAGCAGGATGCATGGTTCTTGCTCACGCACAAACTCTTCTAAATTCACTTACACTCTCAGCCTGATTTCAAACCAGTGCTTGCATCAGTCAGTCTAACCAGCTGGCTGTAAGGCATTTTGAGACTGGTGTTTAACTGGTCTCCCCCAGGACAGAGGGAATACACCTCGCACTTCCATGGGCTGTGTGGGTGGAAAAAAGCATTTCCAACAACAGAAATCTATTCTTTTGCAATGAGGAATCACATGGAAGGTACCACATGGAACAAAATGAGGTATTTCAGCTTTTTTTGTTTCAGTCACTAGAACAAAATTCACCCACAAAATTGTATTTTGGGTTAAACTGAAGTTCTGCTCAATTTTAAAGAAGGCAGCTCTGGGAGGTATTCCTGCTGCCTCAGTTTTAAGACCCAAAAGGGTGGCCTGTGTTAAGAGATTTGTTTTGATGCAGATGAAGGAACAAGTTCTCCTGGAGGGTGGTTTAGAGCAGGACCTTAACTGGGCACTCAGAGTAGCCCTTCTGAAAAGCTCTTTCCTTCCGCTGAGTAATCAGGGAGAATAGAAAGGCTAACTTCTCAGATTAATTCCCTTCAATTCAGAAGGTCTCAGTCTTCTTATGGCTGAAAGAATATTTTGGTTGTTGAAGCTTTTCTTGTTTTTTTATCCTTGAAGTCAATCAAAAAATGTCCATTCAAAAAAAACTTGCAAAATTGCCAAATTGATAGCCCTGGAGGTGAAGCCTTTCCCATGAGCAGGACAGAGTTCTCATGCGCAGAGGCAATGGAAAATTGTCAGCATAGTCACGCTGCCAGTGCATTTCATACATGCCTGGCATGTGAAGATCAGTGATGGAAGGGAAGGATTAATTTAACACCCTTCGAAATCTTGCTGTATCTGCTTGCATTGGTAAGATAGGTACAAATATGTACCAGCATGGACTGCCTTTTATTAGGAACTGGAATAAAACCATTAATTTATTTCACATAGAATTTTAACAGGCAGTTAGCATCACAGAGGACACATGGTATGTAACTTCTGATTATTACCAGCCTGAGATGTATCAAAAAAACAGAGACCTTAAAGTGAAAACTTTTTGTAACCCATAGTCAATTTTTGGTTTGTCAGACTGGAAAATAAATGCAGTAGCTTTATGGGAAAATATAACAGCCAATACACACTTAACAATAGCTGATGAACAGTTTTAGACTTGAGAATATCCTCATTCAGCAAAAGCTATTAAATACATGCTTATCTTTAAGTAGTCCCACTGGAACCTATTATACCTAAGAAGCAAGTAGTAATCATGAAGCGAAATGTTACTACACAGTCTGAAATAGTATTTCCATAATTGAATATATTTTGCAGTGCCATGTTTGAAAAACAATGCACACAAACACACAGGACTGCTCACAGTCAAAACTTGCTTTCTCCTGTGCTCCACTATGGCACCTCATGAATTTTAACCCAACGGCACGGCCCAGCTAGGAGTTTACTTCTCAGGCACTGTACTTCAATTAAATAGAAATCTGACGATTTGAAATCTACTTCAATTATTTTTTGGTGGCACTAGAATGAGGAAATGTAAAACGTCTGAATATTGATTTTCTCCCAGCCTACTGTCAATGCCTGAACAATAAAGGAGTTTACTCTAGCCAAAGTTTTTATAGACCTCATGCAGCCAAAGATCTTGTAAGCAAAATGTATTTCCAGACAAACTCTATGCGAAGTGTAAAAGATAGCACAAAGCGCTTGGTAAAACTGCACATGAAAGAGGTTATGATGAATGCTCTAGTCTTCCTCCTCATAGAGGTTGCTGACTGGATAATATAGTAAGCTCTAGGTGACTTGTGAGTGCTCACCTTTGAAAAAATACTTTCTCTTACTAGAATATCCAGGGCAGATATTTTAATTGATGAGATAACTACCTGCCAATATTTAATTAGCACTTTTCATCCTTGCAGTGACCAGGACTTTTCATTTGAAAGCACTTTGCAAATGCCAACCCTAATTAGACTTCTAGGCTGGATTGGTTTTACTTCTGTTTCCCTCCACAAAGTCTGGTGGTTGAAAACCAACTCGGGGCAAGTTCATCCAAAGCAAATACACTTTTCTTTTTTTTTCCTAACAGAAGAAAGAGGACAAAAGTCATACCAAGGGAATGGATAGTCCAGAGATTCAGTATTTGCACAAACAGTCAGTTGCCTACAGCTATCTTGGACCAATGCTAAAAAATTAGCTAACAGAAGCAGGGTTTCCTGCAGGAGGGCGTATGGACTTTCACCACTTTCTGCATCCGTTGTTCTCCCCACCCAAGCAGCAAAACTAGCAGCTCCAGTTGCTTCTCTAGTTGTCAAAATGCGACACAACCTGCAGCATCACCAAACTCTGGGATGTAGCTACCTGTTGCAAAATACTGGACTATAATTCACCGCAGACCTACTGTCAGGACAGATGATGTGTAGATCTTTCCAGTGCTGGCTTTGCTCTCTGTTTTGCTGCAAGTGTCCTGATTTTTAGTGTTTTAGTCTTAAAGCCCTGGCTGCTGAAATCGTGTTGCTGAGTAAGAAACACAGTTTTCATTTTAAATAGCATGTTTTGTCTGGCTGCTGTGCAAAGTTTGAAGAAATAAAGAGAATATACCCTGCTGGCTCACAAGCCAGACATGAAACCGATGCAAGACAATCCGCCTCCTCCCACAAAGCACATACGCACAAAGGAAACACAATTTCAGCCAATTTGATGATTTTGGCGCACCAGAGAGAATTTTTAAGAACTCAGAATTTTCAATCCTGTATTTTTTTGCCAGACAAGAAGCATGGCAGGCAGCTACAGACAGAGCTGGGCCCAAGCTCAGCTTCACAACCCAAGTGTGCTGACAAGGCAATCTGCCTGGAGCTTCTCAGGACTTTTTCCATCAAACATTACTTTAACAGAAAAGGATAGGCAAAAACAAATCATTCTTTTGTAAAAGTATGTCTGTTTAAATGAAAAAACAAATTGCTGGAAGCAATTTTCCTCATGGATTCCTCATTTCCTCTTTGAGAAATAGTTAGCTGTGTCATTGCACAGTATCCTGTTCAGCTATAGTTTTGTACAGCCATCAGCTTTTCTCATAACACAGCCAGGATGAGTCCCAAGTGTCACATTCTCTTTTCTGTGACAGAAGTATTATTGTCGAAAAACCAGGGACAGCGTGGACCAGTGTCCACAGTGTGTGGACATCTTATTTAAATAATGGATGAGAGAAAAGCCCTGTGATGAATGAGGTGCTCAGCAGAGCAGCTTCCCTAATAACTCACCAAGCCCTAACAGCTCATGAATTTTCCTCACAGAGCTCAGAAAATCATGTGTAATTCTGTCTTTTGGTTGCTTTGTGAGCTCCCTTTGGCAAGCTGACATTTCTCTCATAAGACTTTTCTGATAACAGCAAGGGTAAAGAATACCCAGGATGATAGAAAGATTTCTAGCCTGGGTTATATAAGGTGATTACAGTCTGCATTTTTTATATACTGGACTATGTTCTTACAAAACACACACCATCTATTCTGCCATTGCAAGATTCCCCCCCAGTGCATCTGGACAGCCACAGCTGCTGCTGGTAACCCCGTAACAGTACCGCAGCCTGAGATAAAGGACAACTTCCTCAGTTTTCTACTATAACTGTAATTTATGATCCATGCCAATCAAACTTGCTTAGACTCTAATAAATCAGGTCCAGAGTGTAACCATTAGTCAGCTACTACGCTGGCAGCCTGAACTTGCAGGTGGGCTTAGCCAGCTCAGAAACTGTGCTGCCTTCCCCATCTTGCCAATTGCCAGAAAACTCCTTCAGGAAAGGAAAAGGCACAATTGTCTGACAGCTGGCCCAGGATTTGAATTACTGGGAAGCCTATGTACAGCTAACCAAAAGACACACGCACCCACCTTAAAGACTAGGGTGGTGAGAGCTCCTCAGGTGAGGCAGACCTGTCGTTCCACCCCTGCTACAGCAACACGTATCTTCGGGCTCTTCCCCCCTTCTCTCCCTTTCACCACGTTCTAAAAGGTACCGAGTCTCTTCATCAGCCTCACAGAACCATGCAAACTGGCTGAAAGCAGCTTTTCTGTCACTGATCACTGACAAGCTATTAGGCCTGACATTTCCTTCAGCACAGTATTTCTTTCATTAATGCAGCTGCACAATTATATTATTTTTTAATTTGTATATACTCTCCCATGACAGGAATTGATTTATAAATACAAGACAAATATTAAGGAGAAGAGGGGGTCTTTCAGTAAGGGAAAAAAGGTATAATGAGGTTCACAGCTAGAGTCAGGGAGGCTGTTATACTGGCTGTGAATCTCAGCAGTTTATTACTGACTAAGGAAATGGAAAGGATCCCTTAAAAGGCAGAGAGAGGTTAGCAGCACTTTGCTGTGATGGGGGCCTATTATTAAAACACTTTAAAGGACAGCAGAAGCATTTCACTCCTGGGAGACCTTGCGCAGCAATTCTTCCCATCAGCTGGACGGTGGGGAGGTAGCAATGGCAGAGCAGCTCCCTTGTGGGAACTAAGGCAGTCAGAAAGCACCAGGCAGGACTGCAGCAACACAGAAGGTGTCGGGCTCACGACTTGGTATTTATCTAACACATTCTCTAATCCCTCCCACCTTCCCATCTACTGCCATGTTTCTTTTCTCTTTTTTCCTTTTTTCTCCTGCTCACTGTCCCACTGCAGTGGCCAAAACAACACCTAGTGAACGGTAGGGTGCTGTGAGATCACAGGTCCCTCTTCTTCTGATAGTTAAATCAGGTCTTCAGAAATAACTGCAGCACTCTCTAAACCAAACATCACAGCAACCCTTAGCACACTGCCTACACACAAACCGCATCTTTATCAGCCATATGTTCACAGCCCATTTTGTCCCATCTCTGCCCTTCCGAGGGCCAAGCGGGAGGAAAACAACCGCAGTATCCATTGCAATCATGCCACAACTCGCAATGTGTTCTCCACAGCTGAAGTTCTGTCCTTTTCTCTTGCCTGTCTGACTCTGGCTCAGCATAAAAAGCTATGGAAAGGCTGCCTCCTTGACTGATCCCTTGAACAATCTCCCAGCTCTCTCTGATGTAAGACTGCCAACACTTCTTCAAAGGAGTTACACAAAAATAAAGCTTTTCATCAGCATTTCAATCTGAATTATTGAAAATATGTTGCTATTTTTTATTTATCTTGTTGTTCTCTGCTGAGTCAAGCTGGCTTCAGCTGTCTATCCCAAAGCTCAACCCCATGCTCCAGCCTCCTTTAAGCAAAACAGATTTTCTTCTTCTAGTGCTTATATACATGAAATATAACAGAAACTTCACAGTTATTCTGCACTTCGTATTTTCAAATCTGAATGAATTTACTATATTAAATACTCAACCAGAGGGCTTTAGGTTTGGGGGGGGTTTTCCCAGATTTTCTTCAGCCAAGAAAAGTCACTCCCCTCTCTCCAAGTAATCAGGATCCCTTGTCCAAAATCGTAAAGTAGAGGAGATGTTGGACTGAAAATTGGAACATCTGGTTGCTTGTGGTTTCCAAAGTCTCCTAGTTGGGTCACGGTAAAACCAAGAACTTTTGATACCTCCACCTGGAGTTCAAATCCTTTTGTCCATCTGTCCTTCTGCTTTCCATTCCTCCCTTTCCTCAATGTGTCTTTTTTTAACCCATTAGCCTATTACAATCAAATTTGAAATATATGCTGTTTCAAAAAGTTTTACAAAAAAGGCAGCCAGATGGAAGAGTCTCATTAGCTGTACAGTCTGAGACATCAAGGGATTTTTTCCTTCTCCACAAACTAAAGATATGCAGGATATAAAATCAGCTCACTCCTTAATAAATGCCAGAAAATCCACACCAGGGATCAATCACAGGGACCAACTTTAGAAGACCAGGCTCCACCAGTCCTGCTATTCACAGAGCTACCTGCCTGAGAACGGACATACTATGTCTGACAGGCGAAAGCCTAGGGATAGGGGTAGTCTCTCTTAAGAGAAACTGGTTCAAATTTCTTTTCACTTCAGGGCTATAACTTAAACCTAGGTCTTCCTCCTCCACACTGGAGGATGCCCTAGCCATCAGGCTTTTCTCCGTTCTTGCACTGTAGTATCTGTCGTTTTCATTTGCTTCTAGATTTGCATAACTTCCTGACACTAATGAATTTCCATGGAAGGTTTCCGTTTCAGTGAATCAGCATTTTCTAATGAATCAAAAATGACACTGGCAGAAATTCCTGCCAGCTCTCACACTGGATAACCTTGAGCAACTCAATTTTCCTCTTTGTTTCCCCATTTGGAATGAGGTAATAGCACTGACCTCTTTCTTATACCCCTCTGAGATCTCTGGACAAATGCATCATGTAAGAACAAA
The DNA here is from genome assembly GCF_036370855.1 of Dromaius novaehollandiae. Taxonomy (NCBI): domain Eukaryota; kingdom Metazoa; phylum Chordata; class Aves; order Casuariiformes; family Dromaiidae; genus Dromaius; species Dromaius novaehollandiae. The sequence continues at coordinate 14,662,255 of NC_088103.1, read as the reverse complement.
GTATCATTATTATTTACTATACTATGGAGCACAGAGATTATCGATAAAGGCAAAGCAAAATGCTAACTTTGTTAAAGCTGCTTCTACAAGCCTTTTTTCTTTTTTTCTTTTTTTTTTTTTTTTTTGCTTTGCACAGCAATCTAAAGCATTGGTGTAATTCCCCAGTATAAAAAGGCGTAAAAGACCCGTTCCTTTTTTAAAGTTAGGTAAAACGAAAAGGAAAAAAAAAAAAATTTGTGAGCAAATGACCACTGATTCTTTTGTCTAATAAAAAGATGTTCCTTTTTCCAGCATTTTTTTGAGCACATATAGGACAAATATCTCCATATTCCAAACATTGTATCCCAAATTTTAGACTTTATAGGTAAAAATACTTGGTCTCTCAAAATAAACCACCCAAAGTTATCTCCCATCATTTCAAATACAGGATAAAATTTCACAAGGAAATGTTCAAGACCTAAAAACTTCCTTTATATCGCTGCAGGCAGCTCTGGAGGTACAACAATACCACCTAGGCACGCCACCTTTCTTTAAATACTAGTATGGCTGACATGCTCTCACCAGGATGAAGGACCTGTAGTCACACAGAGATTGAGAGCTCCTCTGTGGAACCACTCTGTTAGAAAGGGTTAGATCCATCCGTTAATTAAAAGATCTATTTTTCCAATATGGCTCATCTGCCATGTTAAATATTCTAGAAGATGCGCTCTGTCAAATGTTGTTGCTGTGGTTTAGGACAGTCCTTTTTACAGCTACCTGTCCTTACTCTGTACCCTGTGCTTGGACGTACTGCAACCCCAGAGGTGCTCCAGCATGGAGAACATCAGTGGCAGCCTGGGCTGCTCCATTTGCCATCTAAACTATCACCTGAAATCAAAAAGGAAGTTGTTTTTTCATTCAATGCCCAGACTGTGAGGTGGCTCAAAGAAGGTGCAAGGGCAAGTCCCGTTCTAGCAACCTGGCTATGAAAGCAGGGACCTTTGGAAGAAAGACAGTAGCAAAGTCTTGAGCGGAGGGCAACATCTGAAGCTCCCACAGTCTGGTGAAGGCAAGCCAGACTCCTGACTCCTCCAAGGCACAAGGAACTGGAAATGCCAGTCAGTCACAGGGAAAGGGAAGGATGGGCAGCACACTCGTTAGCTAGATACTGTGAGAAAGAAAAGCTGAGAGGTTAGGTTCTCACCAGTTCATCACCAATATGAATCAACATAGCTCGAGAAGAGTCAATTGAGATCGGGTAGCTGAGATTGAGGCTGACTGAAAACAGGCCGAATTATTTTTTGAGTTATGAAAGAAAAAACATACAACCAATTCTCAAGAGAAAAGACCTGCTTTACGTGATAAAATTCTGGCTTTCTCTGGAACAGGCTAGAAACCCCACCTATTACATTAGTACGTCAAGTCACATTTCCTTGGTGTTTTATAATTATCGCTTATTTACACCTGCAAACTCTTTATTGCTATATCCTCTGAACAGAGAGGGTACAAGAAAAGCTCTAAGAATTCCTGCAGAAATAACACGAAGCTACATGTATCACAATACATTTGCAAGCACAAAGTTCCAGCCCACAGGTCAGTACAAATACAGAACACAAGGATATCGAGCAAATAAGGAAAGAACAGCATTACACTTACAGACACGCAAGCTACTGCAGTAGGTTTTGTCCTGAGCTTCCTCTTCCTCAGAGTGCTACAGTCCTTCACTTAGCCAAGTACCAAGGACAAAAAACCTTCTAGAATCAAGGGAAATAAGGGAAACTATGTCTCCTTTGCTTACATCTTCCTTTTTTCAGAGTCCTTTTCAATTAAGAGCTAATACAGCATGACCATAAAAATGACCACAGACCCATAGAAGATCCCCTTCGCTTTGGAAACAGCCTTTAAAATGTTCAGTAATTTCTGTCAGAGTGTTCAGAACCATTTAAAAACCTTTGGAAAAGATTCAAACCCTGTGCTTGAAATAGAGAATTATTTCTGTAATCGAAGAAAGAATAGCAATACACAAGTACTGTAGTAGCCCACAGACTCCTGGAGATTAAACAATCAGCCTTCTTGTCAACTTAAAATACAAATTTGGGCTGCTTTTTTTTTTTTTTTTTTTGCATTTGTTGGTTTCAAGGTGATATCTTATTATTTAATAAGATACAATTAGAGCATTTTGCATGGGAAGTTCCAAGTCCCTAGAAAGCCCTGTGTAGGAGCTGATGAAAACCCTCCCAAAGAGTTTCATTCATGGAGAGGGTAAATGAAATGGTAGCCTTCCTGCCTGCCCATCAGTAGAGTGACACACTACAGAATAAATACACCTACTGGTGCTACATGATGATGTACTTGTGTACCTGCAGGCATACAGCAGTTCTTTTAAAGACACTTATTTCTAGCTACCTATCCTCCCTTGCTAAGACGGTTAGGCTGTTGCTTCACAGAACAAGAAAAAGCCATGTATAAAAAGCAAGATATTTAAACACAATGGCCCACATAGCAAAAAATGTCAACCACAGTAGCAAAATAGGTCTCTGAGGATGAGTAGCAACAAGATGACATTATTGGGGCATCCATCTGGCCCTTCAAAATCTTCAGATGCTTTTCTGAATTTCCTTTGTCAGAAAAGACCTTTGAGTTTTGCTCTCAAACATGATTTCAGCCATTCTCTCAAGTCTGTTTCATCTCTTCCATTGCATTGTAGGTATATAGCTAAATATATGATGAAGCAGAAACTGAACTTCTGCAAAATCCAAAAATTATTTAGGGTCAATTCCTACCCAATTTGGGCTTTTTTTTTTTTTTTTTTTTTTTGGTGTAAATTGGCATATCCAGCTCTAAGCAAATCACAAAGCTTAGTCTGTCTTTTGTGGGTGTCTCTCATTAATAGTTTTTATCTTTCTAGTGAAAATTCTTGCTTTCTTGGGTAGCTCACTGCAGCCTTCGTCTCTAATTTGGCATGCAATCTGGTTTTGCATATATAAACAGTTCCCATTGACCTTAACTGAAGCCTTATTTGCAGAACCAAAGATGAAACGCAGCTATTAGGGCCTTGCTGTTTTCATTGGTTATGCTCATTCACGGCTCATTGTCTGCAAGGCTGCTCTTGCATGATAGTGCTAATTCAGGGGATCGAAGTCCTGCATCATTGTGGTGTAAGCTCATTTCACGCCGCAGTTCATAAGAGACTAATGCATTGCCTTCACACCCAGGAATACAGCCCAGAATATGGAATCCACAAACAAGGCATTTCTTCAGAAATTCAAAGCTTGTCCAGTGCTACTGTTCTATACAGCTTTTTACTCTGTAACATATCCTTGCAACACATAGGGACAAATATTTGAAAAGTTTACAGGGCTGTATATGATTGCAAATTCATTGGCTGTGAAGTTTTCTGCCTTTTCTTCATTAAACAGAAAAATTAGAGAGAGAAGCACAGCAGAAGTAATTAACACAAAGGGCCTCATACTGATAGTAGTATAAAGCCACACCAAGATAGCTGTGGAAAAGTAATTCACGGATCCACCATCAATCAAAGCCTATAGGAGGGAAGAGGGCAAAATAATAGCACAGTAAGGATAAATTACCACAAAGGTATGAAAAACAGGTACAGGAAAAAATCATGATCCAGAAGACTTGCTTCCACCACAGGATATGTAATTGAGCTGAGTCCTTAGTGTGCTGCAGTCAACAATAGACAGTGCAACTCGGCTTGGTCTTTTATCATTACTTTTTGCACAGTGTTCTGATCTGATTTTCTCTCTCTCAAACTGGCAAGAAAAACTATTCAAAGCTAACCACTACTTTTTAGGGGAACATTTTCCTCCATGCTTTAGAAACTTATAAGCATGTACAAATAGCATCTTCTCAAAGGTGCTGAAAAGTGCAAGGACAAGATATTCACAACCGTCACCTCACTTTAGATGACGGAGTGGAACTATTGAAAGGACAACTCCTTCTAGTAATGCCTCCATGGCTACAACATCAGTACAAAAACGCAACTACATTTCTATTATAACAAGAAGGCCCTACAAGTTGTCTGTTTCTTTTGAACTCCGGACTAATTTGCTGCCATTAAAATTCAAATGCGGGTAATTTTATATGCAACGGAAATTTTGTGTGTGTGTGGGTTTTTTTTTTTCTTTTTTTTTTTTTTTTTGGTCACTAAGTATTCTTTGGCCAGCTTACTGTCCCCTCACAGTCTTCCCAACATAACTTCACTTGCCTAGATACTCACCAGTATGCATCATCGCTCCATAAGAGCAAGACCTCTCTTTGGAAAGAAATCGTACTGGTCAGCCTATCTGGGTCAATGAGTTTCATACATCCAAATGTCTTATGGGGTTAAAAGAAAACTTGCTCTACCTTCCAGGAGAGATTTATGCACCCACTGCCAGATAGCCCTAAAATACACACACATATGTACACACAGTACTATATATATACACACACACACACACACACACATATGTACACATACTGTTCCCTACAAACTTGCCTTGCTTTTATCCTTTGCCCATCACAGCTACTTTTACAGACTGAGTCATGCAAATATTCTGTTTGGAGATTGCATAACATAAAAAAAAGAAAAAAGGCCGAGCTAAAAAGCAACATCTACTCCTGCAGGAAACGCTCTAATTCCCAGGACACTCTCTAACCTTTGACTATCATGCAAAACTTCAAGGACATGATACAGTGTTGCAGGAGAACTTCAGAAAAGCTGAGACTCCCTGACCTGTACTTAAGCTACTCTGACAGAAGTCAATTCAAGTGAAAAATCATCACAAGGCCCAAAAACATATCCAAACACTATGGGACACACTCTAAGCTCCTGCTGAAGTAACTAACAGCCTTTAGTTACAAGAAGAAATGTCATCAGCTAACACAAACAATCCCCACTTCACCAGTTTGGTTAATAAAAGACATTGTCTCTCTATGCTGCTGCTTTCTTTATCTTTAGGTTATCATGCCTACAACAAACATTCACTAGACTCTCTAAAGCCTACTGAGAGAGATTATTTAGATTCTTACACTGGCAAGAGTCAGTCATAGAGTGAATCAGTAGTTTAATTCATCACTTTATCCTGGGGCTTTACAACATACGTGGCCCATAACATAGTGCTCTCAGAGCTGGTTCAGAAAGTTTAAGTCTCATGACCTTGTTTTATTTGTTATGCTACTGCTGTAGGACAGTAATTCGCAGAACATTACTTTGCTGAAGATGTCAACCTACACTGCCTAAATTGTCTATCTCCTGTCTAACATTGATGGCCTCTAAAATCCAGAACTCTCACAAGAACTGTTTTAAAAAAAAAAAAAAAAAAAAAAAGAGGGGGGCATGGAAATATCCACCAACTTTTTCAAGTACTACATAGCATTGCCTTCTTGCTTTTGAAAAGAGCAGATCACACTTCTGAGTGCACCGAAGGAATACTGCTGTATTTTGAGATGCTCTCCATTACATGGGATTGGTTTTCAGGCTGCTTTCAAAAGAAGGGAAGGGGCCTAAAATGGAAAGGCAATATGAAAAGAAGTGTAAAAGTCATAATAGAGAAAAGTAGAAAGGTATCTAATAGGAGAACCAGAACCAGAAAATACAAAATGTATTAGAACTCTAAAAGGTAAATTAGAAAAGAATCTAAGGAGGAAACTGGAAAAGAGAAACACAGGAGAGGAGACAAAGAAATGAAGAAAGGAAAGAGCAATTTAGGGTTAGTAAAATATTGACAAAGGGTTCATTTTTTATTATCAGTAAGTTATAAGAAAATGCAAATGAACTGGAATGTATAAATGAAACCAAATACACATGCAAAATAGCAGCTGTCTGGTAAAACACAAACAATGCTCTCAGCGCCTCAGGTAGCAAGAGCTGGGAGGGATATAGCTCCTGCTCAACTTGCACACAAACTACACTACCTGTATCTTACACCGATACATTATTTCTTGAGCTGTTTTACCCCAGGCAGAAACCTGCTACATAAAGACAAATGATTCTGTTTGAATATTTTACTACTGAAATAGAAGCCTTTGGGGGGCTTTCCATAACATTCAAGTTCAAATCTTAATTTCAAATTTATTCTGGCCTTGATTCAAGTGCAGTGCTGCAGCATTTGCAAAGCTATCACACATTAGCAATGACACAGCTTCTGCCTACAGAGTCTCTGAGGGGGGAAGAACATTTATTTCATGTAATAAACTACAGTCTCCCCAGAACCCATCTCTCACGCTTCCTTCTCTATGTGCAAGTGAAAAAGGGTGAGGAAGAGGATATCAGGCCAACTTCATCAGGAAGATGAAGATTTCTTTCAATCTCCTTTCACAAACTTCTTACTGCAATAAATTTTTATCTTGGTGACATCCTGTTTTTTCCTTCTTTGCAGAGATATATGCGATACACAGCTACAGGGCCTGCATGTGGACTTTGGCACTTGATTGCTCTCTTTCTAACTCCATGATGTACATCTCCTGTGTTCAGAACACTGATGATCCCCCAGTGATTGCCAAGTACTAATCTCCAATGCAGGAACAGTTACAGTGGTGAGCAGGACCTGGAGCTCCCTGAGCACGCTTCTCTTTCTCATGGCTTTAGTCTTAATCTTACCAGGCATGGTCTCCAAATTGCAGATGATGTCCTATGAAAGACCACTTCCATCTGAGGAACACAGAAGGAGAAATCACTGCTTCCATCTCAACCAAACCCACCAAATGTTTTCCATTCAATTCATTTCTGTCCCATGATGTTTCTAATCATAGATGCTCAGGGCCCATAACCTGGGAGTATCTCCTCGATAAGCCACATCAATACGAAATCCATTTATTTTCGCAACTACAATTTTTCACGGGATATTTACATAAAGATAGAATCTTTCCTCCTGTTACCCTAAGAGACTGTTTGCTCTGCTCCATCTGCATTTTACGACTTGTCTGAGGAATCCCAAGGTGGCACTGAATACAGCACCAAAACCAAAAGTTTAAGTCTTACAGAGCTGGGGAGAAGAAAGACTAAACAGCAGAAGCAACCAAATTCTTTGGTAAAGTTCTTTCATTCAATACAGGAAAACAAAGAAGGAAATCTATTCAGTAGATACAGATCTGATTCCAGAAAGTAACATTTCTCAGGATTTGCCTGGAGGTTAATACCACTGCTTAAATTTCAAGTTAGTTTTTAGAATGCTGTCAGTAGGAGACCTGACTGGAAAGGTTTAATATTTTCAGAGCTTTTCTTTGCAAAAAAATTCTCCATGTAAAACTGAGACCTTTTGTAGAGTTTCACTATTAGAGAAACATGCGCATCCTAAAAGAGTTTATAAGAGTAGGTGATGTTATTTGGATTGGAAGGGACCAGGGTCAAGTTCCTACTTTTGTCTTCGATCTTCTGGAAGAATTGACAAGACTCCTGGCTGCTCTGGGGTAGGTTCTAGACCTTCCCCCCTCCCCCAGACTTCCTCATGAAGTACATCAAATATAAGGAACCTGTTGAAAGCTCCATAAAACCCAAGACATTCCTATGAAAGCTCTCCTGACCCACTCTAATCATTGTCACCTTAGATCTGGTCTGACTGACAATTAACAATTTTCATATTTACCATAACTTAACGACACAGTATGAATGATCCAATGAAAAGAATCCCAATTGCTAATTATATTAAAGCACAATAAAATCCCCTATCAAACACATTCTCTGAATCACTGATGCAGTCAACTGCAAGATGCATCTGAGCTGTAAAAAGGAATTTGTTAATGCAATGGGATTCCAAGTCTTGAAAAAAAAACTAGCATCAGCAGGAAGAACCTCCCAAGCTAAATCCCAACTTAGAAGAACCTTGGATCTTAAGTAAACATTTTGCCAACAATTAGTTGAATTCAAAGGAGCAGAAATACTTAATGCATGGAACTCTAATCATTTTTCTGACTCTTAATAGCACAGAAGACTGTTCAAAGGGTTTTCTGATTGCCATAAACTCAACCAAGTAATTCAGTAGTTTAATTTTCACAAGCCCCATAACTGTAACATTCATGAATATACAGTTCCCATTTTCTCCTTGGCCATTCAAAGCAGCTCCAGATTTCATTAGCAAGCTGAAGCACTGGAATACACTGAGAGAAATATACTCAGTTCAAAATGACAAATCTTTGTCAAAAGCAACTGCAGTTCCTGTCTACTGCCTCTCCCTACCTATTAAGCTTATTGCTCTGATGTTACTCAAGGAGAAATTCTGTCTCTGCAGACACCGTCCCAAACTCTAAGATGGTCGTACTTGGAAATATGCCTAGTGAATATATTAAATCCACATGTACATCACTCATTAAGAAACTTCACCAAGCCAGAGTTTATGTTTCTTTACACATTCTTCCTTGTAACAAACCTGTTCTAGAAAATCAAAATGTAAATAAAGATGTGCAACTACCAACATTAGCAGTGATTGAGAAAAAATAGAAAAATGAGAGGCCTTCCCCCCTATTTGCCTCCAGCAGACTTAACCACATAAAAAGGAACCTGTCGTGTTTCTAATAGTTCAGATGCGCTCATAGGGAGGTCTGCTTATGGGTTCTTGCACATGGGTGCTTTTTATCATAAAATGATAAAAACATACAAAACTACCTTTACTAATTCTAGGTTTGACAGTTTGATTAAAATGTAACATAAAACAGCTTTTTAAATATATATATTTTTAATTAGGATCCAGTTTCCCATTCTTCTGCACAAAAGATGCTTGGATTTTATAAAAGTATATGTTGACTTTCAGGTAATTGCTTATTTACCAGTACCAGAAGCAGAGAAAATCTTACATATATCTCCATGAAGTTGATATGGAAGTCTTTCCATTGACTCCAGGTAACTTTGGCTTAAAACTTAAACAACATTGGATGCATTTTTCTGTAGAGCATAGGATTCCCTCTGCCTGTCTTTAAGCCATGAAGATAAGCATTTCAGTATCAGTCTTGCACACTTTCAAATTCAGTACTGGTGAAGCAAGATAATGCATTCACCTAGATATTCTCAAAACCATTTTCAACTTCAGATTGAAATATCTCAGTTGGTCTCATTCTTTCAATGAAAAAGAAGTCAAAGATATTTGCAAAAATGGCTGCCTTCCTCAGGCGAGCAGAAATGGGAAATGACCCACATGGCAGATGAAGAGGGAGGCATGTTAGCATGGTTATGTGGAGGCCTATGCTTAAGCCCAGTTTCAGGCAGAGCTGTGAGCCGCGAAACTCTGCCCAATACCTGCACCTTGTAACAGGCTTGTCTGAGGCAGCAGCAGACGCAGTATCACACTTTTCTAAGTTTCAGCTTCACCCACACATTTTTCAAAAGGAGTGAAACTAAGTGCTTTACTGATGTAATACATGAGAAATCCAATACGGTATTGAAAGATGGCTATTATTGAAGATCCTGGCAGTCCAAGTAGACATTTTTCAGAAATGAATCCTGAATCTGCTCATCCCCTGCCCCTTTATTCTTTAAACACCCATTGATTGAGACCATGATGTGCCTCCTCAAGCACAAAGGGTTAATTACCATGTACCACTATTACTTAAAATAATTCCAGCAGAAAAGGTAGCTGTGATAGCCTATTGTACACTTAATTTCAAGAAGTCTATGTACGTTTTCTTTAGAAACCATAGCAATTCTAATGTTCCCGGCAAACAAAGAAATAATTACCCCTGCAGTCATTGGAATAAACGATGTGCACATCATGAAAAAAAAACTAGAAAAGTATCCACTTCAGCATACTTTGACTGCAACAAACTCTCCAAACTTAACATATAGTCAAATCTCAGCACTGAAACTTGGCAATCCTTTCTCTCTCCCTCTTTCTTTCATTTTATTCATTCTTTGCTAAAATGTAGCTATGATTTCTTAGAAAAAGCAAGGCCTTGTAAGTACATATAGGCATCTCAGTAAATTCTAGGACTCAAAGACATGTAAAGGAAGATACAAAAGGAAGCTAGAAAAATAGAGAAAATAGAGGAAAAGTTAAAAGAGTGAAATTTGCTGAAATAAACCTCTCCACATAGTTTCCATAAAACTGTTAATTGCTGGGTAGCTTGGAAAGCACTCCTGCACAAGCACGGAAACAAGAAAACCTCTTAACCATGGGATTAATTCTAAGTAAATTCACAAATCCCACAGGTGAGTTCACAGCAGACAGGTTTATACCTATGTTGTGGTGGGACACATGACTACACAACCTGGAAAGCAATGATAATAGTAACTATAGTAATAAATAATCATGCTCAGACTTTTCTTGTTTTATTCTCTTGCTCCCCAAACTTAGCAATGCTGGAGAAAATGAACATTTAGTGCTCCATTCATTCACTTGCAGTGATTCCTCCAGCCAAATCAAGAAATACACACTGAGAAGATCCATAATACAGTTCAATCTCCCCTAGAAATGCCAACAGCACAAAGCTATGAGTCAGCAGAGAGAGCCCGATACATACTGCTGAAATTTAATGGAAGACCAGACCTCTTCTGCCACTTTGCTTGTTCAGCCAATGCCACTCCGACGAGTACTTCTCCCAGTTTTATCTCAAATGACCTTCTTAGCTGAGGATGGAGAACCACCATTCCACCATGATGGCAAAATTGCCCTACATAAGTAATAACAATATGAAATAACAAACTGCTCCTTGGTCCCAATAGGATCGGATGGCGGTGATGGTCAAATATGCTTTGCTCATATACAAGAACATGGGTCAAGCAGACTGTTACCACTGAAGTCACTGGTAAGTTCAAATGCAACACACACACACAGCTTTTTGTAGAAAGAAGAAATAGGCTTGCAGAAACGAACATCAATAATAATAGAAATACATTTTTTTTCCTTTGGGGAAACAACTGTACGAAAGTGATCGACCTTCTATAAACTTTTTTCTTCCCTTAGTGTCCAAATGCAAAAGGATGGACAATCTAACAAGATGGCTAGCAGAGGGAACAGGAAATAATACAGCTTATTGTATTCCAGATTAGCTATGCTTTCACAAAAGGAGTGCTCCAGCATGCTGAACAAAATGCCATTCCCTTGTGGGTTGGATATGAGAAATTACCTCCTCAGGTTTTAATTTTAAACTTTAGTTTATGAAACAAGTAATCTCTGCTCCTGCCAGCGGAGCCAGCAAAGCAGGAATGCTTATGAGCTTTCAGAAATGCATTTTTTTAAAGGAGAAAAGTCATCAGCGTCAGCTCTTTCCATTGTTCACGCAGTTATCCACTTGGTGATGCTCCAGAAAGGAACTGGCATAAGAAATTTTACAATCTATTTTGCTTAAATCAGAGATTTTGCTTTTTTATTATTCTATGGTGAATTGGGACTTTTCACAGGGGGAGGGAACAAAGCAGAAGTCAGGGTAACATAGACAATGCACAGAACAGACTACGTTTAATATATTGTGCCTCATTTCTTTACTGCTTAGATTGTTAACTCAAATATAACTCAAAGTATTCAAGACAGCATATCAAAATTCAAAGAATTAGGCAGTTGCAGACAAGATAAATCTGTCTTTTTTTCTGGGGCAAAATAGCAGCTAGATAATGAACTCTTTTAAAAAATGGATTATCCTTCTTTCCCCAAAACACCAAAAAAATCTGAAGTCTCAATAAAATTTTCCAATTCCCTTTAAATGTTACCTCTTTTACTTTTCCCCCCCATTTCTGAAAAATTCCCTTAATGTTTAAAATGCATCACTGAGATCATTTTAACTGCACCAGCTGAAGCTATAAACTGTTGCAGAGGAGTCTTTACTAAATAGATGCTGGAAAGCAAGTGCTACAGATCCAAGCCATTGATAATGCGTCTTGTCTGAATGGTTTGGAGTTTAAGCCGAGGTTTCAGCATACCCTAGCAGGTTAGTCAAATCAACTCAAATTGCAGTTTGGGCTGCTAGACTGACATGGCTTCAAGACACTCATCTACTCTGTATCACAGTAGGGTTGATAGCCTTTGGCAGCAGCACAGCACAGCCATTTGATAGACAAACTCATGCCTGAGGCCATCTCCAGCTTGGTTTAACTGGTTTTGGAAGTGAATGGAGAAAAACCAAATCAAAGCTGAGTTAATTATGTGCAAAAGCCTCCACAAAAGGTTTAATGTTAAGTAACTATTCCACTCCATAAATTAATTCAGATTATTCCTTTTGCTTGTGCCCTCCCCACATGAAGAAGCCCAGTATAATTTAACCACCATATCTTCCCCCACCCCAGACATTTAAGAATACGTGGTTTAGAAACACAGGTAATTCCTTCAACGTCAGTAATCACGTGCCTAGAAGTGTTCACCTCCAACAGCTTGACTGAATTAGGTCTTATTTGCTATACCTTTCTCCTCCCGTTGGCAACAGTAATTTCTACATTAGTATTCCAAGAAGCTAAGTACAGTTCTGATGCTGTGTATGTAAATGTTCCACTCTAGGGAACACTATTCACATCTTTATTGTTATCAGTATAGTCAAAAACCTGACCTTCTAAGAGAAATGCTCTAGTCAAAACAGAAATTATGGTTTCATGCAGAGATTACTAGAAGAGAGCCTTTGGTCTGTGATGCGAGGTCGCCAATTTGACCCTTACAGTCTTCCCTCCCACCCTACAATCTCCAGGAAAACGCTGGAACACAGATACTGTTTTAACCAGTTTTCAAACTAAGTAACAGCCAGCCTTATGGCAGCTGCTGTGTTGTGAGGATATAACCTTCCTTAAACTGTTACATTAACAAGATCTGTTAGAAAGGGGAGGAAGTACGTGCACTTTGTGCAGCATTACATCAGAAGTACCAAAGTGTCTTCAGATTCTTCTGTTTTCACAAAGCAAGTGGTTGTCAAATACTCACACCTTTAAAATGCATCTACTATAGATGAGGAGTGTAAACACAGAAAACTTTCTAAATGCCTGATCAGGTTTTTAAGGAAAGACAAAATAATCTGTACAAACTCTGCTGGAAGACACATTATTTTGACCAGTCCTGAAGCACATGCTAGTATTCTAACAGGTCTTTCAGTCACCCATACGCCTCATCAGCCAGACTTCATGTGCTTTTAAACGCAACTCCATCTGACTGGATTGGTGCTTCTGCTACACTGACTTCCCTGGAGCCTAAGTTTCTGAAAGCACAGGCTGAACTTGCAACTGTAAAGTTAGTATATTATGAAGCCATCTGTGCAGTCTCATAGCAACTGTTCATCTAAATGTCTTCAAAATGCAACAGTGGGGGATCTTTTCACCTTTACTCAGCAGGTTATAGCACTTCACCCCCAAGCTGGCCCAGATGTATTGGATATTAAACGAATTACTTTTATTTTCATTTTAGAGTAAGAATTAATAAAAACCATTGTTTGCAATGGATCAGCTCACTCATCTGTTAGCTGCTGTGGTGTGGCACTTGCTGCGTGGCTCCATCTAGTCATTCCTTAACACTGCGCTACTAAAGGCCTGTAAATCCCCAAGGAATCTTCAAGCGACAGGCCACTTTGCTCATCTTGAGTGAATTTTCAGTCTGCACTGGAAAATGTCTGTATTGCTGCTTGTCACCTTCTCTCCCCTCTCTTTCTTTCTCTTTCTCTCTCTCTGTCCCTCCCAACTTCCAAAGTTGACCTTGTTAATGTGCTATTCAAAAAAGAAAACTTTCATAATAAGCCACTGTTCCACTGAATGACATCTCTGTTCTCTCCCCTTAGTGCTTGAACAATTTTACTCTCATGTACATACTTATCTTCCTATTGCCCACAGTGGTGTGTTTATCTGGGTGTTCAATGCATGTATAATGATGTCAGTTATCCAGCCTGTCAAAGTTATTCCAGTGATACAGGTCAGTGGCTCTCCTACTCCTCCTTTTCACTGGTTGCTATAAACTCACCCCAGAGACTATTAGCTGGAGTACAGCAAAGGTAAATCAGGCAGCAACTACACCAGAAACTAAGCAAAGAAAAAAAAAAAGGGGGGGGGGGGGTGCTGGCAAAGCAGTTCATCTCATTACAAGCTGGTGATTAGTTTCACTGTGACACCACATTTTACTAAGTATTTTATTGATGAACTTTCACTCCATTTATCTTAGCTTCTGGTTATACTCTTCCTCTCAACCTCAGAGTTTGCGCAGCTTCCCTGGTGCTGCTTTTAGCTGGGGGGTAGAAGGTAGGAAAGCAGTGCATTGCTGCAGTGCAACTAGAGATAAATTGGTTATCCACCTGAAACACTAGAAATCTGCGATTTAAGCACCAGCAAAAGGGTCCCATGTCTAATTCCAGAATCCCTTCTTTATCTAGAAAGACAGTAGGCTGCAGGAGTGTTTTGCAGGAGTTGGGTAATAAAAACAAGAAAATTGGGCTACAAAGGTATGAAGAATAGAGTTTGCAGAGTTATGTGGGATGTGGAAAACATCCAGGTAGCATTTACTTCATTTACATGATATTTACCAACACCTCATGGAGCTTAGAAGTGGACAGTGTCCTGCTCCAGCAATAGAGGTAACTACCAGTGAAGACAGAAAGGACCATATGTCAGTGATATAGACTGAAAGGGGGATACGTAAGGTAAGAAGCCCAGTTTGAGTGCTAGCAGCCACTGAGAATTCCAGCTACAGCCCAGTGCTCATCTGTCAACAGCTTAACAACAACTACCCATTCCAGATACAAATAACCCATCCAGCTAGCTGAAGAAGCATCTCATTTTGCAACTAAACTGCAGGCCCTCCTGCGCTCCCCCTGCCAGAGGAGGCTGAAGAACAAAGAGGCAGAGCACTAGTGCTCTGATTGCTCCTGACCCTCTCAGAAGTCCTTCTTTCAAAGGGTTCCAAAGAATTTCCTCTGCAGATGAAATCTGTCTCTTGGCTAACTAGGCACAGTAGCTCTGACCCTGTGCTTTCTGACAAAATCAAGCAAATCCTTGCTTTCCACTGAAGACAGACATAGGACCATCTTGCACTCAACAGCCTAACAAAGAGGTGAGGAAGTAAAATAGACCAGCAGTACAGAAAAGTTTGTAATGAAAATCTCCAAACACTGGAGTCTTTAATCCCTCTGATCTTCCTGTGGATATAAGCTACACCGTGATGAGAAATAAATAGCACTCTCCTCAGCAAGGCAGTTCCAATACTCTCCCAGCTACTCACAATTCACTTTTCCATCTGAAGAGAAACAACCTGTAACAGTGAAAAGCTAAAAAAACCATGCAAGAATCCATTTCTAGTAACCATATCATCATAGTTGCAAAAAGAGCATGTGAACTTACAGCATAGTCCACTGACCCTCACTTCCCATTCAGGTGCCCAGTATAGTTAATACTTAGAGCTTGTTTCATATCAGGTCTAAAGGTCCCAGCCAAAAGCAGAGCCTATATGTGCTCAACACTGAAAACACCTAGACAGATGTGCCAGTCAAGCACGATCCCCCTCAGCAAGAATGGTTCACTTGATCAGAGGGGTTAATGCACACCAGCTACTCGAGCCACACAGTATGCAAGGGAGCAAAGTGGCTGTCATCCACACCTGGTCATCTTTAACTGCTCAGGCTATGTGATTAGTAGCCATTCACAGGTGGGTGGCTGCTTAATGCTGAGGCCATACTCTGGCCAACTTATCCTAAAAGTTCTTTCATGCTCCAAAGTTTTTGAAAATTTAAGTAGACAAAGACACAAAAAAAAAAAAAAAAAAAAAAAGAGAGAGAGAGAGAGGGAGATGTTATCCCCTTTATACCAGTAAGAGACAGGAAAAGTGATGTGATGTCTCATGATCACATCACAAAGTCCTTCACAGTTGATTCCAGATTTCTGGTGACCCCAAGCCTGTGTCCCGCAGCATGAGACCCTTCTTCCCTCCCAGTGAGCTTTGTCCTATCAATTATAGCAAGTCACTGCAATTCCACATAACAGGTAGAGTGCATGTGATAGATGCAACAGAAAGAGTCATTAGGTTTCTGGAAGTCACCTGGCACAGAACTCAAGACTATATAAATAATGCACACTTAGGTAATTTCCCTTAACCTAATAAATCCTTTCCACAAGAGAAAGTGCAAATATGTAACCAGCAAAATGAGTCAGAATGTGCCAAAAAAACGGCATTTGTTTTTCTTAGACTAAGATACCTGAGGAATGTTTACAGCTGATTCTAGACCCTGGCTATCCCGCTGCCTTGGTGCAGTGCTATTACCCAAGCTACTTTGGTTCTCCTGGATACCTCAGGATCAATGAAATTACTCACTTTCCAGTCAATAGTAACAGGAAGCACATCATGATGTCATTTCCCAATTCATGGGAAGAAATGTGTTTTCCTTCTCTTGTACTGTAATCTTGTAAGGTCCAGGCAAGCAGTGACACCTGATGCTATAATCTAATCATAGGTAAGACAAACAGAGCCAGTCTCAAAGGCAAGATCACCTTAAGATGACAATCTGTTTCCAATTCCTGTTCAGATTCAACACGTGCATTTTCATTTCCCCACCCAGAGTAAGATGCCACAGGGAGAGAGAAAAAAAAAAATTAAAAAAACAAGTGTCCCACATGGTGTACGAATGTAGGTATTGGAGCCTTGGCCACATTCGCACCTAAACTAAAAGAAGTAACAGCAAAATAACGTCTGCCATGTTTGAGAAACTACGGCATAAGGTGTAGGTAAGGATGTGATCTTTGGACTTTGGTCAGACATAAGGGTCTGGAAGCATAAGCAATGATGGCATTTTCAAAACTGAAGGTTTTGACTTCCATGTCCTACAGTGTGCAGGATAGATGCGTAAGTATGTAAGATACCGGTTTATGACATGCAATGTACTAGAAAAGGCAACTTTACTAGATCCTGTAGGGACTACAGGGACATACAGGGTAGCAGAAACAGGTCAAGGATGAGAAGTTCTCTCTACATCTGGAGCTATGAAAGGGATTACAGCCCTGTATTTTGGGATGGGCTCAAGGTTTCCATGTCCCCAAAGTTAAAATAATTCACCCTGAGAAAAAGTTCAGAGACATCACTCCCATTTTCCTTCCCTGGTCTAACAGAGAAAGCAGATCAAAGCAGTTCCTTCGTCCGCTGCGACCATTCCTCGCACTACTATTTTGTAAGGAAACAACATGCCCCATGGGCCTTCACTTACAGAAACAACAGAAATCGTTACCAATGACAATTACAGGATGCTTCAAACTACTCAGGAACAAAGATATACAGGTAATAACTAAAACCTAACCCCCTACACCTAGTGTCTCTGGTCTTTTGTCAGAACATGCATTGCAATATTTTTTTCCTAAGCTTGCATTGCTGACTGGGACAGTAAGAAAGCCATTTGGACTAACAGTTTCTCTCGAAACCAAAAATCCCATTAACACTCATGCAAAATGGCCAAGTGACAACCAAAACTGGAGCACAGTAGTTATACCATACGCTTTCTTGTATGATCTCCTGTGAACAAGGACGATGTTACAGACATCATGAAAAGCAGAGTGCTAGGTGGTTACACAGGCCCCTGCCAAGAGTGCAGCCAAGCAGTAGGTGATGATCTATTGTGAAAAAATTAGATAAAGTTTTATGGAGGCCTGCCCCAGAGCAAAGCCTTTCCAAAGCCCAGACAAGAGAGAAAGCATATACCATGTCCACACTAACTCTGGGGAAAATGACACTGTGCTAATGGGTTTTGCTGAATTCAAATGAAAGGGCAGGATAAATCTGCTGAAAGGAAAAGTTACTCTACTCTGCCCTGATAAGGGCTTAGTTATTTAAACACACATCAGAAGAACAACCACCGAGCTCTTGAATTGCCTTTTTGGAAGTAAGTTGAAGAAGCTGTGATTTACAGAGCTCCTGAAATTTGCTTGCTTGGGGTGCCTTTTTTTTTTAAGATAATAAAAATTTAGTTTAATAAGTTGTGATGAAATAACATTTTCTTTTTTTCTGAATCTGGTATTACTTGACTTTTTTTGGCTTTTTGATTTCTTTGATCATATTTATCTCTTGCTTCCAAAACAATTACAGTCATACCTTATACTTTACACTGTCTTGTCTTGCAGCTCAGTATTTATAGCCTCTGTAGCCTAACCTTTTATACCAACAACTATTGAACTGTCTCTCTACCCTTTACTTGACTGTATTACATGCAGTGGGAACAGGGTAGACCCCAGAGATACTATATGCTCAGTGAAAAAACAAACAAACAAAAACCTCCCAGCCTTTTTAATTCTCATGGGCCTCATTTCACCTCTTATGTTACCTGCAAATACTTGGACATTTCTTTATTTTTGACTCAATACTGCATTAAGTCAGCCCCCTGATTTCCCCCCCCCAAATAATTATAGTCTAATGAGTCTAATACACAGATATCTACAGAGCATATTGATGTACCTCATATAAAGAAATGGTTTCTACAAAGCTGGTTTTCTGCCAGTTTCTTTCTCTGAAGTGAGCACCACTGTATATATACAACAGTATATTGCCTTGGGGGGGAGGGTCAGGGAAAGGGGGTAGCTATTCATTAGGTCAGATGTATCATCAAACTGCATCTTACATCATAGTTTTACTGTAGAGGACATAAGGTTTCAGGAGGACTCTGCTGAGTCTCCTGGAGAGATTCCTGTAACTGAAACATTAGGTTTGAGCATGGCAGCTCAGAAAATGACCTTCCTATTGTTCTAAGTGTCACAGTCCCGTGAAAGATATAAAGTGGAAGAAAAGGTGCTCTGAAAAGTATGAGCATTTCAGTGATAAGATCTTGCTTATCGATAACCCACAGACTGCAACTGCCTGATTTCAAATGCCACTTGTACTAGCAGGAACAGGAAATAAATGGGATCTAATGGTCTCATAACATTGTATTTACACATAAGGCTTGGATGGAGAAATAACTCAATGGGGTTTTCTTTCTAATCTACATATGAACTTCGATTAACTAAATGAAAATCTTAAATATAAGCTTCCCTAAGCAAGCTTGGAAATGGTTGACATTGGAAACTATCCATAGAGCCACTGTTGCTAATGCATTACAAGACAAAGCACTGGCGACAGAGGGTGTCAACATAAAACATACCTCAAAGCCATTTGCACAACGAAAGCATTAGATGTGTTTTATGGAGTTTGGTTTTCTCCCTGCTCTCATGAATTGCAGCTATTCCTCTGCTGAATGGCTTCCACTTCAGAAAATCATTTAAGTGGTCCCTTCTGAGTAAGCCAAACTACAATCAGGCCAAAATATTTTCCCTTAGGCATTTCTCCTTTCTCCTCCTCTCTTTCTTCCCTCTCACTCTTTTCCTTACCTCTCATTACATAAAAAAAACATTTTGTATTTAATTATTATAGAAGTTACCTTGGAAAACTGCTAGATGGTGCTAGAATATATACATATGCCATATTATGTTAATACAGTGCTTTAAGCTACAGTCCTCTTAAGCCGAGATTGAGCCTTCTAAAGTATTTACCTTCCTCTGCTTGTTACATATAAGCGACCAAGTAGTGTCCAGGGTGGTGGAGTCAGATTCCCTTATACACTGCGGAAAAAGTACAAAGATTCAGCTGTAATCACACCAGGGCCCAGACCAAACAGATGGACTTACGCTTATTCTATTTCATAGGAGTATGCAGGTCACTACACTACGCACATAAAAACAGGAACAAATGGATAACTATCAAGACCAGTGAATATGGATGCCTACCTATGCCTATCTTGAGCTGTCGATATAAAAAAACATTGCTGGCCGGCCCCGACGACAGCGTGCGCTACCTCTCCAGCTCGACAGGCCTCTCGAGCGATGCCACCATCCGTATCCATGGCACTGGCTCCCGGGAGGCATCGACGCCTCTCGATTTCCATTGCCGGGGGCAGGCATCGATATCGAGAGGCAGGCACAACTATCGATGCCTATCGAGAGCTCTCGATCTCGACGGGCATTTTAGCTTTTGCGACGGGGCCAATCCTATCCTAATTAGGCATCGAAGGAGTCTCGACATCGATACCTCTCGATATCGAGGGCCATCGAAGCCTGTCCAATTCCGCACCTATCGATAGGCCTCGATATCCATCGGCATCGATAATATCGATGCCGATGGATATCGAGGCCTATCGATAGGCATCGGGAGGTGCCGATCGCCAGAGGCACGCACAGCTTTTGCTCTGTGGGCCGTGTCGCTCTTGGGAGGCGCCGAGGCCTATCGACATTGACCGTTTTCGGGATCGACGGCCCTTCAGGAGCATTGATTGCCATACCTATCGCTCGGGAACGACATCCAGAGACAGCGAGCCCTCTCGCTCTGCATCAAAGCTCTCCATCGCCACAGGCATCGAGGCCTACGGGTTTCCATAGCTGTCGATCGGGATCGATCGCACCAGGCGGCCAGAGTTCTCCATAGCCGTCGCCGGCCGGCCCCGACGACAGCGTGCGCTACCTCCCCAGCTCGACAGGCCTCTCGAGCGATGCCACCATCCGTATCCATGGCACTGGCTCCCGGGAGGCATCGACGCCTCTCGATTTCCATTGCCGGGGGCAGGCATCGATATCGAGAGGCAGGCACAACTATCGATGCCTATCGAGAGCTCTCGATCTCGACGGGCATTTTAGCTTTTGCGACGGGGCCAATCCTATCCTAATTAGGCATCGAAGGAGTCT
Organism: Dromaius novaehollandiae; assembly: GCF_036370855.1. Classification (NCBI taxonomy): domain Eukaryota; kingdom Metazoa; phylum Chordata; class Aves; order Casuariiformes; family Dromaiidae; genus Dromaius; species Dromaius novaehollandiae. The sequence goes on along the minus strand of NC_088103.1, from coordinate 14,641,704 downwards.
CGACATCGATACCTCTCGATATCGAGGGCCATCGAAGCCTGTCCAATTCCGCACCTATCGATAGGCCTCGATATCCATCGGCATCGATATTATCGATGCCGATGGATATCGAGGCCTATCGATAGGCATCGGGAGGTGCCGATCGCCAGAGGCACGCACAGCTTTTGCTCTGTGGGCCGTGTCGCTCTTGCGAGGCGCCGAGGCCTATCGACATTGACCGTTTTCGGGATCGACGGCCCTTCAGGAGCATTGATTGCCATACCTATCGCTCGGGAACGACATCCAGAGACAGCGAGCCCTCTCGCTCTGCATCAAAGCTCTCCATCGCCACAGGCATCGAGGCCTACGGGTTTCCATAGCTGTCGATCGGGATCGATCGCACCAGGCGGCCAGAGTTCTCCATAGCCGTCGCCGGCCGGCCCCGACGACAGCGTGCGCTACCTCCCCAGCTCGACAGGCCTCTCGAGCGATGCCACCATCCGTATCCATGGCACTGGCTCCCGGGAGGCATCGACGCCTCTCGATTTCCATTGCCGGGGGCAGGCATCGATATCGAGAGGCAGGCACAACTATCGATGCCTATCGAGAGCTCTCGATCTCGACGGGCATTTTAGCTTTTGCGACGGGGCCAATCCTATCCTAATTAGGCATCGAAGGAGTCTCGACATCGATACCTCTCGATATCGAGGGCCATCGAAGCCTGTCCAATTCCGCACCTATCGATAGGCCTCGATATCCATCGGCATCGATATTATCGATGCCGATGGATATCGAGGCCTATCGATAGGCATCGGGAGGTGCCGATCGCCAGAGGCACGCACAGCTTTTGCTCTGTGGGCCGTGTCGCTCTTGCGAGGCGCCGAGGCCTATCGACATTGACCGTTTTCGGGATCGACGGCCCTTCAGGAGCATTGATTGCCATACCTATCGCTCGGGAACGACATCCAGAGACAGCGAGCCCTCTCGCTCTGCATCAAAGCTCTCCATCGCCACAGGCATCGAGGCCTACGGGTTTCCATAGCTGTCGATCGGGATCGATCGCACCAGGCGGCCAGAGTTCTCCATAGCCGTCGCCGGCCGGCCCCGACGACAGCGTGCGCTACCTCCCCAGCTCGACAGGCCTCTCGAGCGATGCCACCATCCGTATCCATGGCACTGGCTCCCGGGAGGCATCGACGCCTCTCGATTTCCATTGCCGGGGGCAGGCATCGATATCGAGAGGCAGGCACAACTATCGATGCCTATCGAGAGCTCTCGATCTCGATGGGCATTTTAGCTTTTGCGACGGGGCCAATCCTATCCTAATTAGGCATCGAAGGAGTCTCGACATCGATACCTCTCGATATCGAGGGCCATCGAAGCCTGTCCAATTCCTCACCTGTCGATAGGCCTCGATATCCATCGGCATCGATAATATCGATGCCGATGGATATCGAGGCCTATCGATAGGCATCGGGAGGTGCCGATCGCCAGAGGCACGCACAGCTTTTGCTCTGTGGGCCGTGTCGCTCTTGCGAGGCGCCGAGGCCTATCGACATTGACCGTTTTCGGGATCGACGGCCCTTCAGGAGCATTGATTGCCATACCTATCGCTCGGGAACGACATCCAGAGACAGCGAGCCCTCTCGCTCTGCATCAAAGCTCTCCATCGCCACAGGCATCGAGGCCTACGGGTTTCCATAGCTGTCGATCGGGATCGATCGCACCAGGCGGCCAGAGTTCTCCATAGCCGTCGCCGGCCGGCCCCGACGACAGCGTGCGCTACCTCCCCAGCTCGACAGGCCTCTCGAGCGATGCCACCATCCGTATCCATGGCACTGGCTCCCGGGAGGCATCGACGCCTCTCGATTTCCATTGCCGGGGGCAGGCATCGATATCGAGAGGCAGGCACAACTATCGATGCCTATCGAGAGCTCTCGATCTCGACGGGCATTTTAGCTTTTGCGACGGGGCCAATCCTATCCTAATTAGGCATCGAAGGAGTCTCGACATCGATACCTCTCGATATCGAGGGCCATCGAAGCCTGTCCAATTCCGCACCTATCGATAGGCCTCGATATCCATCGGCATCGATATTATCGATGCCGATGGATATCGAGGCCTATCGATAGGCATCGGGAGGTGCCGATCGCCAGAGGCACGCACAGCTTTTGCTCTGTGGGCCGTGTCGCTCTTGCGAGGCGCCGAGGCCTATCGACATTGACCGTTTTCGGGATCGACGGCCCTTCAGGAGCATTGATTGCCATACCTATCGCTCGGGAACGACATCCAGAGACAGCGAGCCCTCTCGCTCTGCATCAAAGCTCTCCATCGCCACAGGCATCGAGGCCTACGGGTTTCCATAGCTGTCGATCGGGATCGATCGCACCAGGCGGCCAGAGTTCTCCATAGCCGTCGCCGGCCGGCCCCGACGACAGCGTGCGCTACCTCCCCAGCTCGACAGGCCTCTCGAGCGATGCCACCATCCGTATCCATGGCACTGGCTCCCGGGAGGCATCGACGCCTCTCGATTTCCATTGCCGGGGGCAGGCATCGATATCGAGAGGCAGGCACAACTATCGATGCCTATCGAGAGCTCTCGATCTCGACGGGCATTTTAGCTTTTGCGACGGGGCCAATCCTATCCTAATTAGGCATCGAAGGAGTCTCGACATCGATACCTCTCGATATCGAGGGCCATCGAAGCCTGTCCAATTCCGCACCTATCGATAGGCATCGATATCCATCGGCATCGATAATATCGATGTCGATGGATATCGATGCCTATCGATAGGCATCGGGAGGTGCCGATCGCCAGAGGCACGCACAGCTTTTGCTCTGTGGGCCGTGTCGCTCTTGCGAGGCGCCGAGGCCTATCGACATTGACCGTTTTCGGGATCGACGGCCCTTCAGGAGCATTGATTGCCATACCTATCGCTCGGGAACGACATCCAGAGACAGCGAGCCCTCTCGCTCTGCATCAAAGCTCTCCTTCGCCACAGGCATCGAGGCCTACGGGTTTCCATAGCTGTCGATCGGGATCGATCGCACCAGGCGGCCAGAGTTCTCCATAGCCGTCGCCGGCCGGCCCCGACGACAGCGTGCGCTACCTCCCCAGCTCGACAGGCCTCTCGAGCGATGCCACCATCCGTATCCATGGCACTGGCTCCCGGGAGGCATCGACGCCTCTCGATTTCCATTGCCGGGGGCAGGCATCGATATCGAGAGGCAGGCACAACTATCGATGCCTATCGAGAGCTCTCGATCTCGACGGGCATTTTAGCTTTTGCGACGGGGCCAATCCTATCCTAATTAGGCATCGAAGGAGTCTCGACATCGATACCTCTCGATATCGAGGGCCATCGAAGCCTGTCCAATTCCGCACCTATCGATAGGCCTCGATATCCATCGGCATCGATATTATCGATGCCGATGGATATCGAGGCCTATCGATAGGCATCGGGAGGTGCCGATCGCCAGAGGCACGCACAGCTTTTGCTCTGTGGGCCGTGTCGCTCTTGCGAGGCGCCGAGGCCTATCGACATTGACCGTTTTCGGGATCGACGGCCCTTCAGGAGCATTGATTGCCATACCTATCGCTCGGGAACGACATCCAGAGACAGCGAGCCCTCTCGCTCTGCATCAAAGCTCTCCATCGCCACAGGCATCGAGGCCTACGGGTTTCCATAGCTGTCGATCGGGATCGATCGCACCAGGCGGCCAGAGTTCTCCATAGCCGTCGCCGGCCGGCCCCGACGACAGCGTGCGCTACCTCCCCAGCTCGACAGGCCTCTCGAGCGATGCCACCATCCGTATCCATGGCACTGGCTCCCGGGAGGCATCGACGCCTCTCGATTTCCATTGCCGGGGGCAGGCATCGATATCGAGAGGCAGGCACAACTATCGATGCCTATCGAGAGCTCTCGATCTCGACGGGCATTTTAGCTTTTGCGACGGGGCCAATCCTATCCTAATTAGGCATCGAAGGAGTCTCGACATCGATACCTCTCGATATCGAGGGCCATCGAAGCCTGTCCAATTCCGCACCTATCGATAGGCCTCGATATCCATCGGCATCGATATTATCGATGCCGATGGATATCGAGGCCTATCGATAGGCATCGGGAGGTGCCGATCGCCAGAGGCACGCACAGCTTTTGCTCTGTGGGCCGTGTCGCTCTTGCGAGGCACCGAGGCCTATCGACATTGACCGTTTTCGGGATCGACGGCCCTTCAGGAGCATTGATTGCCATACCTATCGCTCGGGAACGACATCCAGAGACAGCGAGCCCTCTCGCTCTGCATCAAAGCTCTCCATCGCCACAGGCATCGAGGCCTACGGGTTTCCATAGCTGTCGATCGGGATCGATCGCACCAGGCGGCCAGAGTTCTCCATAGCCGTCGCCGGCCGGCCCCGACGACAGCGTGCACTACCTCCCCAGCTCGACAGGCCTCTCGAGCGATGCCACCATCCGTATCCATGGCACTGGCTCCCGGGAGGCATCGACGCCTCTCGATTTCCATTGCCGGGGGCAGGCATCGATATCGAGAGGCAGGCACAACTATCGATGCCTATCGAGAGCTCTCGATCTCGACGGGCATTTTAGCTTTTGCGACGGGGCCAATCCTATCCTAATTAGGCATCGAAGGAGTCTCGACATCGATACCTCTCGATATCGAGGGCCATCGAAGCCTGTCCAATTCCGCACCTATCGATAGGCCTCGATATCCATCGGCATCGATATTATCGATGCCGATGGATATCGAGGCCTATCGATAGGCATCGGGAGGTGCCGATCGCCAGGGGCATGCACAGCTTTTGCTCTGTGGGCCGTGTCGCTCTTGCGAGGCGCCGAGGCCTATCGACATTGACCGTTTTCGGGATCGACGGCCCTTCAGGAGCATTGATTGCCATACCTATCGCTCGGGAACGACATCCAGAGACAGCGAGCCCTCTCGCTCTGCATCAAAGCTCTCCTTCGCCACAGGCATCGAGGCCTACGGGTTTCCATAGCTGTCGATCGGGATCGATCGCACCAGGCGGCCAGAGTTCTCCATAGCCGTCGCCGGCCGGCCCCGACGACAGCGTGCGCTACCTCCCCAGCTCGACAGGCCTCTCGAGCGATGCCACCATCCGTATCCATGGCACTGGCTCCCGGGAGGCATCGACGCCTCTCGATTTCCATTGCCGGGGGCAGGCATCGATATCGAGAGGCAGGCACAACTATCGATGCCTATCGAGAGCTCTCGATCTCGACGGGCATTTTAGCTTTTGCGACGGGGCCAATCCTATCCTAATTAGGCATCGAAGGAGTCTCGACATCGATACCTCTCGATATCGAGGGCCATCGAAGCCTGTCCAATTCCGCACCTATCGATAGGCCTCGATATCCATCGGCATCGATAATATCGATGCCGATGGATATCGAGGCCTATCGATAGGCATCGGGAGGTGCCGATCGCCAGAGGCACGCACAGCTTTTGCTCTGTGGGCCGTGTCGCTCTTGCGAGGCGCCGAGGCCTATCGACATTGACCGTTTTCGGGATCGACGGCCCTTCAGGAGCATTGATTGCCATACCTATCGCTCGGGAACGACATCCAGAGACAGCGAGCCCTCTCGCTCTGCATCAAAGCTCTCCATCGCCACAGGCATCGAGGCCTACGGGTTTCCATAGCTGTCGATCGGGATCGATCGCACCAGGCGGCCAGAGTTCTCCATAGCCGTCGCCGGCCGGCCCCGACGACAGCGTGCGCTACCTCCCCAGCTCGACAGGCCTCTCGAGCGATGCCACCATCCGTATCCATGGCACTGGCTCCCGGGAGGCATCGACGCCTCTCGATTTCCATTGCCGGGGGCAGGCATCGATATCGAGAGGCAGGCACAACTATCGATGCCTATCGAGAGCTCTCGATCTCGACGGGCATTTTAGCTTTTGCGACGGGGCCAATCCTATCCTAATTAGGCATCGAAGGAGTCTCGACATCGATACCTCTCGATATCGAGGGCCATCGAAGCCTGTCCAATTCCGCACCTATCGATAGGCCTCGATATCCATCGGCATCGATATTATCGATGCCGATGGATATCGAGGCCTATCGATAGGCATCGGGAGGTGCCGATCGCCAGAGGCACGCACAGCTTTTGCTCTGTGGGCCGTGTCGCTCTTGCGAGGCGCCGAGGCCTATCGACATTGACCGTTTTCGGGATCGACGGCCCTTCAGGAGCATTGATTGCCATACCTATCGCTCGGGAACGACATCCAGAGACAGCGAGCCCTCTCGCTCTGCATCAAAGCTCTCCATCGCCACAGGCATCGAGGCCTACGGGTTTCCATAGCTGTCGATCGGGATCGATCGCACCAGGCGGCCAGAGTTCTCCATAGCCGTCGCCGGCCGGCCCCGACGACAGCGTGCACTACCTCCCCAGCTCGACAGGCCTCTCGAGCGATGCCACCATCCGTATCCATGGCACTGGCTCCCGGGAGGCATCGACGCCTCTCGATTTCCATTGCCGGGGGCAGGCATCGATATCGAGAGGCAGGCACAACTATCGATGCCTATCGAGAGCTCTCGATCTCGACGGGCATTTTAGCTTTTGCGACGGGGCCAATCCTATCCTAATTAGGCATCGAAGGAGTCTCGACATCGATACCTCTCGATATCGAGGGCCATCGAAGCCTGTCCAATTCCGCACCTATCGATAGGCCTCGATATCCATCGGCATCGATATTATCGATGCCGATGGATATCGAGGCCTATCGATAGGCATCGGGAGGTGCCGATCGCCAGAGGCACGCACAGCTTTTGCTCTGTGGGCCGTGTCGCTCTTGCGAGGCGCCGAGGCCTATCGACATTGACCGTTTTCGGGATCGACGGCCCTTCAGGAGCATTGATTGCCATACCTATCGCTCGGGAACGACATCCAGAGACAGCGAGCCCTCTCGCTCTGCATCAAAGCTCTCCATCGCCACAGGCATCGAGGCCTACGGGTTTCCATAGCTGTCGATCGGGATCGATCGCACCAGGCGGCCAGAGTTCTCCATAGCCGTCGCCGGCCGGCCCCGACGACAGCGTGCGCTACCTCCCCAGCTCGACAGGCCTCTCGAGCGATGCCACCATCCGTATCCATGGCACTGGCTCCCGGGAGGCATCGACGCCTCTCGATTTCCATTGCCGGGGGCAGGCATCGATATCGAGAGGCAGGCACAACTATCGATGCCTATCGAGAGCTCTCGATCTCGACGGGCATTTTAGCTTTTGCGACGGGGCCAATCCTATCCTAATTAGGCATCGAAGGAGTCTCGACATCGATACCTCTCGATATCGAGGGCCATCGAAGCCTGTCCAATTCCGCACCTATCGATAGGCCTCGATATCCATCGGCATCGATATTATCGATGCCGATGGATATCGAGGCCTATCGATAGGCATCGGGAGGTGCCGATCGCCAGGGGCACGCACAGCTTTTGCTCTGTGGGCCGTGTCGCTCTTGCGAGGCGCCGAGGCCTATCGACATTGACCGTTTTCGGGATCGACGGCCCTTCAGGAGCATTGATTGCCATACCTATCGCTCGGGAACGACATCCAGAGACAGCGAGCCCTCTCGCTCTGCATCAAAGCTCTCCATCGCCACAGGCATCGAGGCCTACGGGTTTCCATAGCTGTCGATCGGGATCGATCGCACCAGGCGGCCAGAGTTCTCCATAGCCGTCGCCGGCCGGCCCCGACGACAGCGTGCGCTACCTCCCCAGCTCGACAGGCCTCTCGAGCGATGCCACCATCCGTATCCATGGCACTGGCTCCCGGGAGGCATCGACGCCTCTCGATTTCCATTGCCGGGGGCAGGCATCGATATCGAGAGGCAGGCACAACTATCGATGCCTATCGAGAGCTCTCGATCTCGACGGGCATTTTAGCTTTTGCGACGGGGCCAATCCTATCCTAATTAGGCATCGAAGGAGTCTCGACATCGATACCTCTCGATATCGAGGGCCATCGAAGCCTGTCCAATTCCGCACCTATCGATAGGCCTCGATATCCATCGGCATCGATAATATCGATGCCGATGGATATCGAGGCCTATCGATAGGCATCGGGAGGTGCCGATCGCCAGAGGCACGCACAGCTTTTGCTCTGTGGGCCGTGTCGCTCTTGCGAGGCGCCGAGGCCTATCGACATTGACCGTTTTCGGGATCGACAGCCCTTCAGGAGCATTGATTGCCATACCTATCGCTCGGGAACGACATCCAGAGACAGCGAGCCCTCTCGCTCTGCATCAAAGCTCTCCATCGCCACAGGCATCGAGGCCTACGGGTTTCCATAGCTGTCGATCGGGATCGATCGCACCAGGCGGCCAGAGTTCTCCATAGCCGTCGCCGGCCGGCCCCGACGACAGCGTGCGCTACCTCCCCAGCTCGACAGGCCTCTCGAGCGATGCCACCATCCGTATCCATGGCACTGGCTCCCGGGAGGCATCGACGCCTCTCGATTTCCATTGCCGGGGGCAGGCTTCGATATCGAGAGGCAGGCACAACTATCGATGCCTATCGAGAGCTCTCGATCTCGACGGGCATTTTAGCTTTTGCGACGGGGCCAATCCTATCCTAATTAGGCATCGAAGGAGTCTCGACATCGATACCTCTCGATATCGAGGGCCATCGAAGCCTGTCCAATTCCGCACCTATCGATAGGCCTCGATATCCATCGGCATCGATATTATCGATGCCGATGGATATCGAGGCCTATCGATAGGCATCGGGAGGTGCCGATCGCCAGAGGCACGCACAGCTTTTGCTCTGTGGGCCGTGTCGCTCTTGCGAGGCGCCGAGGCCTATCGACATTGACCGTTTTCGGGATCGACGGCCCTTCAGGAGCATTGATTGCCATACCTATCGCTCGGGAACGACATCCAGAGACAGCGAGCCCTCTCGCTCTGCATCAAAGCTCTCCATCGCCACAGGCATCGAGGCCTACGGGTTTCCATAGCTGTCGATCGGGATCGATCGCACCAGGCGGCCAGAGTTCTCCATAGCCGTCGCCGGCCGGCCCCGACGACAGCGTGCGCTACCTCCCCAGCTCGACAGGCCTCTCGAGCGATGCCACCATCCGTATCCATGGCACTGGCTCCCGGGAGGCATCGACGCCTCTCGATTTCCATTGCCGGGGGCAGGCATCGATATCGAGAGGCAGGCACAACTATCGATGCCTATCGAGAGCTCTCGATCTCGACGGGCATTTTAGCTTTTGCGACGGGGCCAATCCTATCCTAATTAGGCATCGAAGGAGTCTCGACATCGATACCTCTCGATATCGAGGGCCATCGAAGCCTGTCCAATTCCGCACCTATCGATAGGCCTCGATATCCATCGGCATCGATAATATCGATGCCGATGGATATCGAGGCCTATCGATAGGCATCGGGAGGTGCCGATCGCCAGAGGCACGCACAGCTTTTGCTCTGTGGGCCGTGTCGCTCTTGCGAGGCGCCGAGGCCTATCGACATTGACCGTTTTCGGGATCGACGGCCCTTCAGGAGCATTGATTGCCATACCTGTCGCTCGGGAACGACATCCAGAGACAGCGAGCCCTCTCGCTCTGCATCAAAGCTCTCCATCGCCACAGGCATCGAGGCCTACGGGTTTCCATAGCTGTCGATCGGGATCGATCGCACCAGGCGGCCAGAGTTCTCCATAGCCGTCGCCGGCCGGCCCCGACGACAGCGTGCGCTACCTCCCCAGCTCGACAGGCCTCTCGAGCGATGCCACCATCCGTATCCATGGCACTGGCTCCCGGGAGGCATCGACGCCTCTCGATTTCCATTGCCGGGGGCAGGCATCGATATCGAGAGGCAGGCACAACTATCGATGCCTATCGAGAGCTCTCGATCTCGACGGGCATTTTAGCTTTTGCGACGGGGCCAATCCTATCCTAATTAGGCATCGAAGGAGTCTCGACATCGATACCTCTCGATATCGAGGGCCATCGAAGCCTGTCCAATTCCGCACCTATCGATAGGCCTCGATATCCATCGGCATCGATATTATCGATGCCGATGGATATCGAGGCCTATCGATAGGCATCGGGAGGTGCCGATCGCCAGAGGCACGCACAGCTTTTGCTCTGTGGGCCGTGTCGCTCTTGCGAGGCGCCGAGGCCTATCGACATTGACCGTTTTCGGGATCGACGGCCCTTCAGGAGCATTGATTGCCATACCTATCGCTCGGGAACGACATCCAGAGACAGCGAGCCCTCTCGCTCTGCATCAAAGCTCTCCATCGCCACAGGCATCGAGGCCTACGGGTTTCCATAGCTGTCGATCGGGATCGATCGCACCAGGCGGCCAGAGTTCTCCATAGCCGTCGCCGGCCGGCCCCGACGACAGCGTGCGCTACCTCCCCAGCTCGACAGGCCTCTCGAGCGATGCCACCATCCGTATCCATGGCACTGGCTCCCGGGAGGCATCGACGCCTCTCGATTTCCATTGCCGGGGGCAGGCATCGATATCGAGAGGCAGGCACAACTATCGATGCCTATCGAGAGCTCTCGATCTCGACGGGCATTTTAGCTTTTGCGACGGGGCCAATCCTATCCTAATTAGGCATCGAAGGAGTCTCGACATCGATACCTCTCGATATCGAGGGCCATCGAAGCCTGTCCAATTCCGCACCTATCGATAGGCCTCGATATCCATCGGCATCGATAATATCGATGCCGATGGATATCGAGGCCTATCGATAGGCATCGGGAGGTGCCGATCGCCAGAGGCACGCACAGCTTTTGCTCTGTGGGCCGTGTCGCTCTTGCGAGGCGCCGAGGCCTATCGACATTGACCGTTTTCGGGATCGACGGCCCTTCAGGAGCATTGATTGCCATACCTATCGCTCGGGAACGACATCCAGAGACAGCGAGCCCTCTCGCTCTGCATCAAAGCTCTCCATCGCCACAGGCATCGAGGCCTACGGGTTTCCATAGCTGTCGATCGGGATCGATCGCACCAGGCGGCCAGAGTTCTCCATAGCCGTCGCCGGCCGGCCCCGACGACAGCGTGCGCTACCTCCCCAGCTCGACAGGCCTCTCGAGCGATGCCACCATCCGTATCCATGGCACTGGCTCCCGGGAGGCATCGACGCCTCTCGATTTCCATTGCCGGGGGCAGGCATCGATATCGAGAGGCAGGCACAACTATCGATGCCTATCGAGAGCTCTCGATCTCGACGGGCATTTTAGCTTTTGCGACGGGGCCAATCCTATCCTAATTAGGCATCGAAGGAGTCTCGACATCGATACCTCTCGATATCGAGGGCCATCGAAGCCTGTCCAATTCCGCACCTATCGATAGGCCTCGATATCCATCGGCATCGATATTATCGATGCCGATGGATATCGAGGCCTATCGATAGGCATCGGGAGGTGCCGATCGCCAGAGGCACGCACAGCTTTTGCTCTGTGGGCCGTGTCGCTCTTGCGAGGCGCCGAGGCCTATCGACATTGACCGTTTTCGGGATCGACGGCCCTTCAGGAGCATTGATTGCCATACCTATCGCTCGGGAACGACATCCAGAGACAGCGAGCCCTCTCGCTCTGCATCAAAGCTCTCCATCGCCACAGGCATCGAGGCCTACGGGTTTCCATAGCTGTCGATCGGGATCGATCGCACCAGGCGGCCAGAGTTCTCCATAGCCGTCGCCGGCCGGCCCCGACGACAGCGTGCGCTACCTCCCCAGCTCGACAGGCCTCTCGAGCGATGCCACCATCCGTATCCATGGCACTGGCTCCCGGGAGGCATCGACGCCTCTCGATTTCCATTGCCGGGGGCAGGCTTCGATATCGAGAGGCAGGCACAACTATCGATGCCTATCGAGAGCTCTCGATCTCGACGGGCATTTTAGCTTTTGCGACGGGGCCAATCCTATCCTAATTAGGCATCGAAGGAGTCTCGACATCGATACCTCTCGATATCGAGGGCCATCGAAGCCTGTCCAATTCCGCACCTATCGATAGGCCTCGATATCCATCGGCATCGATAATATCGATGCCGATGGATATCGAGGCCTATCGATAGGCATCGGGAGGTGCCGATCGCCAGAGGCACGCACAGCTTTTGCTCTGTGGGCCGTGTCGCTCTTGCGAGGCGCCGAGGCCTATCGACATTGACCGTTTTCGGGATCGACGGCCCTTCAGGAGCATTGATTGCCATACCTGTCGCTCGGGAACGACATCCAGAGACAGCGAGCCCTCTCGCTCTGCATCAAAGCTCTCCATCGCCACAGGCATCGAGGCCTACGGGTTTCCATAGCTGTCGATCGGGATCGATCGCACCAGGCGGCCAGAGTTCTCCATAGCCGTCGCCGGCCGGCCCTGACGACAGCGTGCGCTACCTCCCCAGCTCGACAGGCCTCTCGAGCGATGCCACCATCCGTATCCATGGCACTGGCTCCCGGGAGGCATCGACGCCTCTCGATTTCCATTGCCGGGGGCAGGCATCGATATCGAGAGGCAGGCACAACTATCGATGCCTATCGAGAGCTCTCGATCTCGACGGGCATTTTAGCTTTTGCGACGGGGCCAATCCTATCCTAATTAGGCATCGAAGGAGTCTCGACATCGATACCTCTCGATATCGAGGGCCATCGAAGCCTGTCCAATTCCGCACCTATCGATAGGCCTCGATATCCATCGGCATCGATAATATCGATGCCGATGGATATCGAGGCCTATCGATAGGCATCGGGAGGTGCCGATCGCCAGAGGCACGCACAGCTTTTGCTCTGTGGGCCGTGTCGCTCTTGCGAGGCGCCGAGGCCTATCGACATTGACCGTTTTCGGGATCGACGGCCCTTCAGGAGCATTGATTGCCATACCTATCGCTCGGGAACGACATCCAGAGACAGCGAGCCCTCTCGCTCTGCATCAAAGCTCTCCATCGCCACAGGCATCGAGGCCTACGGGTTTCCATAGCTGTCGATCGGGATCGATCGCACCAGGCGGCCAGAGTTCTCCATAGCCGTCGCCGGCCGGCCCCGACGACAGCGTGCGCTACCTCCCCAGCTCGACAGGCCTCTCGAGCGATGCCACCATCCGTATCCATGGCACTGGCTCCCGGGAGGCATCGACGCCTCTCGATTTCCATTGCCGGGGGCAGGCATCGATATCGAGAGGCAGGCACAACTATCGATGCCTATCGAGAGCTCTCGATCTCGACGGGCATTTTAGCTTTTGCGACGGGGCCAATCCTATCCTAATTAGGCATCGAAGGAGTCTCGACATCGATACCTCTCGATATCGAGGGCCATCGAAGCCTGTCCAATTCCGCACCTATCGATAGGCCTCGATATCCATCGGCATCGATAATATCGATGCCGATGGATATCGAGGCCTATCGATAGGCATCGGGAGGTGCCGATCGCCAGAGGCACGCACAGCTTTTGCTCTGTGGGCCGTGTCGCTCTTGCGAGGCGCCGAGGCCTATCGACATTGACCGTTTTCGGGATCGACGGCCCTTCAGGAGCATTGATTGCCATACCTATCGCTCGGGAACGACATCCAGAGACAGCGAGCCCTCTCGCTCTGCATCAAAGCTCTCCATCGCCACAGGCATCGAGGCCTACGGGTTTCCATAGCTGTCGATCGGGATCGATCGCACCAGGCGGCCAGAGTTCTCCATAGCCGTCGCCGGCCGGCCCCGACGACAGCGTGCGCTACCTCCCCAGCTCGACAGGCCTCTCGAGCGATGCCACCATCCGTATCCATGGCACTGGCTCCCGGGAGGCATCGACGCCTCTCGATTTCCATTGCCGGGGGCAGGCATCGATATCGAGAGGCAGGCACAACTATCGATGCCTATCGAGAGCTCTCGATCTCGACGGGCATTTTAGCTTTTGCGACGGGGCCAATCCTATCCTAATTAGGCATCGAAGGAGTCTCGACATCGATACCTCTCGATATCGAGGGCCATCGAAGCCTGTCCAATTCCGCACCTATCGATAGGCCTCGATATCCATCGGCATCGATAATATCGATGCCGATGGATATCGAGGCCTATCGATAGGCATCGGGAGGTGCCGATCGCCAGAGGCACGCACAGCTTTTGCTCTGTGGGCCGTGTCGCTCTTGCGAGGCGCCGAGGCCTATCGACATTGACCGTTTTCGGGATCGACGGCCCTTCAGGAGCATTGATTGCCATACCTGTCGCTCGGGAACGACATCCAGAGACAGCGAGCCCTCTCGCTCTGCATCAAAGCTCTCCATCGCCACAGGCATCGAGGCCTACGGGTTTCCATAGCTGTCGATCGGGATCGATCGCACCAGGCGGCCAGAGTTCTCCATAGCCGTCGCCGGCCGGCCCCGACGACAGCGTGCGCTACCTCCCCAGCTCGACAGGCCTCTCGAGCGATGCCACCATCCGTATCCATGGCACTGGCTCCCGGGAGGCATCGACGCCTCTCGATTTCCATTGCCGGGGGCAGGCTTCGATATCGAGAGGCAGGCACAACTATCGATGCCTATCGAGAGCTCTCGATCTCGACGGGCATTTTAGCTTTTGCGACGGGGCCAATCCTATCCTAATTAGGCATCGAAGGAGTCTCGACATCGATACCTCTCGATATCGAGGGCCATCGAAGCCTGTCCAATTCCGCACCTATCGATAGGCCTCGATATCCATCGGCATCGATAATATCGATGCCGATGGATATCGAGGCCTATCGATAGGCATCGGGAGGTGCCGATCGCCAGAGGCACGCACAGCTTTTGCTCTGTGGGCCGTGTCGCTCTTGCGAGGCGCCGAGGCCTATCGACATTGACCGTTTTCGGGATCGACGGCCCTTCAGGAGCATTGATTGCCATACCTATCGCTCGGGAACGACATCCAGAGACAGCGAGCCCTCTCGCTCTGCATCAAAGCTCTCCATCGCCACAGGCATCGAGGCCTACGGGTTTCCATAGCTGTCGATCGGGATCGATCGCACCAGGCGGCCAGAGTTCTCCATAGCCGTCGCCGGCCGGCCCCGACGACAGCGTGCGCTACCTCCCCAGCTCGACAGGCCTCTCGAGCGATGCCACCATCCGTATCCATGGCACTGGCTCCCGGGAGGCATCGACGCCTCTCGATTTCCATTGCCGGGGGCAGGCATCGATATCGAGAGGCAGGCACAACTATCGATGCCTATCGAGAGCTCTCGATCTCGACGGGCATTTTAGCTTTTGCGACGGGGCCAATCCTATCCTAATTAGGCATCGAAGGAGTCTCGACATCGATACCTCTCGATATCGAGGGCCATCGAAGCCTGTCCAATTCCGCACCTATCGATAGGCCTCGATATCCATCGGCATCGATAATATCGATGCCGATGGATATCGAGGCCTATCGATAGGCATCGGGAGGTGCCGATCGCCAGAGGCACGCACAGCTTTTGCTCTGTGGGCCGTGTCGCTCTTGCGAGGCGCCGAGGCCTATCGACATTGACCGTTTTCGGGATCGACGGCCCTTCAGGAGCATTGATTGCCATACCTATCGCTCGGGAACGACATCCAGAGACAGCGAGCCCTCTCGCTCTGCATCAAAGCTCTCCATCGCCACAGGCATCGAGGCCTACGGGTTTCCATAGCTGTCGATCGGGATCGATCGCACCAGGCGGCCAGAGTTCTCCATAGCCGTCGCCGGCCGGCCCCGACGACAGCGTGCGCTACCTCCCCAGCTCGACAGGCCTCTCGAGCGATGCCACCATCCGTATCCATGGCACTGGCTCCCGGGAGGCATCGACGCCTCTCGATTTCCATTGCCGGGGGCAGGCATCGATATCGAGAGGCAGGCACAACTATCGATGCCTATCGAGAGCTCTCGATCTCGACGGGCATTTTAGCTTTTGCGACGGGGCCAATCCTATCCTAATTAGGCATCGAAGGAGTCTCGACATCGATACCTCTCGATATCGAGGGCCATCGAAGCCTGTCCAATTCCGCACCTATCGATAGGCCTCGATATCCATCGGCATCGATAATATCGATGCCGATGGATATCGAGGCCTATCGATAGGCATCGGGAGGTGCCGATCGCCAGAGGCACGCACAGCTTTTGCTCTGTGGGCCGTGTCGCTCTTGCGAGGCGCCGAGGCCTATCGACATTGACCGTTTTCGGGATCGACGGCCCTTCAGGAGCATTGATTGCCATACCTGTCGCTCGGGAACGACATCCAGAGACAGCGAGCCCTCTCGCTCTGCATCAAAGCTCTCCATCGCCACAGGCATCGAGGCCTACGGGTTTCCATAGCTGTCGATCGGGATCGATCGCACCAGGCGGCCAGAGTTCTCCATAGCCGTCGCCGGCCGGCCCCGACGACAGCGTGCGCTACCTCCCCAGCTCGACAGGCCTCTCGAGCGATGCCACCATCCGTATCCATGGCACTGGCTCCCGGGAGGCATCGACGCCTCTCGATTTCCATTGCCGGGGGCAGGCATCGATATCGAGAGGCAGGCACAACTATCGATGCCTATCGAGAGCTCTCGATCTCGACGGGCATTTTAGCTTTTGCGACGGGGCCAATCCTATCCTAATTAGGCATCGAAGGAGTCTCGACATCGATACCTCTCGATATCGAGGGCCATCGAAGCCTGTCCAATTCCGCACCTATCGATAGGCCTCGATATCCATCGGCATCGATAATATCGATGCCGATGGATATCGAGGCCTATCGATAGGCATCGGGAGGTGCCGATCGCCAGAGGCACGCACAGCTTTTGCTCTGTGGGCCGTGTCGCTCTTGCGAGGCGCCGAGGCCTATCGACATTGACCGTTTTCGGGATCGACGGCCCTTCAGGAGCATTGATTGCCATACCTGTCGCTCGGGAACGACATCCAGAGACAGCGAGCCCTCTCGCTCTGCATCAAAGCTCTCCATCGCCACAGGCATCGAGGCCTACGGGTTTCCATAGCTGTCGATCGGGATCGATCGCACCAGGCGGCCAGAGTTCTCCATAGCCGTCGCCGGCCGGCCCCGACGACAGCGTGCGCTACCTCCCCAGCTCGACAGGCCTCTCGAGCGATGCCACCATCCGTATCCATGGCACTGGCTCCCGGGAGGCATCGACGCCTCTCGATTTCCATTGCCGGGGGCAGGCATCGATATCGAGAGGCAGGCACAACTATCGATGCCTATCGAGAGCTCTCGATCTCGACGGGCATTTTAGCTTTTGCGACGGGGCCAATCCTATCCTAATTAGGCATCGAAGGAGTCTCGACATCGATACCTCTCGATATCGAGGGCCATCGAAGCCTGTCCAATTCCGCACCTATCGATAGGCCTCAATATCCATCGGCATCGATATTATCGATGCCGATGGATATCGAGGCCTATCGATAGGCATCGGGAGGTGCCGATCGCCAGAGGCACGCACAGCTTTTGCTCTGTGGGCCGTGTCGCTCTTGCGAGGCGCCGAGGCCTATCGACATTGACCGTTTTCGGGATCGACGGCCCTTCAGGAGCATTGATTGCCATACCTATCGCTCGGGAACGACATCCAGAGACAGCGAGCCCTCTCGCTCTGCATCAAAGCTCTCCATCGCCACAGGCATCGAGGCCTACGGGTTTCCATAGCTGTCGATCGGGATCGATCGCACCAGGCGGCCAGAGTTCTCCATAGCCGTCGCCGGCCGGCCCCGACGACAGCGTGCGCTACCTCCCCAGCTCGACAGGCCTCTCGAGCGATGCCACCATCCGTATCCATGGCACTGGCTCCCGGGAGGCATCGACGCCTCTCGATTTCCATTGCCGGGGGCAGGCATCGATATCGAGAGGCAGGCACAACTATCGATGCCTATCGAGAGCTCTCGATCTCGACGGGCATTTTAGCTTTTGCGACGGGGCCAATCCTATCCTAATTAGGCATCGAAGGAGTCTCGACATCGATACCTCTCGATATCGAGGGCCATCGAAGCCTGTCCAATTCCGCACCTATCGATAGGCCTCGATATCCATCGGCATCGATAATATCGATGCCGATGGATATCGAGGCCTATCGATAGGCATCGGGAGGTGCCGATCGCCAGAGGCACGCACAGCTTTTGCTCTGTGGGCCGTGTCGCTCTTGCGAGGCGCCGAGGCCTATCGACATTGACCGTTTTCGGGATCGACGGCCCTTCAGGAGCATTGATTGCCATACCTATCGCTCGGGAACGACATCCAGAGACAGCGAGCCCTCTCGCTCTGCATCAAAGCTCTCCATCGCCACAGGCATCGAGGCCTACGGGTTTCCATAGCTGTCGATCGGGATCGATCGCACCAGGCGGCCAGAGTTCTCCATAGCCGTCGCCGGCCGGCCCCGACGACAGCGTGCGCTACCTCCCCAGCTCGACAGGCCTCTCGAGCGATGCCACCATCCGTATCCATGGCACTGGCTCCCGGGAGGCATCGACGCCTCTCGATTTCCATTGCCGGGGGCAGGCATCGATATCGAGAGGCAGGCACAACTATCGATGCCTATCGAGAGCTCTCGATCTCGACGGGCATTTTAGCTTTTGCGACGGGGCCAATCCTATCCTAATTAGGCATCGAAGGAGTCTCGACATCGATACCTCTCGATATCGAGGGCCATCGAAGCCTGTCCAATTCCGCACCTATCGATAGGCCTCGATATCCATCGGCATCGATAATATCGATGCCGATGGATATCGAGGCCTATCGATAGGCATCGGGAGGTGCCGATCGCCAGAGGCACGCACAGCTTTTGCTCTGTGGGCCGTGTCGCTCTTGCGAGGCGCCGAGGCCTATCGACATTGACCGTTTTCGGGATCGACGGCCCTTCAGGAGCATTGATTGCCATACCTATCGCTCGGGAACGACATCCAGAGACAGCGAGCCCTCTCGCTCTGCATCAAAGCTCTCCATCGCCACAGGCATCGAGGCCTACGGGTTTCCATAGCTGTCGATCGGGATCGATCGCACCAGGCGGCCAGAGTTCTCCATAGCCGTCGCCGGCCGGCCCCGACGACAGCGTGCGCTACCTCCCCAGCTCGACAGGCCTCTCGAGCGATGCCACCATCCGTATCCATGGCACTGGCTCCCGGGAGGCATCGACGCCTCTCGATTTCCATTGCCGGGGGCAGGCATCGATATCGAGAGGCAGGCACAACTATCGATGCCTATCGAGAGCTCTCGATCTCGACGGGCATTTTAGCTTTTGCGACGGGGCCAATCCTATCCTAATTAGGCATCGAAGGAGTCTCGACATCGATACCTCTCGATATCGAGGGCCATCGAAGCCTGTCCAATTCCGCACCTATCGATAGGCCTCGATATCCATCGGCATCGATAATATCGATGCCGATGGATATCGAGGCCTATCGATAGGCATCGGGAGGTGCCGATCGCCAGAGGCACGCACAGCTTTTGCTCTGTGGGCCGTGTCGCTCTTGCGAGGCGCCGAGGCCTATCGACATTGACCGTTTTCGGGATCGACGGCCCTTCAGGAGCATTGATTGCCATACCTGTCGCTCGGGAACGACATCCAGAGACAGCGAGCCCTCTCGCTCTGCATCAAAGCTCTCCATCGCCACAGGCATCGAGGCCTACGGGTTTCCATAGCTGTCGATCGGGATCGATCGCACCAGGCGGCCAGAGTTCTCCATAGCCGTCGCCGGCCGGCCCCGACGACAGCGTGCGCTACCTCCCCAGCTCGACAGGCCTCTCGAGCGATGCCACCATCCGTATCCATGGCACTGGCTCCCGGGAGGCATCGACGCCTCTCGATTTCCATTGCCGGGGGCAGGCATCGATATCGAGAGGCAGGCACAACTATCGATGCCTATCGAGAGCTCTCGATCTCGACGGGCATTTTAGCTTTTGCGACGGGGCCAATCCTATCCTAATTAGGCATCGAAGGAGTCTCGACATCGATACCTCTCGATATCGAGGGCCATCGAAGCCTGTCCAATTCCGCACCTATCGATAGGCCTCGATATCCATCGGCATCGATATTATCGATGCCGATGGATATCGAGGCCTATCGATAGGCATCGGGAGGTGCCGATCGCCAGAGGCACGCACAGCTTTTGCTCTGTGGGCCGTGTCGCTCTTGCGAGGCGCCGAGGCCTATCGACATTGACCGTTTTCGGGATCGACGGCCCTTCAGGAGCATTGATTGCCATACCTGTCGCTCGGGAACGACATCCAGAGACAGCGAGCCCTCTCGCTCTGCATCAAAGCTCTCCATCGCCACAGGCATCGAGGCCTACGGGTTTCCATAGCTGTCGATCGGGATCGATCGCACCAGGCGGCCAGAGTTCTCCATAGCCGTCGCCGGCCGGCCCCGACGACAGCGTGCGCTACCTCCCCAGCTCGACAGGCCTCTCGAGCGATGCCACCATCCGTATCCATGGCACTGGCTCCCGGGAGGCATCGACGCCTCTCGATTTCCATTGCCGGGGGCAGGCTTCGATATCGAGAGGCAGGCACAACTATCGATGCCTATCGAGAGCTCTCGATCTCGACGGGCATTTTAGCTTTTGCGACGGGGCCAATCCTATCCTAATTAGGCATCGAAGGAGTCTCGACATCGATACCTCTCGATATCGAGGGCCATCGAAGCCTGTCCAATTCCGCACCTATCGATAGGCCTCGATATCCATCGGCATCGATAATATCGATGCCGATGGATATCGAGGCCTATCGATAGGCATCGGGAGGTGCCGATCGCCAGAGGCACGCACAGCTTTTGCTCTGTGGGCCGTGTCGCTCTTGCGAGGCGCCGAGGCCTATCGACATTGACCGTTTTCGGGATCGACGGCCCTTCAGGAGCATTGATTGCCATACCTGTCGCTCGGGAACGACATCCAGAGACAGCGAGCCCTCTCGCTCTGCATCAAAGCTCTCCATCGCCACAGGCATCGAGGCCTACGGGTTTCCATAGCTGTCGATCGGGATCGATCGCACCAGGCGGCCAGAGTTCTCCATAGCCGTCGCCGGCCGGCCCCGACGACAGCGTGCGCTACCTCCCCAGCTCGACAGGCCTCTCGAGCGATGCCACCATCCGTATCCATGGCACTGGCTCCCGGGAGGCATCGACGCCTCTCGATTTCCATTGCCGGGGGCAGGCTTCGATATCGAGAGGCAGGCACAACTATCGATGCCTATCGAGAGCTCTCGATCTCGACGGGCATTTTAGCTTTTGCGACGGGGCCAATCCTATCCTAATTAGGCATCGAAGGAGTCTCGACATCGATACCTCTCGATATCGAGGGCCATCGAAGCCTGTCCAATTCCGCACCTATCGATAGGCCTCGATATCCATCGGCATCGATATTATCGATGCCGATGGATATCGAGGCCTATCGATAGGCATCGGGAGGTGCCGATCGCCAGAGGCACGCACAGCTTTTGCTCTGTGGGCCGTGTCGCTCTTGCGAGGCGCCGAGGCCTATCGACATTGACCGTTTTCGGGATCGACGGCCCTTCAGGAGCATTGATTGCCATACCTATCGCTCGGGAACGACATCCAGAGACAGCGAGCCCTCTCGCTCTGCATCAAAGCTCTCCATCGCCACAGGCATCGAGGCCTACGGGTTTCCATAGCTGTCGATCGGGATCGATCGCACCAGGCGGCCAGAGTTCTCCATAGCCGTCGCCGGCCGGCCCCGACGACAGCGTGCGCTACCTCCCCAGCTCGACAGGCCTCTCGAGCGATGCCACCATCCGTATCCATGGCACTGGCTCCCGGGAGGCATCGACGCCTCTCGATTTCCATTGCCGGGGGCAGGCATCGATATCGAGAGGCAGGCACAACTATCGATGCCTATCGAGAGCTCTCGATCTCGACGGGCATTTTAGCTTTTGCGACGGGGCCAATCCTATCCTAATTAGGCATCGAAGGAGTCTCGACATCGATACCTCTCGATATCGAGGGCCATCGAAGCCTGTCCAATTCCGCACCTATCGATAGGCCTCGATATCCATCGGCATCGATAATATCGATGCCGATGGATATCGAGGCCTATCGATAGGCATCGGGAGGTGCCGATCGCCAGAGGCACGCACAGCTTTTGCTCTGTGGGCCGTGTCGCTCTTGCGAGGCGCCGAGGCCTATCGACATTGACCGTTTTCGGGATCGACGGCCCTTCAGGAGCATTGATTGCCATACCTATCGCTCGGGAACGACATCCAGAGACAGCGAGCCCTCTCGCTCTGCATCAAAGCTCTCCATCGCCACAGGCATCGAGGCCTACGGGTTTCCATAGCTGTCGATCGGGATCGATCGCACCAGGCGGCCAGAGTTCTCCATAGCCGTCGCCGGCCGGCCCCGACGACAGCGTGCGCTACCTCCCCAGCTCGACAGGCCTCTCGAGCGATGCCACCATCCGTATCCATGGCACTGGCTCCCGGGAGGCATCGACGCCTCTCGATTTCCATTGCCGGGGGCAGGCATCGATATCGAGAGGCAGGCACAACTATCGATGCCTATCGAGAGCTCTCGATCTCGACGGGCATTTTAGCTTTTGCGACGGGGCCAATCCTATCCTAATTAGGCATCGAAGGAGTCTCGACATCGATACCTCTCGATATCGAGGGCCATCGAAGCCTGTCCAATTCCGCACCTGTCGATAGGCCTCGATATCCATCGGCATCGATAATATCGATGCCGATGGATATCGAGGCCTATCGATAGGCATCGGGAGGTGCCGATCGCCAGAGGCACGCACAGCTTTTGCTCTGTGGGCCGTGTCGCTCTTGCGAGGCGCCGAGGCCTATCGACATTGACCGTTTTCGGGATCGACGGCCCTTCAGGAGCATTGATTGCCATACCTATCGCTCGGGAACGACATCCAGAGACAGCGAGCCCTCTCGCTCTGCATCAAAGCTCTCCATCGCCACAGGCATCGAGGCCTACGGGTTTCCATAGCTGTCGATCGGGATCGATCGCACCAGGCGGCCAGAGTTCTCCATAGCCGTCGCCGGCCGGCCCCGACGACAGCGTGCGCTACCTCCCCAGCTCGACAGGCCTCTCGAGCGATGCCACCATCCGTATCCATGGCACTGGCTCCCGGGAGGCATCGACGCCTCTCGATTTCCATTGCCGGGGGCAGGCTTCGATATCGAGAGGCAGGCACAACTATCGATGCCTATCGAGAGCTCTCGATCTCGACGGGCATTTTAGCTTTTGCGACGGGGCCAATCCTATCCTAATTAGGCATCGAAGGAGTCTCGACATCGATACCTCTCGATATCGAGGGCCATCGAAGCCTGTCCAATTCCACACCTATCGATAGGCATCGATATCCATCGGCATCGATAATAGCCCTCTGCTATCAGTATTGGTCCGTACGGAGTGCAAGTGCGAGCACAGAAGAAAAACAGCACATTCAGCAGCTCTCGCTTTCATTACAATGTGCAGGAACAGCAGTTATGTAGTTCATAGAACTGTTCTAACTATTTGAAAGTGTTTGTAGCTTCTTCAGTAGAGCTCACCCTCACAGTTCTGCTTTGTATAGCATTGCATTGGAAAATGCTGTTCCAGGAGTAAAACGAAATATTTACAGTGCTCAACCACAAACACTGGAAATGCTCCAATGTGTTTGTTTTGTAAAGATTCTGTTGCTCACCTACGCTGAGACTGCAGTTCATTGCAAATTCATTTCATCCATAAACTAACAAAAAAGCTTTTTCAATTCTGTTTCAAGAAAGTTTTGGATTTGCTTTGTAGTATGTCACAATTTTATTTTTAAATCCCCCAGTTATTTTTCAAGATACAAAAATTACTGTTTTTCTGATCCACTCTAATATTCAGCACCACTTCTGAGATATCATCACTTAAGGCTAGCAACAAGATTTTCTCAATGCAGTGTCAAAAAAAGGGCTCCCATGCTTGCTTCTGCTCCCAGAGTATTTTGTAATGAGGGACAAGACATTCCTGTTTTGTTTCGCTTTTCTCCCCAGAGAAACAGTATTAGCCTTCCTCTGGTAGTGCTTTCAGAGCCCTTGAACAGAAAGAACACATAAGGTTATCATCATTGACTGGTCAGCTTTCTAGTCTGAATAGTGACATGTATTTTAGCCTGGCTTGTAGCTGAAAATGTACTGAAATGTCAGAAACAGTATAATCAAAATATATCAACTTTATAAAATACTTCAGAATTTTATCTAATAAAAACCTTCCAGTCAGAAGAGGCTCAAGGTTGGAGGAAGAGGGAGCATTACAGATCACAAAAACAGTACATAACTAAATATTCACAGTGATCACAGGCTCAGAGGGGCAGTTTAAAACAATGTGTCAATATCCTTTTCCAGATACAGAATCAAAATTAGAGCAGGAAATTCTGTTCTACAGACAGACTCTAAATCAGGAGGCAAAGTTTTTCTTTGTATTCGGCTTCAGAAGCCTCTACTGCTTCATAGACTGACCCGATGAAAGGACAAGGGTACAGAAATCATGCCTTATGTACTCTGTGCTGGCAGAAGTGTGCTCTATGTACATGTTCCTGGCACCAAACCCATGGAGAAATAAGGTGGTGCTCTAAGGGATGCTGCAAAGGACCAGACACATATTCTACCTTTCTGAGAGGAGTTCTTTCAGTAGTGGCATGAAAGACTGAAGGGGGGCCATGCTGGAATTCCTCTGCCAGGAAAGGAAAGCATCACCTGCTGAGTTCAAGGTACACCCTGCTTGTTGGTCATGCACATCCCTTTCTGCGCTTCATCTGCTCTGTTGTCATAACATAGGGTGTAATGGGTGCTTTCGAAATGTTGAAAAGCTCAAAGCACCAAGACAAACAAACTAGCACGCAGTCATTGTTTTTGAGAAATCCCACGGGTTCACAAAGCTTTTCATTCAAACACGTTGATGAGCTGTTGAACGAGAAAGGAAGGACTGGTTGACCCTTCATGAGCATCCCAACCCCCAGCAGATTCATACCATCTGCAACACTTCTAGATCTTTTATTCACATTGTGACTGGAGCCGGTGTGTCCAGAGAAAGTAGATAAGACATTGTGTGACTGCATGATCAAGGTCTGCAGTTCTTTCATACCCTGAGGTAAAAATGTCTGCCAGAGGAACTCCAAGTGCAATAGCTATATCAGTATGGTGCTATTCCCAAGGTAATGAGCCTGCATGAGTATCTCTGCCAGTGCTGGTGATCTGGCAGGGACCTCCATGCGCAGTATCCAGCCTTCCTCCAGCTGGGTCAAATCCCAGTAGAGAAGTCTTTTTTTCTTATGACTCTTCCAAGGCAAAAGGGAAGGAGGAGGACTTCTTAGAAAGTGAGCTAGCTAAAGAAGACAGTGTTGAATGAATTATTTATGGTATTAAATTGCATAACTGACATGAACTTTCCACTCAGACAGCTTTAGCTATCTGGTTGCTAGCAACCTCTGAGAAGGTTAATCCATCTTTACAGGCAATTGTGCCAAGCTAATGTGTTTTCGGATAAAGTGATCTGTTTTCAGCTATTTCTACATGGGAGAATCACACAAACATATGAGACAGTTGTTCAACAGAAACTTCAGAGCATCAGTCACTAGATGCCTCTGAGATCTTTCAAATTCAACAGTGGAATAAGAACAAAAATGATGAAGCTAATTTACTTCTCAGAAATAACACAGTCTTGATTAATAGCACAAGATTAATCTCTTTTCTCCAGGAAACTAGGCCTGGCATCAAATGTGTCTTGTATGCTATTTCAGACCCATCAGCAACTTGACTTATTTCCAGAACAATGCTAGAAGTTTCAATTATACCTCCCAAGACCCAGACTAAATGGAACCATTTTCCCTTGCCCTCTTCTTTTCCAGTGCTCTCTCTCTACATTTTTGAAGAAAATACTTGTAATGATGACAAAAACAGCTATTAACTTATTATAGACATTCTGCCTTGGGATTTTTATTAAGGCTGCATGGCATTTCCAAGGAGAAAAATTATCAATATGGAATTTATCAACTTCCTTCTATACTTTCAAGACAAAGTATAATAGTAGATTTTAATTTCCTGAAAAACAACTTTGTTGCCCTGTTGCCACTCGGACTGAAGTGAGTAAAAGAGCATTTGTTCTTCATGCTGAACACAAAAACTGAATGGGGAGAAAAAGCCCACAAGATTAGCACGTTTCATCCAAAGCCACGACTGCCAACGGAACTTCTGATCAAAAGGCATCTCAGGAGCGTAACACTCTTAGTAGCTTTATTGACACTGTGACATTGTTGTTATCTGTAAAACACCAATTAAGAAGGATCTAAATTATTTTTCCTTTATGAGAAAGAAAATCTATTTGTTCAAACAAGTCAAATTGAGGATTCAGGCCTTTATTTAGCAAAGCATTCAAACACATTCCCAGCTACTCCTCTGTACCTTTGTTTTTTGCAGTGATGCTACATGAGCCTGCATCAGGCAATGACTATTTCTCACAGCTGCTTTTTAGATAAATGGCTGTAGCCTGAAAGTCTGGAGAACTTCCTTTTAAATATATCAGAGAGCACTTTGGTTCCAATAAAACGTCCAAATTCAGAGCACTACAGCCTCTGAATGGTCCACAGAACTTCCCAGAGACTAGGAATCCCTAGGACACCCAGCTAATGAAATCAGCACTTCATTATCTGCTTTTCTAAATCAACAATCAAATCAGCAGAGGAAGTTCAGTTGGCAGCTAACAGAAGAAAATCAACCTCATCTGGCACTCATCAGCTGAAGACACCATTATTCTCAAATCACCCTTCACCTAAGGTTAATTCAGCATTAATGTCAACATCATCATATTCACTCTAGTCAGTTCTGTCTGATACATGTCATTACCTCCACATCAGCTAAGCATAACTTCTCTTGTTCCTACATGTGTGCTCTGTGGCTATGCTTTGTTCCTGGGGATTAAAAATAAAAATCCAAAATTCCTTTTGCCACAGTCAAATCTCTTCAGCCAGTTCCTGTCTATCCCCCCTTGCAATTTCTCTTATGAAAAAGCATAATGCTGAGTAAACAACAGTATTAGGCCGGCAGAGCATAATGCTTATAAGTCCTACCTTTATGCAAGACTCTGTTGGCTCAGAAACTACTGCCTTGTGAAAGACAGGATACTTGTTTCTTTGCGCAAAGCAATGCTCTCTGCAGCACTCTCTGGAAAGCCTCGTGAGCTCAGAGATGCTCCCCTGCAGTAAGCAGAAAACTGGCTGTATTGTCTTGGGGCCAGGACTCTGTGCTCAAATGGAGCTGCTGTATCAAGGATGCTTGTCCAGGAGCTCCAGAGCTAATGAGGTACTGAGGCTGATACCTCTTGCGCAAAGCAGCAGTGTGCGTATCTGCAGGGACACATCAGGAGTCCTGCTGAATATGGAACTCTCCTCTTCCCCCAACTCATTCTGAACACCAGTTTCTTGCTGTCTTATTCAGCCCATGCAAAGAAATATGTTTTCGGAGGTCATCACACTCCAGATCTCACCATCCCCACCTGTCCTGCCAGACCCACCTGTAAGAATTCCTCTTCACTGGGCAATGTGCAGTCATGGGTTTTTAAAGTATCTGACAAAGGCTGAACTATGTAAAAATATGAAATGCGGCTCTCCTTTGTCTTCCTGTGTGGAAACAGCATGTGTTTCTCCTCACTGACAAGTAAGGAGAAGGCTAGGCAAGAAAGAATGTCAGAGTTTTAAACTAAAACTGTCTTACTCTAGTGCACTATATCAATTTCCAAAAATACGCTCACTGCTTTATCACTAAACCTTATTATCTTACTGACAAAAGTTTCCATAACAGCCACAGGATCTACAACAGGAAGTATCCGCTCTGAATGGCAGAAGTTCCTTAAGACTTATCGGAAGGCCAAATCATCTCCTTCAATGAGCAACTTGGAAATAAAAGCCTGAAATGCAGGAGGAATGCAGAGAAGGTAGAGAGGCTATGGGAGGATCTAAGGCTGGGAGGACATCTGGAAAGGTAACATGGAGACAGACACTATTGGGAAGGGAAGGCCGAAAGCAGCTCAGGATGACAAGGAATGGCCTCCCCTGTACAGGAGACAGATCCCACAGTGGGTCTGGGCTACCCCACAAGGATAGGCCTGAATTCTTCTGCATCTCCTCACCCACAAAAGGTGGAAAAGTGTCTGGAAGCAGCATCTTGTATAGCTACAGACTGGAGAAGGGCCCAAAACTAGACATACGCAGTCCTCTGGACTTGTGCAGCTTGAGCCCTTTCATTCTTTGGCAGAGAGGTGTCACACAGAATTTGCTTTTGCTTACTTCAGATATGTCACACCAGGGTTACCAAAGAAAAGCACTAACTTGCCATAATGACCTCTTGCCATATGGACACCCATTCCCTCTCACCTGGAAAAGGTGGCAGAACCTGTCAATAAAAAAATAAATTTGACAGTAAACCTGAGAGAGTTGGGGAAATTCTTTTGCTTGCCTAATGACTACAGAGGGACTTTCTGTACTGGGATTTCACATAACCTAACTGTTTGCTACCTAAACAAAAAGTAATCCTATAAAGCCTGCAACTACCTCAGCTTTCAAGTCCCCTTGCAATTACAAAAGTGTTTGCATTTTAATAGCTGGCTTTCTCTTTCACTGCTCTGCTTCTCTCCACTCTGGCGACTCCTACAGGGAAATCATCTTTTGGACATCATGGTTAGCTGCTCTGGTTACTGGAAGTTACTGGATTGTCAAAAATTCAGTGTCTTAGCCTTATTGCAAGTACTACTAAGAGGAGAAGAGAAATGGGCTGTTGCAAAGAAGAACATTTGTTTAGATACCAATACCTCTGAGAGTCCTTATGCATGCTGGAATTGTCCTCTCCTTCTACAAGCACTCCTAACTATGAGTCACTTAACCTTTGACTGTTTCAAGCAATCACGTTCAATGATTTATCAGGTTGCCACTGTAGAAATAATTAACAAAAGTACAGGAAATAATAATATACACTTACATGTCTGCAATCTCAAGTTCTCGATGTGTTTTACAAGTGTTAATGAAAAATACATAAAAGGCAATGGGTTATGGGTTTAAATATGATTAATGCTAAAGTCCTTCCCTGTACAGAAATACCATGAAGGGAGGATGACACCATCAAAACAGAGGGGAGAAGGGTGAATGGCTGATGGCACTTCTCTTGTTTTATAGGTGGTACTTACTTAGTTTCACTTTATACATGAGGAAAAGGTATGAGGTTGTTAAAATTTCTTGCAGGCTTGCAAAGCTGAATGTCCTTATAAAAAGAGCAATTATATACACACTTTAAGCACGAAGCTGCACAATAATTAAATGAGTAATTACCTTCCCACTTTTAAGCTGTCATGCAATTAAACTTAATTAAACATTCTCTATACTTCACTAATCTTACACAAACAGAAGAAGGTAAGAAGGGTGCGGTAAAGAAAGGAAAGGGCATTTGGCAGAAGTTTGAGCCTACTATTCTGCCTATTTAAAGAAGGAAAAAAAAACCACTGACTAGTCAGCACTAGATTGTCATGTAATTGTCTTATTCCTAGTAAGAAGATAACCCGGCCTGAGCAGCAAGGCAAGCAGACTGAGACAGTATATTCCATTTAATTTTATGTAGCATGCTTATAATATAGCATCGCAAAATGGTCTTCAGAAAAAAAACCTATAAAGGAAAGGAAAATGCTAGCACATTTTAGAGCACAGGATGACTTTCAGGGAGTGCAGCATTCCGTACAGAAAAGCCAATGAAAATGTAAAACAAAAACTTTAAGGTAAACAAACCCAAAGTTTCCCTCTTCCCCACTGGAGGAACGTTTGTGGAGACAACACAGGAAGGACCAAAATAAGACATGGGAATTTCGTTGACAAGGAGACAGACAGCTGCCATGCCAGAATAATTGTGACCTTCTATCCTGATCTGAAATTCAAATGAACTTTGCAAGGGCACAGTCCATATACTTCTGCTAATCATTTACTCATTCATAGACAGGCTATATCACATATACTCTCTCTAGCTGCATGTTACTCTTAAAGTGGTGAAATTAACAGAAAAATAAATCACCTCAAATAATAAGAAAGCTCTCCCCTACTAGACTCTGAAGCAAAGGCCTAAATAAACAGGTATGTCTAGAAACAAGGCCTGACCATACTCAATTTGCAAATACAATGTTTGCATTTGCTCTAGAATCCGAAGATACCCGCAGTTAACAAACCTGCACACCTTTTTCCTGCTTTTCCCAGAGAGTCCTGATCCTGAGTGCTACACAAGCTATTTGACCTCATCTCAGCAAGAAGTACCTCACTTCTTCCAGCATCCAGAGCAGTTCTATGGAACTGAAACTGTCATTAATATTACCAGAGGGGACATAAGCATAGGTTGAGCCTGTCAGCACAATGATAGGATAAAAGTAGGGAGCTTGAAGACAAATGGTGCTTTTAGACAATTAGGTATCATTATAAAGGGATGGGAAAAAATAACAATACTGAACAGCATTCCAAAACACTTCCATGCTGAGAAGACTGAAAAACAACAGAAGATGAAAAATACTGCCACATACACACACACACACCTGCTACCCCATATACACAGAGATAACTTTTTGCTTGCCATTGCCTCATTTTAAACCTCAAGTGTGGTCAACAACTTAGCAACTAAAGTATTAAGCTACATTTGGTTCCATCTCCTCTCCCCTATCCCCACATATGAAAATTCATAGTGTGATAAAGTCTCAAAAATAATTACCATTTACATATTTGAACAAGAAGTGCTTGGGTAGGACATGAGGCAAATGCTATTACAGTATTTTTTTCCCCTTCCATGAAAATCTAGCTAAATATGCAAAAGTGAAAGATTTTCATCAATTCCTCTTAGTATCAGTTCTAGTTCAAATCACAAGTAATGGTACTTTCAGGAAACCTAACAGCCAGAATCTGTTTACAGCATCCGAACACAACAGAGATATTGCTGGTATTGCCTACAAGTTTCAGAGATATGCAGTGTGGAAAAAGAGGGTCACTGAATATGGAAAGTTACAGGAGAGGAGCAGAACCCAGTAAGTCTTCAGAACAGCTCCTGCCCACACAGGACTCATCTCATCCCACTTTCAAAGCATCAAATTATTTCCACATAATACTTCCTAATATTGCCAGTAAACAAGACACAAATTTAAAGCAAGCGGTAAAAAGAGAAAGGCTTCTGATCTAGCAAACAATAGAGCCTTCCGTGACACATTTATTTCTGGAAGACAATATTGCTTCCTATGCACAATAGGCCAAAGTAAGTAAACAAACATCTTGGAAAACATTGGCGATACAGCATTTAGGAAAAGCCTGTTGTTATGGCTAGTCTGTGTGTCTGCATGCAAACAAGAACGACAGCCCAGGGAGCACGGCTTTCAGCTGCTTTGACCCTGCCATCAATGCTCTGTGCAATCCAAGGTAGGCAGTGCCACACAGGCCCTACGAGGCCTACAGCTGACATGGCCATTCCTTCAGCTGCCTGGCAGCACCACTGATTAAGAAGCTGAGGGCCTTGGGTCCCGTCCTAGATGCTGCACAGTTGCAGAGAGGCTTCAGAAGCCGCCAGCCTTAGCTGTTTAACTCAAGCTGACAAGCTCCAGTGGATATTTTATTTTAGGTCTCGGACATTGCATCATTTCACTAATGGACTGGAAGTCAACACTATTCTGTATCTGGCAATGATAAGTGCTGTGTGATTTAAATTAGGAATCAGTAACAGAAACAGCATTAAAATTATGGTTTCTGCCTCATGATCTGTCACTCCACCATTACCAGCATGTCCAAAAGGATATCCCAGCAGAGCAGAACTTGTCCACAACGAACATGCCCTTTGTTTTCCATGATTTAGGCTTTGGTTTAAGATTAAGGGGGTTCTTTTTTTTTTTCCCTGCTTGTTTTATTTTCATATTTTTCTCATAGATTTGGCAATATCACCTTAACTCCTCCTGCTGCTTTCTGACTCAGATCCAGCACAGCTCCTTCTAGCCCCATGAGCATAATTATCACCTGCTACTGTGGAACTTGGTTCAGGTGGACAACTTTCATGTTGTCTTATCTGCAGAAGCCCTTGAAATAGCCATAGGAAATTTACTTGCAAATAGGAACCCAAAGACAGCACACCATTACCTCAAGGCAGTGCTATGGAAAAGCAAGGTGAACTAACCCATGCCATTCTGCACTGATTGTCATACCTAGTCCAGCTCATTCAAAGTTATTTTCAGTGTATCTAGAACGGATGTGAGAGACTTTGCTTCCATGCTGTGATTTCCTTCTTGCATGGTCTCCATGATGGTCCTGACATATTTTACTGCACATTCGCAAATGTTGGGGAAACACCTTCCTTCTGAGCTTACAGTATGAAGCAAGTCTGAGGCACGGGCAGCACAGCGCTGTGCTTAACACTGTGGAGGTTGCCCCTTGCTGGTAGGGGATAAAAGAACAGTTGGTCTTATTGTTTGCTAGGTTTCAAGAAGCTTTTTGATTTATACTAGCCAACACCACACCATTGCCAAAATATTTACCAATGAACAGAGTTGGAGCCTGCTCACACTGGACTCAGCAGCATACCTCCCTCTCAGTGCAATGGCTGTTTCTTCAAGAGTGCTTATAAAGCAGATACAAGCTTCATTAAACATATTATCAGCCTTTCATAAATCGGGCTGTGCATACTGATTCTCCATGAGGCGCAGGAAATATTAATGTGCAGTTTGTTTAGACAACACAATCGTGGAAGAGCTAGAAGCAAAAATTTAGTTTGGGTAGAATCCCTAGAGTCCATCTGGTCCAGCTCCTCACTCAATGCATGGGCCTCTTAGATCAGGTTCCTCAGCTGAGTTTGCTCTCTAGGCAACCTGTTCCAGTATTTCACCACTCTCATGATGATTTTCTTTTCCTAGTGTCTAATCAGAATTCCCTCTGTTGCAGTTGTCTCTAATGCCTCTCCATCCTGTCACTGAGCACCTCTAGGAATAGATTGGCTCTGTCCTTTTTACACTCTCCAAGTAGACAGTAATACAATCTCCTTGTAGCCTTTACTTTTCAAGGCTGAAAAAAATCCATCTCTCCCAGCCTCTTAGATCAGCATGGTAGAAACTGTGGGCAAGTACTACAATTCACCTCTGAGTAATACTGAGTTATGGACAGAGTGGGATCCCTTCCTTATTCATTCTTTGCTGAGTAAATCTCAGTCTTCTCCTGTGAAAGGTTTTTCATAAGACTCTCCACTGTTCAGATAACAAAGCTTTAACTTCTTATGGCAAAACATAACATTTCTGAGTTGAGTTCATAGCAAGACAGACCATAAGTGAAACAACCCACACCACCACTTCTATCGTCGGGGTGTAACTGCCACTGTGCCTGGGTCTTGCTTTCAATGCATCTCTTCTGTAGTGCATGTAGGCAAACTCTAGGCTGTGCTGTCCTAGTGACAGCTCAGCAGACAACCTCAGCTCTAATCACTAGCAGAGGAACCCCAATAATACTTTATCTGCCTTACACTGACAAACAACTGTGACTTCACAATTAATAACTGCTCTAAACATTGAGGAACTACACAGACATGGGTACATCCTGCTTGAAGTAGTTTCCTTGCCACATTAACACATACAAGAACAGAGTAATAAGAAGCTCTTCTGGCTCCATGGAGCTCTGATGGAGTGATGTGTGTATAAGCTGTTCTCACAATTTTCGTTACTGCAGTAATAAATAAGAGCCTGAAACTGAAAAAGGAAAAAAAAAAAATCCACTCAACTCAGAAGCTATTTCTTGGAAATCAATACA
Organism: Dromaius novaehollandiae; assembly: GCF_036370855.1. Lineage (NCBI taxonomy): Eukaryota > Metazoa > Chordata > Aves > Casuariiformes > Dromaiidae > Dromaius > Dromaius novaehollandiae. Next base: position 14,608,015 of record NC_088103.1, on the reverse strand, counting down.
CTCTGAAAGACCTACAAAGTTTGCGGGATATAAGAGGTAGTCAATCAAGTCCCACTGTCCCTCTTCCTTTAAAAAAACTGATCTTCACCATAACTGCTTTTCATTTAGAAGCCTTCACTTTCATCCTCTTCCCCAAAAGAGAAGGAAATGAACGTGAACAGACTGAGGCAGCCTTTGACTATACACTTTCATTTACAAGGCAGCCCTTAACATTGCCTATCTGAACTCTAAGTTGGTTTGAGAAGATCAGGGGTCAGAGAAGATGAAGTAAAAACTGCAAAACTACTCAGACAATGGCTAGGGCATCTCAGTAAGGAGAGCAAGAGCCTCACACAGCTCCTCCCCCGCCCCAACCTGGTAAATTGTTCCAAGGAAGTGTCAAAATGTCCTTAAGTGTTTTCTTTTTGTAAAACACTGGGGCTGTACCATGAATGTTCATCCTTCACACCCAGCCCAGAAAGGATGCTAGGACAGAAAAGCTCACAAACTGAAAACTCCCAAGATAAAAACCAGAGAGACTGACCTCTTCTGAACAGGCACCCAAAGCTGAAAAGTACTGGAAGAAGTGTTGCTTTCTGCAGGAGGAAAAATGACCCCTACTCCAGGTAGTAATCATTGCTAAAACAAGGGGAGGCCAGTGCTTAAAACAGTGTTACTGCTACTAGTCCCAGCACCATAGACTAAGTCATACATTACTAAATCTTCATGCAAAGCGTTAGATAAGGATTGTGAAAGTTGCTTCATATTATCCTGAATCACAAAGTACTGTTTTATACACCATACTTTTATTTCTCCAAAGTGCTTTCTTATACACACCTATTAGCTGCAAATGGTTGCTTCAAACCTGCTAAGGAGCTCCCCTGCCAGGCTGTCTCATACTACATCCAAACCTTCAGTCCCACAAGACCGTGCCTTGCTGGGACACTCTCTCCAGTCCCTTAAACATATCCTCCAGGTTCAGATTTCTCATCTGCTTGGCAGCATCCACCACACAATCTCATTTCCTAGGCCATGAAAGTAGTGTTAAGTGGTCACGCACAGCAATTCTCAGAATTCTTTTGCAGCAGGTTCCCTCCATGATCATCAGACTACAGTAGAGACAAAAAGTTAACCACAGGCACAGAGCAGCTTCACTGCCAAAAGGAACTCACAGAGCAAACCAGGGGCCATTGCTGGATATGTGTGTGTTATATGGCCAAATGTTTTAATAGCAGATACAAACCAAAAGCTGTTTCAAGAAAAAAAAAGGCAAAGGAATAATGAAGACTCAACTCAAGGCAAAGACAGAGAGAAGAGTCTAGGAAACTTTCAACAGAAAGCCCTAGACAAGCCAAACTCCCCGGTGCATCCTGTGGCCACTGGGATCTTAACTGACTGTTCTCTACACCTGCTGCAAGGGTGTTGGTGTCTGTGGACACTGAATACTCATTAATTAACTTGGAATTAAGAACATTGTTCATCACAGCAGCACAAATACTAAAGGGAAGGAGAAATAATGAGTTAAGGCAGCATTCACACTGATCAGAAAGGCAGGGTCAAACTGCAAACAACCATTCATTACAGTACTGGCTCAAGTCACAAGTAAGAGCAGCAGATGGACACAGCTCTCATATAGCTATGTACAACCACTAGTGACCCAGGCTGCGTTCAGGCCAGTGATCTAAAGGTGAGTGGTTTGGTGCATCACAGTATTAATCCTCTAAGGCAGCCACTCTCCAGTTAGCTTTAAGTTCAAGGGAATGGTCCAGAGTGTTGCAAGGCAACTTTTTCCCAATTTAAGGCTAATCAGCAAACTTGGATCCTCTAGCTTAATGTGGCTGGTTTAGATTGCAGAGGGCTGAGGCAAAGTAGAGAGCACTGACTGAGGACTGGTAAAATAACCTCTGGAGAAGAGAAAGCAGAGCCACCCATCCCATCCTGTTTCAGAGATGTGTCTGGCAATGTGTATACCCGCTGTCAGCCCTGACATATGGTTTTTACTAATGATGGCAGCAGCTAATAATATTTTAACAGATATTCCCTGGACTAGAGAAGAGATAGTTTATGCTACAGTCAGTATCTTGCACCACACGCAGACACAGCTGATGGCAATCCTATGCAATCCATTCCTCACCAGCAGAAACAAAAGAGAGAGCAAAGACAAAAGAGAGGCACGAGCATGCAGCTCATGGGGAAGGTAAGTTATGATCAATTGCTCCACAGGGTGCTGTGGTGATAACAGTCGAGTTGTAAAAACCTTCCCCCACCGTTTGGATGGCGGCTCAGCTCCAAGTCCCTGCGGACATTTCCTGTGTAGATTCTTTATCCTCGTTCGAGCATACTATCCTGACACATTATTAAATCTCTACACTGTGTCCACAGCTAAGTTTTGCAAAATTCAAGAACTGCAACAACACACTTTCTTCGAAGAAATCTGCACAACAGCCTAAAAAAAAGCTATTTCTTGTATTATAATTCATTGAAAGAAGTTCTCATATTTTAAGGATGGCGGTGAATATACAATGGGTAGAGAGACACCTCAAGAAGTTTAACCACAGAAAGTGCAAAATCCTGCACCCGGGGGAGAAATAACTGCATGCACCAGTACAGGCTAGGGGCTGACCAGCTGGACAACAGCTTTGCAGAGAAGGACCTGCAGGTCCTAGTGGACAAGTTGAACATGGACCAGCAGTGCAGCTTTGTGGCAAAAGCCAACGTATCCTGGGCTGCATTAGAAAGAGTGTTGCCAGCAGGTCAAAGGAAGTGATCTTTCCCCTCTACACAGCACTGGTGAGGCAGCATCTGGACTGCTGGGTCCAGTCCTGGAACAAGACAGACACGGACCTGGCTGGAGCATGTTCAGCAAAGGGTCACAAAGATGATTAAGGGACTCTCATATGATGAAATGCTGATAGATCTGAGACTGTTTAGCCTGGAGAAGAGAAAGCTCACAGGATCTTATTTATGTTTATAAATATCTGATGGGAGGGTGTACAGGACAGAGCCAGACTCTTCTCAGTGGTGCCCAGTGACAGGATGAAGGGAAATGGGCACAAACAATCACAGGAAGTCCAATCTGAATATAAGAAAACACTTCTTCACTGTGAGGGTAGTCAAACACTGAACACGCTGTCCAGAGAGGCTGTAGAGTTTCCATCCTTGAAATATCCTTCAATATGCAAAACCTGACTGGACATGGTCTTGAGCAACCTGCTCACACTGACTCTGCTTCAGCAGGGGGGTTAGACCAGATGATCTCCACAGGTCCGTTTCAACCCCAACTATTCTGTGATACTCCACAGATATTCTACCTGAAAAGATCCAAGCTGTGGTCCAGAAATACTGCTAACTTGACAACTGGTAGTAGCTAAAGAGCTTCAGCATCCTCTTCCTCTAATTGTCCCCATCTTTGAGAGGATGCAACATTCTAACTCTATTAATTGCACGGAAGTAAAAATATACCATCAAGCAAGACTCCAGAATAACTTTCTAGGATGTTGTTTTTATTCCATGACTGAGAGTAATAATGAAATCAAACTCAGACACCATGGGAAGTATCCAAGTATTCAAAATCCAAAAGGAAATCAGAGAGTAGTTTTCAGAGATAAGAAGGTCTTGTGGCATCAATGGCTAGATTTAAACTGTCAAAACAGAACTGATCACTGATAAATCACACCCAAATATGAAATAATTTTTTATGGTGTCAAGCACAGAGAAAATTCCTGTGAACACTTACTAGCACTTTGCAGACTGCCTTGATTACCTTATGTTGACAGGTACACCTCACACAGATTCAACTGTTATATTGCAACTAAGATGTCTAAACAGGCCTCTGAAATGGACACCTATTAACTCCTTAACTCCTAGTCTAATAAGGATTGAAAGACAAGACATACATCACAACACAATATAACCCTCAGCTAAAACCAGCTAACAGCAGTAGCTGACTGAAACTGAGATGGCATTATTTTCCTAACAACTCAGTGAGTAATCCCACAGGAAGCATTTTAACCTGGAATTTTAAGATAATTCTTTTAAAAATACTAAGCAAATTAAAATATTTAGAGATACAAAGATCTCAATGAAATCACCTGTCTTACTCAATCCTCTCATATAAAATCCTAGTAGACCAATTCAAGTACTACTGCAATCAAGTTACTCTATTCTAATGAGGTATGGACTAAGCCTGCTCTATTTCTCCACCAGCTTATATCAACAAAAAGTCTCTCAGCCATTCATCTAGTGGCTGAAGTCTCAATAGTTCACTCTGTATTTGGCTAGGACCCCTTTCAGTTAACAAACCAAGCTGAATGCAAATACATATTCATTTGTTTTCGAAAGGGAAAAGAAGAGGGATTTCTGAATATAAATACCCACATTGGCCTCAACGTTCATTCTAGGAAAGAGCCAAAAGGATTAAATCAATCACAAGAGAGCTAGTGGTTTAACGGTGGGAATCAAGGGAGTTTTCAGCATTCAGATAGAGGTAGAATCATGGGGGAAAAACAATCCTTTTTCACTTACTGATTGATCTAAGTTCACTTACTGATTGATCTAAGTTAGTCCATATCTGTTCTAGCAGTATCTTTACAAAGGAAAGGAAACAAAAGTTTAAATCCACTCCCACACAGGAAGTTCTGCCACTCAAAGTTAGGAAAAACTCTCAAAGACTGTGATACATTCAAGAACAGAAGAAATAGCCCATGACATTCCTGTGAAATTTCAGTGAGTAGAATTCAGAGGCCACCAAAGGAACTGGACTAATATAATGAAAACCGCAGTTACAGAGGTCCATTTCCAAGTGTGAGCCCATAATTTGCAAGGTGTTACTTCGTGCAGCACAGAACCAGGAGATGGGTCTGGTTTCTTCCTACACTCCTTGACTCCTATAAAAAGGCAACCAAACAAATAGCTACTTATTCACCCTTGGCAATTTCCAACTGCTCCCCCTCCACACAGGGTGCAGAGCAGCTGCTTGTAGCTTTAAAAAGTCAGGCCCACACTGTATATAACACATTTATATTGCTGTGGTGCTCAGGAACTGTAAGTTTCCACATGACCAAATGCCTGGATGGGCTTTGGACTTGCTTACATTTCTTCTTGTGCAGTTATTTGAATGTTTCCTTCCATACTTCCACAAAAAAGAGCAGCATTTCTATCATTTAAGCCCCACTGTGATGCACAGAAGTCCAGCCATTAACAACTTCAAAATTGCAGTCACACCAGTGTCAAAACTTCATAGTTTAGGGCCCTGTTTGCTGAAAACAGACCCTTGTTTAATCCTGACAGCTGAACGATCCATATTGGTGCTGGAAAGGTAGAGATCAGCACCATACTATGCTCTTAGAGCACTCTGCTTTCTCTTTCCATTTCTGTCACTCTTGTCCTACGTACCTAAAATTTGATTGTCTTTTATTCATAAATTTGAATACATCCATGACAACTGTAACATCTTTGGCTACATCTGCTACTCCAACACAGAGCTGAGTATTCATATACTGTTTCTGGCAATGCATTACCTTTTGGAGAACTTTCATGTCAGCTGAGAGAGAGGAAAGGGAAAGGAAGGGAAGACAGACGGATGATTCTTCTGCTCCTAAGAACAAGGTCCTTGCCTTCTATAAGTGTTTGTGCAGGTCAGAAAGAAAACAAACAGGCTGTTCTTAGCAGCATGACATTTAGCTGAATTCCTCTTACTTTAGAAAAAAAGCTTAGAGAATTCACCTTGGGCTGGATGATGTCATATTGGTCCAGCTAGGATAATTATTACAACCATAGCTGTGTGTTTATTTAAGCAGTTCTGTGTGAATCTGCAACTATAAAAATGAAGAGATCACTTAAGCTTTTTAAGAAAATACAAATCGTGTTATATCCCTGAAGTGTTACATCAAGGCCTATCAGATGGTTGGTTAAAAACCAGAAGGCACTAATCAGACTAGCGTCAAGGTTTTAAAACTTCACTAGGACATTGAGAAACGCTCTCGTCTCACTGAGACTTCCTTTCAAAAATGTCAATGAGTAACTGTTGTGCCAGCCCTGCTTTTAACTCTCTCATCAGGACTAAAACTTAGAAGAAGCAGAAATGGGTAGAAATCATAAAGAAGAAATGAAGTACCATATATATGCAGAGAGACACAGCTGGGACTGAGCGAAAAGGTGGACTATGTAATTCATTAGGTTATATCTATGGCACAAGCCCCAATGCAGGAGAATTAAATTGTGACCAGCAGATTTTTTTTAATCCATTTTTTCATGACAAAACATGAAATAAACATAATTACACACAGAAGCAAAATCAAGATTCTACTTCATTCCTCAATTTACTTTACAGTTGGGTATTTCATGACAGAGCGCCAGACAGAGCAGCTGTGCTATAAAAAGGGCCTCTGGCTCATGTAGAAAGGTGGAAAGGGTTTTGAGGCCTGAATTGTAAGTGGAGATCAAATGTTGCCCAAACAAGCAGTCACTAGCACCACATCTGTCTAGGTGTGCTTGTGTCATACAATCTCTTCCCAAACTGACTGTACCAATGCCAGCCCCGCAAAAATTGCTACCTTCTATGGAGCAACAGCCATACTAACATATTAATATCACAGAGGCACTTAAGGAAAGGTTCAGTAGAAAGGCAGCTTGCATACTAAACGTACTATCACAGTTGCTCCTGCTGTGCATGGGTACAGTCCCGGAACACCACATACCTGAAACTTAACTTCCCTTGACCTTTTCAGGCTGTCAAGTTGAGGATTTAGCTGCTTGGCTCCCACTAGAGACAGCAGGAAGTGAGCAGTTAAAATCCCTAAAAAGGCTTCGAAAGCTACCTGTTGATGTTCCAGTACCTCCCTTCAAAAAGAGCAGTAGCGTGTGTGGGGGAACAGGGAGAGTAGGAAAGGGGAAGAGAGCAATACAAAAGCAAAGTCTGGCTGTTAGAGCCAGCAGCTCAAGAAAGACCCAGTGGCACATTTTGGCTGCTCCCCTTCACACTGTATTACACAGGACCCCATTCTTCCCCAACCCTGCTGGGCCTCCCAGATGTGGGATTAGCAGCTGACTCCTTCAAAGCTGCAGTTCATTCTGTTCTTCAAAGACAGACTGATTTGTTTTTTCTAGCTTGGTGCCCACAGCATCATGCATTTTTACACTTGTTATCTTTGAGAAATTGCCTCAGCAGCTGCCAAAGCAGGGTGTATCCTCCGAAGGTCTCTGGCGGCAAACCAGAAATTTGCTTGGAAGTCCTGTAGCACACATATTGGCTAAGACCCTCCTGGGTTCTGGCTTCACAGGGTCAGTTAAGAGTAGCAATGAATGTCTTCAAATCCAACACTCTTTACATCCCAGAGAGGTGACATCCCATTTTAACAAGGTTATCTCGGATATAAACGTATCTTTATGCACCTGGGGGATGCCTACATTCTTTTCTCACTGCCTTGGAGTCTCCTTTGTCCCTGTCAGTATGCCTCAATTATTTTCTTAACCTACCCAAAGATTAATTCTCCTGTTTAATGTAGACTTCTGCTTCTGGATGCTGTGGACAGAATTTTGACATTTGCACTGAAGGGCACTGAGTCAAGTTCAGTGTTGTAGAAGCAGCTTCCTGGAAAGATCATAACAGAGACCACACAGTGCCTGCTCCTGCAAAGAGGGTCAGCTGTTCTCACAACTGTTCAAGGACCTGCTGAGAGGGTCAGTAATGATTCCGGACACCACAGCAGCAATTTGAACTGGTAAGACACTGCTACAGATCCTACAGACATGGTGAATTTGTTTTCCCCTCTTGCAACAGAGGCAAAGAAGGAGCAAAAAGAGTACTACATTAAAAGTAAATGGACTAAAATTCTAAGCTCACACCCTCTTTGAGTAACGTTCAGAAGGGCTATTCAGTAATGCAGAAATGGAGGATAAAGAGATCCCTCTGCCTAACAGCAGCTTTCTTACCAGTAGGTTCTAAACAACTATCATCCCCCTGAAACAGCCAGTGGAATACAGCCATTGGCACATCAGCAATTCTGACAAGGAAATTACCAACTTCTGAGAATACCATTTTGTGAATTTCACATACAATTTTTCATCATTTCTCAAACATCTCAGCATTTTTATTACCCAAAAATTGTTAAGACCAGAATATTCAATAAATGTTTGTCAGATGAACTTCTCGACAAGGCTCTCTGCCTGTGAGCTACTCACAAAGAAACGGAAGATAGGGGACGCTTCTAAGCTACATTTGATCTCTCTCCAGGTTTACCATTACTCTGCCTTTTCTGCAAAAGTTACCAAGGAGCAGGATCTGAAATTTCTGTCCCCAGTGATGACCAACCACAGTAGCTGCCCCTCCTAATTTATCCGTCCTGAATATAGCAAGACAAGAGACAACACGATCTGTTGTACACAACTTCTGCCCAATGCATGTACACCAGTGCTGACCAGGGGCCTTGCAATAGTATGTCAATACTCATCATGCTCCAATTTCTTTTGTGATAACAGCTATAGGGCCCTTCACCTTCAGGTCAGAGGTTTAAATGAAGCCCAGATTCACAAAGACTGAAAGCTGTTACCAACTAATGGATGCTTAAAAGCCCTTCGTGAAATTATTAGTTGAGAGACTCAGTATAGCATGCCACAGAGCAAGGCCCCTCTCACAGACTCTATTGCCACTATCTCAGCACTGTTTCATTACAAGTTAACACTGCGTCAGCCACTGATCATTTTGCCCAGAATAGGAGGATGAGCAGGTCCTCCTCATGACATGGCACCCAGCCAAGCAGCACTTGAGTTGCTATCCTGCTATCTGCTACCCTGCAGACAAACAGAAGCGCTGTTCCCTCAGGTACCCCTCCCACACACAACTGTACTCACAGAGCCAGTCCACTGTCCTCACAGCAGGACACACTCATGCCCAGTAGCATTTTGCGTGCTTGGTAGCAACTCGGAGGGAAGGCTGGTGCTGCATGATTGCACTAATGTATCCAAAGAGCAGCTCTCCTACAGATAATAATAATAAAAAGGAAATTAGAAACAATGGACATACTGGAGAAAAATAATATAAATGCTGTTCTCTTGCTACAGTCCCTTGAGAGTCCAGGTAATAATGTCACCTCTCTATCCCTCCTTCCCAAGAATGCATGATAAAACACAGTGGTTTGGAGGATGATGCTGTCTGTACAGTAGATGTAAATGCTTGCTAGTGTACTATCAGATTTGAGCAAAAAAACTCTAATAATAGCTAGTAGAGGTCTACCCAAAGCTACCTGGTCACCTAGCAGTTAAGCTATTGCTAAAGATACAGGCAGAAACAGGTATTTCCAACAGAATTTCATTTTGTATATGGTCCTAATACACAGTAGAATCAATACCTTGCCTAATGTTCCAGCTAGTTTTTGTTCATTTCAGGATCCTTGCGTCACTTCAAACAACTTCTCTCTTTGACTGATGATAGCACCTTCAGCGTATTTGTACTAAGTTATCCTCATCTCCTTTCAATGTCACATATGCATATACCCGTGCACGCATGCACATGCATACGCCCACATACTTCGGATACCTGATCACTTGAAAATTCTTTAGTCTGTGTATTTTCATATATATGTACAGTAGCTTCCCAGAAGTGCTTGAAGGACCCTGGCCCCAAATCTCTGCTGTGGCTCTGCCCTTCAAGGCCTGCTCAACTTTGTTACCATTTTCTGAACACATTCCAATTGGTTCACTACAGTCTAACAGTGGAAAAAAAATGGACTTCAGCTCTGCTTCATATGCAATTCTCTGAGTGGGTACATTTGACGCTGTTGGTGGAAGAGGAGGGAAAGCACAGTGCCACTACCGGCAGCATCCAGAACATGCTAAGAAATAACTCCAGCACTGATTCAGCAGCCCCTCGTCTCCGCTCATCAAAAATGAGCCCCTCCTCCAGAAATGACAACATTCTCCTCCTCGTATTTGATTCTGAAGCTCCCATACAATGTTCCAAGCTGAGACCTTGGCAATGAGCTCCATATAAAGCCCAGCAGGCAGCCAGCAATTTCATATTCTGGATAGAGTTTAAATGGTGGAAGGTAAGCGAGGCCTGGGGCTACATACTGAATTTTCAGTATTAAAGTAATACTGAATTTTGTTCAGTGGGAACTAGCCTTTGATAGCACCACATCAGAGATGTGCAAGACCACTGTGACAATTTCCTAATTCTGAGTGTTCTGCATTGGAGCCTTAGCAATGGGGGAAGAAGTTACTAGGTTTATTTAATTATTACTTTAGTGGGCTTTTCTCATTGCCAAGGAAAAAATATATATACATATATAATATATATTAAAACATTGTATATACATATTTTATAAAATAATATATTTTATCTATATTTATCAGGATTCCCTCCCCTCCACACATGCATAGGCTTTTACATCTCTAGAGCAGCAACCTCAAATATTCACAGGTGAAAAAATGATAGATATAGGATTGTTCAACATACTTAATGAGTTCAGGTTTTTTCCCTGGTTAGAAAGTGAGAGTATGTCCAATATAGCTGCAAAGCCTCGCTGGCAATTCATAGGATCATGCAAACTTTGACCTACAGAAGCTGTAAAATGAAATGCTACCTGATTCCCTGGGTAAACCTTTGCTGTCAAACACAGATCAAACTGACAGGATCCGGATGACTTCTCTCCCCCATCTTCATTAATTGCAAGGCCTTTTAATTAATATATGCACAGGAAGGGTGAAAACAGCTTAACTGCTCCTCCAAGATTTAATTACCAAACTCACTCCAACAGTGACCCAGCTTGCCCCAAAGTAGTGGGAGCTGCTGGCTCTCGCTAAATGCTGTTCATTAACACAACCTGTCTCCAGCACAGCAGCATCCTCCTGCTGTGCCTGACCCAGGAAAGCAAGAACTGGAAGAACAAGGGCAAAGAGCTCCTACCTGTCTTCTCCTTTTCCCAGCAAGAGGCAGGCACAGCTGGTCACCCACACAACCAGAATGCTGTTGACAGGCAAGGGAAATCTTTGAAACCTTCTCAATGGGCAAGGCTCGTATCGATTCTCTCTCTCCACCACTTCTCAGATTCTTTCTTTGTAACTCCTACAAACAGTGGCTACAATTTTCAACAGACATTCAAAGGTCTTCAAATCTCTAAGTTTTAAAAGAAGACGAGTTTGGCCAGAACCATTTTCAAACAGAAATAAGAGGTCTACTCTCTGCATCTGAAAAAAACAGGAGTGGTTTAACTCAACTCTCCCCCTTGCTGGCTGGATTCTTTAAGTCAGTCTGGCTCTCAAAGCCACCAGAAGCCATCTCGCTTTCAGGCAGACTGTGCAGTGCTGCAAGTCTCTTCTTTTTCATTGCTTCTGAGGCCTGTCTGGGCTCCCAGTGTCTCTCAAGAATCTGCTACTCTCTGCTCTGCTTCAGATGCCTCACCAACGGCCTCTCCCCACCTATTCAGCCACCCCTTCCAGAGGTCCCACCTGGCCCACTGAGCAGCCCCCCCAATTAGGCAGTCAGGTAGCCCTCCTCTTACTGCCTACCCACATCTCTTAGAAGGTGCAACACCCAACACAAATGCTGTAAACTACAAACAAGCAAACAGTGCCTAGTTAACCATACCAATAATATCATATAAGTCCAAGATTACCTTTTGGGTCCCTGTGCACAAAACTGAGACCACCAGAGAAAAAGTAATTAGGAGCACGTTATTTGGGAGTACATTGAGACAGAAGAAAAGGTATAAGGACACAGAAAGGGAGGGTCAAAAAACGGGAAAAGGAATAATAAGGGGTGCAAATCATGCAGTCAGGCTATTTAGGGGGTCACCGTCAAGCAACTCTGCAGTTCATCAATGCAGTTTGGAGCAGAACAAGGAAACCTACTGTTTCCACTGTGCTTACATCTGACTTGCTTCTATGGTCAGGAGGGACCTGGCATGTCTTCCCTGGCTTTGGTGGCAGAACCTTGGAAACTCTTCTTAATACCAGTGAGGGAACACCTGGAGGGCACCACCCAATAACACCGCCTCTGCCCAACCTCCTTTAACACAGCTATCAGCATTCCTATTCCAGGATGGCTATCTGAGTACAAAAAAGCCTCACCAGCTCCAGCTGCCCTCTCTGACTCAACATACAACCTATAAAACTGCTAAATAGTGGAGGAGGGGGACTGGCTCACTCCACATCAAACATAGCTATACACTTGAGACCAGAAACAATATAAGCCATTTCATTTTCCGCTTTACAGCATGCTCTTGCACACCCTGCATACTTTAAGGCCAGCCAGTAGTAACAACCCCCCAAGACAAAAGCCAGGGAATAATACAGATTGAAAAAGCAAGCCAATACTGCTCTGCCCCTCTGAACAGTGCATCCAGACCAATCTGCAGTCATGTTGAGAAAAATACTGCTTTGTAAGTGTTCAAAATGAGCTCCAGGTAGGAGCTTTATGGGTCTCAAATTGCAACATGATAAACAGCATGCACAGAAGGTACTACAGTCTACCAGGAGCAATGTTAAGTCTTTGCAGCAGGAGAACTTCAGCAAACACTTAGCCAGCTTGAATTTACAATCTGATCCTTCAGTCCTCTGCTCCAGAAGAAAGGACTGGCCCTTGGTTTCTTCATAAAAGCTGTGCTCACTCCTGAGCATGGCTTTTGGAGAAGAGAGAAGGGAACTCAAGAGAGGCACCAATTCAGAACCCCAGCTGATGTTTTACTTACTATTTTCTGTTCTATCTTAAAACCTTAATGTTCTACGTATAAGAGAAAAAGAACCAGCAACAAAGGCAACAAAGAAAATAATTCAGAGCTGTGATTAGAGATCGATAAATGAGAGATGCGTCTGGCCCCTACCTCCCCCTCCCAGAGCTGAGTAGAATTAAAAAACAGTTAAGAAATATGCACCTGTCTCCCAATCATTTAAATGAGAAGCAAAGGACAATGATGGGGCAAAATTTGTTAGGGAAAAAAGTGGATTTTCCTCAACCACCTTTTATGGCGGATCTTAAAGCAATTATTTTACAAGTAAAATATAACAAAATTCACGGTACTACAGACCACTAGTTATAGTTTTGCAAAGCAACAGACCCCTCCTCATTGATCATCTCAGCACAGTTTGATGCATGAAGCTGGGCCTCTGGTTGCTAACAATAGAGACACTCCTTAATTAATAATAACGAGCGCTAGCTCAGGAGCCTCACACTTATCAGACACCAGAGGTGCACCAGCTCAAGCTGGAATCTCCGTGGGCAACTTTTATTCAGTCAGGAACAGAAGCACAAAGATCTTACAAAGCGATGGTGTTTACAAAAGATGCATTAATCATCTCTGATGTTCATCAGATTATCACCAGCAGTGTCAAAAATAACACCCACTCAGGTTTTAGAGAAGCATTTGGTACCATGGCTTACAAAAGTACCTGAAATGACTGCATCCATGAGCTTAACAAACACAACTTGGAAATAAGCTATCAGACAGTAGTGAGCAATAGTTTACAGTAGTTGAGAAATAAAATGCACTTATTTTCTGTGGCAGAAATGGCGGAAAGAAGGAAGAAAAAAGTGAAGCTTTTACGTGAGCAAGTAACATGATGCAAATGCATTTAAACGTGAGAACAGAATAAAACTAATTTGAAAGCTTACAGCAGGCAAAAGACATTTTGCTTTCTAGTTCAGAACAGCCAGCTTCGACTGTGCTGCATTCCCCACCTCACCTGTCTGCAGAATTAAATATGCCAAACTACTGGCAGCTGATGCCAGGTCTTAAGTCCATCTCCATCTCCTTCCCCAGAAATATGCCCGCAAAAACTCCAATTCTGCCAATGAATCAGAGTCAGCACAAAGCACTGGAGCCTTAATGGGGAAAAGTAACATTTTTTTTCCATGGAGTTCATGTTTATAAGCTCTTTCAGACTCCTACCAAGAGGAAGGAAAGTACTCCTTACACAACTCTTATTTCAAGAGTTCGTAAAGTCCTGTTTAACTGGTTATGAAAGAAATATAAACATCATCTGAATGCTCAATGATCAAGGCTATTATAATAAAAGCAAAGTGAACTGGTTTCCATAGGGCATCTGAAGCACCAGGACAAGAAAACAAATACCCTTTTCTTTTTTAAGAACTGAACAATTCTTTTTCATTCTCATTATCTAGAGAACTAACAGCCACTTAAAAGTACCAAGGAACGTTTTACACCTTTCGAATCCAGCATGAATCACACCCACATACAGTAATACACACTGCTGATTCCTTCCAAGGATCTCCTCGTCCTAGCCCTGTGCAGTGCCACTTTCAGCTGCACCTTTTAGCTTAAAAACCTCTGCACAAACCGCTGTGCACCTCAAGACCATCAGGCCATAACAGTTCTTCCAGGAATCCCCAGGGCTACCGGCAGGCCAGATTTCAGCTATTTATTTGCAGCCCTTTACGCAGGTAGATGGCGAGGGTTTTCTTTCGAAGCACCCGATTCCTGACTCCCCACACAAGAGCGCACCGCTCAGCGGCAGCGCAACCGCACCCCTAAGGGCCGCCACCGCGCACGTAAAATGGCAGCGGGACGCGCGCGCTGACCGTTAGGGCGCGCGGGCGCCGCCAACGGCCGCCGCCAACGGCTGCGCTCGCGCCCGGCGTCGCCAACGGCCGCGCTCGGAGCCGCAGCCCGCCTGCCCCCTGCCCCCTGCCCTGCAGCAGCAGCAGCGGGAGAGGAGCTCCTTACCGGTGAGCGACGCTTCCTGCGCCCTGCCGGGAACAGCCCCCCGTCCCCAGGGAGCGGTGTCGCGCCCCTTTCACGCACAACACCCCGGGGATGGGCAGGGGGAGGGGGCGCCCCCCCGCAATGGCCGCCTCCAGCCCCCTCCTGTCGGCCATTTCGCGGCCGCCCCGCGGATGGCGCCATTGCACAGAGCCGCGGGTGTTGCGTTCCTCAAACTTCCCTTCCGCCCCCTCCCAAACATCATAAATACTGCCCCGAGAGTTCAGAGCATCAGCGTTACAGCCAGCGGGCAGGCTCTTACCTCCAGAAACGTGGGAAGCGAGCAAGGCAGTCTGCTGCATCCCTCACAGTGAACTGCGCGCTGGGAGAGAAAGGTGTTTTGGGCCCGTCACCCTTAAGGTGGGAACCTGCAGGGAGGTGGCAGGGCACATACAAGTTAGATCATTTGCAGCTGCACTAAGTAGATCTCAAGAGTTTTCAGAGGAAGACAGCTGCATTGGTAAAAGGCCAGAGACTTAAACCAGACATAGCTGGCTTCTTATCATCTGGCCAGCTGTTAGTGCACTGATAATAAGTTCCAGCTGTAAGGTTACTTGTTTATTAGCACTCTTACCTTGTATGCAGGTTAGCATAATGCCAACAGATAACAGTTCTCCTCTCCTGAATCTCCAGAGCTGTTGAAATTTCCATCGCAATGGTGCTCCCTTGCGTCACTCTTGCGAGCAGTTCCCTCACTGGTCTAGTAAGACCTTATATAGTCCTAAAGATCACAGAGGTGTCAGGATTGCTTGAAGCAAAGCCAAAGGCTCCACAAAGCATCAGACCCCAGACCACAAAACATGTTATAGGAACACAGAACCAAGCTAGACCCTTTTGTCCTGGGAGCCAGTTCCCTGTCACTGTCAGCACTGTTGCTTCTGGTGGTGTTCACCATTGCAAGGCTCATCCGGTGCATTGTGACAGGAGGTTCTTGCAGCCGCAGAGGGCCAAAGTACTAGCATGCTTCCAACCCCAACTACAACTTGTTGCATAGACAAAGTAACTCTGCATGACACGCAACAGCTCCTAGACAAACCCTCAGAGAAATTTCTATGTGCCTTCTATCAAGGTAGAAAGACCCCTTACCTTTCAGATACAGAGGGCAAACTTAAAAGAAAAAGGGTAAAAAAAATCAACAACAAAAACAACCACACAAATTCAAAAATGCTGAAATAAAGGGTCCATTATTGGGAATGATCTGATTTGACCCACCGCCATTACCTTCCCACCCCTTCCCTCAGATAATAATAAAAAGGAGACCCAATTCTGTGCATAACCACTAGTGCCTGGTCTAGCTGCTCTTGGATTTTAGGGCTTTGCTTTTTTCAACAGAGCTTGCTCTGGTTTCCCGTAATGGCAGCAGGCTCAACTGCAGCTAGTCAGAACACAGACGAGTGCCAAAGGTGTGATGAGAGATCATCGACATTTTAATGGAGCTGATTAAAGGAAAAAAGGGAGACAGAAGCCTTATCAAAGCTGTAGCATTAAAGAGACTTAAATAACTGGCTTAAAATACATTTCAACAGCATTTGTTCTGTTTCTCCATGAAACAACACAAACCCCAAAGCTGAGGAGAGTTAATTATTCTTGTACCTTTGATGGAACAGAAGTTGACAATATGGCTTCAGACAGCAAGGAAAAATCTCCAAGGATGACACTGAAGACTGAAAGTGATTTCCTTGGTTCCACAAAGTAAGAGGTCAATTCAGTGTCAATCTACACTGCACTGATGAAAGGCTTGTGTTGAGTGTAGTTAGGTGATGAAGAGAGAAACTCAGCAATGCCCATGGGTCACTATGGAAGGTGGGGAGCAAGGAAGTAGTTACCAGTGTTCAAGTAAATAAGTGTCAACACCAAACAATCTAGGACTGACAAGAAAAGCAGGCAAAATGATGCAGAGAACAAAAACTGGACTAAATAAATTGTCTCCAGATAGCTTTAAAAAAGAAGGGAAAAGCATCAGAACATCTTAAGTCACACTGCTATAGCTGACCCTGCCTGAGCAGGTGGTTTGGACCAGATGATCTCCAGAAGTCCCTTCCAACATCAACTATTCTGTGATTCCGTGAAGTTGCTGGGCTTATGCATAAAGTTACAAATAAAAGGAATCCACAGATGCCAACAGCTAGGCAGACTGTGGAGATGCAAGACAGGCAAGAATCTATGTACTCATATGAAAACATTCCAGGGGAAAAATGACAAAGGACAAAACTGGCATGGCCATGTCCATGAAGCTGCAGAATCTCGGCTTTCTTACTGGATGGGGAGATCAGGTCTGTAGTGGAACTGGAGATGCCAAAGGAGAAGTGATGACTTTCTGGAGATGAGGTCAGAACACTTCAGTAGATAGCACTGAATATTTTCTTCCAAACACTGCACCAGCTAGAGGGGCTGAAAAATTAAACTCTTCCACCCACCACCACCACTATTTTTGTTGCAGCAAAATACATACAAAAGCTGTTACCTTTCACATGCTAGCCATGTTTTCCGCCTTGGCGAGGTACATTCTACATCCATATACTTCCTCTGGAATATCAGAAAGAAGAATTGCTTCTGCACTCTGTCCTGTTGTCTGTGACTCCTTTTGTAGTGATGAAGGGGAGATAGAAACATTTATTTACAAGAGGCATGTATATGCCCAGAAACAGTGTTGTTGACAGCTGCTTAGCACCATTCTGAGCTGATTCATTTTTTAGCTACCATGCAGAGTCATACAGATGGCACAGACACAAGTTATTAACACAATTGTTGTGCTCCTGGTCTTGAAGTTACAGCAATCTCTGTCACGTAAGTCTGCATTGTATTCTGCTGCACAGAAAACATGCTTATTGCATGTTCAGTCCTTTCTTCAAGAGATTTTACTGAATCTGACTTCTGATGTTACAGCTTTCTCACACAATTTCAGTAACTCTGCGTACTTCTGGCCTGCAACAGCTACTTGCTGACCTTCATAGTATCACAAGTTGACACTGCTTCCTGTTCTTCATGCTTAAGTGGAATGATACGTGTACCAACAATAACTCTTATGTGGAACGTAAGGAAAAAACCACCATTACTTAAAAAAAAAAAAAAGAAAAAGAAAAAAGAAAAAAAAAGAAAAAGAAAAAAGCAAAAAAGGCAAATATTCTGCAGCAGTGGTGCAAAGCATTCCTATCCTGGAATCACATGGATCTAGTAACAGAAACCATGTTTGCCAAGTACCATGTTTTATTTCCATAGAGCTTACACCCAAGGCATAATGCCCTGATTGTTTACTGTTAAAATGAACATATGTTGACTTTTGAGAGCGATTTGTTTGCTTTTGGTCAGATAAGATTATCAGTTTTTCAGGGGAGGCTATCCAGGAAGAATTTCTTGAATAAACGCTAAAACGCAAAAGATGTATGAAAATGCGGTGATAAGCTAACACGGAGTCAAAAAAATCACTTGAACATTCAATGAGAAGTTTTCAAACAGTTGCATTTTAGAGGTCAATAAGAATCTTTCCCTTATGTACTAGATCAGAATTACTATACAAAGTGGTTGAGTCCAAGGTTTCCCTTAGCTACAAATCAATGAAATAAATGAGTCAAAATGAAAAGCTCTAGGTCTAATACATCAGTCTAATTTAATTCCCTGAAAAATTGCTTGCTTATATCTATCCTAAGTCAGGGCAGTAACATGTAATTTATAAATTCTTCTCATCTTAACTCATACCAACACTTGTACTAGCTGTAGAAATGTTATCTTTAGATGAAACAATGTGATTACAACAGGTCTCATGTTGAAACAATGTGATTACAACAGGTCTCATGTTACGTAAAAATAAAATCGCCTTAATTCAGAACTATCCTCAAGTTTACTGCACATTAAAATATTCTCACAGGATTTCTGTGCATGCTCAGTAGTAAGCAAATTAAAACAATTTCACAAATACGTTTATACATACAAACTCTTTCTTTGCAGAATGGAAGGCTTACTGCAGTGGGGCTGCTCACTGCAAAAACCTCTACAGATCAAAGTGCAGATCCTAACAAATCAACAGATGATTCAGACTGCTGGGAAATGAAACATGCTGGTATAAGAATGCAGCATAGAAGTGATAGCTTCCATTTCTGAAGGTCTGATGAGGAAGTGTTACCTAGGGAATACAAAATTTAAGGAACATTAGAAGTGAGTAGTTAAAAAAGTGTACAAAAGGTACACTCAAGAAATCAGGTCTTTTTAAAAAGCACTGAAAACTAAGGACCTGATAGAAGTAGTCATTGCTGATTATTTAGAGGTCTACACTGCATGCAGATGTTACTCATGGAAGTTGTATGTGCAGTTAGATGGGAAAGAAAACATCTAAACACACATGCATCCTCCTTGGGTAATTTTCCAAAAGTGACCAACACCAGCACAGCCAGTTGTTGGAGTATGACGAACAAACACCCCTTCCCAGGTGAGAGGGATTTTTCTCTACAGGGCATGTTTGTGCATTGAAAAGAACAGTTAAGGATTCCTGCAAGGGCTATGAGTTGCAAACACATTTGCACATTTATTCTTTATCTCCCATATCCCTTGCGGACTTCCCAGCCTGTGCAGTCAGTGAGCTGAATGTTAAATACAGCTAACTGAAACAGCACCAGCCTCCACCAGAGAGCTAGCTCGGAAGACAGCTACATTATTCCAGTTCAAATTATGCAGATGCTTCTGTTAAGGTTATCGATGTTTGTCTTCCTTCCTCCGCCCCTCCAAAAAGATGATTATTTCTTTCAGCTGAGCAATGTTGCTCCTAGTCACTGTAAAAAAAATAAATATCAGTATTGCTTCATTTGAGGCTTGCCCCCCAAAGCAAACAGGACAGGGTGAGGAGAAGAACAGAGTTTGTCTGTCAGTCAAAAGTCAGCCCCACCTCTTGCCCCCCAGCCTAAGACTTGGAAGCTGTTTTGACACGCATAGAAATTACATTTGTGTGCATTTTTCAGCTCCTTACATTACACTGCCCTCTGCTGTGTACAGGAGCAAAAGTCAAGCCTGCTATCCGCATTAAAACAGAGTGGAGGAAGGGCAAAACAGAAGTCTCTGCTATTGAGACAGATGGAAGCATAAATTCTCTTTTGATCTCAAGAGGGCAAGGAGGTAAACACAGATATTTCTCCATGGGATTTCCCAAAGTACTTCATCTTGCTTGCTCTTAGCACCTGCTTTCCATGCATTTACAATTGAAATAATAACACTTAATTCTTATCCTATTCCGTTTGTCTGCTAAGCTCCAAGGGCTTTACCAAGCTAGTGCATGCCGTTAGGACTTGTTATTTAGCCTGCAGGCACTTTGACTAACACATGTCCTAAGGACTGTGCAGCTGGTACCCAGTTTAGAGCACAGTTAGCACAGTGTAATGACACATGCTCTTAACACCTCAAGATCCTTTGTACCATTTATCCTTTGACCATATTTCTAATACCGCTCCTTGAATTTGTTAGGCTTGGAAGTTTGTACCTGAACTAGTTACATTCCAGGCCAACACTCTGGAAAACATTATGTATAAATGTGTATGTGATGCAGTGTGCCTGTGTCAGTAGTGTAAAAAAAATGTAAAGTGTGAAAAATAATCTCCATTATCCCTTTTCTCCTTCAGAAGATTTTATATATATATATTAAAAAAAACCAGACAATATTACATAACAACTCTGAAGATAATCAGTTGAGAAAATTAACACACCCAAAGCTTGAAAAGATTAAGTGCCATTGGAAATGTATTTTAAAGCAAATACACCTTTGCAAGTCAAAATGCAAAATACAATACAAAGCTTTCAACAGCAACTAATGTAACACACATGCATAGACCTTAACTCTTTTGAAGTAAGAAGTTGAATGCCAGCGCAAGATGCACAAGAGTATTATTAACAAAGAGCTTGTGCATCATAAGTTTCCCTGCATGGTAATACCAAATCTGCGCTATTTATAAGCATATGGGTTGAACATCATAGACATTCTAGAAGCCTAAGTTCAGATCCTGGCAGGATCAATGCAGCCTGACAGCCTTCTGCCCTGTGTCTTGTAGTAGGAACTGCTTTGCTGCTACTACTACTGTATACAGTATCTCACAGGAGGGACTCTCACCTGTGATTGGGGGTTTCCAGCTTGCTACTGTAGTAAAAAAATAACACAGTAACCCACAGAAGTTACAGAACAGAACTTAACAGAAGCTATACAAACCAAGACTGAACTTTTTGAGTTACCTGTAGTAGCCTGAGCAACACAAAAAGCTGGTTGCTCAAATCACTTTCCCAAAAGCAAGTGGAATTTAAATCCCCCACAAACTCAGCACTTCTCATATAAGCATAATTTACACCTTCAGGATCCTCCAGAAAGACGAGGACACGTTTCTACCACCCCATGATATTGTCAGCATACTGCTTGGGATACACGTGCTGAGGACAACTATCTTGCAGCACAGTGGACAAATTCTCTGAAGCCCTACATGTAACTTGCTGTAGAAACTATTGGATAATTAGTATGGAAAATTTGAGGTCATACAGTTTGTCAAACTGGGAAGCAATTAAAATGGAGTAAACAGTTACAGAGCCTTACTGTGGAATCGCTCAGTTTCTATAGTACTAAGCACCAAAGTTTCAGGCTGTCAGTGACCCATATATCTTCAAATACTCATAGGCTTTTATCAGCATACACTTCTGATATAACTAAATTAATGGTATTTACCACCACCTAAAGACTTAGCAGTCTTTATGTACAAAGGCTATTTTATATTGTTGATCATAAGGAAATCAGGGAAATTTACACAGGCTAATTTTCAGGAATCTTTCTAGCTGCAGTAACCGAGATAACGATGAATCGGGCCTCTTCAGAACAAAATCTGTTACGATTAGAGAGGTACCAAGAGAACCACATTCGATCAGAATGTGTAAACCCACTGACATCTAAATTTCTCTCTGATACTGCTTCATTTCTCTGGAATTTTACTGAAGAAAATGCAAGTAAAGTAATTGGTCTGTGTCCCGTCTCCACAACTGTTTTCAAATGCCTACGAATTTGGGATATTTCTGAGGTTTGTGTTCTAGTAAGCTTTAAAACCCAGCATCTATCACAAAATTTAAAAGCTTTCAGCAACCTGAAATGATTTTCAGAGGTTGTGATGGAGGGAAACATTTTACTTGCATAGTTTTGAAGTTTTCAGCTTTTTATCTGCTTTGTAATGATTAAGTTCAACATCCTTAAGCAGATTTTCTGGCCTATTATGCAGGGCAATTACTTCTGCCTTCGACTTCATACCAAGAACTCCCGCTACATTGCGTGAGCGCTTACAGGAAGCGTCCTCACCCACCCCAGGTGCTGTGCTGTGACTGAGGACTTCCTGCCTGCAGTTTCACAGAAAACAAGCAGAACACCTAACAGGAAACCCTCCTCTTACTTTTCAGACTGTCAGATTAGCATTAAGTACTTGAATAGCTCGGATTATTAGAGCTATGATATTTGGGCTCAATGTCCTCTGTTAAAAGCCAATTCTAGTTTGAAACAGTGGCTAATATTCATAATATTCAACATGGGGAAAACAGCAACCACATGACTGATTAATATTACGCATGCTTCAGAATTAATTTTTCTTGTGGTTTGGCTGCACTGAAACACACTCAAAAATAAACCATTCCTTTAGCAGGAAAGGTGCCTAGGGTGTTAATTCTGCTTTCCAAAAGGAGGTGTCAAAAATTTCACAGTCTAACACTTTCTCCTTGCATGTAATACTGTGCCCAGTGGTAGCAAAGCAGATCTCTTCCAGTGCCAACAGTACACAGCTCCCAGTCCAAGCACATCACTGCCACAAGGCCTTCATCTCTTAATGGGAGAGGGGAAGAGAAGACAAGGAAAGGAAGAGGAGGACTTGTGAAGTGCATCTCTTACGCATACTACATAGTCATTGCGTCAGCTGTTTAATGCCTGCTCCTGACTCTGATAGTGTTGGACACCACTGTAACACAGTCTTGTCCATAAAGTAGCAAAGGGTGCGTGCTCTTGCACTAGACCCAGCAGAACTACAAGGCAGAAGATCCATGGATCCCTAATTACCTTTTAGGTACCTTTTAGGTCAAGGAAGGTACATTAAAATGTGTTTGAACTTGGAAGCTTTATGCAGAAGGAGCCTTCCCACCCTCCACCCAGTAAAAAGTCAAAGATCATCCAGGAGCTCAAAATAAAACTTCAGATCAATGATTCCAGGTGTCTGCAGCATTTTTTACTATTCTTACTGAGAACTATAGGATTCTCACTTTACCAAGCCCCATTTCTGACTGAAATTTCAACTTGAACTTCTAGCTACTGAAACAGGTAAGAAATTAAAGAGAAGCAGATTCTCTTTTCTTGCAAGGAAAGAACTCTATCTCCTGCATATTAAATCATTCAGACTGTGGGCAAAATACTAATATACTATCAGGAACTCTTTATAGATGTTTACATGTATGCATGCATTTTACAGATTTAGACTCCTGTAGGGAAATAACTTCATCAGATTAAAGTTGTCTCTTATAACAATAATTTTAACTAGTTAATTACATAAGGAAACTCTAAGAAATACCCTTCTGTTCTCTCCAACTGTGCATTAGAGGTGAAATAAAGTACCTTTAAAAAATAACCACATCAGTCCAGCTTCTTGTTCATCTAGAAACAACAGCTTAAGATGTTTGTTTTTTCAATCTCTTCATTTTTTAAAGCCAACACTCTTATGCTAAAAGTCATTGAGGAAACAAGCACACAAATCTGCTGGACAAAGAGATAACTTTATGACAAAAAGTAATTGTAAGCATAATAAGTAGTCTCCCCCTCCCAAACAATTTCCTCCTTACAGTCCTGTAATTATGCACAGTCAATGGAATAAAGTGAAAATAAAGTGAACAGTCCGGAGAAACAGATACTTATTAGAATTGTTACTTTTATTTTTATTCACTAGAGCAACATTGAAGAAAGAATTTTTTTACATACAGGTTTTTAAATCAACTTTACAAGCAAGTTCCAATATACAGTATTTACTCTGGCCTGGTTTTAAAAAACAAGAAAAAACAACAATGCAGATAACTAAGGGTACTTTTTTTTTTTTTTAAGCTAGTACTGAATTTTAAGACTTCACTGACACTGGAATTATATTGTTTTTATTGTGGTGCTTTTACAGTTAAGTAGGCAGTGAGCAGCTTTACCACAACAGTGACTGAATTTCCTTGATAGCATAGTTGTAAGATTACTATAAAACTGAGACCTACCACCAGGATCAAGTATTAAGTCCACTCTGCTCAGGAAAAGCCACTATAAACAAGAAAGAATAGCTACGGAAGCCCAGTTCTAGAGTGGATTTCCATGTGTATGGCAAGAAAGTGTCCACATTAACAGGACTGTGTGCTGTGCAAAAACGAAAATAATTCTCTCCCATCCCACCCTCCCAAGACATGCAACCTACCAGAGTATGGACACTGTAGAATGTGCATATGGTTGTGACATGCAAACAAAGTAAATCGCACAAATGGTATTCAATTTTCTAGCATCATTACAACAAATCAGCATTTAGATCAAAGATGAAATTAATTTTACTGACCTACGATGCAGTCTAGTTGCTATGTCTAATCTCACTGCTATGAGATTTAAAGTTCAAGAACCACTTTTTTTGAACTAGATAGAAAACTCAGTGCAGTTTTTGATTTTTCAGGGCCTTTATAATTATTTCAAGAAAGTCTAGGAGTTAGTATTGCACTTTTCTCGAACAGAAGCAAAACGTACGCTAGGAACATTATTCTTTAAGGACCACGCTAGTCCTATGAAAGTTTTGCCATTGGCTTTGACCAGAACTACGAAGTGCCGGTTTCAGCGAAGGGGAAGGTAATCTTCTGGCTGCATCATCAGTGCTAAAATTCCACGGTTAAATTAAAGTCATTGCACAACAAAAATTCAGTACACTATATGAATATTTTTAAACATGCTAGAGTGTATATTAACTCTGTGAAAGTGATGTGAAGGTATCTTGGAAACAGCAATACTAGCAGGGTAATTAGTTTCAAACAAAAGCCACACACACAACAGGAGGCATCTAGATTATTTAGGCACAACTCCAAGCAATAAAGCTCATTTAAAGTGCAATTCTGTTTTTCTTCTTTTGTGTTTATTCACTTGTTAAAATACATAATTGCCTCTGTACACACATACTGAACAGTAGTTTAATACTTTTGTGAATATTGCACAAAAGAATGAGACACCAAAAGCATAAAAAATCTGCAATAAACCAGTTTTAGAACCCTAAAAAAAATCTGAAGATATCAAACCCTTTAATTTATGCATTTAGGATAATCTGCACCAGTACTGATGATATACCTGCACCTTAAATAAGGTAGATACATTACCAGAAGATACTTACTTAATCCCATTTGACATGCTCTACACAGCACCCTCTTATCCCTCTCTCCACCCTCCTTCACTGAAGTAAGGCTTCAAATTTCCCTTCACTGCTTCTCTTCCAGTTGCTCATCTGCTGACAAGCTTTACTCATACTCTGGACTTACTGTACGTGCAACAGAACCTTCCCTGGCAAAGCAGAAGAGCCAAAATACACCGTTGTGTTTAGAGCGATGCCAGTTTAGCAGCTGAATGCAAACACAATTCAGCCTAGCATCTCCCTCATCTATGATCGATCCTGCTATCTTCTGCCCAATTTCTTAGTAATCTCTCACAGCGAAATGGGGAAACACTACATATTCACACCAACGAATATAATCTATTTAGGCTTAACTGTATAAAACCACCCACAGAATAAATACATTTTTGTTCTTCTGGGGAAAAAAAAAAGTCATCTTCTGTTTTATGAAAACCCTGATAGTCTCTTTGCTTCATTCCTAAACTGTCAGTAAAGGTGCAGATAGGTAGATATCTATACTTTAAACATAAAAGTTAAAATCTCTAAATCAGACTAATGAAGCCTCCAGAATGAGAAGAAGCAACATGACTCATGGTGAAACATCGCTGTCAATAACATTCTTTGAAGTGACAATAAACTTCCTGCACAAAATCATATAGAATTAAAAATAAAATCAGCTTCCCTTCAAGGAAAATAAACTTTAAAAAACAAAAAAACTTCCATAGAAATATATGGACCTGAAAATGAACCAGGAATCTGATCATTCCCTCAGCAGTTTTTACACTCTTGAGAAATATAGTCAGCTGCCAAGAGCTAATTTTGGGGAATATAAAAAGTCAGTTTTATTTTCTTATCAAAAGTAAACATCTACTCTGATTCTGGACAAAGGCCATCTGATTCCGTGCTTTCCAAGGAAAGAAATTTTCCTGGAGAATAATTCTAACAATAATCTCAAGTTATACTTATTTTGATCTTTTAGCAACTGCAACAATTAATGCTGCTCTTGTTATTTCTTGCTTAACTCCCTCCCTCCCCCCCAAATACTTAACAAAGTCCTGCAGGTCTTCAGAATCATATAGCCACTTCTGAAACAAACAATCTGCCCCCCCCCCCACCCCACCCCCTTTTCCCCCAAGCTTTTAATTTTCCACCTCATTGTCAGGTGAAAGAACCTAACAGTGAGAAATCTGAAATTTCTTGGACATTAATTACGCATTGAGAAATACAACTCCAATGATTTTCTTCCTTCTCTCCTCCAGCCAGGGTATCTATTCCCAGTTAAAGGGTTTATATTACAAGAGTTGATTACTGAACGTACTTACGAAATGTCTATACCTATTCACTTTATTATCTCAAAGAATATACTGTAACATGTCAGCATCATACAGCCAAAGCCTAAAACAAACTTTCAGTTTTCTGTCATTATGTGCTGTTCAGGAACAGATTTTGAGTAAAGTAATTGCAACAGGCTTATGCTGATAATTTTAAAACCCATTTAAGAATTTGAGAAAAAAAGTAAAATCCAAGAGACAGTGATGGGGAAGAGGGGGAAAATGGGAGATGGGACAGAAGGACAAGTTTTTAGCACACTTCACTGGATATGCATATATTCAGCCCACAGCATGTGCATCATGGTCCCATAGTTGCACCATGATGGGCAAATATTTCCAGACCACTTTCAGAAAAAAAATGCTTTCCTAGAGAGCAGACAGATTGTTTTGTTGTTTTATTTTCCCCAAAAAGCTCCTTCCCAGTTATTATTATGCACTTCTTTAGAAATTACAAAAAAAAAAAAAAAAAAAAAAAAAAAAAAAAAAAAAAGAAGAAGAAAAGAAAACAACCCAAAACAAAATACACATCTCTGAAAAACTCTTAGAGTACCAGCTCTGATTAGGACATAATAGGATTGCTCAAAGCAAATAGGTGGCATTATTTTTTTTTTAGTAGATGCTTTTTTAAATCAAGTTTTATTATGTAAAATAGTTCCACATTCTTACATATATGGCAAAATTTTGTGCAAACATTTCAAGTCAGGTACTTCAGAGTCTTTCAATAATAAACAGAA
This sequence comes from Dromaius novaehollandiae, assembly GCF_036370855.1. NCBI lineage: Eukaryota > Metazoa > Chordata > Aves > Casuariiformes > Dromaiidae > Dromaius > Dromaius novaehollandiae. The sequence goes on along the minus strand of NC_088103.1, from coordinate 14,580,884 downwards.
ATCAATAAATACAAGTAGCACAATAAAAGTTAAAAATATTAATTAAAATGCATGTTGTGCAACCTCAACATAGGTGTTATGGACCCCTTATTCCCAGAGGCTCTTTACTTACCAATTCACAAGAGCCTGTATTGGCAGGTTTTGCACAAGTATCCCTAGCACTGCATTTCAAAAATTTACCCGATAACGTGTCTATTCAACACAATAAAAGCATACCACAATGTCACAACAAATGATGATATCTAAGAGATAAGATTCGTTTCACCCTGTGAAATCTGCGTACTGTCTGTGAACAGTGAAAATGGGATAAATAAAAAACAGAGCAACTTCAGATTACAGCAAAACAAACAAAAAACTCCCCAACCCATCAGATTAAATAACATTAAATATGTCAGTCTTCAGATAATGATAAATACAAGGATTTTGCATAGGCCTCTGGAACACAGAGTCAGAATTATGGCCAATAAAACATCTGCTACTAAGTCTAATTTTCCACCACTCTAACCTAACTAGCAGTCAGAACCAAAAAGTTAGACTGAATAGTAATTTCATTGTCTAATAACTCAAAATAACAGATTTCTGCCTTCCTGAAATACCTAGTGCAGCATTCTGTTTTTTGCGGTCACCACAGATTTGAGTTTTTGCTTAATTATTAAGATGATCAATGGGCAACACAATTATTAATGCAGACTTACAATATACTTGAACACTCTCAAGAGAAGCTGCACAGATGATAACATGAACTTCAGAACACAACAGAATGAATATGAAAACACTAAAGTAAGAGCCTATTTTTAATATTCACTCAGGATTTGCAGGATGTAGATAAAGCAGCCTCAACAAAGGCATTCAATACATGGGAATTAAATTAATGTATGGCATCATTCAGTGAGATGTGTACACACGTTCTCAATGTGTCTTTGGTTTAGGGAGGCGGGAATGCCGATTAGAGGGCAAGCTATCCCCAGAATGCAAACCAGTACTCTGTATATGCACATTTTCCTTTCTTTGCACTGGTGGCTTTGGGATGTTAGTCTTTGAACAAGTGTTTTGAGGCTCTGGAGATACCAGTGTGGATTTCTGACTGCTTGTTTGTTTAGATTTAACAAAGGACATAGTTGGTGGGCGAAGTTTAGATACTTTCTGGCTCTGTTTACCCTTTAGGTTAGTCTGACCAGATGTCGGCTCTAGCCGAGTCGGACTACTTGATGGCAGAAGCTCAGGCTCCTTGGAAGCAGCAGAATGATTTGCAGATCGTGTGAGCGCGGCCACTGTCGGAGGCACTAAAGCATTTGGGGGCTTTACAATTCCTAAAGTCTTTGGCCAAGAAGCCTGGTTTGTGAATGAGGGCTGACCTTTCACAGCTAGCTCAGTCTGCACCTCTCTAATATCAGCTCGTGTAGATGTCGGATAAAAGGAACGAGACTGTAATATACCTTCTTTAATACTAGCCAGCTCCCCAGGGTCTTCAGCATTTTCGTTTTTCAAATTTTCCAAATATGATGCATTCTCATCTTTTATGTTTAACTGTATACTCATTAGTGTGTTCAGTTCATTCAGACTATTTGTGAGAGATGCATTTGCAGCATTTTGATTCTTATGATTGCCATTTTCATGCAGACCGTGTTTAGGATATTCACTGTGGGCCTCGGTATGTGGCATTTTTATTAGTTTTCCCTGGGCGAGGTCTGTGGAACTGGGAAGGTTGCTGGAAGGCTGTAGTACTTGAGGCTGATAAAGAGAAAAGAATACAACAATATATTAGGCAAAGAAAACAAATTAACATTCTGAACCCAATATGCATTGACTGGATGCTTGGTAAGGGCTGCGTATCTTTTTTTTTTAATCAAAATGTTGACTTTGGCAAAACAGGATGGTTCATGGGACATGTACGAATATGACTTAGGTGGAAAAAATTATACTAGCACTAAAATACACAACTCAACATAAAGACAAAAAATTGATTAGCTTAAAACAAAGAACATAAAGAAGGCCTGGTTGATGGTTTTGCTTTATTCTGCAGTGCAGCATAACAATGATGTATGAATACTGATCAATTCTGATTCAAGTGCTTAATAAATGCAACAGCTATTTAACTGCATCAATCTTTTATTTTCTATTCACTGCATATTCAAGTTAGCTATCTCAAACTTTTTAAAAATCTCTAAAGGCAGGAAAGGAGTTTAATGGGCCACATGAATTTACAGTGCATTTTCCTTGCCTTACTGAGGTCAAAAAAATTTGATACAAACATGCTGTAATCAAGTTACTGACTAGACTTAGGTAACTGTTTGGTCTTGGAGGGAATTCAAATGGCCTGATAAAGAAGCCATCTTCAACAGTGGTATAACAGAGCACATTTAAAGTCAGAGATCATACACTACATTGATAACCAATGGATAAAACGTAACTTAATGAACATTTTGCATTTTATCAGGAGAGAGATTCTAGTATTAGACACAAGAATTGCCAGTACCTCTTCTGAGTCATTTCTATTTTTTTCTTTGCTCTTCCCTGTAAAAAGACTCGAAAGATTAATGTGTACACTAGCTTGACAAACACATTCTGGACCTCAAATTTGTAGAGAGAGCTTGGAAGAATCATTAAAATTTCTGTAATACATGGCAAAACCCAAAACTTACCAACATTTTATCTACACATTCCAACAAGTTTCAGGTTTGGATGATTTTCTAATTTTCCTTACAAGGGAGAAGACCAGAACTACTACAAGCTAGTCTTATCCCTAAAATTTGCTGAAACTGCTTGAATTTTTACCAATTGATAGATTGCATGTACACAGTTAACAGACTTATAACATTTGTTTACTAGTGAAATATAGCCAGTAAAAAAGAAGCAATTTTTTTTTTTAAGCTTTAAGAAATTTTACTGAAATTGTTACTTCAGTCACTCTGGTAACTTGTTCACCACTTCTAAATGAGGAAGCCAATTATCTGTCTGGCCTTTTTAGCTCTTCTACGAGCCGCAGAAAGAATGTAATGACACCTGTGCATGCCAAAGCCCTGTCACATTTCTAGGGTGCGACAGCATCTCAGCAGTCATTAGGATTTCATCTTTTACTGGGCAGGATTACTACTCAGCGAAAACTATCTTCAGTGAAGTTCTTCATCAAGAGTATATGCAATAGTAAAAAGAGAAATATCAAGTTTTCTTGATCTAATTCTGATTTACTAACATTTTTCCCCGTGGAATACACCAATCCTACCTGTAAGCAAGGGCAACATCAAAAGTTGGACCAGTGACATCAACGAGTGACAAAGAGGGAAGCACAGACATGTTGAGCAGTCTGAATATTGATTTGGCAAAAGGGAGGGCATAGAAAGACTTAAATGCTGTAAGGTGATCAAAACTTTGAGAGTAATGCACATTTCCTTACGTGGCCAAACCTAACCTAACTTTGTGAGTGTTGTCAAATGCAGAACCATCCTTCTTAACCAAACAATCCTACCGGAAGAAAGCACTAAATACAATAATTCAATACATTAAGAGTTACAGTTTAAAAAAAATAAATCCTCTAGATATTTTTGTCATTTTTCAGTGTTAATGTAATGGGTTATATAAGTCATTGCCTTCCAACTATAAGTTAGGAACTGACAGACAGACATTAGCCAAACTAATTTACTGGTTTTGAGAATGTGCATGTAAAAAAAAAAGCTAAAAACGAGTGCAGAAACCAAAGCACTACATGCCTGATTATGATACACATATTGGAACAAATAATTCAGATTTCCTAATCCTACTTAAAAAAGAATCAAAAATAGGAGTGTTTATAGCAAAGAATATTACATCAAATTCTAATATGGGAAAATAATACTGGAAAAATTTTCCCTCACTTAGGGAGGGTTTCTAAATGCCGGTGTTAAAAAAATGCAGCTAAATATAAAATCTGAGCATCAAAAATCATAACTTTGTGTCAAATAATCCTAGTTAGAGGATTATTAGTTAGTTAATCAAAGTGAAAATTTTATAAATTACAAAAGAAACTAAATTTGTATAAAAAGTTAAACACATGAAAGCTTCTGAAATACAGCAAAGAAGCAACCTTTTGATAATGCTGTCTTTCAAGTTTTTGACAAAACTTGGAGAGACAGGAGAGAGGAGACAATATTTGTATTTTTCCATTTTGACATTTCTTTTTTTAATTTTACATTTAGAAATAGCCAAATATATAATTTCCTCATATTCATTACCTTTCATAACCTAAAATGGCCTAAGGTGCTTAAGATTCATAATGTTTGCAACTCAAAGGTAGAAAAGCGCTACAATCTCAGAATTATGGAAAGTACACTAAAGCTGTAGTATCATCTTTTGCTAAATTGCTTTAAATATAGTACCGTTTTCTAATTTTGGATTTCTACTTAGTCAAAGTGTGTCCAATTATCATTATCACAGATTTAATCTCTTCAAATTGCTACACGCATTAACATTCAAGATGACACTGAAAGTAAAAAACCAGCTTTCAAAATACACAAGTAATGCTTCACAAGATCTCTAACACTGCAAATTCTGTTATCTTCATGCACATCTTACATCTTTGCCTTACATATAAGTTTTCCTCCTCTTAGGGAAATCTTTACTTATGATTAGGCTATTAGTCAAAAAGACAGCTGGCAGAAGGACTAGTGCTTGATGAAATCTGTCATAAGAAGGAGAGGGAGTAAGAAGATAAAGAAGCATTCCACGTTCCAGCAACAATAATACTTTATTCCATGGAAGTCTTTTAAAAAACTTTTGTCATTTGCATTGCTTTGAATGCACTTTTGATATTATTTCAGGGAGGAACAAGCCGTGACTTGGTGTAAACTGACATGCTAACATTTAAAATTACATTTTTGTCCAAAGCACAAAATGTTCAGGTGGACAAAAATATTTGCGTTCCTTTATGATGCTCCTAAAATGTAAAGTTGGACTCTAATATTTCTAGTACTATGTAACTGAGGAAAATTAGTTCTCCCCAGAATAAAAGTACATTAGACAAAAGGCTTTGTGCACATGTTCCTTTTTGCAACACAAAGAAAAAGGCATTTCTGTAATGGCAAAAGCTTTGAAGATTTGCACATATTGATGCACCAAGCAAAATTACTAAGTTATAATCCTTACCCTATTAGCATAAGAAGAGAATTTCTCTCAGGAGTACATCTGGCTGTTACATCATCCAGAGAAAAATGACAACATATCCATGAAGAGGTTTACCATCCATACACACTTACTGAACAACTGAGATATACAGATATGCAAGTATTTTATATTGATGAAGAAGTTGGGTCAATGTGGTTGTGACAATGATAGTCATTGCAGTGCCACTACTTTAAGGTTGCCTGCGGTTTTGCTTTGGTTATGCTGTATCTCTGATCTCAATGCCCATCATACATTCCATATAATGTCTCTGTTGAATGAAGTAAGGCTATTTTCTCCCTCTGATATTTTAAGGAACAAGGAAGTGATGCAATGAAGAATCTGAGAACTGCATGCACATCTCTGATAGACATGCATCATGCATAGGGCAAAAAAGCAACAGTGAAAATATGCGAGGAGCAGATGGGAAGAAATCTGAAGTTGTACTGTACCACGCTTTATCACAGAAGTAATGGACTAACTTCTCAACTCCTTGCCAATGGCATAATGGGAAAGCAGAGACAAGAAAAAGACAAGGACAATGATGTCAGAGGACCAAGACAAAACAATGAGCAATTGCCATGGCTGAACTGCAACTTTTCAGCATTTGAATTGCAATTAGCATGTCCCCCACTTGTTTTTTAACCATCTTCCAGAAACAAAGACAGCCCTGTTGTTTAAGTAACATTGTACAAATAATATTTACAGCAAGACCTGCATGGAATACCTTTGCTCTTGGAACTTGAAATCTCAAACGCACTTAAGCTCTTACACTTAAAATACTCTTAATAGTAGTAACTAGAATTTAGGTGTATGATTATATATGTATACATCAAAATATTTGCATTCATGAATATAAGCAATTTCAGATATATCCAACAATGAATAACAACGTCATAAGATGAACTGTACCATGCATTTTGATCGTATTTCCTGCACTGCTTATCAAACCATATTCCAAGCTACTCGGTCATGAGCTTGGAGAGACTCAAAATTGCCCCTTCCCTTCCCCCCCCCCCCTTTTTTTTTTTTTTTTTGAAAGAGGGGATACAATATTTCCTGATCAGTTCCAACATCTATCTCACTGCCTTGACAGTATAAGTGACCATTTCACAGCCCTCCACATGAAGGCATAGCCTTGCTCCATTGGAAAGCTGTCATTTTCAAATTTTGTTTCTCTCTCTGGAAAACATCAAGTTCTCACACCTTAAATCCATAGTATGTGTCAATACATTTTTTTTCCTTCTTCTTTCAGCTAGCTATTCCTCTGTTTCAAAACTGTAACGTAGCATCCTACAGTATGGACTCTAACTGCAAACAGTGATACAAACAACCTAGGTTTTTTTTCTTTGCTCTTTTAAACCATTCACCACAGTATGGAGGTACTGAAATAATCAGTATTATAGCATAGCATGAATTTTTTTCTGCATAGTCTGTATAAAAATAAACTTTCTTAAAGAAAAGTACTGTCTAGCTGAAAGCAATATAACCACATCAAGGCAGGCATTTTAACCATAGAGTCACATGCAACTAAGACAGACAAATATGATCACAAAAAACTAAATTTTTGTTTGTAAACATACACTACAAGAGACAACAACTTACAACAAGAGACTACATTTCTACTGAAATCCAATCTTCAACTACCCAAACTGGAAGTAAGGAATTTTTCTTAAAAGACATTTTCTTTGTATAACTGAACACTAATCTCTCAGAGCAAAAAACACAGACATTTAAAGGACAGTAATGTAACGGTCCAAGGACATTTTCAGTATTTGTCACCTCTTAACACAAGTCATGACATTTCCAAAATAACATCCTGAAGCAACTTTGTTCTGCTAACACCATCACTTTGTACTCTCTACGAAGAGCCTGAACTGGTCAAAGATTTATATTAATTACGGAAACATTTCATAATGTTAAGGGACACATACTTGTTTAGAATATGCATGAAAAAGTAAAGAAAAGCGTGGACCTGATTTATAATCAGCATACATGCAGGAGCTTTTTTGATGGTAATAAAAAGCTTTATATCACCTGTTATGGTTGCTTACATCACCTTTATTTGTAATGCTCATATACAAAAACCCTAAAAACTCTCTCCAGGAAGTGAGCAGTAAGCAGAGATGAAAACAATTGCAATGCTCGAGTTGAGTAACAAACAGAATTTTCATCTCTGTTTCTGCATGGAGAAGTATTTGGGGTCAGGGGCCTAGAGATATGGGTATAACATCCTTACATTGTATCAACACTTCATCGTTTGCTCATTGAAAATGCATCTTCTAAATACTAAGTTTCTAGAGCTCCATTATTAAAACTCCAAAATCTAACAGAAAAGTTTTAAAATGTATTGTGGAAAATTTGCTATGCATCAAATTATATCCCATTATCAAGAGAAAAATAAAGGAGGATTACATAAGAACTAAGTTCAAGACACTCAATACTTGAGGCATAGGAATAAAAAAAAAGTTTTGTTCATAGCAATGACAAAAAAAAATCACTGTAGAATCAGAAAAATATTTATGCTGAATTGTTTCCAAGGCTGCTGAAACAACACTTGAGTTAATAAACATGAAAGTATTAAAAAATTAATTCTCATTAAAAGTACAAAGTACATCTGATTAAAAGTTTGTTAACAAGGTGTAGTGTTATGACAGGTTCTTAAGGCAAGTTAAGCAGTAGCTATGCTAACCTTGTGATTGCTGCTAATACAAAAGAGCTATAAGCATATAATAGTATTATATTACACAGCAGAGATGTTATCTGCCCTGTAGAACAGGAGTAAAGTTATGTTACACTGTATAAACAGTTGATCATGAACAGTTTACAGATTTATACCCTGATAATCTATAGCACTTGTAAGGTGTCTGCACATCTGTAAACTATCAACATAACAAAGAGGTAGCTGTTGAAACCTGCAGCATTCACAAGTGTGGATGATACTTCTAGGTTGGGATCCAGAAGTTACAGGAAGAAATGCTTGAAACCAAAGATCTCCAGACAGAAAACACAGCCAAAAGTGAGATTAATTTCTGTTCCCCATCACCTTCTCTACATTACTGCCAAAAAACACTAATACTGACTGCAAAGCTGATTTTCCTATTCTAACTGGTGATGCCATGTTCAACACTTGCCTTGAAACACCACCTTTGGCATTCCACACAGAATAAAAAAATAAAATAAAATACAGACCTAAAAACACTGGACCAAGGTAAGAGATAATGGGGGGGGGGGAGATAAAGGATGCTAACGATAATTTCAGTAATATTCTGCCTCACGGGCATGTTCTCTAAACGCACAGGTACAAGGCATTAATTTTGCAAGAGTGTCAGTTAAGAATGTCCAGCAAACCCCTCAATCTATACTTTATTTCTGTTCTCAGCATTTATCTTTTGCTCAAGCCTAAGACTTAAAGAAAAAGGCTAGGAACACTCAGTTATGGAAAACAAATGCATCTTCCTGAACATTAGGGTAAATATAGCCTAGGATAATTAGTCTATGGCCAATTTTCATCTACTTTATTTGCCTAAGTTGTAATTCATAGAAGTTTAATGCATAAGATGCATACTGAAAAATCTAACCTGCTTTAGTAAGGCAAGTTCAACATGGAATGCAACACTAAGGTGCTGCTGCCCTGAGTGGAGGAATGAGGTGGGGTTCAGAGGATTGGCACCAGATTAATATGAATTGTCGTCTTCAGCTAAGACATCAGTGAGAACGAGAAGACGCCAGGGCACGCATCTGGCAGCTCAGACACCATCCTCCCATTCTGCCTCTCCAATTGTTCAGTTTCAAAAGTGCGACATCTGTGTGCTCCTCACGTCTAAAACTGATCCTTTCAAACTCTGATTCTCTGCTGATAGGACAGCAAAATAGTCAGGCTCTGCTACTGCTTGTACTGTACCCAGAAACAGAACAAGTGACGATCACCTTTAGGGTTTCTACATTCATTGTGCACACACAATTTCCCACATCAAACAACACAGGGAAGTAAAGCATAACCCACCACTGCATACAGAAAAGCCTATGAAACAGAGTGTGCATTCCCGATGAGTTCTTTAAATGAACATTGTCACAGAAACATCCAGAGAGTATCTGAAACACTCAAAATTTACAAGATACTTTACAAGGTTTGTTTTTGTAACTGAAGTAATGGTAAGGATTATTACAATCTGAAATAAATGTAAGCTTAGTTTTCCAAGATGCAGCTTACTCTTCAGATCTCTATGGGTCCTGGAAATTTCAGTGATTCTGTAATTTTAATTTTACTTTATTTCTTGTCCAAATACACTCCTGGATATTGCTGGGCAATCAAACACACTGTAATTTGCAAATTACAGTAAATTTTAAAAATATAACTTTATCTTCATTAACTAGTTATATTTCTTTGAACAATTATCTGTTTATAATGCAATACCAAAGCACAAAATAAGACTTACCATTTCTCTATGTCTACGTAAGCATACAGTTTTAAAATCAGCAATTGTCTTTTGTTTTGCAGATCGAAGGCAAGAGTACAAATGCATCTTTTATCAGCCCACATTGTAGCTAGCAGATAAGCAATGTTAGTCAATCATGCATGTTTTGCAACAGCCACTTCAATGTATTAGAAGTCTTTTTACAATAAACACCAAAAGAAAAAAAATATTAGTTTCAGAAAAGCCATTCTGAAGAGAAAACTTCTCACGAAAGGCAATGAAAAAATCACCCTTTCTCAACAACATTTTTATGTATGTCCACAACATATTTATGTAAATACATCCACATATGCACGCATGCAGACTTGTGAGCAAACAGAACACATACACAAACAGGACAGTATATTACAGCCATGAAAAAGAAAGGAAAATGCAGCAAGCAAGATTTATGTTAAGACAAGACTGGAAACAAGAGCCTGTTCAAGGTTTGCCTCTAAAACTGCTGAAATAAATCAGCTTTTAGTAACTGTTACAAAGCTGTAAGTTGTAGCTGCTTATAGGCTGACTGAAGGAAGCATTTAGGTTAGCCACAAACTATTGTGTACACCTGTAAATCTGCCTGAGAAAGGAGGATACTACAGGATGAACAGTGCGTGCAAAGGGAAAGCTTCTACGGGAACACGGTGAGGGATATGAGTGAGAGGTACAGACTCACTCTGTCTGCGGTGCGGTGGAGCAGTCCGAGGGATGCCCTGGAATGAGCCCTGCCAGGGAGAGAAGGAGGGAGCAGAATACCCACCCTGTGCAGAAAGAGAGAGGGGGAAAAGTATAATAAAAAAGAGAACAGGGAAAAAACAAGACACCAAAAAGCCACACCATTCTTTTTCCTTTTCCCCCAGAAAGCTATCATTGTATTTCTCAGTTCTTCTCCCTCGTAAAGGCAAACGCTACACGCTAATAAAGCCCACAGGAAACTAAACCACTTTATGATGTCCTAAACTAGTCAGAAATCTTATTCTTTCAGGACAAGAGTAACAGAGTATTACTAGCAGAGCTGCACAGAAAATACCTCAATTTGTTTTCAAAATATATGCACGTTTCCATTACAGATGCTTTTAAAGGGAAAAGTATGAGAGATGAGCTTTTCATGTTAAAAATATGTGCTGAAAGTTGTATATTTATAGCTTTCAAAAATATTTTAAATGCCTCGCAAATTAACACTAGCCTGCTTAACAATATCAGTCTCCTGGAAGCCAATCAGCGTTAGTTTACAACAAAGAATTCTAACACAGAGGAAGGGATTTTCTAGTAAAGTTATTATCCATGTGCTTTAGAGTCTGCCTGACTCATATTTTGATAGCATTATTATTGAATGTGAAAAGGACAGGGGATGCTGTGTTCTTTGTACTTTGCATTAGGAGCTTGAACTTTCTGCTACAGAATCAGAGAATTATGCATGTCAGCGACACGCAGTGTTTGTCAAATGTTTCCGATTACTACAGAAGCGGCGCATTATGGTATTTCTTTGTGAAATCCTATCATGGTTGCTGCATTTTTGAAACAAGGGAAGTAATTTTATGCAGCCTAGCATTTTCGCTACACCCTTACCTTTAAAAGAAATCTATTCAAGCTGGAATTACCCTCTTAAATCAGATAATCTTGATCTCCTCTATCAGAAAAACAGGTCTGGTTCTTTACAACCTCTTCACAGCTTACCAACTGAAAATTGCTCTAACAAGTTCTGCAGCAGGGGTGCTAGGGATAAGGACTGCCCTTGCTCCCTGGCTGTCTGCAACCAGCAGCTAAGGACAGTAGCTGCTCTTGCAGACAGGAGGCATAAAACATTTGAACTGACATCTAGACAGAAGGTAACAATAACATACAGCTTGCCCCTCCCTCCAGTTTATCTGCTGGCAGATCTGCGCAGATCATACCATCAGGGTCGGACAAAACAGGAAAAGAAATATTTTTACTTCCATGCTTCCTTTTAAAAGAGGTTAAGTATCATGGCTTTTTTTCCTATAAAAGAATATACTGCTTTTATTTATCCCATGAGTTTAAATGTTTCCCTGGCCTCCCAGTTGTCTTCATCCAGTTAACTTTTATCCACCATTATTTGAAACTTCATTACTGCAATTTAATAACACATGCATATAATCAATCCTTAAAATCTGCCAGCCCAAACACTTTTAAGATAGAACAGGAAATATAGAAAAAAAGTTTGAGAAGACTTCTTTATTCTTATTCAGAAACTGAGAGAAGACAATTTTTTGGAGCTAAACCTCAAGATAGAAAAAAGAAAAAAGTTCCTTAATTTGATCATCTCTAGACTGAGATACCAATTACCTAACATGCTCTTCCAGTCTTGCATCAGTAGCCATTAATGTCAACACAAGTTTTAGACTGCTGCATGAACGAACAATGTTACCAGCTTCCATCAAACAGCATGACAAAACAACACAATTTGTTGCATCGACTGAGGTAGGTATAAAAGGAAAAATATTCCTGGGAACAAGATTAATCATTGACTGATACAGCATTAACAAACACTTTGAATTTCCACAGCACCATACAAGAGAACACTACATCTTCGGCCATCTATTTTTCAGGTTTGTTCGCATATCACCCTAAATTATTTCAGGGCAGTGGAACACAGAAAAAAGATGCATTCCATTCTCTAAACATAACTGGCTCCCCAGATAGTAAAAACAAACAAAAACAAAAAAACAGTATCATCAAGCACAGGTCTGGCCTCATAGGGACCTGTTTGTGAGAGGGTTGGCAATGTGCTTTTTTCAGATTTCTTTCAAATTTATAACGCATTAAATTAAGACAGAGTGGTGAAAGTTTCATAGCCTCTCCATTTCTAAAAGAAGAGATTCAGACAAGTACAAACCAGCTGAGCTGCATAACAATTAAGATATATTATTGTAAAAACAGAGAAATATTTAGACTTCAACATATTTCAATAATTTTTAAGCCTCTATATTAGCACTGCACCAAAGCACAGCACCAAATACATTCTTCTCAGTAATTCTTCATGGCATCATTACTCTTTGACTGGAGAAACTAATGAAGAAAGGCCAAGAATCCTCCTTCGGTGTTTTTCCTGCTAGAGCGAACTGCTCCCTGAGCTGGGTTCAGCCCCCCACCCTCGGATGCCAGAGAGCACTATTAGCTGTGAAGCAGAAGCAGCTATGCTTCAGGCAGCAGTCTACACTGCAGAGTATACACTGGCCCGTGTAAGTAAGCAAATCTCAAATAGCTGGATTTCTTATATGTAAAATCATATAGAGTATTGCTTAACTCTACATCAAACGAGGTAATAAAAACACAACATCAGTGGAACCAAACAAAGACCAGAAAATACAGTGCTGGGAATTTATCTGGATGGATATTATGACTTGTGTATTTTACCAGAGACTGTACTGATCCTGTAGATATAGCATGTTAAAAGTTAGGTAGCTGACAAGACGTCTGGCTTATGAAATGATGACTTCTTTCTTTTAATAGCATTTTACAAAACTCCAGCAAAGAAATCCAGAGTTCGTTCTTCTTTAAATAAGTGACTCTCATACATTCCCATCTATTAGTCAAATGTATGCTCAACTTCCCAAGAAATCCAAATAGAAAAACACACTAAGAGGCATTTCTCCTCAGATTATGGCAGCTACTCAAAATACACAGAAAATGTGTCAGTTTACTACTAAATACAGGGGGGGCAGGGAACCTGAATCACAAAATTCATTTATGCTGAATTATTAAGAAGTCTATAAAACCCATAACATTTAAAATCAGCAAGCAATGCTAGAATTGAAAGATGAGAGCGTTACTTACCTCAGCTTTTTTTAAAAACAAACAACCCCCCCCCCCCAAAAAAAAACCTCAAGAAACACATTTGATAGGATTTGCCTGGTTTCTGAAACCCAGTATGATGCAAGAAGTTCCATTTGCAGTTTCATGCTAGAAGGCAGTCCCAGCAGCTCCTCCCTCAGCTGTCCTGTGCATAGAGCTGCTAAACATAAATCCCACTCCTCTCGTTTCCCAGATACTGTACTTGTGAAATAGCAAAAGCCTCCCAAAAGAAAAGTGATTCAGAATTTTAAACATCAGACAAGGTAAGAGACTCAGGAAAAGAAAAGACTGGAAAATTAAGACCAGATGAAATCAAGCAGCCTACAAATAAAAGGAAAATGATGAATGTTTTTCAGAGGGCCTGATGAATCGCGCAATTGTTGCTAAACACTTTATCAAGTTCTGACACCAGCTAAATTGGGAAATCTGTTTTTAAAAAACACTGCTATCAAGATGTTAGGGCCAGAGGTGTTAATTGCCAAGAAAAGATCTCAACCTTAGAAGAAGCAATCAGATGAAGAAAGGCAACCACTTATGGCAGAGCAGGACAACAAAAATATTTCTAAGCTATCGCTGCATAGTAATTTCAGGCAAACGGTCAAACATTACTGCTCTTTTACCAAGGATAACCCAATATCCAAAATTGCTACTGCTTTAGAAATCTCTCCTGCTGTAGAAACACAAATACAGGAAGAAAGATCCAACTGTATCCCTATGGCTAGAGTGAGGGCTTTCAGGGCACTTCCAAGAAGAGATGATTTTAGCTGTCTCACCTAGCATTACCAGTTATCCCATACAAACTCAGAGCTCCACATCACAAATGAACCTAGAATGATATACTTCAAGTATCAATACAAATAAAATGCTTTCACAGAAGATCTCTCTTGCTGGCTTAGCAGTTCAGACATGCAGTAGTCTTTTTGGAAGTATTCAGGTCAAAACCGAACAAATCTTGAAGCGCTGGTTTTGAATAAACAGCCAGTAAGAATTGCCTCTGAAAAATCTTAAGGACCTCTCCTCTTCTGTGCATACTCACACATATTGTGCACTGTCCCTGTGACACAGCAAGAAGCAGATGCTCAAGACAACTATTTAGTCCATCATGGACCCGTCTCACCAAGAATGTGGGTGCTTCAGTGGTCTTCTCTTAGTACAATAATAGAACGGCAAGTGGAAAAGAGCTACTGGACCTGGGATGAGTATGAAGATAATCACTAACATAAAAAGTAACCAGACTGCAACACAGAAATTTAAATTCATAGTTGCAGAGTCAATCAATATAGAAACTATAAGGCTGAGACGGAGGGAGATATTAAAAAAAAAGACAAAAGTAAACAAGGGCAGCCAAAGTATTATGAGGGTTCACTGATAAATTAAATGTGAAAAGCTTTTGAAAGACAAATTGAAACAATACTCAAATATTTGGAGGGCAAAGAACACCTCAGTGAGGAAGCAGAGAAGAGCTGTAGCAAAAAATATGTATGCTCCCATCCAAGCTGGCTTTTTTTTTTATTGTTGTTTTACCAGAGTCAGCAATGAACCCAAGTACACTTTAAAATTAAAACTTCTCATCACCACATACTGTTTTAAGACCAAGGAGAAACTTAGCTCTTAACTCTACCTATTGTTTCAGGACACAAGACAGCACTCATGAACTAGGAGGAGTTCTGTTATGCTAAGAAACTGGACGTCAGGGGCCAGAAATCCTTTATATACATCATCTTTTAGGTTCAAGAGGTCAAATAATTTGGCAGCATAAACTTAAGACTTGACATTTAACCTCTTTACCTTCAGGATATTTAGTATTACACAAACAATGCCGCAAAGCCTACAAGACAACAATTGTGACGATGGTTTTCTTCCTTTTAAGCTCTGTCCATCAACATCAAATCTTTAATGTAATCTGATATTCAATACTTTCTTCAAGGTTTTGTGTGTTTTGATTTTCCATGATAGTTAAATGACAGGCATAAATTAAGTGCGAATGAATTCAATATAACAGATATATAAAGAATCCTTCTAGAAATGTCATGGTCTATCCTGTCAGCAAATATGTGGACAAGCCTTTATTCTAAGGATGGCTAACCAAAGATAATGGTTCCCTCTACGTCGTCATCGCTTATACAGCCAGCCAGAAGTTACATAATGCAGTTTTAGACACTGTCAGGATACCACATATAAAAAATACTGTCTAACAGATATTACAGTAGCGAGGCTACAGGCAGCACACTTACTTCTTAAAGCTTAATATCCCCATTTTTCAAAACATTTGCTTTTCAGCCACTATGCTAAAGAACTAACCTAAAGTTACATAATTTCCATTTATTTTCCTATTTACCTTGAAATAGGAAAAACTAGAAGTACTTTCAGAAACCAGGTGGTCCCTATTGAGAATAAACCCAGAGAAGTTTATGATTCAGATCAGGATGGGCCACTTTCTAGAAAAATACCTGGCAATAAAGACAGCAACAGATAAGAAGATTAACTTTTTAAAAAGAATATATTTAACGATATCACAGGTCTATATACTGGGAGAAGCACAAAGCAATCAGAAATACTAGCTTCTTTAAGAAAAATTGCAATAAATTGCTGCATTTCACATGGTCTTAAATTCCTAAATGGAGATTTATCCAATATTTGGTTTCCACACCCACCATTGAATAGTTTATTCTAGAATCTATTTTTTAAAGAAACATTACATTAACAATGCTTGTTAAGCAAGTTTCTTGAAGTATTTCAATACTTCTTCAAATAGAAAATAAATTACTGCAAGTATCTTCCTTTACTGATAATTTTCCTTCAGAAATTAACAGATAATATCAGTTCTGCTTGAATTTGCAAACTGTTAGAATAATTCTTGAAAGTTATGGTATGTTAACTGAAGTGATTTTCTGATCTCTCCCATGACTGTAAGTGTTAACCCATGTTAACCACTTTAAGAACAAATGAAATAGTTAAGGATTCATCAATTTTGATAACTTTTAACAAGTTTAAGAAAAGCAAAACGCTTCCACGCTTCAGAAGAGTTCTATCTTCGTTGCCAAGATTTCAGTTAGAATTTGGTTTTAAAAATACTGTCTTCATAAGAACTTCATAATTTAATAAACATTAACTACATTTCACAACTCACACCAAGTTTATGAGCAATGACTCTGATTTCTCCCAACCTGAATCCTCAGTTTAAGCCCATCATTTTAAACCAAACATGAAAGTTAGAGCAAAATGTTTCAAGAGGGACATCGTTTCTAGCGAGAATGCATTTTGCTCAAGTACCTCTCCTACTATTTCCAATTACTGTATTCCTACCTCATAAAATAGAGCCTATTGTTTCTCTTTTCTATTGCAAGAGATATTTATGTCATTTGGTTCCAGATCGAAAATGATTTCATGCCAAAGCTTCTTCCACATTTGTAGTTATATTAAGCCGTGCAAGGGAGTACACAAATTCGTATTAACAGAGGAACTATTTCAACCACTGTTTCCAAAAGAAATTCCATCTCTCTCCCTCCACTGGAAAACACTATTCTGAGTTTTATTGCAAACCATTCAATGGAAAACCCCAAACTTTAAAAAAAAAAAAAAAAAAAAAAAAAAAAAAAAAAAAAAAAAAAAAAAGCTTTTTTGAATTACTTTGGTTACTATATGAGAGAAGCAAAAAATTAACAGAGACCTTTTGTTTAGATTTAACTTACCTTAATTGAGAGGGATCAGTTCAATAGAGTTTCAAAGAAAAAAAAAACTCAAGTGCAACGCTTGGCTAAATTATCTCTAATGTTGTCTATCTCCTCTTTGTTTTTCACAGAAAGGAGAAAAAAAAAAACCACAGAGGTATGACTGTTACTGTTGAACTTCCTGGGCTAGTTTAGGTCATTTAGAAGTCACTGTTATTAAAATTCATTCAACTTGCCCAGGCCTTTACTACCAAATTCCCTTCCAAACTTGAATGTAACAATTAAAAATATCTATTACCCTTTAATAGATTTTCCTTTCCTTTCTATTATACCTTCTACTCCTGAACTTCTTAGTTTCTGTAAGTACCTATACTTCTTTGCACCTCTTCCTGTACCCTGCTCCTAGAAACACTCAACCCACCTTTTTTTTCCGCTCTTCTTTTTTAGGGGAAAAAAGTATTCATAGAAGGCACTTCATATTACTGAAATGCAAAAATTTCTGGAAGAGACTTTGGAGTTTATCCAACAGCATCACTACAAAAATTACTCTTAATAATTAGCTACTAACATATCTTATTCAAGTGAAATTGCAGCAAGTTTAGAAGTCTGATCCTCAGAACCAGAACTTGGCTGCAACAGCAAGACTAATGTCTTCCTTCAAAAAAAAGCTCACCTTAAGCAGCTCCTACCAATTTATGTTTGCTTATAGACATCCTCCATATAACTTCTAAATATGTAAATAAGAATCCATTCAAAAAAAGTTTCTGCCCAAAACTTCTGAACTATCATTTACAAGTGAAAGTTCCTGAAATAAACTGTATTTTAAACAATTGTCAATAGTTAGCGTATCTTCCCAATTCCACAATTTTCTTGAGAAACTTTACATGCAAAGAAAGATAAAAAATAGATATATTTATAGACTGTACCTGTAAGCATGCATATATATATATACACACACACATTTGCATGTATATATACACCCACACACATATATGCATACATACATACAACCATGAACATAGCAGGGGCCAAGATGCATGCATATATATATATATATATATATATTTTTTTTTTCAAACACAGATTCTCCCCCAAACTGTTTTAAATTCCGTAAGACAAAGGAAGTGTCTCTGAGACAAGACTACTGAATGTCTATTCACATTTGTGCCTTAAGTAAAAAGTAGCTGGAAGAGAAAACTCAATTTTTGCAACTCTAAGTAGGAATAAAAGTACTTCAACCTGACCAAATGGGTATTTGGACTAAATAACTCCCTGTACCTGATACAATATTAACTTAGCCTCTCCCATTCCCCATCTCTAGTATCTTTGTCTTACCAATAAATACAACAGGTTGCTCAAATTGAAGCTTTTGCAGTTGTTAACTAACTTGCAATATTAGTAATCTGTTTTTGAATTTACCAAGAAAATAAGGCAAACTAAAACAAAAGTGAACATGGAAGCAAGGACAGCCACTAACCTGGAAATAGTATTTGGGGGTGGGTGTGGGGGTGTCAAATGAATGTCACATGTATGAAATTAAAACTTGGGAAAACGAAACAACACAACAGCTCAAAAGCTCCAAAAAACCAGGAAAAATATATAAACAAATGGGCAAGTATACTGAATGTACCTTTTGGAACAAAAGTGTCAGAGGAAAACAGGAGGTACTTAGGGTTACATTCTCTTTACTTTTGGTAGTTAACAGACATAAGGAGGTCGGAAAGCACGGCCTCAACAGAAGAAAGCTGTTTGCTAAAAACTGGTGAACATACTCCAAGGTGGTATTCCTACCCTAAAACTAAACTAAACATTCAAAGGAGTAATTTTTAGAGGGATAGCAGAGAGCGTTCATCTTTATTACCATCTTACATGATTCTCCCCCCTTCCCCACATCAAGTGACTTGAGGCAGAGTAAAAACAAAAAGTTTAACTCATTTCTAATTGTTTGAGAAAAATCTCTCAGGATTTGCTAGCTAGAGCAAGTAGCTGCCAGACTATCATTAGCATACTATTTGCTGGTGATCGACAAAAGTCTTTTTCATTAGTCAAAGACAATTCCTTATCATTATTATATCACAGCAAACGTGCTGTCCCTCCCCTATCTTAAGTATGCTACTACTGATCCATGCAGAATGTAAGTTGTAAAATGGAAGCAAATGTGATCCATGCAACAACATATCGGAGTGAAGATATTGTCTGTCAAAGTGATATTCACTCATTTTTGAATAAGTTCTTCAAATATATGACTAAAAAAAATTAGGTTTTTTTGGACAGAATATTTATGATAGAATACACTGTCACTTCTCCACAACAACTGTGAGCATAATGAAACTTAAGCAGGAAAAAACAGATTAAAAAGTCAAATATCGATGACTTTAAAATCATGATAGGAAGTGTCTTGATGTATGATTAGAGATACAGCTTGGGCTGACTTACTTAAATAGTGCACGGGGTGATTATTTTAAGAGGACGGCCTTCTAAAGTTTAATTATGTACTTTAAAATATGTTTATTATAAATGTTTAAATAAGAGTTGCAAACAAGTGTGCAGGGGGTGCAGAGCAGGAAAGATAAGAAGAGTACAGCACCCTCAGATACAGAGCTGAATCTCTTAAACAAGGCCAGCTGGTGTGACGGCAATAAGGAAAGATTTGGGAATGAAATGCAGAAAGTCATACCCAAGAAGGAATGGCAAGTTTTACTCACAGAACTCCTCCTCCACGAGGTTTGCGTAAATTTGTCAGCATGCAAGCATGTTGCCCCTGTAAGTTTTTCATTGTCTTTCTGGCAGTTGCACCTAGTGGCCTTAATCCCCCCCAAAAAGAGAGAGAAAAGAGAATTTATTAGAAAAATAATTAAGCCTATTAAAAAGCAGAGCCAAGGCAGTGTAGCACAATACCGTTAAACCAGAGAAACTAGTACTGTCAGTACTACACAACCACTTCTTTTTCAAAAGTATGTTTATAAATAGTTTAGAATAAATGTTAACTTCTGGAATGGGTTTTTGGTTCCCTGGAATTTCTAGCATATCCTATTCAAGTCACTTTTAACTAACTGTGAATGTAAGTTTACCCATCATCATGGCAGAGTTCCTTGGCTTCAGCAAAGCCTTTCAGTTACTACAGCAATTAGACATACAAGCTAGCAGGAGAGGAGAGATTTCTCTGAAGGCATACAGTAAGAGCAAGACTAAGCATACTAAAATCAATGCTTACTGTAAAATGCTAATAGATAAGACAGTTTGTTTTGAGGTACTGTTATGTGGAATACTGTTTAAGCAGCAGAGCAGAGACACAAATCTTAACCTTGTATTTTCATTTCAGAAAACAACCACAGGCTGCTTTCTGGGGGAGAGGATGAACACCACAGATCAGTTGCAGTGCATGTATACATATACAACTACATGCAAAAGAGTTCACCAGAGATTACAGTCACACAAGACGCTGTCCAGCCATTGATAAATAAATATGGCGTGCACCTCTTGGCATCTCATCTATCCTACAGTTTTGCTGCTTGATGACATGCAAAAGTTTGGAACATAGACCCTTTCAGTGTCTCCCAAATTTATTTTTCTTATTGAATTATTCCTGCCTCTCTTTGAAAAGAGAAACCCAGCTTATTCAGTCTTATTCTCAGGCTATGCAGGCCTGGGGGACGTGCAATGTTAAGTACCAGTGCTTTGAGATTCTAGAAATTGGAGCTCTACACCATCAAAAGTTCAATGTCGCAATTACTGTAAGAGGACAGAGCATCTGTACTTAGTCTTGTGAGATTCCAAAGTAGTATGCTTAAAAACTGAAGCATTCGTATGTACAGAAGTAACACAGTAGTTGAAGTTCCAAATATTTCCTTCTGTAATTAGTGTGCATGCTTTAAGTAAGTGAATATAGCTTCATGGATAGAACAATTTGAACAGTTCCAATAACATCCCTGAATCCTCCAATTTCTCTAAGAAATGTGTATTCATCACATGTTACATGATACCGTACCCTCCTCTATTAGCAAAGAGGAGGTGAGATCTCATAACCATTTCTTCTTGATAAGTAGCAGGTTTGCTCTGGCTTTTCACTGGGAAGGGAGTTAATGGTGGCAGGAAGGCCAATGCTCAATACAGTGCTCACACTGTAGATACTATAATTTCAGCACCTAACACCTTCTGGCATTTGGTTATCACATTTATTTAAAATTGATACAAATAAAGTACTGATCTAGAGTTATTGTTTATCTAACATTTAATTCCACTGAAGTATTTCTCCCTGCCAGGACAGCAAATGAAAAAGATGCACGTGTGTATTTCATATATGCATACAAACATGAAAATGTAACAGCTGCAAATATCTGCAATTAGTCAAAAAGATGAATGGCTAGGTAGCAATAGGTTTGAAAAAAGGAAAAAAGAAAAAAGGGATAATGTTCAGAGGTGAAACTTGCAACAGAACTCCATTATAAAGGTTTCTCTCGTTTAACAAAGGAGGATGTATGGGGGGTTTCCTATAAAATTCATTCCAAAATGACAATTTGATATCCAATGTCAGACTTGCACATTTATAATGTAAAATAACCTCATTACCATAAATTGAAAATGGCTGTGAAAGAATGATATATATGTATATATATACACATATACACACACACACACATATATACATATATATGGAAGATGCATGGATTGCACAGGTAAAGAAAGGAAAGAGTAGAAAGTTACTCCCATCACAGAAGTTTGTTTGGAATGTTCTTATGAAGTCCAGCATCCGTTACAATGACATTTTATCCTCCCCCCATACTAGACTTGCAAATTTTTAATTGAAACTGGATCAAATCAATCAGTTGAAGTGAATTTTAAAAGTATTTTAACTGAACTAACTTCAGAAAATGGCTTGAAAATGTGAGGCTATTTTACAAAAATCGGAATAGCAGACTAGTTGGCTAGAACCAGATGCAAAGATATACATGACAAAATCCAAAACTAACTTATAACAAGACCAAAAATCCAGAAGGCACATATCACTTTTGCTTGAGAATGTGCGCACATGCCTGAACTGATTCATGATAAAACTGCGTCCCACTGGCTTCAGAGGCATAACTATCTGTTTGGCCAATTTGATATATATATATATATATTTTTAAATAAAGAATTAACTTTGAATATCACCCTGCTCACTCAGCTTTAAATTCCATGACATACATCCTATATTAAACCAATAGACAGAAGGGAAAAGGAGAGGCAAAAAAAATATCAAGCAGAAAAGAGTTTGATTTTTGTTAATTATTAAAATACTTCAAGCATAAAGAGCCTTATCTTTTTTTGTTATTTTTGGGCACCTTCCAGAATTTTATGTTCGAAGTTTTTCTTTCAGAAATGAAAGATATTTAAGCATTGCATAAATGTCCTTGCCTAGGACCACTAACATCATGACCAGCCTACAGAATTAATGATCCCAGCTACAAACACACTAGCATCTGTAGAACTGGTCTGTTAACTGAACCATTACAGACCCATGAGTCAGGTGGGTCTAAACAGAGCCAGAAACTCAACCTTCATTACAGTGAAAGTACAGGAAAAAGTCAGTCAAAATTAGAAGCCTAGCCGTCTTAGAGCCTTCATAAGAACTAGATATAAAAGTTACACTCTGTGGTGTACACTTGGGACTTTGTCAAATATTTAACATCATACTTACAAGTTGATGCTCTAATCGGTTGATTGTTTCATCCTTTTTCTTCAGTTCGTCTTTAAGCTGTCTGATCTCATTTAGCAAATCTTCTGTCTGCAATAGAACATTAGGCAATAGGAAGTTTTCCATGAGGGCTACACAATCTGAATTAACACCTCTGCAGGACATATTAAATCAGATGTTTATGGAACTTTGGCCATAATATTAGCACATACTTTCCTCCCAGCTTATCACTTCATGCTCTCCTCCTGTTATCACATGATGACATGGGCTGTATGTATACAATCTAAAGAGTGAAGAAACTTGACTAGAAGTCTCTTTGTAAGACACAGTTGAATCAATCCACTAAGCTGTCAGGGTACATACCTGAAAGTAAATCGGCTGCATTTTTGATGCAATGATTTGTCCGTTGTGTAAATGACTAGTAGTGTGGAGAGGAACAACCCTAGCCATCAAGTACTACTTATCCTCCTATTTACCCAACAAAAAATATCAAAGTTTGACACTAAAGTGAACTGCTATTTGAAAAACCTTAACATAAAAAGTAAAGATAGAAACAAGAAAAAAAATTACAAATATAAGTATAACTATGTTTATTGAATGCAAATAGCACGACTGCTTTGAATACATTCTACCCCAAACTGAAGGTAAGACTTAAAATAAACTATGCAAAGCTGAGAGACCAAAAAAAAAAAAAAAAAAAAAAAAGAGAGATAAACAGGCAAGTGTTTTTTAATAATTTTTAATCATAAGGTAATTTTAATAGACTTAGCAACTGTACCATTAGAGCGAGGTCATACATTGTGGGGTGTACTTCCATTTAGTAATATTCATTTACTATTTCCATTTCCATGAAGATTGTTTTTCATTACTGCTTTATGACAACACCCAGACGGATTTATTCTGCAATTTTCCAAACTATATGCTGATACTAATTAAAAAAAATTCAAAATACCTAGTACTTTTTGTTATGAAATTAGAAAAGCAATACTTTTTCCTCTAGGAATTAAATCTAAGATTCTGAGGGACATGGCTATAGAAGGACAAACAAATATAGTAGAAGTACAATTCAAGAAAAAAAGGCCTGAATGTTGCTAATTTAGAACTCAGTGTTGCTAAAGGATGACGCTGATGCATCCACACAGCTTTAGCAAACCTTTTACATCCTGAAACTAGAATTTGGACAGATGGACTTCAGACAAGAGTAAGATTCTAAGTGTTCTTGCTTTTCAAGAGAACTTCTAAA
This sequence comes from Dromaius novaehollandiae, assembly GCF_036370855.1. Classification (NCBI taxonomy): domain Eukaryota; kingdom Metazoa; phylum Chordata; class Aves; order Casuariiformes; family Dromaiidae; genus Dromaius; species Dromaius novaehollandiae. Next base: position 14,556,890 of record NC_088103.1, on the reverse strand, counting down.
TTCATTATCTCTTAAGTTGGCATTATTCCCTTCCTATAAATGCAGAATTAGTGACCTTTCTATATTGATTTTACAACTAGAAGCCCCAAAAATGCTATAAAACCTTACCATGGCAAAAAGCACAACATTACAAATCTGTGACCACAAAAGATGATCCTTTTAGGAACATCTGATGTGACTGCATCGATCTTTAATGCTCATTCTAAAACAATGAATGCATCTTTGATTTTATAGGGTTTTTTGGCTTGTTTAAGTTCTTATAATCACAACACCTGCATTATCTCAGGGAAAACTCATTCTAGGTGACAGATATTTTAAACTGGAGCATAGGTTAACAATAAATGTAATTAAAACACAGCAAGTAATTATGGTGTGATTACACTTCAAAGCAAAAATTTTATTTTCAAAACTTAGTATTAGACTACATTCTAACTGTTATCAGGCAGAAAATTTCTGAAAGAAGCTACTTGCAGCTGTTAATTCTCACATCTGCTACAAGTAAGAAAAAGCAAAGTTATTTCAATTATTTAACCTGTGCATGAATTTGTAAGCATGCATTTTGAAAGGTAAATAAATCTATTTTAACAAAAACAGAAAAGAAACTATATAAATATTTGCTAGGTTTGTATTTAAATGGATACAAAAAGCACTGCTCTTCAAGGATACAGAAGTTAATTTTCTCTTTTACAAACAGATTTGTATCTCTATTCTGTAGGAGTAAATCAGTGTCATTTACCTTAAAAGTAGATTCAGCTTCTTGTGGTTCTGGACTTGATGGAATCGAGAGTGGGATGTCCTGGAGTGACACATTTTCATCATTCTATTAGAGAAAAAGAAGAACAAAGGCTTGAATTACTTGCTGAAACAACTCTTCAAACTTGCTTTCAAGAATGGAAAGACCACCTCTCTGGGGAACCTGTTACAATGTCTGACCTCCCTCTCTGTGATTTTTTTTTTCCCTAATATGAAAGAGTGTCCCTTGCTGTAGCATGTGTCCACTGCCTAAATGAGGGCCATAAATAGCCTCTCTCATGAAGATGTAGGACCAGCTGTAGCTATGCTGAAGAGTTGATTCTGCGCAAGAATCCGGCAAACACTGGCCACTGTTCAACTGTTTTTATGCCAGGAAGGAAGGGTGATACTATGAGATTTTAAAAACTTATTTTCCTTCAGAATCCATACTAAAAATGTCTGAGTAACTTCAAAATGCACAGCCAATGTTTCAGCTAGGAATTCTTAACTAAAATAGCTACATTTGCTACTGGGCCAACTAATACAAAATTAATCCACAGCCATGAGAACTAAATATCAGTTATGAAAACTGGGACCATGAAAATGTATTCTCTCTCTCCACCAAGTGACAACCATGAATCCGGAAATTAAGCACAGCAGGTAGAAGCAGAAAGAACTTGCAAAGATGACAAAAGATAACTGCCTAGATATGTCCTGAAACACTTACACTGTCATGATAAAAACATCAGCAGCTGTGTGCAGTATTCTAAATCTGTGGTACTCAACCTTAAAAATTCAGTTAGGTACAGAGTAAAGTCAGAGACCAAACAATTGACAAGGTATTCCCATGATATATACTCATGTTTGCACTGTGATACATGTTGTGTCTAATCTAGCATGGCATATATCCACAGTGCAATTACAATACAATTATTTTGTGGGCCTAGAAGACCATAACTCCCATTTCCTTGGTGTGAAAATATTTTTTCTCTTGTTCCCTTGTCCCCACCATCTGCAATCTTTTCAAAAAAGAAAAGAAAATCTTTTTTCTGTGTATTATCCTCCTCAATTTTTTAAAGTACTTTGGGGGGGGGGGGAGCAGCTGTAGAGATTTTCCTTCCCCAGTGTCCTCACTGCCTCAGATTGCATTGGGAGAAAATATAGCAACAGCATATATCTCAAAGCCTGTCTAAAATCACTACAAGGTTAAACCAGCAACTCCCAAAAACCACTAGACGAAAAGTGCAGCTCAATTACTAAAGGTCAGTTAAGAAAAACCAATAGACCTATTTATGTCCTTTATGTCCCTGAGGTATGTAATTTGCTTTTTAATTCATAAGGAATATTGTTCATATAAATTATAAATTAAATCACAGAGAAATGTCTCAAGAGAGATTGCCCAGATGGTTTAAAAACAGTAAAAAATTAAAATTTATGAACTTTTAGTCACTGACTACTTGAAGCCAAAATATGCGCAACCATCTAAACATACTGAAAATAATAAGACCTATCATACAGTTCAATATTGCTTCTACCATACTAAAGACAGATAATTTCCATCACTTATATGTAATTTGGTATCTCAGTTATTTTGTTTCTTTTTTTTTAAAACCTTCTTGCCTTTTTTTCTTTTTTTTCTTTCTTTTTTTCCTTTTTTCTTTTTTTTAAACTAGGACTATTAATTTGACTAGGAATCAAATTTCAGTTCAGCTTTTTTGCTGAAGGCTTCTGTCTCCTTGGTGTAGCAAATACTTCAGCTTACATAGTCCAATGCACAGTTGTATTCAATTCACAAGCAGCTGCTTGTCCCTTCCAGGCAGATTGCCAGCACCAAGTGACAGGCTGATGAAGCAGTTTACAGTCTAGTGGGAAAGAGTTCTAATACAGTGTTTTGAAATGTTTTGCACAATAATACTATCATAAAGAAAAGGATAAGAACCTTATTTAATCCAAAGCATTTCTAAAAGTCTAAAGGGAACATGCAGCAATTAACTATTTCTTCAATATTTCTGTTATTTAAAATAACTACTCAAACAAATTACATGTACTCAGAAAAAAGTACAACCAAGTTAATCACAATTTTGAAGGAGTAATCACAAGAACGAAGAAACAAGAATGAACAATGAAACAAGACAAACTCACAATTTTGAATAAAATTAGTTTGCATATGTTTTTAAATATCAGCCATACCTCTGTTATACCTTTTACCTACCAATAAAATGCATACAACTGGAGAAATACATCAGTCCACAACAGTAGATTAAGACCACCTTGCAAAGAAAGCTAGTATGTCACAAATTTTCCAACAATTCAAATGAAGTGCTCAAGCCCTATCCTACACCTGACTAAAATCGCTGCCAAAGCAAGAGTTAAGCTCATTTGCATCACTTCCCTTACTATTTGCTTAATTATTTTAATATACATAATAAACATAGTACAACTGAAAGAAAACTTTCAGATCTAACATATCAGTGGGAACTTAAATACCTTATTGTGAACATATACTAGTTGTAACAGTTTGGAAGATTATGAATCTTTTCTTGTTTCTTCCTAAACATATTATTAAAATGAGATGGGGAGATGAGGGTGGGTAGGCAGAAAAAAAAAATCAGCAGAATAAGAAAATAGCTATCCATGTACAAAGAAAAAGAGCTGAAAACATAACTAGCAAAACAAATGCAACTTGTTTTATGCACATACTATTTTTGATAGCCTCTGTGAAACCAGTAGAGAATGTATAATTTTAGCCTTTAGGTAAAGCATTACGGTAACAAACTTTATAAAGCTTATCATTACATTGCAATAGGCAATAAAAAAAAGTCACTAGCTCTTGTTTATTTTACCTGAGTGACATTTCCTGCAACAGAATACGTTACTTATTATACCATAACATAAAAAGCTAGGTACCCAAATTTTGCCACGAACATGCCTTTATAACAGCTGAACTAGTCTTATTTGTGCCAGATGTAAAAGATGCTTTACAAAAAGGACACCTCAGAATAGCCTGTTAGGCAATGGGTATCAAAAACAAATGCTTATCAAATGCACTTAAAACTAAGTTCTATGTAAAAGCACAAGCAAGAACAAAACCTTTTAATCTAATTTCCTTAGCAGATTAACGGTTTTGTAAAACAGCAGCATTAGAAGGAAAACACCCTCAGTCAATCAATAATATTTTAATTATTCCCTAATTTTAACATGTTGCAACAAACAACTCAAACCTAATACATTCCGGCATTCCCATTTATTTATTTTTAAACATTATTGGCAGTTTAGGCATGAAAATAATCTACAGTAAACTGACAAAGGACTAATGTTGCAGATGTTCACATTTAATTAGCTATGTAGGGATAGTCTTCAACTATAGATTCATTTTTCAACCTAGTATAAATTCATATATATTATTTGCATGCAATGTTTAATCTAGCATATCCTATTTTCAGAAACAATCAAATAATATTGAAATGACTGATCACTTTACAGTCCTTTTCTTTTGCCTATGAGTATCGATAATCCATTTGAATCTGCAGCTTTCTAAAGTGATTTTCAATTCAATTATGTTTACTGGAAATTTTCTACAGAACTTAAGTCAACAGCATACATCTTATGGCCAGTTTTGGGCAGTCCCTATGTAACAAACTGGAGTAATTACATGGTTGAAGATCCATGCTGAAATGGCTTCTAAAATTACACAAAGCTGGAGTAAGAAATCATTACATAAAATACCCCAGAAAGACTTAAAGTCATGCTAAGTTTATTAATAGCTACAAAGCTGTGTGGGCAGGGAGAAATCGCACACAAACTCTCTTTAAACACCTTCAGAATATTCAAAGACTAAAGGGTTGCTCTGAGAAAACTTTCTCCCTCATTTTTTGAAAACAAATGTGAGAGCATATTAAAGGAAAGCTAAGGAGCAAAAGGATACAATTTAGCACCTCTGTAACAATGTTTTACTATTTAACTGCACAGACTGCCTATGTAACCAATCCAAAGTAATGTCTAAACCTTTACAACCATGACTATCAAAGTAGCATCTGATTTCATGCTAAATATTATTTCAGCTTCATGATCCTGTTCAAAGCCTCTCTGCAGAGAAAGTTAATACCATCTCCATAATAAAAAATAAAAATCATAATTTTTTTTTTAAAAGACAAGTTACTGCAGACCAGCTTACTTCATTGTTTTAGGATGAATTCAGTGAAAGCTACAGAATGAATCTTAAATGCACTTGCAGGTAAAACTACAGCAATTCTTTCTTTCCTGAGACTTAAGGCTGCCATGCAACTTATTTCTCTGGTCAACCAATTTTATATATGTGAGAGATTTTAACATATCCACTCTCAAATGTTAGAGCCTAACCGAAGTGCTGGATTACATTCTCCAGTCTGCATCTGTCATTTTCACTTTATCCCAAAAATGCAGGCTAAAGATTACGGGAATAAGCCTCCAGCATGGCTGTTGCTGTTACAGTACAATTCACCCAAATACAAACAGCCACAAAACAGAAAAATGTAGTTCTGAATAGCTCTACTTAGTATGTTCTCATGCCAGCATTTTGCAAGTGTGGAATCTTTAGCATGAATGACACACAAATTCCCATGCTTCCTTCACCCTCCAACTCCTAAAGAATGGACTTATTTTCTTGAGAAGAGTGTACTAAAAATGAAATTTTATTCATTAACAGATTATTAGATAAGGAGAAGTACATCAGATGCAGGTATTTAGTCAAAAAAGGCCTAGTTAAAAAAATCTCCCATCTATTCCACTGATTAACAGCACAACAACAGAGTATTTTACCCACTACAGATTGTTGGCCTTAGAGCACTGCAGTATTTCTGCTGTGAAGTGAGTCAGTCACTCAAAAATGCCACATCTGGTTAGCATCAGACCAGCTGATATTGCTTCATCAGTTACATGTTCTCATTTTATGTGCCTTGATCTTTAAAAAGAAAAAAAAAAAGCAACCAGAAGGAAAAGCCACACTGACTAAACGCATCAAAACAGACCCTGGAGCATATTTCAACATTATAAACATGCACCTTCTTACTTCATATAAATGGTGCAGTTGTCCTCACTGCCTATGCTTTCCCTCACCCCTGCTCCCCTTCTCTTCTTTGGATAATATTACTTGCAAGCTAGTGGTTTTAAATCTGTGGTGAATTCCTTCACTGAAAAACACTCCTAGGAATCTGCAAATAGAAAAGTGGTTGGAAACAGTTTTGGAAACTTTGATTTTCCTGATGCCCTCTGCTGTTTTGTTTTAGTTAAAAGCATATGCAAAAAAAAAAAAAAAAAAAAAAGTCAGCACAGAACTTCTGTAAGAATAGAAGAGACATGATAAAGGGCATTCTCTCTCAAAGAAATTTCCAATACTGCCTCAGAGAAAAACATGGAACTAATAAAGCTTAAAGACAACAGCTGTTTTCACTGTTCTACTACATTTTAGATTCTTCTATTAAAAAAAAAAATCAATGCATTAAAGGCAAATGTATTTTCAGCAATTAGACTGTGATGCCTAAGAAGTTAAGCAGAACAGGCAACCCTTTAAAAGAATATATTAGTAATTTCATCTTGAAAATTCTTTGAACATACCACCTGAAATACCACATCAATATCTGCAGCTCACGAAGAAGCTGAAAAATAGGTTTCTTAATATTATCAAGGTCTAGCATCAAGGTCTAGCCTCTGATTTCTGAAAAAAAGATAGTCAATTTAAAAAGTTTGCCACACTACAGATTACTCATTTAAATCATTCCATGTGCTAATTCAGAGTTTTTGTAAAGATGCAAAAAGAAAACTATGTGTTTATCGCGTACAGGGATCTATTCAGCTGCCTACCGCGTGACACCTTACTATGCATTTGACCACAGTTTCATTCAAGAACTGCTATGTATGAGCATCATATGCAGTTTCCATCAGTTTTAAACTGAAAATGTGCCATTTTGATTTGATTCCATTATTGGTGGGTTTCTTTGGTTCTATTTCTTTCAAAAACAGCTTCGGCAAAATCAGAATAAAAATCCCAAACTTTACCCAAACAAATGAATCTCCAGTGAAAACGCACTAGGCCTTCCCTTCCCCGAGAAGGCTTCCTGATTGCCCAAATCATTGCTAGCCTGAATCTGCATTTCAAATTCCAGAATTTACTGCTGGTTATTTAGCTAAGTAACAGGTGGCTTGCCGACAAAGACAGCATTCAGCTAATACAGCACACGACTGTCTGTCCTTAGACAAGACCCAGCCGTTGAGCACTTCTCTGGCCCTGGTAAGCACCTAGCCAAGGCCTGCAACACATGTACGCTGTCCAAAAAGGCAGGCAACTCCACGCATGCAGGAGATGGTGGTAGACACATTCAGAAATACAAACCGTGATGCTGCTTCTGACAGAAAGTAAGAGCAAGCAATTCATTTTGTTTTACCTACTGTTTTGTTGACACAATTCTGACAGAATACAAGGAGTAATTTACACAGCTGAGCCTGTGACTTCTTACCCTTCATAGTCACACAATGACAGAGCACATTATACTTTTAAACCTCATCAACAAATTTCATACCCAGGTAAAATGAAATGCTTTCCAATTCCCAACTTTGCATCAGTACTTATTTCAAGGCACACACCTTCTAATCATTCAGCATGGTATCTTCACAAGTTTATTAACACACATCTATAAAATGTAGAACTTGTGAACCTAGGGCCACGCACTGAATTAACTGCGGTCTTCCATGCGCACGCACCTTGTGTTTCTGCAGTGCAACAGCCTCATTTTAACAAAGTAAGCAAAGCAGTTCCTTTGCACACCGGTGATGCAGTAAACACACGTATTTCACCATACTACACACATTCCTCCCTAACTACTTTGCTCTCTGGTTTCCCAGTATGCCACATTTTATGCTGTATTCTAAATATTCTAAACACCAAGCAGTATTTGTTATTCAACAGAGTACCAACTTCAAGCATGTTGCCACTATTAACCAATATCTTATAAAACCAGGGCCATTTTCATGATCTCTTGCCTACTCAGGTAGAAAGCACTGATTTCAGAGAAGAGTTAACAGATAAGCATTTAGAAAAATTCTTTAAAAATTTACCTGCAGATTGGAAAATCTGCTACAGAACACCCTGAAACAGATTTGGGTGCAAGTTTTCTGTAAATATAGTAAGACATTCTCAAAAAAATCTACATTTCTATTTGTTGTCATTTCTAGTGACTAGAAGTAATTTTTCATGTTCCATTTACATTAGCAATAGGAGGTTAAATTCGTGGGAACATGTACATCACCAACAGCAAATGAGTTGTATGCTTTTGCCTTTTCTCAACAGTTAGAAAAACTGCTCCCACTCAGCCTGAGTTCCCAATATACAGCATGAGCCTACAGCATTAATTAGCAGATATTACTAGTGTTTCATACTGTTTTATATAAATATCTTCCTGAGAACATCTTACAGTTTCAAAATACATACTATCCAAAGGTAAATATAGACTGGCTCCAGTAAATCATGCAGTTCCAATTTCTCCATGTTTTGGGTTGTACCAGAAAAGTGATAACAAGGTTTCCTAGCTGAAACGTGCCTCTGTTACAGAATTTACTTCAGAGAACAATGGCCAAAGTGCAGCGAAACTATCAGGAACTATTGGTTTCCTTCTCAAGGTGAAACAAAAACCATTAAAAAGCCTCTTAAAATCTAGACTCCACATAAACATAATTTTAAGCTACTATGTAGGAGGCCGGTATGCAATATTGGGCAAGTTAGTATTACATCATTTTAACAGAGATAAGCTTTCACATTGTGAGTCTTTAATTACAAAAGAGTGTATTTATAGCCAGCACTCAAAATTGTTTGACCGCACTATTAGAAGTTACTGAACTTTAAAATAGTGATTAAAATATTACAATTAAAATCTTGGAAAAACCATTAAGTCACAACTATGCAAATGAAGTTCACAGATCATAAAATTCCTAATAAAGTGCAGCTTCCAAGAACAAACAAAATAAACAAACCTCTCTTTTAAAAATGTATGTGCAGGAAGCTTCAAACATTTAGATGCTGACTCAAATTTGCAGTTGTCAAATCCAGCATTGTAAAGGCAATGAGGCAAACTATTTCCTGGCCAATAAACAATAACAACTGCAGTTGCAATTTATGTAATTCATGAGAAAAATCTTCATATTCCTTTATTAATTCAATCTGCACCTTTCTTGTCTTCAGGCCTCTTATATCAAAGGTAAATATCTCTGAAAGATCTCATCCGATACAAAAAAAAAGAAAAGAACACAATGAACACCTATTCCACACTAATGAGCGACCTATTTAAAAGGTTCTCAAGTCACTTACGAGTCTAATGTCTCACCAAAAATATATTGGTAGAGTTGCCAGCTTTGTGCTACAGACTTCATTTTTCCGTTTATATCTCTTCAGAGATTTGTGAGAGTCATAGCTGGTATGTTACAATGAAGATCTGTGCTTGAAAAATAGAATTTCTTGTCTATTTCTTTTCAAACTAGCTTTCATAAATAATTTTTATAAACCTTTCCTCCCCACAGAAAAGCACTTCAAGGATCTTACAGTTCTGTTAACTCCTTCATGCTTTAGTTCTTGTTAAAATATCATTAAGTGTTTATTTGAGATAAGACAGAGCAGGAACCACTGCTGCCAATCTTAAGAGGAGATTAAAGAGGATGGGCTAGATCATGATGCCTGGATGAATGGCTGCAGGATGTCAGAATTACTACAATCCTTGCTTAAATAAGGATGTTCTGATACATTAGCACTGCAGTTTGAACCTAGAGCTGTAAGTTTAAGGAGTTAATTGAGGAGGAGGGAGGGAGGAAGGAAGGAATATTTAAGATCAGAATAAAACTTCTTTACTATTGGGCACACAAATGAAGTACCTTAGTCAATATTTAAGAGGCATTGACATTTAGATGCCAGCTATTACTAAAGACTTTCAAGCCATTTTCTTACTGAAGAAAGTTAGTGCTTCAGTTAAGTTTTAAATGGGAACATGCACCTGTAGTTCAACATCTCTCTGTAAATAATTACAGCTGCCTTTAGTGTAGGAATGTACGTTATTCACTTCCTCTAGTCTGATATAACACCACTGCAAAATCAGAGGAGTTTAAACTTACCACAGTGAAATTTCAAAAACTCTGCATGAGAGAGATTCCTATTTCCAATGCCAACATTTGTTTTAAGATACAGAATGTCAGCAGAACGTGAGAAGTAAGTAGACAGCATCTGTATGGCTAGCAGTATTATCCCGCTAACGTGGAGTTCACAAAAGGCTCAACTACCCAGGTGGCTACTTACTTTTTCAAGCAGAACTCAGAACAGAACAGCAAGCCCATGCTGTTGCAGCTATGCTGCTGGTAAAGTGCATGACAATTTAGATAGGGTTACGCGAGCTACAGTCACAGCAATGAATCCAGGATAGCATGTCAGACCTCCCTAGGAGCCTGCTAGGTATACGTTCACTATGTGCTACGCTCACCAGTAGGTCAACATCACAGTTGATTAGATAATCATATGCAATTTTAAGCATACGTAATTACTTATTTCATAATAAAACTGTTTTTGTGACACCTCACACCTGACTCTAAAACTGTATTTCCACCTAAATTAAAGAATAACATTGCTAAAAATCATCACTGGAAAAAGGTATGAAAACATTTAAATATATAATATAGGAGAAGCAAATACAAAACCTTTTGCTTCTTTTGCTAAAGCTAGTGTTTGAAAGGAGCTCTGATTTTGTATCTTGCTTTTTTACATTTTTTTAAGAAAAGGCCTGTCATATGACCTAGATATCAAAATCAAGTACCATTTCAATATTCAGACTGCTAAAGTTCATGTAACTGTTTTCAAAATTGTATTTCTTTAGAATTAATAAAAAAAGAATTGCAATATTTTTACTCATTTCTAGTGGCAGAAAAATGAGTATTTTCAGGAAAAAAGATTAATACTTAATGAAAAAATATTTTGCACAGGTTTCACTCAAATTGTTCAGCAAATAAAGGTAGCAAGGGTGTAAAACTTTTCCGTTTTTAACAGGTTTATTTATTTTTCTATTACTATTTATAATCCTTGATTAAAAGGCTGGATAACACATGGGAGCCTAAAATAAACTATCAGAAGTCCAGTGATGAGGTTTGGAAGCAGTAAGTTAAAAGAGAGGGCATTAGCTCAGGAAAATAAAGACGTATGCTTAACAAAGTTTGAAGGAAAGAATAATACTTGTAGAGGAGAGGAAAATAAAGTTTTTGTAACTAAAATGGAAGCAGCAAATTCTGAAAAGCAGACATATTAAGAAAGGAAGTTTGTCTCATCTGTAAAAAGATTTTTTTTAAACCCTCATCTAAGCTACTTGAGGCAGATCTTGTCCCAAGTCCCTTTTTAGAAAAGTCTAGCTATTATAACCTTGACCAAGATTTAAAATAACATCTTCTGCAGGACCACAAACTATTTGGCTATAACAGATACAGCTTTACACAGTGAACTACAAGTACGCAGATTATTGTTTAATTGTCCTTGTGCTAAAGCCATTAAGAACTCTAGCTAAAAAGTTCCCTGTTATCTCATGTACTGATCACATGCTTGAGGCTGCTGGAAGGCACAGTTTATGTAGCTTACGTAGTTCACTAATCAGACGTCAGGCTCTAACAGCATATCTTCCTTCTCTGGCACTACCTGAGTTTTTGTACAATGTTTTTTTTCCCCACACAGAAAAGCAGAAACACGTTCCCAAGTATTCTCAGTTACCACAGGAACTTTGCGACAATTTAACAAATGCTTACATTTCTAAAAAAGCACAGTCATATCCTTGGATTAGTTACAAGGTTGATTTGCTTTTTCTTGCTTTGTTTTTTTTTTTTGTTTTAGCATCTTACTTCCAGGGCATGAACTTATTTCCTTTGTGTTGTGCTGTTAGAAAACAGCATTAAATGTAACATTAAACAAAGCATCACACAGACACTTTTCAATCCTGACCTGTATATATCTCCAAAGAAAAAGTCTCATGGACTTCCAACTTTTTTTTTTTTTTTTTTTTTTTTTTTTAAGGAAGGAAAGGAATTATCGTAGCTGGAAATCTATATTTTGCAGAATCATCCTGTGGCTTACCAACTCCTACAGTTTGCCAAGTTTTGAGGCCAAATGTTAAAAGCTCCTGAAAAGTTTACGACAATGAACTGCTTTTGTACACTAAGAAAGGTTACACTTTAGCACTTCCAGTAAGAGACTGACCCAGCAGGATTTGCTAAGCTCCTTCTGGAAATACACAGAAAAGGTGAAAAGAATGAGGGAAGTAAAGCTTTAAGAAAAAGTTATCACCAACATTGACAAAAGGCTGAATGAAAGTTTATTCAATGTGATCGAAATATGTATATATCTTTTTTTTACCCTCAGCTTTTTAGGATCTCATTAATTAAAAGCCTGCCTCACATACATCCGCTGATTGTGTCTTTTTTTCCTCCAAAATTACCCTTCTTGCTTCAGAGAAGCAGAATAATAATATTTAATATTTTTGCAGACAGTAAAGTGCTTAAAAGGTAAAAAGTACTATTTTAAACAGCAATAAAATAAACGTACTTTCTTAAACACTGTAATTCAACGTATAAAGAAAACGATGACAGCAAAGTAAGGCCAAACAGGCGGCTAGCCCACTTACACGTGCTCTCCCATATACTTCCCTGCTTTTGTTCCATTTATAACAGCTCACCTGGTGCAGTAATCTTTTCAGTTTCAATAACTGAGTTTTTACAGCTGTACAGTCTTGGACCATGTGCCGAAGTGTCATTTCATCAAGCATCACAGTATTCTCCGGTAAGCCCACCAGCTGTCTAGGAGCCTGGTAAAAGTTTGGTGCTCCGAAACTTTCAAAGTGACCAATGGGAGACTCCAGGTAGTTTGATCCCCTGGAAGAACAGACAGAGATGACAAAATAAAGCTAGAGTGCATTTATTAGAAGCGTTATGTGACATGGGCTATATTCATATATCGTGGTATACAGTGAAAAAGAAAAATCAGAAAATTTCCATACCATTTCAATAAACTGTTGGGCCTTTCTTCCCACTTGCATGAATCTCTCACAGAATAACAACTATAGTACCCTAAAAACCAGTTTGTTCATCAGGATTTTTATAAACTCTACCATTTAAGCTAGCTTAAGAACTACAGCATTGTATTTAATTTAAAAACAAATAAATAAGTAAAAACCTATCTGAGTCTACAACATGCAAGTAATAAAACAGTGTAATATTTCTGCTTGGAACACATACAGCAGTTTAAGCAAGCATTTATAGTAACATATAAATGAAGGTAGCAAATCACCTCCACATTTTCAAGTTACTTCCAGCTCGAGGCAAAACACATATTTCAATTAAACCCCCCAATAGAAATCAGGAGTCTTTTTCTTCTTCAAAACTGTTATACATCTCAAAAATTCTCCTACTCAGACATGCTATTTATAAACATACAACTATTCTGAAAATGTCCTGTGTTCAGTATCACCTGAGGCTCTTCGCTGCAAAATAAATTTCTTAACACAGTATTTTAATTCTTTTTTTTAACTTCTTGGAGAAAAGAAGTTGGTTCCACAGGACAACAGGTTCTTACCTGTTCAAATCATTTTTATCATGCATATAGTGATCAGTATTGCCAAGATGATAGTGATCCTGTGTATTCCATCGCTGTTGTGGTGGTCTTTTCCAGAATCCTTCCGGATGTTGCCTAGCATTTCTGTCTTGCCTGTCATAACGGCTCATATTTTCACATTCCTCTACACAGAGCATAAAGTTAAAAAAAGGAAAAAAATTATTCTCAAATTCATTCCCAATATCATGTAAATTAAATAGTTATTATGTGCTGGTAACAGGTGCAATGTAAAATCTGGTTTCTTTTTATTTCAACTGACCAAAAATTAAGCATTTTAGGACTGTCAGGTAGACTTCTGTAATGATCTCAGTGTTTTACTAGCATATAAAAATTGCAGTTATAGAAATATGAGTAACCTGCAGCAAAAAACACAGAATTTAGCGTTAACTGCATTTCAGGTCTTACTAGAAAAATTGTTTGGACAACATAAGGCTATTGGGGGAAGCGGGGGGGAGAGTAACTTTTTCCTGTCTCCATTACTGACAGTATCCTCAGGTCTTTGAGGAGTTAGAACAGCACACAAACATTGAGGGACGACATTTTAGAAAAAGGCCTGTACTTTATTATAAAAAAAGGGGGGGAGGGAAAGGGAGAGAGAGAGAGAATGAACAGTTTCAATACTTAAAATACATACATTATTATCTATCTCATCCTATTCATCTGACTTGTTTTTCAACTTCAGAGAAGCTTAACCTTTATTTACCTGGACAGTAGGCATGATTTAAAACAAACAAAATAATCTCTTTAAAACACTGACTTCTGAGAAGCAAAACAGCTTTTGTTCATTTTAGTTTGTGGAATCTATATTTGGCAACAGCTTGTAAACCACAAGAAACAAAGCCAAAACTGCCATCCATGCACTTAGACACAGCAAAACACTTAAAGTTATAAACTACGATTCTGCCACTGCACTTTCCCCTTCACTTACCCAAAGATCTTTTCCTCACATTGTCAGTCCTTTGCTAGGAGAATAGCTTTGCACAAGAGAACATTGTTTTATGCGGCTGCCTACTCAGGCATAGCTGCACATAAGACGCTCATAAACAGGCCTTCCTTCCTGCTTAGTTCCCAGCCTGCGTGTTGTTGGGAAGTGAGCCCAGTTTTACCCTGTGATTTAAAACTGCCATCCTCACTCGCTGCATACATACTTGTTGAAATAGAACTGTTTCTAAAAATAGCGTCCAAGCAGCATCCCAGACTCCAGAATGAAAGAAGAAAAGTTTCCGTAAACCTGGGAAGTCTTTTAAGGCTGACGTCAGTTAAATCACACGTAATTGTGAACAAACTGTTGGCAAAAAGTGCTGTTAAATATTATTGTAACAATCATGTCTAGAACTCAATTTTATCAAATAGTTCAATAACCATACAATTAGGTAAACAAATAACTAGGTCACTTAAAGTTACCAAGTATTTAATTTCCTTTAGAAGCATCCTCCTACAGCTCATAATGCTCAATTTCAATTCAAAATAAACCCTCAGTAAACTTACAAATAATTTCATTATTATGTTTTTCAGCTTTGGCAAATTGAATTGAGACACTTGAACAAAAACATATAAGCATCAGCAAAAAATGAATTTTGGTTTTTCAGGTGGTCACTTTTACTTAAGGAAAAGCATGAGCATTTTTCGATTTCTCTTTTCAGACCCATTTTGCTAAAAAACAATCAGTGTTTGCAAAACAAACCAGAAATGATACCCACCATACCAAATTAATTCTACATGGAAATCCAACTC
This sequence comes from Dromaius novaehollandiae, assembly GCF_036370855.1. Taxonomy (NCBI): domain Eukaryota; kingdom Metazoa; phylum Chordata; class Aves; order Casuariiformes; family Dromaiidae; genus Dromaius; species Dromaius novaehollandiae. The sequence continues at coordinate 14,541,772 of NC_088103.1, read as the reverse complement.
CTTAAAAATGCCAAAAATAACAGCAATTAGCTAATATCGATCCCAAACAGTAACAGTCTCTCCTCCTGAGCCACCAGCTTTAACAGCATTGGTTGTCAGTCACAAGACAAATTCCAGCTGCATAAACATTACTGAAACATAGTTTTTGCAGGGTACAGATTTAAGTTTGCTATATTGATACACTTAATAAAGCAATGAAGTAGAAAAGTATTTCACCTGTATGTAGATTATGGATATTAAAATATATTAACCTTTTGCAAGTTTAATGGGTTTTATATATTTATATACATAAAAGGTTAATATGCAAGTATATTAACCTTTTCTATTTTGAATAGTTTTTAAATTAATAAGTTGAATGAGTTACTGCTGCATATGCATTGCATGTTTCATAAACAAGACTTGTAGCAAGAACCTGACCAACCCTTTCAAATTGCTTCTTTTCAAACAGGATAGCAATCACTATTACTGCAAAAATACTTAGGTGCATATTCACTTGTATTGTGAACAACCGTCTAGGTATGGCATGTTATTCATTCCAGCAAGATAAGTAATCTGTATATATCTGTCTGGGCTTAGAAGATGATATTGGCATAGTAGTAACTGTATAAAAACACACCTTTTATACAAGTACTTGGGAAAGTTTATTCTGAGATTTAAAAGCCTAAGTACTGCACTTCCTATATATATCATTTTTAAAATATGATTTGCTACCATTTTGACAGATGGCAGACTATGTATTTGTTTACTGTTAACTTGGCTTCACAGCTAACACACATATAGAAGTCTTTGCCCAAAGAACTCACAGAAGCTGAATATCCTCAAAGGTCCCTGGGTAGCTGAGGAATACACGGAACAAGAAAGGCCTCTATTTCCATTCAGAGCCTATTTGTACAGTGTAAGGTGCTATGGTGGTATATACCTGATAATTCTATTTACTTGAAGACTACAATAGCCATTACAACTAAAACTGAACTTAGAAGGAAAGCTAATGTACCCATACTCGTGAGCCACTGACAAATCCTTTGAGCAGGTTGGAAATGGCCAAAAGCAAATGCCCCTGAAACTTTTTCAGGCTAGAATTTGAAAAAGCATGGCAATAAATTCCCTTTCCTAGTTCAATCTAGTCTGGATTTGTACTAATTTATTGGCATCTGTGTTCTACCATCCTCCCTGTGTAAGCTACGCCGGCATTCTCACTGACAGCAATAGTGTACAGAAAACATCCTGAAAAACAGCATCTTAAAAATTTAGGCTTTGTTACCCTGAATGGTATAAAAGAAATAAGGAGAAGGTCATCGTTTTATAGAAGAAAACCAACAATTCTCTCAAAAAGAATTATTTTAATGAATCACCATAGTTGAAATTCCTTTCTTCCCCCCACCATGAACTTTTTCAAATATAGCTGAAGCATGAAACTGAAGGACTAACTTAAAAATTTGAAGAAATTTATTCTCCTAAAATAGCTTAAGGAAACAAATACAGTCCGCAACATGGTAACATTTTTATAAAAGACAGTAGAAATTTTTAATGTTACTTAAGAACTCTTCAAATTTAAGAGCTGCAGTTGAGGACATAGAAATATGAAACTTCCTATATTTTAGAAAAAGAACTGTTACCTTAAACATAAAACAATTTTTTCTTGGAAGGGGGAAGAGTGCATCTTTAAAGCTGAAGTCAAAACAGTGAAATTCAAAAACCTCTTAAGCCCACAATACAGTTTCACAATGTACGATTTTTTGGCTGATTTACTAACCATTGTCATGAGGTGGGTCCTCAGGTAGGTCCACATCAAGCATGAGATCATCATCATCAAGATCACATGAATCAAGATTATTCAAGATATCCTACAAGAAAGAAAGAGTGAGAGAAAGCTGCTTTCATGATAATTCTACTGCTATAAAAAAAGTTTGTTTCAAAACTTTGGTGCATTTCCATTGTATACATAATCAATATTGTCAACAAACTCCCCTCTCTTAATGAGGAAATCAACCTTACTTGAGACCATTTGTAAAAACACTAATCATCAAATCTCTTGTAATCCGATACAATAACAATGCTATATGAAACAAAGCTGGATCAAAACGTGTCCTTCTGCCCAAAGAATGCTCCAAAGACTTTCCAGTTCATTTATATTCTGCCCACACCCCCAGTTAAGAACCGTTTAAAATAAAATGATTTTGCTCAGAGTTTAAAACCAATTTTGTGAAGAGCAGATGTTAAATGACCTTCATTCAGCTCTCTTGTCATAGTGATTCAAAGTTCTTAACTTCACTCAAGGAAGGGGTTGGGGGTGAGGTGGAATCTACACTATCCAGATTTAAACCTTAGTTTAAATCACAAGAGCCTTAGTGCTTCAACTCCTTTAAATGCATATAAAGATAGCCACAAACTGTTAAACTAGTCAATCATGATGAACATATTTTTTCATAATGCTGAACCACAGTTAATTCAAAATTCATCTACTCTCAGCACTCCCAATGGGCGAGGCTGAGTGATGAAACTGGAAGTAAATAAAACTGCAGATATCAGGCTAACATTCCTCCTTCCCTTTATGAATGTGCACTCACATATCACAAAAATACTATTAAAAACACTTAAGTAGGACACAAAGAAATATTAGATTATGAGTGAAGAAATGTATGCAGATTTATACTTCTGGCTAGAAACTCAAGAACAGTACCCATTGCAGCATATTTTGTATCAGCCATTCTTTCAGCCAGGTAAGGCCTCCAGTCCTATACATCAGTGGGCAAGGAATACTGTATCTTGCCATAAACAAGAAGGTGGGTTAAGCAGCGTAAAGCTTCAGGGCCCCTGACCTGGATGAGTTATCGATGAGTTACTGGCCAGCAAAGGCAGCCTTCCAACTTGATTACCAAAGGGTCCTGTCCAGATCAACATGCTGATGAGCAGCGCTACTGCCTGCTTCGCTATACCACATCACCCTCTTCAAAACAACACTCAACTGTACCTCGATCTCCACACTGGTTCCCACTGCTAGGATAAAGCTGGAGAGCTGGTTCTGTACCTTTCATACCATCTCTCCCCCAAGATCTCATCAAACAATGGAGTGCTTTAAAAACTGACTTTTTCTTAACCACTTTCTTCATTGCAGCAAGATAAAACACCAGGAAGATTATTTTGCTAACAAATTGAGTAGAATTGTATCTTAACATTTTTAAAGCTAATGCAATGCCAGCAGCAGAGATTTCTGATTTATATCAAGAGATGTGTAAGTTTTCTTCTCTTGTATATTGTTACAAGAGTGTAGCTCCATGCAGTCTAATAAGGAAAACCATTCACAATCTGGAACACTTGCAAATTTTCTCAGTCATTGGCACACCCATCTTACAAAAACAGACAAGATTCAATAGCAAGGTAGAGTTAATTGATTAATTTTATTAACATTTTTTCTCCTATTGAATCTTTCAGGGGAAAACCAAATTCACTGCTTTACACCTCTAACACCTCTCCGCTAAATCCAAATAACCAGACACTATTTTCATAACTCAGTTTACTCTGCTTTACTACACATGAGAAGGCACATAACTTAAACCAGACTTGCCACATATACTTACCTCAAATTAAGTTAAAAAAAAAAAAAAAAAAAAAAAAAAAAAAAAAAAACCCACAAACCACCAACCAAGAGAAATATTTATGGAAACTTACTGATCTCTTCACATTTGATACAGGGACATGAAATGGAGCAAGTGTTTAAAGAATGTTTAAATCTCCTCAGCCAGCTTAAACCTGTTGAGTTCACCCCCCCCCTTCTTTACGATGATGAACCCTGCATTACCTATTATTCCTCCAAATTGTTTTTCTTTTTTAGAATCCTTTATAATCAAGAAGGGTGATGCCTCTATGTGTCTTTAAATACATTGCCTAAGGCATCTTCTACTTTAATAAGAAAAAAAAATGGCCTGTTAATGAGCTAGGAAATAGCAGCTAAACATGTTTCCTGCTGCTAAGGAGCTTTGGTCTGGGACAGCAGCAAGTGAACACCTACAATCCTTCCACGTGTTTTGTCAGCCAGCAGAGACTGGAATACTCCCAAGGTTTTGATGAGAACTTAAGGCTTCCAACAGCTTTTCTGGCCAACAACACTTAAAATATTCAGTTATCAGCACTGAGCTCTGCTGCCTTTTGTCTTTTAGATTGCAGTTCATATAGAGCTGTTTCTAAAATTACAAGAAAAATGTCATGTTGCATAGGTATGCTAATTGTACAAGAAAAATGCAATAAAGAGTTAGTATTAATGGAATATATATTCCATCCAAAAATACACTCCGTCTGGTACAAAGAAAAATGTAACTGTAGTGTGGGGAATGTCAAATTAGCAGTAAGACGACAAGCTGACTCCCCATCCCTTCTGAATACCCGCTGCAGGAAAACTGAGGTCGTGACTGTAGATATTCAGCTGCTAGTGCTGTACTTCTGAAATGCCATGACAGGCAAGAAGTGCAGTGCTTCCATCACAGAACCCAGAGCCCTTTCTACTTATCATTCAAAGAAAGTTAAACTTATCGATACCAAAGCGATTATAATGTACAAAACAAAGCAGACTGCATGTCTAAGAAAATTGTTAATGGTTATACAGCTCTGAAATTCTTCAGCTCTATTTTCCTAAATCCCAGGTAAGAGCCATAGCTTTAAAGTCAGCTATTGGATTCAAGCATTTCACATCTGCCTCTTTCTTAAGAGCAGAAGCAGAAATGCGGATTTATTTAGGTTTAAGGGCCTTATCAAGACTATTCATGGGACCAATATTGAAAAAAATCACCAAATATTGAGTAAAATAAATGTTCTGTTATTTATTTCTCACTGGATAATAACTTCATCAGTAAATACCTGACCAAACACTCACATGCAGACCATCAACACGCTGTTGATCTGCTATCTGTTGAATTTGGGAAAGAGTATGAGATGAGAATAGTTCACATTTGCTGGGTTTTTTTTGTAAGGCATTAACAATATGGAAAGGTGGAAAAACTGAGATAGGACTACCCATTTTGCCTATATTTCAAAATCCTACCTGAATAGCATTACTACGTACAGCATTCTATGTATCTGGGGATCCTGTATTATCAGGACATTATGAATAGTAATAAAAACTATGGAAAAGCTTTCACAAAGAAACTGAAGCCATTTAAAGAAAATATGAATTTAGCATTGAGGAGAATAAACAATGTAAATATTCACTACTTTTCTATTTCTATTAATTTAAGTTTTTCCAAGAACTCAAAGACTTTTAAATAATGGCCATTTTTTAAACAATTCTGCAAAGCACAGGTGCATTTAAGAGGAAAATTCAGTTTGTTGGTTGATAAATTATTTTTATCCTATGTTTACAACTTCAAAATTGGTATGAACAAGCATTTTCTCTCTCTGTTGGGGAAATTTAATGAAATGAACATAAATATTAGATTACAAGTGACCAGAAATACATAAGAAATTTAGGAACACTTGTCATTATTGTGCGGAAGTATTAAAAAAACGCACAATGTAAAAACACAATATCAAGATTGATAACTCATAAACCTAGATAAGCCACTTTATTATCTCTGTATCCGAACTCAGAAGTCTAATGATATCAGAGCAGGGTCAGCATCTAAGATACCAAACACACATTTCTGTCAACAGCACATTTCATCACGTTTCTCTAATTGTATATTCTTGAACCACACTGGGGCAAATTCCATGCTAGAGAACACAACTCTGAATATGAAGTCTTTGCAAGGGTTAGGCCACAGGTGAATTTACTTAGCAGCATTTCCCACTGCTATCTACTTGGGAAACAGACAATATGAAAGTGCATGTTATCAACACCATCTTGAGACAGCTGTAAAAAACTGGAGGTTTCATCAACACAACAGTAGTATATATAAAAACTGTATTTACAGACTTCAGCTACTATTTTTATTACCATATAATGAACTAAAGTTAATTACATGGCAGTGACATTGCTAATGCATATATTCAAGAGCTATTAATATTAAAATCATGAAGCTGCTCTGGGCAATGAAGTCAAACAGAATAGGAAGTAAAAAATTCTTCAAAATGGCATCAGCTACAACCCTACAGAATATTAAATGTTTTGGCAGTTTGCCATTAAAGATTACAGTAAGACAATCCTATTTTATATAGTGAAAGGAACAATGCATCTTCAAGCAGCACATAACTTCACAAGGCTGATTTAGCACTAGATGTTTCAAGATGGTACAACCTAGAAAGAGATTAAGTTTGGGACAATAAAATCCCAAATCAAACTACAATCCTGCCCCCAAGCTTTCCCTCCAGAAAGGTTTTCAACTAAACACATGCAGCGCTTTGTTGACTCAATGTTTTTCCTATTACACTGCAGTGAGAAAGAGACGATCCATTACTGTTGGAACAAGAACTGAATAAATTTAGAACCCCAATAGCAGTGAATACTCACACTGTGTAAGTAGATGGGAAAGGAATAAATTAAAAGGAAAGGGTACAGGCTGGCAAACACCAGGTTTAGCCGGTTTCCATCAGTGTTCTGTAAGTTCTTTCTGCAGTGATTGCCCTCAGGTGCTATGTTTTAGCAAAGGCTAACTAAGCACACACCAACAGCTCACCCACAGCTTGTTTGTTTGCCCCATTCATTGGATATGTACAGTTTAGCATCACTTTCTCAGGTATAAGAATATTAAGTTCTTAAGAGCAATGCTTTGAAGATCAGAGGCACTGTACAGCAGCTACTTTTACTGAAGCAGAACAAATTTAAAGTTCTACGTAAATTTGTGTCCCATCCATCATAATGCACTGGAGTAGCAAAATGTTCTTTTAAAAAGTTTTTCCTAAAATTCCTCAGCCAATGTATATAAGCACTTTTTTCCGCTCAGGAACAGTATTTTACAGTCCCCCAAGTAAGTTCTGTTTAGCTTAACAGTTAGACCTAGGCAAGAGACCTGATTATCAGCTTTCCCATTTCTTGAAATAAGGATGTAACATTCACAATAAATTATACTGTGCCCAATATACAATAAATTACAATGTATCCAAATTGGAAAAAAAAAAAAAGATACATTTCCTTTTTACTAAATGCAAAAAATGTGTAGCTGTGGAAGCTTATAAAGCAATGTATATTATACTGGAATAAAAAAAAAAAGGAAGGAATTCGGTGATTAGGGTCAGTGCAGAAATACAAAACAATACCAGATAATACACCCTCAATCAAATCATTTTGGAGAGTGTTCACAGAATTGAAAAGGGCTTGAGCTCAAACTACCATTTAGCATTTTCCCTTCTCCTTTCGCACTTAAGGTTTTACCTTGCTCAAAAAGCAATTGTGCTGGGGTAGTCAGGAACTTTTAGTGAATAATAGGAATATTATTTTACCTTTTTCCACAGTTCAAGGTCTCAGATGTCAATCATTTTTTCTGCCTTTAGAAACAAGGTTGTTAAAGGAAAGTAGCTAATGATTATTATTACTGATTTACTGACTTAGGGCTTGCTTCCAACAATAATCACATACTCCTGAAAAATGGAAGTGAATGCTCACATGCAATTTAAGTATTCCACAGTGATTATTTAAACTGAAAGTGCATACAAATGTCTACAGCTTGATTTGCTGTATGCCCTGATTTCTGAAGCCTATATGCACAATTTTTTTGTTCTATTTTCTTGCTCAAAAAGAGCATACAAGAGCATTTACATATAGACCATTAAACACAAAAGACCAGCTTGCTAACTTGCTTCAAACAGCAAAAATATTAAAAGGGGGGACATTCCACTTTTGGGGGAAAATGAAACTATATAGAAAGTACTTCTGGAAACTCAACATTTCATAGCATTTAGATGAGTAACACTATTATTACAGCAAAAGATGTCATGTGTCATCTATAGCATCAGTATGTAAATAACTTTGTCATGTCTCTTTTTGATATTAATATTCACCTACTACATTCCCAGGTTACTGACAGTACATTTACAAAAGCTTTGTCTGACATTAAAGTAACCTAATTTAGTTAAAAACTTTAGCGTTAAAGCTGGCTGGATATCATAAAAGGTAAACATGTTAGACTATTTACAGTAGATACTAAGTTGTTTACCTAAAGAATTAACACAATAGCAATTACAGATCACTGTTGAATTACAACATCTGTTACAGCATGTTCTGTTTATCTAGTTACACTTTAATCTCTCTGTACAAACAAATCACTAGTAGGTTAGAATCCGACTTCAGGCTTGTATTTAGTTATTCTTACAGTGCCATGAGATACTCCTTTTGATGAAAGTGTATTATAGCAAATATCAGTAATGACCAGCATTTTATGACTTCCAGTATTTAAAGGTGATTTAGTTACTCATAACTCTGTCAGTCTTTACAGTCAATTAGGCTAAAATTTTCTATGCCTACCTCAAGTCGATTCTAACTTTTCAGTAAGAGAGTAAACAGTTTCTTGGAAACTGTTGAAAAAAAGCAATTTCATTTGTCCACATAAGTTTTTTTAAAAAAGTTTTTACATTGAAAAGTTCTCATATACACATCCTGGAAGAGAAAGCTTGAAATTTAGATTTCTCTGACAGTTCTCTGGAACAGGGATCCCAGCTTGCATCAAAGCTTGGTATGAGTATCAAACTTGAAAGCTACTGAAAAACTAATCAACTAATCAGAATATTTTAAGAGGTGGCTTGCAGAATGACATTTAAACCATTCCAACAGTAAATAAATATAAATCAAAAGCCCTCCCAATGGAATTCTGTCAGACTTAAGAGTCTCCAAAATACCAGAATTACTGTTATAGGCCTTTTAGAGAAGCACAAACATTTTAAAAATATGATTTTATATACAAAAACAAGTCTTAGGAAAAACAGCATTTCTGTTAGTATTACAACATTCTTCTCCGAAAACTTAAGAAAAGCAGTTGTCAAAGTCGCTAAATCACTTAAAGATTTAAAGACAGGTGTCCCCATATTCCACAAAATAAGTCAAATATCTTGGTCAGAAGTCACCCACATTCTTTTTCCACTGCCAAAGAGAATGTATTAAAAAACCCTTTGGCCTCTACATTACCATGGCAACAAAGCCACACTACAATGTTTAACATGAGTCTAACGCTGTGGCAATAGATATATTACTGCAAGTTCAGCAATATTCATTTTGCCAAATATTATCATATAGGAGGAAAGAATAATCAAAGTAAGTTCCCCTTAAATAAAAGCCTCTTGAAACAACAGATTATGCAAGGGAGAGCACTGGGAGAGAAAGCTTAATTTCCAGGTAAAGGCTCTGTGAAGTAACTACTGGTTTCAGGCTGATTTTCCAGTTGATGCACCCAACAATGGAGTCATCACGTTGGCAGCCTCAGAAGAATAGAACGAATGTTGTATGGAGAGATTACCTTACACATCCTTTCAACGCATAAGATAACACTTCAGAACAGGACTATGGTAGTGCATTGTACCACCATTTGTATTTTTTATTGCAACAAACTCAGTTTCAGAAATTCCCTATCCTACCCCTGAGCAATAAAGTTCTTTTTGAGATCACATTACTCAAAAAAAAAAATTTGGATAAGATAGCTAAACAGACATTGTACCTTTCGTCACAAACTTCCTCCAGTCCAACAGGTTTAAAAGTTACCAAATAAGAAAAGCCTCCTCTGTTATTATTTTCAAAGTTAAGAAAAACGTCACAATGCTGCCTCGATACATATCGCAGCAATACAACAGAACAGCAAAGTATGACTGCTATACAAAGCCACTAAGACAGGGCTGAATGAGAGGCTAGCCACAAGATACCTAGTTTCTAAGCATTACTGGGAAAAAGTAGTATAAAGAGCACGGAGATTATTAAAAAACAAAAATGAAGACAAACAGAAAACACTCAAACAGAAGTTAATTCATAGGAAGGTCAATTCATAGGACATTAGTTTTGAACAACAGAAAAGCACAAAGAAATAAAAGACAGCTTTCAAACTACTGTTTCTGAAGAGCAACCTAGGTATGTTTCCTCCGATCATCAAAAATACCTACCGTCAAAACGAACTTAGCCTACGTGCTTCTGCTTTGTCTAAACAGGAGGGTTAGATGTGGTGCATCAGAAAGGCAAACACTCCAAAAATCTGAAGGAGGAGCGGAGCTAAAGCTTCTGCAGTCATTCCTCCACAACTGGAATTCTTGGTAATAAACATCAGCTGAAAATGTGAAAAGTGTACTTTTCCTCAGACTAGATATGCATTAGATTTCTCCTTCACTTTCGGCTAAAACGCTACAGCTTTTCTTAGATTATATTTTCATTACATGCAATATTGTATCCAAATCTCTTTGTATTTAAAGGATACGGCAATAATTCTACCAATATGGCAGAAATATCCCCCCCCCAAAAAAGTAACAAGACGACCACCACTTTTCCACCCTTACATTAATTATTCATATTGTTTCTTTTTCTATGATCTACAGCCATCATAAAAAAATGCATTAAGACAAAGCATTCCAGACGAATTGTACTACTGCTTTCTAGGAACAGGAATCAGTAGGCCTGTCTCTGCATTTTAGTGTTGATAAGACCACCCAGATGGATGTTTTTGGCATGAAATTTGAATACAAGTGGTTATACTTTCAAAACAGAATGCCTTTTGTTGTCTTTATGGCTCATACACCTGACAAAGTAAGGATCATTGCAGTGAACTGATATATTTTTGGAAGATAAAGAACAAAAGTATAGCGCTGTGCTTATAAAATTCTCTATATTTTAATATTTGAAATGGGAAGAAATTGTACTACTTCCCATCTGAAAGTGACTCATAACTCTGTAGTGTCAAAGTGTACTACAAGACTTATGCTCTGCTAAAGGAAGGATACTGTTTCTTATTTGAAATGTTCTTTTGCAAATAAAAATATATGTGTATTTTAAGTTCTGACAAATCAGCAATTTTAGATGCACAGAACTCCGTAGACATTTTCACGCTCATTTTCTATACAGTAGTGTATGTTGAGCTTCTTCTGGTGAGACACCTGAAACTAAGAGTAGGCTTTTCACAATCAAGATTCTTCAGCAGAAAAGGAAGAAAACAAAAAGTGCATGGAGAAAAGTTCAACAAGCAGAAGATAAGCATGAGTAAAGGGAGAGAAGTAAGGAAGGAATCTCTCCAAGAAACTCAAGTAAAGGGAAGGGTTTGAAGGTGGTATAGAAATTAACAAAGTATCATTTCAGGTACTTGGAAGAAAGCAAGCAGGAAGAAGCTTTTAAAAAACAAACAAACATTGAGCAGACTCCATGGGCAACTCAATCACCTGGAAGGCAGGGAAAGGATAACTGCAAAAGTAAGCAAAATAAGATTGAAGGCTGACAGTAGGGAGGAGAAGAAAAGACCTTCAGGAACTATTTTCAGCATTTGGCACACTTGGATAGGGACAGAGAAAAGATGAATAAATGGGAATTGAACAAGTCTCAAAAAAGGCAACGCTGAGTAAAAACTGAATAAGACTGCTAAGTGAAGGAAGAAAGCTGAGAGAAGATAAAGACTTGTTTTACACTGAATGGACAACCAGGCATCGGGAAAGAGAAAAAACGCCACTTACTGTGAGGCAGACCAAAGAGAAAACACTCCAAACAAAGTCATAAGAGCAGAGGAAATCACACGGGGAAGAGGGGAAAAAAAAAAAAAAAAGAAAAGAAAAAGGAATAGAACTCTGCAGGATACCAAAAATAGGAGATAGGAAAAGAGTTACTTTAAACACTGTACATTGCAACTCACATTTGAGATAGTTACGCCCAACATCGAAACAAGTATTGCACCATTTTTTTTCATGCTCTAAAAGGAGAGTTGCCATGGCTACAAATGCAACAAGAGCTATGTTCTGAATATGCAAGACATTTGATGTTTAATTATTAGATATAACAGTCTTTATATAAGCCTTTGTTATTGTTGAAAATAGAGAAGCACTGTATGTTCTACCTAGGTTTACTGCACATAGACAGGAAATAAGTATTAGTTTACATAATTGCCCACTATACTTCAAGAAGTAGCTATGCTTACTGCTTAAGAAAATCTTTTTTTAAAATCAGATATCAAAAATGCATTAAAAGGCTGCAATTCAACAGCATGGTGACAAGAGAGAAAGGGAAAACAGAAATATTAACTATCCTGTTGAGACTTCATCAATTCACATGCAACACCACTTTCCAAGCACACAGTGCAAGTTACATCCCACAGCCACAAAAAGCATTCCTTTACTGCCATCTAGCCTCCATCAGTGAATCTACAAAAATGAAATTGGGCAGCAGGGAAGCATTCAGTCCATCTTCCTGTAAAAACCTAGTAAGGCTGAAGAACATTTTGTTAATTGCAGTTGTTGTTTTTTTTTTTTTAATAGGAAGATGCTTTTAATACAAAGTATCTGATTAACTGTAGAGCACAATGATAGAAAGCCATCAACAGCAAGTGTAAATTATAGCAGAAATAACTGGAGACTGAAGGAATGTAGTCCTTTTTACTCATTGCTTCCAGTCTATTTTCAGAAAAGTCTACCAATATCAGAAGTCTAGCATTACTTTTACAGTTTACCTACAAATAATGGAACATTTCAAATTACAAAGCAGTAATTGCTACTGGTTCTATTAACTGGCAAAAGTTATTGTGAATGATGAAGTCTCTACTGACTCACACTTAGATTAAAGTTGTCAGGCTTTGCTTTCAGGAAAACAGTGAGAGGAGGACCACCTTCAGAATCAGGGGAAAAATACCTACTTAAATTTAAGCAGTTTGCTTCCTCAGACTTCAAGGTTATCAGACATCTTGGATAATGAGTCCTCTGCTCATTTCTAGGCATCAATAAAGACAAACCAATGGCCTCCTCCTTCAGCTCCTAAAATGCATTCCAGTTTGGTGTTCCAGACTCTTCTTTGGGATGTGCATTACCAGTGCATTTGAAAGATACTTAACACATGAAATATCAAAACCAAGCTATTTTAATTCCAGAATTCAATTATAATACAACATTATATCAGCGACTCTGAGCTGAGAACGGAATGAAACCATAACCTCAAAATTTGGAAGAAAAGCATGTGCAGGGTTGCTACCAGGAGATTAGTTAAGCTTCTTCTACATAGTAAGTTTTAACTATGCTCTAGCTAGATTTTAGCATAATCTGAATAGGACTTATTACACAGCATTAGTGTGCTCAGTTCTTATACAGGCAGCTTAATACATTTATTTCTAATTAAAACCCCCCCTCACACACACACACACGCACCCCTCCTACCTATTTTCCATTAATTCTGGTTTGTCCAGTCTTTCTGTAGACAAACTGCTATCAACACAGGAATTGTCCTGGCACTTACTTGCACAGTTGCAAAAATATTAAGCTACTACATTATCCTGACATATTTCAATAGCATGAACAAACCAGGTGCACAAAAAGGCTGAAAATGCTGTTTACTCTAGTGTGGAAAAAATGGCCCTTTGTTAAATTTCCAGTCTCAAGGAACATGACAATTAGAGTCATAAGAGGGTGCCTTGCAGCTTAATATCACTATAACCTAATCACTACATTAGGTGTTCTTAAAAATAAATAAATAAGACTTCCTATCAAGTTTAAATGTATCCTGTATTTAGAACTGTGGAGACGGTAAAACTGAAATTGGGTGTATACATTTCATCTACAGCACACTAATCAGTGTGTCCTACAAAAGACAACTGACCCTAAAATGTATAAGGCACTTGTCCCCTAAATTTCTGATCTTTAGCAACTCAGGGGAGGGGGGATAGGGAAGGTGCACATAGGAGGTGTCAGCACTAGCATTCTTATAACTTAATATAGCAACACAACTTTGGATAAATAAAGAAAAAAATGAGAGTGTGCGCTAATCTAGGGGTTTTAAACCAAATTACCTATGAAATGTTCAAAAACCTGGTTGGATATTAATGTCCTATTTTACATATTCTAAAAAAATTTGCGTTTCTTGTTTGTGCTGATAACTTAAAAAGCTACTCCAAGAAGTTTAAGTCTCCACTCTTCTCTTTGGGTACATGCTTACCTGCTCACTATAGTTTCAAGACTTGCTACGTGTAAGGAAAACAATGCATCATATTTTTTTAAAAATGTAGCAATACAGAGCTACGTGAAATACACTAGAGTAATTACAAAGATTTCTCGTTACAGGAGAAATCATATCACTTGTTAGTATAAGGAAAAAACTGAAAAAGAATAAATTCACCTTAAAACATAACATTGGATAGGCAGAGTTACCAACTCATACTGGACACCTCACTTACAAGCTTATGAAATACAAGAAGTGCTAATTGCTACCAGCACTTATTTTCAGTATTTCATGGAACAACATAATCTCTGCTGCTCTCTCTCTACCTTACAAATTCAAAGATGTCATTAAGGGCTACCACAGTGAAACATGGAAGTACAAGTGAAGTTGCCTTTCTTGATTTTACCGACCAAAACAGCATGAGAAGATTTACTGTGTCAGTTCTGAATCAAGCTGCTTGCAAAGGCATATATGCTTTCCCATCCCAAAGGAAAAAAGATAATTTGCCATAAAAACTTGTTCACAAAATGTCAGCCTCTCAAAGCAACACCACAAGAGATTTGTGCCCGGTGACATAATCATATAACCTCTTAATAACACTTGACAGTGGGGATAAGTACATCACACAAGACAGACAGAAAAGCCATCTCATTAAGTAACTTAGTTTCCCACTACCTCCCATTGCTGTAACAGTTAAGCTGTAAAGCTGCAGACAGCAGTGGTGGTAGGAGAGTAGGCAGTTGCTATTGTCAATCTGAAGACAATACCTCCAAAATCATGATGTTTCCTACAATGCCATGAGCAGTGCAAATGACGTACTTTCTTGACATATCATCAATGCCATAAGCAGAAAACTGGTTGTCAGCAAACTCTAGTGAAAGAATGATCAAGGAACACTGCTAACTAAACATACTGAAACTAGCATGCACTCTTAATTCAGTACTAAGACAAGTAATAATTATAGACTGAATTTTACATAGCAGTCGGTTTTCTATTAAAACCGTAACTGTAGACATGTTTACCAAAGATGCTCTAATCCTGAACAAAGATGTCCGTATTATCTGTTCATAATGGAGACTAAACGCAAAAAGGTGACACTTAGCTAGCCTCTGAAACAAGAAAGCCTGACCGTCAATTCTTCTCCAAACATAAACAGAGGAATCGTTTTCCAAATATAAATTTTTAGGCCTAACTAAGGACATGAAAAAACAATGCCACAGACTTCTCTATTGTCATATCGGAAAAAATGCAGGCAATCATATCACTAATGAGAACTATGAAATTAGAACAGTACAACTCTTCAGCTGAATCCTCAGCTTCATTTTTTCCAGTGTCTGCAAGACAGCATGAGATATTATGATAAAAAACACAGAATTCAGACGTGACCATATTAGCTTAAATGGAGGTTACCAGCAACATTACCTTCAGATAAGTGGCACAGAGACACATGCCAGTGCAAAAATGCCTTTCTAGGCTTACATCTGTATTAGACTCTAATCCCGGAATCACCGTATTTCCCAGCAGGAAAAGGGAAGTTTGAACTACTTTACAGAGCAAGACAATTGCCACAGCTTTTTCTCAAGGGCATTCTAAGCAGAAACAGCAGCTTATCAAGCTAATGTGTTTCCAAGAAATCCTTTTATATCACAAATTCAGACCTGATGCTTGCCATTATCTCAAATGTATCAGTAAAAGCTAAAATCTCACAAAAGACTACCTGGGCTACTCTGATGTCTATTGCCAAGAAAAATCTTTACTTAGAAACCAAAAAGTCATGCTTTCAGGTGAAGCAGTGTGAAGGACCAATGCATTATCCAATCTGTCAGGACAGGATTTCTTTGGGGCTGAAGGGGATAAACGAAAATTCTCTGAGCAGAAGCAGAAAATACAAAGTTCCAAACTGTCATTCCACATTAGTGATGTTATGTGCAATATAGTTCTGCCCATAAAAACTGTGTCTCCAGTACACAGGCCACAGTGGGAATTGTAGAAAGAGGTACAATATAAATTGCAAAATATCTGACACCCTCTGGGATTGCTCTTAGTCGCTTCCCAGTGTGTTCACAGATATTTCACTGTTTCCTACAATAAGTCTGCATCCAGACAGATGTGCCACTGAGAATTTCAGTCACTACCCATACTGATCTACATGTCTGTCTCAGATGATTTCTGAAGTGCATTTTATCATTGGTGTGTTTGAATACCTTCTAGGTAACAGGCAGATAAAATTTCCTCCCTCTTCACTGGCACTACATTCCCAGAGTCTCATTACTCTGAAGTACTAATAAATTCTAGAAAGTTTTCACAAAACAAATCATAACTACAGGGTGAGATTGCCCATTTTCTTCCTCTGTGGTCAAGTTACGCCACAACAGTGGTCAGATAAACTTGGCAGCAGCAAGAAAAACTAAAACATTTAGGGCTCACAGACATGCTGTGCAGCATCTTCAGCTGTTGTGCAGCTACTTCAAAATCCAAGTTAGTCTAATACAGGTATGACAAGATTCACTAAGATGAGAGCCATTATACTTAATAATTAAATACTGTCATACTGAAACAGTAATGCATTCTCCTTCCTTACAACCTCACCCCTGTACTAAAGTACAGGGCATCTAGATTCCCAGAGCAGAAATTCCAAACTCTGCAATTAGTCCTTGCTACACGAATATCTCCGGAAAAAAAGAAAAAATAAAGTATAAACACAAAATTTAAAGCTTATATTTATTAATGTTATAGTGATTTCAACTCAGAGATGGCACTGATTGAGGTGAAAGAATTGAGATTGACAGTAAACATTTTTAGATTTCAGGCACAGAACAAAATCAGACCCTCCTTAAAGAAACACACAACTGAAGTACTCAAAGGCATAGGAGGACACAAAGCAAATAATTCTCTCTATTAATATACTGCATTTGCTAGCCAAAAGACTATATAAAGATACTAAAATTTAGGAAAACACTAAGAAAAGACATGCATTCTAACAAAGGAGAAGATGCAATTACAATCAAAACTGTTCATCTGAATACAGACCTCCAAAGAAATCCCAGGTAAAATGTTTCCCCCCATTTTTCCTTAAACCTTGTCCTCTGCTTGGAGGAAGATCTTTATTGTTCTTTGCTGAACCACGTTAAGATTTTGGAGAGATAGATTTTAATCTGTTTTAGAAAATTTTACGTACAGTCTGGATAAAGAAAAGAATTGCCAGTGAAAGTCAGTTTTATGAAATAAAGCGATCTACGAAAGCAGTTTTGCTTCAGTAACATTGAGGCAACTTCTATACATTCAAAAGTGTATTTATTTAACTTTGAAGAATGGTGATTGAGAACATATGCTTTCTTTGGGGAGAAGATCAAGAAACACTATACTGAAATGAACTCAAATTCAATGACTGTAAATGTTTAATTTGTAGGACAGAATCAAACTGAAGAACTTCTACAATGAATACAATCAGTAGTATCTATGGACAGTAACAAAGTAGCATGGCATTTGCTTTTGACATTTAGATATTCCAACTCTACCTCTGGTTTCCTTCCATTAAGAGAGATAGAAAGCCAGCTCAGCTGCACTCCTCTATCAAATGCCAACCAGAACAAAAGCATAGAGAGCATGCAACACAAAAAATGAAAAATGAAGTTGTGCTTTGAAGAAGTACTTCCTATTTTCTGGAAAGAGACAGAAAGGGGTCTGGGAAGAAGTCATGTCAGCATTTTTCTATTGCCTAAACTAGAGCTGCGATAGGCTGGGAATAAGTCATAAGAAATCCTTCCTCTTGATCACTCTAAATTTGAGCGTGAGGTATAAACATATCAAGAATGTAATACATATATTGATGATAACATCAAGTATGATTACTCATTTTTAATGCATCCATTATTCTAAAGACAGACATATACACTCCATGAGACTCACTCAAGCTCACAAAGA
Source organism: Dromaius novaehollandiae (assembly GCF_036370855.1). NCBI lineage: Eukaryota > Metazoa > Chordata > Aves > Casuariiformes > Dromaiidae > Dromaius > Dromaius novaehollandiae. The sequence goes on along the minus strand of NC_088103.1, from coordinate 14,523,831 downwards.
AGTTTAGAAGATCAGGAATTGAGATTTCTCCAGTCAAAGTGTCAAAAGCATAGATTACTGAGCTATTTTATATACTAGTCACAAGGACGCTCAATCTACTAATCTTCCACTAACAGCAGATTCCAATACCAACTTGCAGACAGAAATGCAGACATGAGAACAGGAGAAAAAGCCTCAGATGCTGGAAATCTAAAGATTTCAGTGATGGCTTACATAAAGATGTCATGCAACTCTAAACACATTTAAGTGTCAGTGCGTCAATAATAAAATTAAGTATATATCCTTCAATTAAAAACAGTTTTTATTTCAAAGCAGTTTTTCTAAAAAGTTCTTTCAAATTTACCTTCAGTTTCTTAAAATTTTAGACATTTTGCACATGTAACAGGAAAAGCAGAGAGAAGAAAAAAATCAAATTTCAGTTAGCTCATTAGACAAAAACTGCTTTCCCCCCCCCCACCAGAATCTCTTAAAAAGGATGAAAATGAAGCTCCACAAGACCTTCTGAATACTCCACACTGAATGGCTCAATAAATCAGCCACTGCTTGTGATGAAAAATTTCATAAGAATGCAACCATTTTGCACTTTAAGTATACTATTGCAACTACCCAAACTGTGTTCAAGTCTGTAAACATTGCTTTTAATTCAGAAAGACTTTCTGCTAAAAATGTGACCAAACATATTCTATAGTGCTGCTAGCACAGTATGGAGACTCAATACTTATCTCTTTGGAATTAACATTCCAAATTCATACCATTTCCAAAATAATTTCAGCATCTTTATAATAGTATTGCATGGCTCCATCAAGAGAAAACGCTGGTGAAGAGATGTCATTTTCTATTTGATTTCAGGAAGTGTTGGAATCTCTCACATGGTGAAATCCAAGGTGTTCACTTCATTAAAGTCATCAAAATACACTTTCTTTAGTAAAACCCTTATATATCTGAATAGTTGCTTTTGTCCATATGTGTACACTATCTTAAGCTTATTTTTACTTGTATTTGTATTACAGCTGTGACAAAATAGTCCCAAATGGGTTTTCAAAGTCCAGTTTCTCATAGAACAAGAACTGTGGCTTTGGTATTAACACACTGAAGAAAACATATGACTAAAGAAAGGAAGACGTGTGGATGACACTCTTTACTCTGAAGAAGTAGAAGTATCAGAAGTATTCACCTTAAAATTCTCAATTCACTTGACTAGTTTTCCATAACACACAATTCTAGTCTCAAGTATGAAATATATTTCTCTTTCCTCAGGCTGAGATTAGCCAATACCACCAAAGAACCCAACAGATGAAATGCAAATTGTTATACCAAACTGCTGTTATTTGAAAAGTCAAGGTGGTAAATTTTACCAGCATAATTCAGTGCAAGTACCTAAACTTCTGGACCTGGAAGGCATTCTGCCCAGTCTCAAAAGCTAATTCAAAACCTATCATCCCAAGCTTCAACCACAAAGGGAAAAAGAACCAAAAAAAGAAAAATCTCATGAGATCTATTTCAAAATCTCATGTGATCTATTTCAAAAATACCCTGGGAAGTAGAGGAAAAGAAGTAACAATTTCAGACACTGTGGCTGAAATCCTGGCCACATGTCAATAAATGACAAAACATACATTCGCTTCAATGAGATCAGGATTTCATCCCACAAGCAATTAAATTTTAAACAAAGCAGATAAAACCCATCTGTCCCTTCAAGAAGGATTTCAATTATTGTCCCATAATCCTGTATCCTTATAATTAATTGCTCACTCTGTATATACCCAGAATACTGGCTTTATTTATTCCAGTAGAAATTAACACAGCAGAAATATGAATATCATTACTAGGACCCATATTAAAAAAAAAAAAGGCTTTTCTGTCTTTTTCTGAGACAGGGTCTCAATATGACCTGATAATACAAAGAACACTCACAAAAGCTCCCTGTCTAAACCAACCTATTAGCACAAATGAAATTGCTTTTAAAAAAATTCTTATTCTCTACCAAACATTAAAGAGAGAAGCCAAAGCTAATTGAAGATTTTGAACTTGAATTTTCACATTGACTGTTCTGCACTAGAATATTATAGTGTCTTTAAAAAAAGTACATACCTCAAAACAATCCAAACAATGATGGCTGTATTATCTAACATTCTCAATGTAAAGAAGAGCTTGACTCTAAACAAATGCGTAACAGCTCATGTTTCTCATGTGTCTACTTGCTAAAACAGACAGGAGAAAAGAGCTCTGACAAAACTTGTTTCAGCAAAAACTGCTTTATTATCTGTTATGCAGAGGAGTGCTGAGAGTCCAGTTAGGCAATATGCTTTAGGCTACATTGATTATATGTATGTTGACTAGTATTTCCAGATTTAAAAAAATGAAAACAAAAGTTTAGCAACATTGATATACCAAGACTAGACTATTGGGGGGGGGGGACCTGAAATACCTACCACATACCAATAGTTTTAGTACAAGTTCTCATTCCAAGAAATAGGAAAAAAATAACACTTGTCTATTGCATTCTGTGAAGTCAAATGAAACTTCAGTCCTGAGCAGTTATTTCAAAGGTCATTGTGGAAATCCAACATTTGGTTTTAAGTGATGTGCAACTGCCAGACTCTACTGAGGGAATGCTAACTCCCACCAGCTGCTAAATGAGTAAGCACAAGCACAAAAAATCCCTCCCCCTCCCCCCCCCCCCAAAAAAAACAAAAGCCAACAGAATTCAGCTTTAGGAACCATGAACTCCTAGAAACCTTGGTTTCTGTTCTATTTCCATAAATCACAAGGATTTAGGGTGTTTTGTTTGTTTTGTTTTTACACTAAACAAAAATGCATTGTAATTGTAAGCACAATTCAAATCTAGAGACACAGCATGTGCAGAACCACAATAGTTCTTTTTTCCTTTTTGCAATCTAACTCTTTAAAATTTTGTTTGCAAGGCTTCTGCCTTTGCTTTTAAATAACTATAATCTAAAGCTACTCATTCAGTGGCAGTGGAATGAAAAGACACTTTAATTATAACCCTTAACTTGGTTCCTGTCCTAAAGATAGCCAGGAACAGAATGGATGAAAACCCATACAAAAAAACAGCAACAAAAATTGTACCTTACGTTGTTGAGCAGCTTTCCCCCATCAAATAGTAAAGCAGCTAGGAGGTGTTGAAGGAGGTGGCTGAAATACAGGACATGAGCAAACAGTAGAGCTGAACACAGGTAAGAATATGTACAGACAAATATTGTCTATGATACTAAATTACCATGCCACCACAACCAGCCTGCTAGACATCAGCTCTCTTGCACAGAATTAAGCATCAGTGATCTGGTGCTAAGTAGCAAAAAAACAACAGCTGAAAAGAGTACAAGAAAAGCTAATAAACCAATCAATTAAAAAACTGGAAGGGAGATGGCTTCTTAGAATGTTAACCAATTGATTTGTTGCCTTGAAAATTGGAAGTGAAACACAAAAGTGGGGGTAGAGAAGGAAATCATTTTCTGTTACAGAATTAGAGAATAAAACCATCTTCATCCAGACAAGCTCTCAAAATAAAGGATATCCTACTTATCTGTAAATATCCATCACATTGTCTTATGAAAGGTTATTGAGATTTGTGTAACTGTCAAGCCTGTTCCACTGGATTGCACATTTTCCTCTATCACTGTCAATTCACTTAGTGAAGAACAGAGGGGATGTCCCAAAAGATGACAAAGTTATTTTTCCTATGACCTTAAAACCACACTCAACTGAGACTAGCAAAAACTTCTTTTCTCCTCCCAGAAAAGCAACAAAACAACTCAGTAGCCAACAAGCTCCTCCTGTTGTCTTTCCATTCTATTCCCCATTCTTGCTGTCATTCTAGAAGCCTAGTTAAAACACCCTCAGAAAAATCTGCCTTACCAAAGATGGTCAAGCCACCTCTTATCTAAGATGATCCAACAGTAGCTGCACTGCTGTTTATCACAGAAAAGCATTTAACATTGATGCTAAGGATGATACAGCCTACAAAACAAACCACACAACTGCAGGATGAAAATCTCAGCCCCACTGCTGGAAGTCCAAGTGTTGCCAAGGCTCTCACACCTACTCACACCAGGCCAACGCCAGGGAACTCCAGAACCAACTACGCGCTTCGGAGATTTCCCTGGAAACATTAATTCCAAGGGCCATTCAAACTGGCATCAGCTCCAGCACTCAAAATTCTTTAGTCTGACTCAACTGAATCTTGACACACAAATGTTAACCACCTTTGCCTCCACCACACTAGGGGATAGAAATCAGCATAATTTGGTCATGTATCTCCCAACAATTAAAACATTTGATATGCTGACTAATCACAATAATCAAAGTCTTCAACTGTTTAGTGTGCCTTTATACTCACCTCCTCCAGAGAGAAGCAATATGAAATGAAAGCTTATATTAATCTACTCAAGAGCACAATTCTTCAGAAATAATGAAAAACTGTAGCAGAAATTCTTCTGCATCTTCAGACTAAAAATAATTTGTGTTTAATCTTTAGGCAAAAAAAATCAAATATATCATGCTTTATACAACAAGCAGCACAGGAAACAAATAATGACCGCTAAAACTAATTCAACAGACATTTCAAAGAGACAATTTTCTTCAAAAGCCAAGTTAACTGAAAATATATTTCTGCACTGTAAAAATAAAAGATGCTTTATTGATATTTCTCTCATTTAAGATGAAAATCCACAATACATTAAGCACTCTAATACTGGAATAGGACTAATAGGAAAAAAAACAGTATGTGGCAAAAAAAACCCAATGTGTCTTTCTAGATTCAACAATCAGTCTTACTTGCAGCCTCCTTCTTTCTCCCCTGACTCCAAATCTCATAAATTTATTCTTCCAATTTTAATTCACTTACAATAAAGGAAGAAACAGACCAGAGTGAACAAAAACGTATCAAAAGCTCCTAATGCACCTTTGCTCCATGACACTTGCAACAGCTTCTATCAATCAGAACAGCTGAGATGGATTATCAATTCATAAATATTTGCAAATTAATGTGTGGAGCTCACATGAATCAAAAGACTAGATAAATAGTCCAAAAGCACAAGAGTCCTTCACTTCCGTTTGATAAATTGCATTGAATATCTCAAAAATGTCTATTGAATATTCATCCCAACAAGGTTTAAAAACTTCAATTATTTTCTGGTGTGTGCATGCGTGTTTCAGTGGGAGAAGGGTGCTTGTTTTTGCAGTGCCCTACATAAACTCCTCCACTCCCCCCACACACATCAATGAAGCTCCATAGTTCCTTCTGGAAAATCTCAAAATGCTTTTCCAAGCTGGCCATAACCACCATGAGAAGTTGGATACTGTTAGAAACTGTTTCTAAACCCTCTTTAAGCACTTCATCATAATTTAAGACAGAAAGTGAACAGTACCACAGACACGTGAAAAATAAATCAGGAATTTGTCTAGAATTCCAATCTCAAAATATCAAAGAAAGTCCCATGAAAAAGATACGGAATCACGGGCTTCTGTGGAAAAAAATTGCCTGCTAGCAGTCCCAGCATTATTTCACCACACATCATCTTTAGAGTGCACTCACTGAAGTGAACAAGAGTGCCTTGTCTTGTCTTGTCTTTTACCCTGCTTTACTCATCATTCCAAGAAGTAAAAGAAATGTAGTTCCATACTGATACAGGTTGGGACAAATAACATGTAACAATGTGTAATTTGCCTATTGATACCATGTAATGATATATTTACACAGGAGAAATTTCAGGTGACATCTGCTGTTCTGCTCTTGGGCTAGAGCAGACAGCCCTAACAAAATTACAATTTATTCAAAGTTTATTGAGTAGGGCCTACAAGCCCTATTCTAGTTGGAAAACATCTTCATTAATGGTACTGGCAGTTATGACATGACACCTAACATGCCTGAAACATATGAAGCCTGAGACACTGATTGCTAATTCTTTTTGTTAGAAATTCTGAATGGTTATTTTCACATTAATAAAATCTGAGTTACTAAGTAAGTATTTCTATGAAAAGGGAGGAAGGACAGACAGAGGAAATTTTCCTCAAGCCAATGGGAATGCTGAGGCTGGCTACTTGTTCTCAGTTGGAGAATCAGAGCGCAGCAGCTAGCCTCTGTCCATTCTTCGGACTGAATGATGTTTGCTGCAGACTAGTTATGAGTTCAGCAATAAGATTCTGTTATGTATCTTGCATATCACATTCCAGACATGCTAAAGACAGAGTTCTGCCCATCTGATAAGCCAGAGTTAAGGATCTACCTTAAAGACTCTGTGCTTGAACCAACTGTGACAAGTCAAAATACATTTAGGTTCAAAGGGGTCCTATAGAGATACAGAATAGAAAAAAGGAGATGGAAAAAGTCAGGTAGGACAGTTTTTTTCCGAGGTTTTTCACTCCTAGGGTTCAAGATTGATGAGAGATATTTAACATTTAATTCGCTAAAAGTAATTCCTTTTTTCTTTTTGAGTACTAGTATGAGATTGCAGAAAGGTGTTAATCTCTCACAGCTTTAGAATAAGGAAAGATGTATATAACCAACATATTTCAAGGTCACCTGTCCAGAAACAGAAGTTCCTAAACAAGGACAAATTTCAAAAAGCTATCAACTACAGAGGAAGGAAGAAACAATTATCAAGTATGAAATAAATTAGCTCTGCTTATAAAATATACTTAATAAGCAATAATAACTCTAAATGTACAGGTTATGTATATAAATACATACGATGCTGTTCATTTCTGAAGACTCGTAACTTCCACATGGATGGACACTTCCAATAGGTTCCAACCCTTCTTCATCCCACATGTATGTGCCATCTGAACTATCAGACGGAGAAAGCTCAAAAGAGGAGCCAGCTCTGTAATTCATGTCTGGAGAAATCATGTTCTCAGTAGTTTGCTTTGTGCTTTCACTGTTGTCATCTGCTGTTTAAAGAAAACGGGAATAGTCAAGATTCCAGAAACAATCCAATATTCCAAAATAAAAATTAACATATATATTATTGGCATGTTAAAGGATCTGAAACTGTGTTTTAACAAAAATATCTAAAAGCATCCTATGGTAGTGTTAATGCTCAACCTAGCAGGAAAAAAAGCTCAAGCTGGATTGGTTGTAACAATTAAGTATCCCTTCCAACCTTTGCTAATCTTCTACATTGCATTCATCCATCATGAAAGGTAGTTTCTATAATTCAATATCCTTTTAAATACATTAGAAGGTGGATCCAAAAGTAGATCCTTTGGATTCAATCTTTCAACTGTCTGAACAGTAGCATCTCTGAGAAAACACAAATGTGTACCATGAAAAACCCACGAGATACTTGAAAACTGCAGTTTTTAAGAAAACATCCTCCCTTTCTTCCTCCAATTTTTAAAGAGTTAATAGAAAAACACCAGTGACATTGCATCTTATAATTTAACTGATTTAGTTAGGCACCCTACACTCATTCCCATTGCTTAGACATAGTTGCAGGTGCTCTCTGCCTATAGAGAAAAAAAAAATTTTTTTCCAGAGACTACCAGTCCAAAGAAATGAATGACAAAGCAAAGATAAGAGGAACTCCACAAGCCAGCCCCAAGTGTGGTTAAAGGAGGTATCATTCACTCTTATCCCAAAGAAAAAGAGCTCTTCTAAATCATGCTTGAGAAAGATAACTATCATGCAGAAAAAGCACTGTAAGAAATTAAATGGACCAGCCTAGAGCCAAGTTCTATTCTGAAACAACCCACAAACAATGGGAAATTATATAAAATAGATACTAAATCAAGCTATTGTAAATTAAGAGTTCAAATAGAATGTAACAAAGTATTTACCAGACACATGTATATCAAGCCAGTCATCAGTGTTACAGTGAGATCCTCCACTTTCCTTGAGAGAAGTGAATGGCTCTATCGGTGTTATGTTTCCATGCTCCAGTTCTTGAACACTGCCCTCCTTCTGCTGTATTTGTATTGTTCTATTTGGGTCTTCTAGATCTATAAAATCGTCACTGAAATCTTCACTCAAATCATTTTTTTCAGAGGATGACAAGGAAGATATAGATATTTCATCTCCATCATCACTCATACACATGACTTTTGACCCATGTTTTCCTATGCTGTCATGGAGAGCCTCACCAGATTCTGTTCTTCGAGTCTCACTCTCTATAATGCTGTTCTTCTCAATTGCTCTGTTAATATTTGTTGAAATTTCAGAGTTCTCCACTACGCATGTGTCAGGAGTTGTATTTCTGCTGTCATCCACAACGATATTTCCAGCAAATCGCTGTCTAGTGGGCTTCAGCAAAGAAGGACGACTTAATCTGTATCCAAAAGAAGGTGCTGACCCAGATATATTTGAGAGTGGGGGCTTCTTTGAACAAGAAGCCGATACACCAGCATAGGGTCTGGTAAACCCATACTTTGCAGGTTCATTTCCATTGGGTACATCCAATTGTCGCGCATTTCTTGACAACAGAGTTGACCTCTGAGATGTCCTAACAGCTAGATTTTGATTTTGATAAGGCTTTGTAAGATCCACAGCTTTATTAAAGGAATGTGACCTGGTTAAAGATGCAGTGGGAAGGAAAGAATTCGGCATGGAATGTGAAAAGCTTTGTGATCTCACCATTTTTTCACAGGAAAACGTCTTGCTATTGTCTGTAGATTGTGCCAAGCTTTCTCCTGAACTTGTCCTTGTGGCACTGGAATTAGCTCTAGATCTCTGCAAACCTACCATTGGCCTATTTCCATAAAATCCATTTAAATGTGATTTCGGAGCACTGAGTCCAGAATATGAGGTCCTGCCTGACAGAGTACCTTTGGCGAATTTTGCTGAACTAGAGAGTCCAGGCAAAGACTTTGGGTTTAATTCCTCAGTAGAAGATACAAACATATTGGTTTTCTTTGCTGTTTTTGATGCAACTGAAGCAGTGTTGTTCAAACCCACCCTGAGCACATCCTTACCCAATGCTCCTTGCGATTGGGGATACTTCTCAGAATCAACTAGTTTTTCATTACAGTTATGGTTAGAGTTGGACTCTCGCCCATTTTGATCACAAAGCTGATATTTATTAGATTTCCTCCAGTTGAAAGAAAAGGAAGACATGTGAACAGTGCCATTGTGCCTGCTGAAATTTTTGTCACCATTATTCCCTGATAAACTGACAGCTGTCCCATTTGGCATAGGTTGCAAGACACTTCCTAAAGTTTTTGTTCCATACTTAGGAAGCCTGGAAACCAAGGATGTCCTGATTTGATTTTTTTCTTCCATGAGCTATTGGGTGCATTGGTCCTTACAGGGTGCTTGAATCTGAGAAGAAGAAAGAGAATATTAGACTGGAATCAACCACATATTAAACAACAGATGCAAATATGGATATGGTAGACACATAACTTTATACATGTGTCTAACCGTACTATAATGCAGAAAGAGTTACTCACACTCCTTTCATGAATTCCAAAAAAATGCTAGTCACCAGAAATAATCTGGCAGTAATAAGTTATTCAGGTTGTACACATACACGCACACACACACTCTCTCAAGATTTTGGTTCTCTAGTTAAACTGCATTTTTAAATTTGTTCTCTCATCTTCAAGTCTTTAAACCAAGCTTGAAAAAGAAAACAGTTATTTTCTTTACCTATTTTGAGCAGCAAACTAAATATTTTAACTCCGCTATGACTACTAAATTACATATTTAAGATTTTACATTTAAAAAGTAACAAATTGAACATGGCACTGACTTGTGGTCAGCAACCCTAACTTGCAAGAACCACAACGTAAAGTCTGGCCAAAAGCTTATTTTTTCAAAATTACTTAATTCCTTAGCAAGACCATTTCCCATTATACTAGTCATAGCCCCTACAGTAAAAGGAATTCTGAAGCTAGGCACAATATATCCTCAAGTACAAACAAAAAAAAAAATAGCAGTAACAGAAAAACATTGTTGAAAGATATCTTTAAAAATGCATTCCAAATTATTCAGTTATATTCTTAGCAACTTCTCAACTCTTCATGTAAGCATGAGATTTGAGGAAATAGAGAAGTTTGCGGTTTGTTTTTTTTAAGCATTTTAGGAACAGAACAGTGACATGAATCTGATTTACATTAGCAAAACACCAGCACGGTTTATAGAAAGTCTATTATAAAAATATCAAATGCACAGACCATATAAACATGGTTCTGAAGAATGGCTTGTGAGAAAAGCCTCACTACTGAAGAAAGCTACTTAAATTATGTATTATGAGTTATCCATCATTAAATGCCAAAAATTCACTACTTTTGTCATATGGTCATACCACGAAGGCAAAACGTACGTATCTTAACAATATCCTCATTCGAGATGAGGACTCCTAGCCAATTTTTCCTCTTCACATGGAAGGTGTAGTCTATTTTGGTCATCTTCTTACTCATCTACAAGACCTGCGGTAAAGGGCCACAGATGCATATGGTATTCAAGATACCAACTCTTAGCAAAGGTCAGTGTTAATAAGTGAATTTAAAAGTTTTACTTCTGTGCAGTAATACACAAATGTGCAAACCTAGCCACAAAAGTCTGAGACACAAAAATAATGATAGCATTCACTTCCATACATCTGAGAACTTCCAACTCCCTCATTAGAAATACAGGGATTCCACAACAGTCTTTACTGAAGATTTGTTTTATCTCAACTTACGGTCATGTCATTTTATTGTATTTTAAATCACACTTCTTTTCTATAAAGCCATATCTGCTTTACAGAGATACCTTCACCTCAAAATTTCTTGCCTTGAGAATTTCTATATCTGCTGACTTTGATATATTGCTTGCTGTTTCTTCCACATGCAAACCACTTGTATACATCTTCATCCTATAATTTTTACAGCTAACTACATCTGTATTATCCTTTTGCACAGCACTTAGCCTGTTGCTTTTCCTGGCAATACAACATGGAGAACTTGTCTAAACACTGTTTATTAAAGGCCTGAAATTCAGATAATAAGGCCTTGAGAAGTCTCCAACTTTCAATGTCGTATCCTAAGACAAGATTTACCCTTGTGTTAAATTCTGTATTTGCAAGACAAGCTTTCTGTTTTTTTTGAAGACAGGTGCAAAAGGATATCTTGTTTTTGCTAATCTGGATTTCATACATTAGTCTGTTCCACCTGCTGCTCTTACAGTGGTGCCAAGCTAGATAATTTCAATAGTTCATATGTTCCTCCCTCAAACTCATATTTGCGTTTCTCTCACATATCTACACACAGCTAGCGGGACTGAAAAAACAGCAGAAAAATAATGAAACCATGGCAATCACAATGAGAACCAACATATAGCAAGTAACATTATACTTATTCAAGGTACAGGAAAAATCTTGTGCAGCCATAGCAAGCACTGCCTTAAAGTGAGTCACTCCCTAAGTAGCAAGGCCTCACTAAGTAGCACTTAAGTTAAAACTGAAGTGGCATTAAATCCATGCAAACTGAAGTGCCCTTAAGATTTTGTACTTGAACAGAATGCCCCAGAGCTATACTTCTGGAAGTAGATCTACATTAAAAAGATATAAAGAGAAACCTGTACTCACAAAAATAGGCTTTATTAAGGGTTTCTAATGTAGTGAAAGTAAGAGAATCCACATCCTACAACCAGTAGTGAGTTTCAATTTAGAAACACAAATGTTTGTAAATACTAAGGCAAAGTGAATTCCTGCACACTGGAGACATAACCCTCACTGAGTCTTACACAAAAGCACAAGCTTAGAAGGAGACAAAAAAAAGGGAGGTATTTTTCCCTTCCTCCCATTCAATTCCTGCTTATATCTTATTGTATCTTAGGCTTTTAATTTATTATTACAGGGAGGTGCTACCACACCTGCCCAGACTGAGGCAGCAACAACAGTGATGTCCCTTGTCACCCACATACCATACTTTGCAATTCTCAAAAAAAAATTCAAACCCACATCTTCCTTTCTCTCCATTATGTAGCTTAATTGCCAGGGTACTACCATAATTCCCTTCTGTGATGTACTCCAGACAAAACAGCACGCACTGTATTCGCTGCAGTATTCCTGTATACCAACAGCATTTGCTTTATTCTTAAGCAAATATCCTAGATAGCTACATTTCAGGTCCTGGTCATGTATTCCATGCTTAGAATTCCTTAAACCAAGAACAACAATCAATAGGCCCATCCCTTCCTTCCAATTTTCCAGGCAGTTTACCTGAACATCATACAGTATCGCAAAATCTTAAGCTAAACACTGAGCTACACATGACGAAACGCATGCTGAAGAACTGGTCCTACTAAATGGGAGACATTTAAATACTTCTTTTATTTGTTTTGCTACAATTACTAGCATTAAGAACATACCTAAACCTGAAGTCACACATCAAGCCTCAGTTTAAATGATTCTTTACACAGTCCGCAGAAATTATCTAGCTGATTTGCAATTTGGATCATAATATTCTAGCCTTACACACAGCAGTATCTGAGTCAAGAATAGAATAGTAAGATCCAGTCACAAAGAAGCAACACTCAGAGTTGATTACAAATTTTCTAGTACCTGTTCCAAACTGCAACCAGATCATCATCTTTTCCTACATAATATTTCACTCAGTATTTGGCCACACGTTGGTAGTGAGGGAGACAAGAAAAAACAGTGACAGAGGTAATCCTGAATGCCTCTAAAGGTCCGTAGACTCAGATAAAACCAAGTTGGACTTCTTTCATTGAAAGAGATTTTCTGCAAGCACTGGGATTCAGGGATGTGCTCCCCTGACCCTGCAGGAAAACGGGAGACCGCAGACACCCTGACAACATACTTCAAGACACTTGTTTAATGGCGGGGAGGGGCACATTATCTGTTCTTTGCAGCGGGGGGGAGGGTAGCAAAGACAGACTTGGAAAGCAATCTTCTCAGAATCATAAAGCGATGATGACATTTTTGTTAACATAACAGGATTTCAGTGTAACATTAACTTAGGTCATGTCACTTGAGCCACCAGATCTATACTGACAAACATAAATCTGGGCAGCATATGAAGATGCCAAGCATCACTTTAATGCCATCCACTGTCCTGGGCAAAGCTTCTAAACACAACTACAACTGAAAGTCCAGTTGAACACTATACTGAAGCACATCCTAATGTCTTTCCATTACTTACACAATAACCTCAGGAGGACTCTGTCATGATATATAGATCACAAATACTATAGTTTAAAATCAATCATAACGTTGACTAACTCTTCAATATATGTAGAACAGTAGCACCCACCTTATAGAAAAAACTTAAATAAGTGAACTAATAATGGAGGGTGTGGCCAGAATAAGAATGTTCCAAGTTAGCAAAATAACAAGCGTATAGACAAAACACTGTAGAAGCTCGTAGAAAAATGGGCCAATATTTCAGACTGAAGATAAGCTCTTAAACACACATTTAAGACACCTACACAACAGCTTTTCAGAAGTGCTTAGTACTCCACAGCTTCCACTGACCTCACTTACCTAATTTAAGCGACTATATGTAGATTTAAGTGCCTAATGCTAGACTTATCTCAAGAACATTGTGACCAACATTTTCTAGTAAGAAAAAATCATCATAGTATCTCATTCATGTGCTGGTACTCATAAAAAAGAACTTACCTACAGCATACCTGTATACCTTACAAATGAAAACACTTTAACACGCGTTAATTACATGTTAGTATCAAGCATGTCAGCCTCAAAGATACTTCTTTCTATTGACTTTACTGTATATATTTGATATAAGTAAGTATATTTTAAAGAATTCTATGCATAAAAATGGCCTTTGACTTCACGATGCACTCATTCATGGCGAGCATCATACTGAATAGTCATTAACAGATATTCCAACTCTAACAGAAAGAGGTAAGTCCTGGAAATAGAAATCTTCCAAATTAAAAAAAGTTAAATCAGAAAGCTGCTAATTTAAATTGCATGCTTTATGGATAAATCCCTTTTTGCATCTGTCTACAATCTCTTAGGTGACTGTAAAATTTAAATGAAGTCATTTAATGAGATTACTTTAATCTTCCAGCAAGTGCTGCAAATTAAACTTGAAGAGATGACCACACAGTTCTCCAGGAAGGGTGCTTGCTCATTTATCCTTAATTAGGGAAAGACAAAATATTATCTCAAGAAAACTATACTGATTGCTTAAAACACTTCAGATAATTAAATCAGTTCCTTTAGAAGTACTTGCCAATGTTTTATTAACTCTATAACTGTAACTGCTTTATCATATTTTCAATGTTAGGTTGCATTCCCTTGGTTCTACTGTGAAAATTTTCACCTGATTAACCTAATTCACCTGATTAATATACTTCTATTACCAAAACTATTTACTCACAGTAGAACAAGGAACTATAAAAACAAGTTAATAAATGAATGTACAATGCTGTCAAAAACTTAACAGTTACCATATTTTGCAGATGTTACTTTTCCTGAAAACCAGGGGAGAATTTCCTCAACTTGGTACTCTGTTCAATTTCTGCCACAGAAGTAATGCTGTACAACATATTTGGAATTAACTTCCTATGAGCAAGACTGTTCAGTTACCATAATCACTTTCATCCAAGCATTAAAAAAACCAAAGTGTATCTGAACTATATGCAACATCTTTTCACAGTATTTTTTCAGGATGATGAGGCTGCGTAACTCCCATTAATTTATCCTACAGCTAGCACAGAATAGCATGCAACAGTAGCAAGGCTGCAGGCCCAAGTCTGTCATTGAAAATATTTTAAAGAGTCATTGAGAAAGGAGTAGATTTATATTCAACAACAATATTTATATTCAGTCCTATAGTTAATCAAGTTACAAAGGAATAGAATGACAAGATTGAAATGAACAGACAAGCACAAGTTTTACTACTGTTCGGTGTATTGCACAAAATTCACTTTTTAAAGCATATAGCAAGTAGAATACTAAGACTAAAATAATATGAAAGTCTTACAACTAAAATCTTCTAATTGCAATTTTTTCATCAAGTTATTCCTCTGTTAAGCATCTTCAATTATGACACACATTTAGAACCAGAAATGACATTATCCTAACACTGAAATTCCCCCTATCCAGAAAACCTTCAAGTTATACTGTGATTTGTGTCCCACAGAAATGAGTTTCAGTACAAAGTAAGATGCATTCTGCTACGTTATAAAAAGTTCAAATGAAATATTTTTAGACTTGAGTAATCTATGAGTTTTTTTTTTTTTAATAGACATTTGGGCAAACAAGCCTTACATGCTTTGCCTTGGGAAATACATTAACTAGGCACACAAGCCTAATCGGGAATTAAACTAATTATAAAGAGCCCAGTCTTGCAAAATAATCCAGGGAAAAGGAGTTAAAACTTTTACTGACCCTCCAAAATATACTCTGAATTAACTGAAAAGATGCTACACTCCTTCTTCCCTTAAAGAGTACTCAAGTTCTTGGTGATTATCAAAAGGTTGCTTGTTTTCACTCTCCTTTGCACTTTCCATATAGGATTATTTACACCTAGATAAGATCCTCTGATGTTAGTTCTAACTAGCAAATAGAACATTCATTTTTACTTCATTAACGGTCATTGTTTCAACATCACTGTTTCAACATTTATATTCCTATCAATTAGATTCTCGAAGTTGAGTTTTACATTGGAGACTGCCCTGCACACTGTAGAATGGTCCTTCTAGCAGGAGACAATTGGAAGTTCACATAGTCCATGTCAGAGCATCTTTAAAATACTACTATCCCTATGACCCATGTCATGAGGCAGATAATTTTCAAGTTCAAAACAGATTATTATGAGTGAGACCAAATTCCCTGTTGTTGTCAGAGCAGTGTGGAATAAACAGCTGCCTGCTGAAACATATGTGACAGCAGTAGTTCTGCAGAATTGCTCTTGTGTGTCACTAGTCTATCCCAGCAGCTCTGGGTGTATCCTTAGTACCTTTCCTTGACTGCAAGTGGACCTAAATAAGATAGAGACACTAAGTAGCTAATTAAAGATGGTTCTCTGAGCAACTTCCCAGAGTGAAGAATTTTTTCTCGAGGAAAGAGACGAACACAAATCTGTGGAAGAGGATTCTACTGAAACCCCAAGATAGTCAACAACTCAAATTCTGAACAACAAAAAAGGCACTTTTCAGGAGACCTATAAGAAGCTGGAAGCTGTAACCATACACAAGCTTCCTTACTCATCCAGAAATATTATGTCCATCATTAGCTGTATATGAGCAAACATGCACCATTATCAATTTTTTGGTATTTGGTGTGGGCAGACTGACAGAACAACCGCCATGAAGCTCTGCACCATTATTCATATTCCTGACATCTTATGCTGGATATTACTGAAGTCAATGCAGTTTAGCAATCCCATGTTTTCCAAGCCAGACCTTACACTCCTATTATTTGCCTTTTCCAGAAGGCCTAAGAATTAAGAGATTGTCTAGTTCTACTTGTTTGTCTCAGTGAGAGACAAGTTGAAGCAGTAGTTTACCAATACTCATGCAAATTTATCCTGCCAAGTTCATAGTGGTAGAATTTCCAGGGACCTTCATTTTTTTTTTCCCTTGGGAAAAAAAGTATATTTCTAGTATGCTAACAACATCAGTAGGAAGGTGTACCTACTCCTCCTATAACCTATCTCCTTTAGTGAAAAGGATTACATTTGGACAGAGAAAAGAACTGTTAATTGTTGCCCAAGCAGTACAGAAAGTGAGTGAAGCATACCCTTGGGAAACTGAAGAGCGAATGGCAGGCTTCTGAATATCTAACACTGAACAGTATCTCCAGTCAATATAGAAAAAAGTATATGGCGTTTCTTGTAGTCTTTAAAAACTGTGGTTTGTTCCATCAGAACACTGTTTCTTGATGTTTTGAATGGCTAGAGGACATAACCACTTAGTGGAGGAAAAAAAAATAGGAAAGTGCAGCTCTGTTTGCCATAGAAGAAAGCTACCAGAATACCTGCAGAATCAAAAACTCCATTTACATCCCTTATGGGCACACTCACAATTCATTCTGCCATTAATGCTATTTGCAATGAGTATCAGGCACCTCAAAGAAAAAAGTGTCATCTGATCAGAAATTTATGCTCTGCAATGTATTGCCCACCTGTGCTTTGCATACTAGCAAAATAGAGAGAATATATTTTTAAACCAGAAATTTTACATGAAAACTTAAAAATATTTATATATATATATAAAATAGAATTTGAGTTACCATAAAAGGTTTAAGATTTTACTGAAAAATTCCACAAGATTTTAACTGAAAAGTATAACCTTTCGTAAGGTTTCTCAACTAAGTAAATTTGCAATGATATTCAGAACTCCTACAACATGACTAGTAAGCCAGAGGGCACTCAGGGTCTAGAGGCCTGGCCAGCTGTAGCAGGGGAGCAGCTTCCAAGATAAAGAAGAGAAGATAAAAGAAGAAATTTGGGGTGGAAGGAGGCAACAGGATGAGTATTTTACGAAAAACAACAGAATTTCAGGCCCTGCAGAATGAAATACTTCTTAAACAGTAAGAACAAAAAATATTATAGGTGACTCACAAATGAAAAGTGAAATGCAATGACACCATTCTTTTCTGCATTAGTGCTGACAGCCTAACTGTTCTCAGGGACTGAGAATAGGAATAACACATAGGCACAATTACTTTCAGAAGCTCCCAGCTATCTGATGCATCTTCCTGGAAGAAGTCATCAATTCCCCTCTTCTTCAAACTTTTGGTATTCTGGCCACAGCAGAGACTAAAACACGGGTCTATTCTGGCTTTCTTTGTCAAAATCCTGGACAACGCTTTTAGTAAGAAATAAAGTTAGCTCAAACACGAATGGACATAGCGTTTATCTTAATTTGCTTATATGCATTCTGCAAATCATTCATCCAAATGTGGCACTGTCATAACTTGTGAGATCTGAAGTAGTGATGTCAACTCTGTGCCTGCAGATAGAAACAGCAGGCATTTCCTGCTCTATTGACTCTACAAAATGAAAGAGCCAGTACACAGCAAGGATTTCACTGGAAGTCCAGATAACACATGGCACAGCTGATTAAAAAAATCTAAATTAAGTGTGCTGACACCAAGAACATGCCACAGACAAAAGAGAATCTCTTTGTGCTTTAGTGACAGGCCAAGATGGGCTTCAAAACACTACAAGAAGGTGATGGGATAACACTGTAATAACTCAGAAGCATAAAGACAGTTGGCGCAAATGTGACTATGATATATGTAGCTCCAATGTAAAAATACTCATACTAGAAGGTATTAAATTATGTGGATTATTTTATTTGTTATGTAACATAAGAAATAGCCTTCTGTGGAGAGAATCAACTCATTAGATTCCACCTTCGTAAATGAGTCATGTAGACAAGGCCTTCTTAAACCGGGTAGCTTACAGTGCTGTAAAATATTTAGCATCTTCAAAAATCTTTGATGGTGAACAGATATGGAAAAAGAAAGTCTTTACTTTTTTCACTTCCTTGCTGATCTTATTATTCAGTTTAAATTGCCACCAAATTTGCAAGAATATTGCACCAAACTAAGAAGAGACATACACTGTAGGTCTGTTTTACATATCTAATGCTCTGTCACCTAAAGACAAGGTCTTTTAACCATGGAGAAAAGAGCAAAATTATTATATTATGCAAACATCCTCCCCTCCCCCCCAAGTACTGCAACCACAAAAGGTATCTGCATCTAGATTACTCTCTTGTGCAGTCTTAACACCTGCTTATTTTCAGCAAGATTTCTATCCTGAAAGGTAATCTATAATTGAATATATGTTTGAAAGCCCCTAATCTTAGTCATTTGGTAGAGGTAATCTAATTTACAAAAAGTTTTAAAGCTGACATCACTGTTAATGTCATAGAGGCAAATTAAATTTTATTCTGCAATTAAAATAGACTGAATAATCCCAAATCACTACCACAGCCTAGAAACGAAGCTTTCTAGAAGTGTAACAGTAGATCTCAATCTCTCCTCTCAGAAATTTTGTGATTATGTCAACATCAAAGCAACTGATACCAAAAACAGGCCCATTGCTTTTGCTGATGGTATTCTGTTTTCTGCAACAGTATTTCATGTTGGTCATTCAGATTTTTCTGAATTTATTCTTGTGAGATACATTAATCTGTCTCTGAGTTCAGACATAAAAGGGACGTCATTCTTCAAACAGTAATTAGGATTTAAATGCTGTTGTCTAGCTCGTATCTCATTTAAAGATATACCATGAACACATTCACTAGTAGCTGTTGCTTCAAAACTGAAGTTTTAACCGCAAAACAAACATTAACAAGGAAGCATTTTCAAGCTTGAGCAAAATTTTAAGCTCATGAAGAGGAGCCCTTTTCCCTTAAAACTACTGACTGTTATCAAACAATTCAAATACACCTACTCTCATTTGCAATACAGTGGCTAGCTCTGCTACGGGAGATTACTTCAGTCATGAGCTAAAAAGTCAGCTTCCAATCACTCTTCTCTGCTATTTAATAATTCTGTCTGTAAAAAGCTTTTCTTGCTGATAAGAACAGGCAAGCTGGAAACCAGGTAAAACTATGGATACAGTCGATTATAAATGGAAACAGCCCTCTCAACTCTCACCTTGTTTACCTCTTGCTCTACCTAGTTTGTTCATCTGATGCATCTTCTCCAAATAAGAATATTGATCTGTCTTGAGCAAAAACCCTCTTATGTTTGTACAAACAGATATTGTTCAATACATTGTTGTACTGACTATGCAGTGACTAATGATAGAAGCAATATTATTAATATGAACCTCTGCTGAACAATTTCATTTATGTGGGTATCTTAAAATCAGCAATTCTCATTAGTTTAAGTCTGCAACTAGGCTGTGTTTACAATCAGTACATAAGAACATTTTTCGCTTCATTCATACATACTCGTTGTTTATACTGGTGCCTGAGTAAACACTCTAGTTACATGGTTAAGCTGAATGACAAGCACAGATAATTGAAGGAGACAGTATGTAATTCATAGGACTGACTGGTATTGACTTATCTTCAGTAAGCCTTAAGAGGTTCACAGGTGACAATTAAGCAAGACTAGAAAAGGTGAAGCAATAGGCAGATGGAAGAAAATAGTTCTAGGAATTTTTTTCTACATGTTGCCAATGCCATTTCAACCAAGTCTAGCTCTGTCAAGAGATCATGACCTTGAGACAAGAACATCTCAAACCATTGCTACAGATTAAAAGAAAAAAATCATGTTGTTAAATCAGCCACTGCAGGATTAAAAAAGACTGGAAAATGGACCAAGAAAAAAAAATCTTTAAAACTTCTCTGATGAAAGAAAGCAGATGAGCCCTGAATGAGCTTGAAATATTATATAAATCGGAATATTTCTCTGCAGATGGATTGTGGTGATTCAGCTGTCTGAATTAATTCTCCAAATCAGCCATCCAGCTCCAGCAGTCAATCTTATTTTAAAGGTGATGCATAAAAAGCCATATTGTCTACTATGGTAGCCTTAAGATGATACACAGGAAAGCGGAAGAACGGGGCAAACATATAATGTTACTTCAACAACTTTCATATGATTTCTTGAACCTGATGTCATTTATTTAGTAACCCTCAATGGGTCTCTCCTCCACTATCTTGTCAAGCCTCTCCTCGAGCTCACAAACTTCTTGCATCCATGACAGCCTCAGGCATTGAGGCTCCCCCCCTCCCAATAAACACTGAGCTTATATGTTCAGGATTCTATTATAATCTGAAAAATCTCATCCCAGAGTGGCAACACTCAACTGACAGCCTATTTGTATTATATGCAAAGCTAGAGTTATTTTTATCGCCCGTGTATATCACTCAACATTTATTTACTGTGCATTTCATATGCCACTTCATGCCCAGTCAGCCAGACCCATAAGGATCTTATGCAACTTTTTACAGAGTACTCTTATCTGAATATTATGAAGAATTTTATCATCAGAAAACTCTGTCAGCTCACCATTCACCCCACTAGCTAGGTCATTTGTGAATATGTTCATTTGGGGTTCCTAGCACAGGTTCCTGTGGAACACTACCCGTAAACTCCCTGCATTGCAAGAACTGGCCACCGATTACTACTCTCCTTGCTACCAAGTGTACCAGTTTGATTCATATCTATACGTTTTCAAGAAGATACTGGATTACTTATCTTCTATGAAGTGAAGCTTGACTTCTCATCAATCATTCACTCTTAATCAAAAATACTGTAGCATATGCTAATATATTAGAACTTTCAGTTGGAACTTGCTTACTTCTGAACCACAGCTTCCAAGTGCCACTTCCTCGGTATTCAATTTCACTTTATTAGTGTTGGACATCAACAGCTCCAATCTTAGATATTACTGCTATAAATCAGTTTAAAATCTCAAAACCAAACCCCCTGAAAAATATTCTTGTACCAGACAATGTTGCAAGTTTTCCACAGCATAACAAGTACTAACATAGTTTTAACCACAGACTGACAGCTTTCTATATGTATTTAAGTGTTTTATTTTTCTTGCTCATTTTCCAATCAGATTTCACATCTGATCATTTTCTTATTATTTTTTCAGATCTGCATGTATTCATCAATGCTGGCTTCCTAAAAATGCAGAAGCCACAGGCACTTGCTGTATTTTCAAAGATTTGCAGATGAAACATAAAACATGACTCTTGATGAAATTAAGGTATGTAACTTTACTTACTGATGACAGTTTCTCCACAGTATCATTTTGTCCTATATTAGCTTACTGAATTACAGAGAGATGGTCTGCACTCACATTTTACTTGAATTTACAGGAAATCTGATACATATGAATTCATTTGTTTTGTTGATTAAATAGCTCAAGGTTCTTTACTGTAAGGCCCTATTTTCATACACTACTATTTCAGAGAGTTTCTATGAGTGAGAGACAGACTTACACAAAGGGAGATCAGGTTTTTGCATAAACTCTGTTTACTGACAGACGAGGCTATACAGGATGAAAGATTCTGCTCCTTTCTTCAAAATCTCCCACTACTAACAGTAGTGGCTTTGGCCTTTAGAAGTTTTCACCTATATGCTGTACAAGTTTGCCTTACTGAGACAAAAGTGTAGTTAAAAGCCACAGCATTGCTCAAATCACCAAGAACACTGAGCAATAAATCTATGTAATATGACCATTTTTATAAAATCAAAGTAATGCATTTAAGTAAAACACGTCTTTAATACGATTCACAAAAAGAAACTGAGCTGAAGTATCACACGTTAACATTCTAGTGAGAAACTTTCTGTCTGTCTAAAACAGACTTCTGAATCTCCAGCTCAAATGACATATGATTTGAGCCAAGAGAATCTGGAATATTCAGTTCTCCCATGACACTTAGCTTAGCTTGTGCTGCGTGTGTCACAAGCCATCTGGGCTAATTAGGCTAAATGCATAGCAGTCCCTTTGCTTTACAGAATAAATTCAGAAGTCATTTACAATTTAAGGGTTATTCCAGATCTATAACTTGTTCAACCACCACATAAAGGCAAAACCTTATCAGTTATTTTCCTCTTGCTAAGAAGCAAAGACCTTGCTTGCAGTGTGAACCTTGCCTACATTGACCATGCTTCTGCTTCAGTCGAAGACATTAAGATGTACTCTAGAGAAGACTAAGTGCTCATGAAAATCCCAACAACTATTACAATGGAAAAGCCATCTCACTGAGAACTTGTGACATCTGTTCCCCCAGTGACCTGGAGTAAGCACCCCCCAGAGAAGACTGTCTCACTCCACATGCTACAGGATACAATCAACTGAACTGTTCCAGCTGTATCCTCCCTCTAGCACAGATAGAGAATAGCTAGCAAGAAAAGTCCAAAACTCTGCAAATCAAGCTACTGTTCATCAAGGGAGAAATAATATCCTCAGAATGTATTCAAAAATACACCTACTTGATAGAAGTTTGAATGTGAGCTGGAGTATGTTTCCCAGAGGTACAAAGAAATACAAAGACCTACACTGACTAGGCTAAGCTTCATCTTCTGAATAATTATTTTAATGCTGTTGGGATTTTTTTCTGGTAACATAAATGTGTTCGGGTATCCAGAGATTTACATAAGCTTTTTTATTGCTTCAACTGAAACACAATACAGGACTTTAAACCTAATTATCAAAACCACCATTAGTATTTTGATCTTAGTATCCCTGTTGGCAAGGCATTTAACCCTGCTTGAAAGCTTCTAATTAAGCAGATGGCGCTGCTGTTTACACTTTCAAACAGTGGCAAAAAGAGAGCAACATAATCATTGCTGCATCCTTTTATTCCCTCTTGCCAATTTTCCCAGATACGAACTTTCCAGCGGTTTTATACATCTGATATTCATTCAAAGACCGATGGCATGACAGCTTTTTATCTAGAGAGCCTGTGCCAACTTTTCTTTGTAAATGGTTTATTCCAAACATAAAATCCATCTTAAAGGATGATTGGGTCCAAGAGTAATAGGTTTTACTCCAGAAAGTATTTACATGAACAGTTCCGTTAAACAGGATTACTCATTAGCATAATATTGCACATTAGTTGGGATCATTACTATTCACATTTTTATATTTGAATATGTTATTAATTCCTTAGATTCAAAAACAGAAGGTGTTATAACAGACAAAAAAAATCAAATACAGAGATTTTCTAAACCTGAAACACTTCCACTATTTAAAACAGCTTTATGATTAGAAGACTATAGTTAGCAGTTTTGCAACCCAAATACTGAGATCTCTGTAATGGAAAGCATTAACTGTGAGCAAAACTTAAATTTTGGCTTTAAAAGCATTTTGACTACTTCAGGTTGTATATTCATATAGGTTTCTGGTAACAGTTAGGTAGCTGGTTATTATTAGTGTTCTATATTTTAGGCACTCACCTCTTCAGCTTTGAAGTATTAAATCAAAATGGGCTCACAGAATTTAGACTTACGTGATCTATTTTACACTTCAGGAAGTATGTGCCAAACTTCATTCAGCATCACCAAAAAAAATCTAAATATTTATTGCCTCACACTAAACTTTCAACTCCAGAAAAGATATTTTTAATGTTTCAGGGAATACTTACAATGGGTTTCAGTTCTACAAAAACACAGCAAAAGGAGATACAATTTTTAATGTACTGGTAAAAAAAAAAAAAAAAAATTGTTCTGCATCAATTGCAGCTTCGAGGACCACATACAGCAGGAATAAACCTTCTAAAAATATGAAGCATCATGTTCAACTGATACCTTAAAGAACTGATAGACATCTTTTTTTATAAAGATGAACCAGATCTCCAATCCTTACCTTAATTTGTTGTCTGGCCTGGACACTAACACTCTGCTAAAGCACAAAGTTCCCATTCACTTTTTCTTTCTTTAACTGAAGATAAACAGCTCGATTTCCTCCAACTCAGAGTTAAAGGCTGAAGTCGCCTACGTTTCATTGTGTGTCAAAGTACATTCGACAGAACATGATGTTACAGGAGGCTCTGGATGATAAAAGCAAAGTCTCAGCATCATTAAAGAGAAAATGGCATAACACACATAACATTTTCTTCCTGTGATAAGCAATATCTGAACAGATTTAGCTGAAATAGGTGCTCCGCCACTTTGTTTTAAGCTGCTCGCTTTGAACAACCACATACTCGGTGCTTTTGCGCCTTCCCCTTTCAGGAGGATGGAAGGCCCTTCGCAACCAGGGCCTTCAGCTCCCTCGTATACCTGCAGGCACTTTTCAACATACTCGGTGCTTTTGCGCCTTCCCCTTTCAGGGGGATGGAAGGCCCTTCGCAACCAGGGCCTTCAGTTCCCTCGTATACCTGCAGGCACTTTTCAACAAACAGAAAATTAAAACACGGGCCAACTGCCGCAAAGTGAGAAGTGACAGGGCAACACGAAGCCAGGCCTGCCATTCCCCACCGCCCTTAACCCCTAGCAGCGCAGCTGACTAAGCCGGGGGCAAGCCCGCCTCGCCGGCCCCGCCGCCAGCGCCCCGCACGCCCCGGCGGCCGCACCTGTGGCGCGGCCGGCAGCAAGCGGCACCGCAGCAGCCTCCGCGGCCGCCGCTGACATTCAGGCGGGCCGAGAGGCGAAGGCAGCGCCCGGCGGGCACGGCGGGGAGGCCACCGCCCGCCGCGGCCTGCCGCGCGGCGCGGCACGGCACGGCACACCCGCGGCCTGAGGGCCGGCGATGCCGCAGCATCCTCCGCCCCAGGCGGCGACCCGCCGACGCGCAGGAGGGCGGCGAGGGGGCATCGGCTCCCCGCCGCCGCCCGCGGAAGGCAAGAGAAGGGAAGGAAAGGGAAGGGGCGAGGGGGTGGCACGGCCCCTCACCGCCGCACTCACCGCCGGGCCGGGCCGCGCCGGAGCAGTCCCCTCCCCCAGCGGGGCCGCGCCGCTCTGCGCCCTCAGGTACCGGCCGGCGCCCAACCGCCCCGCCCAGCCGTCCGCCCCGCCCCGCCGCGCCGCGGTGGGAGGGGCGCGCGCCGCCGCTGCCACGCATGCCCCAGCGCCCGCAGCCGCGGCGGCGGCGGCAGCAGCCCGCTCCCTCCCCCGCCGCCCGGCCGCGCCCCTCGCCTCACCCTGACGTCACAGCGCCGGCCGCGCAGGCGCGCGAGGCGGCCGTTGGAGCCCCGCCCACCTCCGCGTCGGCCGTTAGGCCCCGCGCGCGCGCTCGGCCATTGCTTGGCAACGGCTCTTCCCGCCGCGGGCGACGGGCAGCGCGCGGGCTGCCGGCGGGAGCGCGCAGCCCCTGTGTGCCGTGGGCGCAGCAGCTCCCCTCCGCGCCACCTGCGCGTGGCCCCCGCGCCCGCCCAGGCGGTGTCTGCCGAGCTTGGGCCCTGCGCCTGCCGGCTAGGTGCGGGCAGGCTCCGGTGTGCTCACGTGGCATAGGCCTGGCCTCCCCTCTTGCTCCCCCCTTGCCCGTGAAACCTTGACCTCGTTTGACAAGACAAAGGCCAGCGCCGTGGCTCTGTTGTCATGTCACCTCATCCGCCTGCTCAGCTGTCTGCGGGCTGCCCAAGCAGTGCTGCCCTTGGGATGCTGTTTCACACTGGGCTCCTGACACACAGGCAGGCCCCGCTCTCTATGTGTGTGGTGCTGTTCTCTGCATCTAGTTCGGGAAACCATAGACCAATCTAAATAGAAGTTCAGTTTTTAGGCCTACAAGTGTTCTAGCTCTGGGACATACTAACAATACACAACAGAAAGAGACCTTACAAGAGTCCCAACTGCTTGAAAACCTTAGGCTGATGCTTGCAGTCAACACCGATACGCAAATCCAAAGGACAGACTGTCCTCATCCTGGTGCTCACCAAAAGACTTACTTTACTTATTTTATTTCCCAGAATTTTCTACTTGTGCCACAAATCACAAAGCACTGATAGAATATCAGAAACTTCTGCCAATTTCAGAAAGTTGTTTGCCTAGAGTCACTTGAAATCACTTATCAGGGTCATTTAGCTGAGTCATTGCTTTGCCTGGGCATCAATGCTTTGCCTAGGCATCTGTGCACTTGCGTCTGGCGCCTATGTTTCAGCATCTCGTGTGGTTTGGGATCTTTGGATGTATACTGTATTAACATTTCAGCATTGGTATTTTTGTGCATCAACTTAGGATTTGAGTTTCATTTTTCTCTCTGTTTTCAGAGTTTCCACTGTCGGTATTCCTAAATTTTAGCATGCCTGCTTCATCAGAACTCCCAGAGGGAAAAGGTCACGCAATAGCTTCAAGCAGTGTTCGTGCAGAAGAAAATAAGCCCTGTAATGGATAAGCATCATTTGCCGCAGTCTCTTGACTAGGAGTTGGGCAGGCTGCCCAAGGGTGTAAGAACTGCTTACAGATGTCAGTCCAAGCACTGCCATTGCCTCCATACCTTTCTAGACACGTGATGTAAAGGCTGCAATAAATCTGCCCTATGGAAAGCACAAAGACCTATTTTTAAATAAGGAACAACCATTGAAGCTTTCCTATATCTTTTTGCCTGAAATTGAATATTCCAGTCACATTTACTCTTAGAACAATTTTGAAGCATAATTATTCCCCTGTGGTACAGGAAGAAAAAAAATAAGTGGGGAGAGATTAAATCTCTTGCACAAAGCTAAAGAGATAGCAAAGCCAGGAAATGAACTCAGATTTCCTGAGTCAGGCGTTGTTCCTTTAACCACACAGTCATCCTTTCTTTGAGTCATCCTCAACTTCTGAGCGCTAATGTAAATATCAACTGCATTAGCATAGATTTGATTTTTTTGTACTTTGTTGGATAGAACAGCTCCACTGCTACCAATGAAATTTCCCGCAACTTTCCTCTTTTCCATCTCCTTCCCAAAACCAAAAGAAATCATATTACAGACTCACTGGGAGATTCTTACATTTCCCACTGCCTTTCTGCAGTCCCTGGAAAGCATTTCCTCAGTTGTGGAGCTTTCACGGTGCATCTCCTAGGTAGGCACCCACAAGCACAGTGAAACAGATCAAGGAACAAATTGTTCCTCGCCATCACATTTTTCAGCTTCGTCACAGAACTACATGAACACTTGTATCAATATAAAGGAGGCATGTAAGCTACGTGCACTGACCTGGAAATGGTGGTATAACCACTCTTTTTAACTCTAGCTCATATTTGTATTATCTGAAAATGATTATGATACCAAACTCTAAAAGAAAACAATACCAAAAAAAAAAAATCTGGAGAGATTTTAGGGCAGATCTGAGAGATCTGATAAACCTAAATGTTTATACATTTAATAGATTGCCAAAATGCTTACATAGCCCCATGACTAAGATCCAGTCTTTGAGCAAAATCCATAGCTTTTCTTTGAATAATAGCTTCAAAAAGTGAAGCCTTACATACCCAAATTCTAGCTTCTGGCTATTTAACCAGAAAAATAGTCTCAATCCTACTGAATGACTACAGACTAAGATCTAGCTAAGGTTCAGTCTCCTCTTACCAGTTTAGCATCTGATACGTCCTCAGCTTGAGGACTTTATATTCAATTGATTTTATGCTAAATTGATTTAAATGGACATTATATTACATTGTGAGATGGACTAGAAGCTTGTTTCATCCGCTTCCCTCACCGACCTAGAACTGTGGCGCCTCCGAAAACAGAAGACACAGCAACGGATAACAGCAAATGCCCCAAGCAGAGTATAAGTGGTACTTACACAAATCTCTTCCAACCTCCCATAGTTGGCAGACCAGGGACTTTAAGAGCCAAAGATGTATTTTTCCCACAGATTTGTTCAGGTATGAGCAACTTGCAGGAAAACCAGGCCTCCCTCAATGCAGGGAGGCCTAGTTTTCCTAGTAATAATTGAGCAGATATTTGCAGAGTATCCTGCTGTAACCTTGCTAGCTTCCTCAGTTTCACCTGACCTGCTGACAGATAATGAAATGAGATAGGAGTAAACAACCAGCTATTTAATATGAACTTTACTGATTATTGCAAATAAGAATACTTCCAGACAGTAGCTATATCACAGGTTGGCTTGAAGGAAAACTCCTGTGCCTTTAAATTTGGACTGGTTTCCATTTCATGTATCTCTGCAGACTAGAAGTGCATGTGTTTCCCTAACTCCAGTGGAAAATGAAAGAAGGGTTGTTCAAATTTGTCCTTGTAACTGTGTTCCCTTCTCTTTACAAAACCTAATCTGATGTTTCCCAGCCCTTGCATTACAATGAAGCTGAGACAGTCTGTTTCAGTTAAGGCCATCCTCAAAGCCAGGACAATCTCCTTCCTCATACCACTTCAGAAAAATCATTTTTGCCATGATGCTCACACAAAACAGACTTGTTAGATAGCTAATATGCTGTGACCACTCCTTACTATGCTCTTCATAATCATTTCCTTTTTACCTTGTTCACCCTTCTTGTTACTGTATCCAACTGTCTTCTACTTATACTCTGATTCTATTAAA
Organism: Dromaius novaehollandiae; assembly: GCF_036370855.1. Taxonomy (NCBI): domain Eukaryota; kingdom Metazoa; phylum Chordata; class Aves; order Casuariiformes; family Dromaiidae; genus Dromaius; species Dromaius novaehollandiae. The sequence goes on along the minus strand of NC_088103.1, from coordinate 14,494,987 downwards.
TCTGATGCTCGAACCATATTTTATCTCTTTGCATTGTTTCCAGTTCAAAAGGCCTAGACATCTACCTAGACCACAGTTTTCTCCCACATACAAGTAATAACTTAGTAATGGCTGGCATTTTATTTTTATAAAAAGTGAAACACTGTTGTATGGACTCTCACTATCTAGGAAATATTTTAAAAAAGGAAAACATCAGAATTATAGAGCATATTTTTCTTGTGTTATAGCTGGATTTTCCATGAAATATATGACAGAGCACATACACCTGGATGGTTATGGCTTTAAATTCTTCCTTTCAAAGCGTCTTGACTCATTCTGTAAAATTTATTCCTTGACAGGCATTAAAGAAAGAACTGTCAGTTTCAGTCATTGTCCCCTTTAATACTATGAAATTAATAGAGAAATGCTGACCATATTTCCTTGAAAAGGTATTGAAAATAATTTTTCACTAGTTTATTACTCAGTATTATTTTTGCAATAGGAAATTGAATTTTGTTTGTCCTAGCTAATAAAGCCATTTGCATTGTTTTCCTTATAGAGATGGAATATCTTTGCTACCTGGAGGTATTCTTCTAGAAGCAAATCTGTTTTCTTAATTTGCATCTCTACAAACAGTTCTTTTATTAGTAAGTAGATCCTTTCTATTTTCCAAGTTGTAACTTGACACCAGAGATTTGCTATCTCTAGAATTACCTATTTCCTTTTCAACCTCTTATAGTTTTGTAAGCTATACAAATAACTTCACCTTTGTAATACCTTAAAAATACGTACTAAAACAAGTATTAAAAGTTGATGAGCTTGTTTTCTGAGATTAGGTACAAGAAAATCACTGGACTAATGTCCCATACATAAATAATTACATGACTGTGGTAATATGTGTACATATTTATTGTTTCCAAGCACAGTACCTGCAGGTAGCTAAACTTTGTAGCACTATGCAATAAATAGTTGTATAAGAATAAAATAACTGATAGGAAATTCTGTTTGGTGCAAGCTGAGGTCTCGACAATGGTTTACGATAACCGTACCTTCCTTTGTGAATGTGTGGGAAAACACAGAGATGAGCTCAAACTTGTTCTGCTGAAATATACGATAACACTATCATTTTTAAGACTAAGTCCTGTATTTTTCCTGGTTACCTGAAAAGGAATCCAGTTTTATACAAATGAAATACTTGAGCATTTGTGATACTTTTAGACATTGGTGATATTTACCACTTTCTAAATACATGCATAGGATAACATTTAAATGAAGAACTTTTCACTACCAGTTGCACAGCTGGTTTGCTTTCTAAATAATTGGCTCAGACATCCACTTTGAATGTGCTAAGTCAATGTGCCTTTATTTATGTTTTTAGTGAGTGAACGATGAACTAACCCTTCCTTTGCCTTCTCCTTTCACATCATCTTTTTTCTGTCTTGTAAGTCAAACTCTTCTTGTGAACTGAAACTGAACTTCTGAACTGAAAAAGAATATTTAAATATCATTTCAGGGTTTCTGTTTTTAAAACTCCATCATGTGTTACTCTGCGGCTAGCACTGCTGACTTCCAGAGCTGCTGAGATGGCGTTACATTGTCTACCCATGCCGTGAAAAACCATGAAGTTACACAAGCCTAACCTATTCTCTAACTTCTTTTTAGTATTTCTCATATAAATTAACAAGTAGGCAGCAAGCTTTCCTCTCTGTCCCTTTCCCTCAAGGTAGGTGTACCACACACAGGTGAAGATCGCGCTCCTTTCGTTACTCCGGCAGCGCTGTGGGAGCTGCAGGCTGGCCCGGTGGGCTTGAGCCCGCTGCCCAGCACTGCCTCAGGCATCTCTGCACCCAGCCCTTCCTTCCACGGGCTGACCGCCCGAGACTGAGGAGCCTTTTTGTTCCTTGCAAAGCCAGGTGCTTCCAAACACTGCACTAGTCTAAATAATTAAGACCTATTTAGGTCTAAAGTATTGAAACAAACTAGTTAAAAAACTTGAACAGTCAAGTTAAAACTACTTTGTAAAATACTGCCAAACTTTTTCTACGTCTTTAGTGGCCATATTCCTACAACACAGGGCCCCTCACAAACCTGGAAAAACATTTCTATGCAGTTATTAAAGATCATATTGTACACTTCTAAAATCCAAATATGCTTTCTTTTTTAAAAATATGCGCCTTTCAGTATCTATTAAAATGCATTTGTGTATAATATATTTCATTTAAGTCTGATACAGTTTCTTATTTTTTATTCCAACTCAATTTGTATTCACATAGGCTGAATCCCCCAAGGAATACAAATGTCTAACATTTCCATTAAGTCAGTGGGATTTCTGAGGATTCTGAAACGTAAATAAAACTGTTATTTCAGCTTGACTTGCAGGTATGGAAATTATTTCTGTTTGTATAATTAAAAAGGATGCTAAGTCAGGCTGGATAAACATTTCGACCATATTTTATAAATGAAAGGTTGACTGTAATCTCAGAATTCAAGAACTAACTTTCTACTAGCAACACTGTCATGGAAATTAGCCTAGTGTGTTTGGGTTTTCTTTTTCAATTAATCTGTGAAGACATCATTCAGTTACACAACAGTAAAAATATAACTTACACTTATGTTTGTAATAACTACCTCCAAAATTAAGAGTATGAGAAAAGTTGATTGGAATTCAGCGAAATCTTATATAATTCAGTGAAAACATTCAAATATATTTGGCAACATAAGGCTTATCTTTATGTAAACATTGTTACAAAGCATCTTGTATTGAGTGAATGCTAATCCTAACCTGATTGATATGAAGGATTTGTATTTTTGATAATTTTGTTATTTAATAACATTTTAAATAGTATGAAGCTTAAAAACATTTAATAAAGATGAAATGCAACTTTATTTTTTGTTTGTGTAGGTACTGTGTCCTCATTTTACATTATTGTTATAGTTTTTAATCCTATGAGTTGCAGAAGTAATAATCTATTTACAATCAGCATGCAATGCAGTGGATAATACAGCAATAGAGCTATACCTATTAAGAAATAAAATGTAAAAGGAAAGAAATCATATAGCAAAGAATACGTACAGTAAGCACATTACAGTTATCTTTGTTTTCATTCGACTGATCAAAGTACAGCATTCGCATTAACATTCATCCATAGGGAGAGACTGTCAGCATCGCTCAGCAGTTGGAAGCAAAGAACTAAACATGATCCTTTTGAGTCTTGTTCAAAGAACAATTTAAAGATGAGGAAAGATGCCCAAGTGGTGTGGTGACCAAAGACTTCTACATACTGCTAGCACAAGAATAAATGCAATATACGGAGTGCAGTTGTTCATTTATAGCCCCACTAATGAATCTCTTAACTTGAACTGAAAAGACAGATGAGAAGAGAAATACACCACTTTGATTCTAGTCAAACTCAGCACTTACCCCCTCTGCTAGGACTGCCAGTAACAACTTTACCAGTCCTAACAATGGTTTGATTATGTGATGTCCCATCCAAGCTCTTAAGAGTCCTGCATTGCCTCACCATCTGTTTCATTGTAACGTTTATTTTCCTTTAGAATGTTTAAGGAGCGTGCAAAATTATCTTTATCAGCTACTAATTTTGTTTCTTTAAATATTATTGTTTCCCCCGTATCTGTCTGTTTCCCATGATAGATACTCTGCAATGTGGAGAGAGACTATACAAGAAACCTGACACAGAAAGAAAGAACTGCTCAGACTCCTGCCTGACACATGCAGATAGTACTCCACCTCCCCTAACCTGGTTCCCCTCTCTGCTCTCTCAAAGATCTCTGCGCTGGCTGGTCACAGGACAGACCTCGGCCCACCACTCACAGGACCAGCTGCACGATGTGCAGGATTTGAGCTGCACAGAACCTAGCACAGGAAAGGCTCATTCTCATTTACCTCATCCCAGAGAGGATCCTTTCAAGAGGAATTACATATTTCTGAGTCTTGATTCATAGCTGACGCAAACTGCAGAAAGGAGTGAAATAAAGTGATACTGTTTTCATGAACGCTACTACTTCAACCATATCAATTTTTTTATTTATTTAAAGAAAATACAAGCAGACAGTTCCAATAGCAAATGGCACTTTCAAAATAGTTTAGCACTTCTAAAATAGTTTTATTCTATATATATATTTGACCCTAATCTTTCTTGTCTGAACATGAGAACATCAGATAAAAAATGAAAGCTGAAATACCATTTTCAGTGATTAGATTACATTTTCAGTATTAAATGACAATAAAAAACAAACAGGTCAAAGATGCAGATTAAAAGATGCAATTGCTTTTCCTGTTCTTGTGCACATGACAGTAACACGTGCATTGAGAAAGGAGCTGACCTTATCCACAATTGTATATGTAACTAGTCTAACCAGAACATCTCAATAATTAACTGAAAGTCCCAGAACTCTACAGGAACATCAAATACAGTAACACTGTATATTCAAAAACATAGTTGTTTGGAAAAAAATCATGAAATATTACATCAGAAAATATGCTGTGTCTTATAAGGATTTTTTCTCTTTTATAATTTGCATTGTAGCTTTTGTCTGCTCTCACAGGGACTATATACACGTACTCCCTCCCCCCCTTTTTTTCTTATATTAGCTGTAGTTACTCAAGAAAGTTATGCTTACATATGCATGTGTATGTACATACAGACATATATGTATAAAATGTAACTTTTATATATTACATATATCCTGATACATATATATATATATGTATATATGTGTATATATCTCAACAAAAATATGCTAGGGGTTGAGAATAGCCTGGAGAATATAACTGGAGCATTACCTTATTCCTAAACACTGATCCTGCTGGAGATACCGCATATATTGTTTGCTATTGGTTGCTCCTCCAAGTGGGACTGCTTAGTCCATCTCAACATAGGCTGTAGAATAAGGTATCAATGTATCTCCAAGTTCCTTCCTTAACAACGAATAGCTATCTTGCTGGAGATTGTTTCTGAAGTGAAACACAGCTCAGTTGCAATGAGTGTTAAATACTTGCTTTTGTGTCAGGTAAGAAAACTGAATTCTCACAAAGACAAAACAGAAGTTTTATTCGTATAAGCTGGCACCTGCCTCTGATTGATAGACTTCTGAGCCATTATCCTGAGTCATCCTGACAGGTTCCTGCAATACAGCTGCCAAAGACTCAATCACTGATCTACCTAATAAGGTGCTTAACCAGGTTCTGTTGTACTTCTAAAACAGAAGATGTTGAAGGTGTTTTTCTCTGAGTTAATATTGACTAATTGTAAATAGCAGCAAGTTTGAAAGAGACTGAACTATTTTAGAAATGCATGCAATAAATAATATTGGGTATGTTTCAGATGGTTGTCACAAGACTCAAGGACAAGTTCTGAAAAGGAAAACCGTGGCATTTTAAAGGCTAAAAATGTCTTCTATCCACACTGCGAAAAATCAATTAGAAAAAGCTGGCAGACCAAAAGGTACATGCAAAATTATAAGTGAGTAAAATTGCTGCTCTTCAGTCTCACTATGAGGATAGCTATGAAAAATATTTTGCATTCCAGATCCTTTGAAATCAAGGAACTCCTGGTGCTCTGCAAACATGAATGTATCCTCAGAATATGTTTCAATAGAGGTGAGGCTATTTCTAATTCATTTTAAATAAACTGAGGTACAGAAAGTGGCAGTGTCAAACGGGCAAGCTAGTGGCAGACACAGGGCTGGAATCCACAATTCCTCACTGTCAAATCAGTATGTTTATGACTGAGCCATCCAGTACTATATGTATGAAACAATACAGTATGAATACAGTATGAAAGTGCATCCCATACCAAAATGCTGCAGAAAAAGAACATAAAATTCAATGCTTTCAATGTGAGAAAGCTTTAACAGTATTAACTGTGAGCAAATTAAGAAATGTTTGTGGATTTTCACCTAAATGTCGGTGGTTAAAACAAATGCGACTGAGGTGTGTGTAATTCTGAGAGAGACAGAAAAAGAGGACAACACAAAACACAAACTAAAAGATATCTCTTTACTGAGAATGCAATTAAAGTGCAGAACTAACTCAACAATGATGGACATACTTTAAGCATTATTAGATAAACACTTAGAAAATGGTAAAGCTATGAACAATGCATAGATAGGCGGACAGACTTTTATGGAATGTCTGGCTTTCCTCCATCCTTTAATACTGCTTTAAACTTTGTATTTGATTGCAAGCATTTTTAAAGTCATATTTTATCTTTATGCTATGTATTTATAATCCACTACAATCCTTTTTTTAAGAACAGTGTGATACGCGCTGGGTCACATGAATGTCTATGCTGTAAACAAAGTGAGGACAAACATTTTAGACAGAACTCAATCAGTAATTTAATGTCAGCTGCTGGGTTTGAATATGGTATGTGCGTGTCAAGGAGGAGCCTTGTGAAAGAGGAACGCTCTCCTGAATAGGTCACTGATCAAAGTGAGAATGGTACTGCCTGCAGCGTGCTTTGTCCAGTGCATGCTGTGATAGCCACTGCTGAATGTTTACAATATTTAATTCCTACTAAGACTCTAGGTTTTGTTGCTAAGTGACATATAATGTTACACACTATCGCAGGGATGATCATTTTTTTCATGTTCCTTACAAAACACTTAAAAAAAAGTTCTCCTTCCAATTCAAAATTTCTTGAACATAAATAGCTCAGGACACACTGCAGTATCTACAGGGAAAATGGGTCTGGAGACATTTGTTTTAAAAGAGATGCTGTATTACTCTTACGAAAATCTTCAAAGATGACAGCCCTCATCAGTGTGAAAATTCAGCAACAGAAATTCTCTTCCTGATCCCAAAATACTTCACAAGACAGAAATTCATTGGGAAAAAGTCCCTATGTTAATTTTCTCCATGGACAGAATTCTTTACAGGTATAATCACTTAAATAACTATCTTTCATCCTGTCGGAGGTGACAGCGTGCATTTAAAGTGACATATTTCAATATCGGCAAAATAGTAGCCTGTGCTGCTGATATATCTAACTCATGAGTAGTGGCATAGACTCTAGCAAAGAGAAATGAACCTCAGTTTTCCCTGGAGCTGTTTCTCTTACAGGCTAAAAGTCCAGCTTCTGAAGTGGAAGTCTTTTGAGTTTGTGAAAGGGATAGAAACAGCTGCAGATAAGAATATTAAGCAGTATTTGTTTAGATGCAGATGAGCTGGAGTGGTCCAAAGATGAGAGAAAACAGTGGAGAATAAGAGACTGGAAAGAAGGGGAAACAGAATACAAAAGCAGACAGATAAAGGTTTTCCAAACCTGGAGAAAAAGGCAAAGCTGTTGGTAAGAGAATATCAGGTCTCAGGAATATGAAAGAGGGAAGAAATAGGCCTGCCATTTGCCCCTCGCCACACTCACTTCGTGCTGCTTTTCCCTCCTGTTTCTCACACAAGGGCACGCTCTAGCTAGAGGGATACATAGGAGGAAACACCAAACTAGGGAAACGAGGAAAAGAATAAGAAAAAACTGGGAAAACACAATTACTAGCTGTAAAATCTTACACCTGAGGCCAATTATAAACACTTAGCTAACTATATAATTTGCATATTCAGTGAAGGAATTAAAATGTATGTACCAGATAGAAACATAATGGTCTTTAGATCTGTTTTCTAAATCAGTGTTTATGGGTACATGTAAATCTCTGCTAGTTTGTTAGTTGCTCAATAAATGGATGCTACTGCAGTCTGCTGTGTCATTTCATGAGTCATGGAAGTCTGCTGACATTTTCTAAGAAGAAATGCTTACCAGGCAATTTAAAAAATTTAGTCCCTGAGTATAGTGGCTTTAAAAAGAAAATTAAGAATCTGTAGTCATGTGACACTTATAGTTCTGCTCTGCTCCTCCAGGTGCACATTGTACATTCAATATCTGCTTGGGTAGTTTTATTTGAAATATAATTTAAATGAAATAAATTCTGCACACACATTTTCTGTAGGTTCATGACGGATATGCAAATATTTACCATCCTCATAGCCTTTAGACTTACTCATAATGAATTTACAGGACTATTGCTTTATGTAATGTGGTTGCATAAATAAAATTTTAAACATTAGGATTTTGGTTAAAGGTATAGTGGAAGACATTTTTGTTTTTCTCTGCAGCCCCAAGAATGTATGTCACTGAGACACACTATATGTGTAACAGTCATACAGGTGAAACAGATGAATTATGATATGAGTTAGATTTTTTTCCTTAACATCAGCTCCCTACTGCTCTGTGAAAGTGACATTGCTTTACTAGTATTTAATGTCTTTTCTTTCCATTACTTACTGTTAGATTAGCTTCAAGAAATACAGACTACAGAGTCAGTAGTACAGCTTTCTGCACTGGATGAGCGAGATGAAGTTTTAGAAAGACATTGACACATGATGTAACCACTATGGTATTGAATAGCATGTTTTTTATTATGGTTGCTCCTGAAACTCAATGCAGAGACAATATACTCGACACTATTTCCAGATTAATTCCTTTCACTTTGAGAAATACTTTGTGGGAATTCGTATCTTTTATCAAATTTAACTGATGATAACAGAACCAAAAGATGTCCTTCTCATGTCATGATGGTTTTGTAATGATTGCTCAGTGCTGCTGCACCATGCCACAGTCCTCAAGAAGCAGCAGCTGGCTGCATATGCCAATGTCAGCTGAGCTCCAGCGAGGCAGACCTCGTGTCCACACAGAACGATACAGTAATGTCATTGACATGTTATGTGGATTTGCAGGTTTACCCACGGAGCTGTCTTTGCAGGATCTGGGCCTCCTTGCTTTAACAGTTTCAGTGATCATATATCTGTTCATACATTTTGCCTTACTTTTAATTTTTCATTTCTCTTTTAATACCCAGGAGAACAATGTTACAACACAGGTGCACATTTACTTAGCCATGTACGTTTGCAATACAATTATCTTTTTTTTTTTTTTTTTTTTTTTTTTTTTTTTTAAGAATAATGCACAATATAATTCACAGAGAAAGCTGTACTGTGGTATTATGCATGCTTTGGCATTAATAATAATTGCATTTTCTTTTCTACCTGTTCCTCTTTCTAATGTTGACCAACTGTCCTTAAAATCTAGTTCCTGTGCATTTTTCACATTTGTGTATCTGTCAGTAGATAAAAATACTATTAGAAAGTACAAGTTCAGTACTGAGATGAACATATCTCCTGTAGAAGAAATGTCTCATATCTTTATAGCTTCATCTTCAGTCAGCACCTTTGTTATTAAATATATATCAAGTTAACTTTGCATGGCATAACTATTTGAAAAAACAAGTACAAAATATAAACTTCATCATAATTTTTCTCTCTCAGATGGACACTAAGATTTTTTTCCCAAGCCTGCTACCAGGATGTCATACATCTCCCTATCTCTGGAAGACCCTGCCTATAGGATCACTCTTGGTAGGGTGGCTTATAACATTATTCGTTAGTAATCTCGTTTTGCTTTCAAGGAAAGACAAATAGCTGCAAAGAGAGAATTTCATCACAAAAGGCTTGCATTCCTGGTCAAGGTCCTGCTGACAGATCATTTGCTGCACTGCTCTGTTTTCATTCACAAATATCTTGCTTTAAGGATCTGATATTGCCCTTAAAATTACTAGAGAGTTAATATTTTGCTTTGGTTTGTCATATGGAATTGGTCCTTATTGAAGAAAATGTACCTAATCTCTTACCACATCAAAAATCATAAAAATCACTCAGCTGCCTGAATTCATCACCAAGTTGTTGCACAAAGTAGGTTGAGACCAGCTTACACGCACCAAGACTTATTAAAGGGCTCCACAGCTCATGGCAAACATCAACTCTAACAATAAAAGCTGATTTGGGAAAAAATAAATATATTGATGGATCCTTTCAGATCTTTCCATGATTAATAATTCAGCAGGAGAATCATTTGGGCCTCTCATAAGTTTAGAATGCTATAGTGATAAAGGTACCAGACTAAGAAAACCAAACCTGAAAACCTCTGAACCTCTAAATCCTCTATTTATACCTGATTTAGAAACAGCTCTAAGGAACATATTGCACTGCCAACACATCTCTCCTCTAAGCTAAAAGAATCCTCTTCAGATGAAAAGATAATTCAAGATGCAAGTGTAATTAGCCCATGGCCTTTTTGCCAAAACTACAAACATTCTACTTTATAGACTGAAAAGCACATTGCTGCACGGCAGAAATATTGATACCCTCTGAGGACAGCAGCTTTAATGTAGAGATCTGACCACTGGAGACTCGACTAGGACTATCAAACTTATCCTTTTGCACTTTTAATAGCCACCAGATCATAATGTCTATGAGAAATACCACATCTTCGCTAAGATGTAGTCCAGTTGGTGGCTGCCAATGGAATCTCACTGTCCTTTACTACTCCTCTGATCTAAGGAGCCTATTATCCATTATCTCTTTGTAGAGCGTGTAACATTTCTTACAAAAATCACTCTTTCAAACGCTAATAATATGTTTCGAGACCTGTTTTAGATAGTTGTCTGTCATTGCCAAAAGGGAATGAAGCTAGCACTAAGAGTTCATCAACGTGTATAGTAAACAAAAAGAATAAAAACAGATGAGAGTGACTTTTGCATTTCTTCTGCAACATTGAGTTCTGTAAAATAATACATACAGGTCAGAAGACATTTCTTTATCAAAATACAGTCATAACAGATGAGCAAATTTTGATTAGTTTAGTATTTTCTGTATTAATCATCCTACAAGTAAACTAGGGGGAAGAAAGAGGGGGAAAGAATATACTAAACGTCTTCTGTCTACAGAGATTGTTCTTCCCTTTTTGGAAGAACAAAATTTACTATTATTACAGGTCTGGTACTGTCTTGTTGATACCTTTAAGAAAATCTAAATACATACTACATTTTTATGCTTATTTTTATAATCCATTCAGCTCCCTTGATATTACATTTACATCAAAAATTTAAAATTCATTATATATATATATAAAACATTTTATAGTTTTTTCAAGAAATTGCCATCAACAGCCAAATACAAGACACATACCTATGTTTGATAACATCTATAATTATCTATTAATAAAGAAAAAGCATTAAAACAGTTGATATGTAAAGTACTAGAATCTAGCTTTCATACTATCATACACAACTCCAAGTTTTCACTGAATGATCTTGTAGGACATTTACCTCTTCACGACCAGTCTTTTGATTGGTAAAGATCTGCAGATTACACATCTCTGCATAGGCATTCATAGATATAATAAGAACACATTAAAAATACATTTCAGATGGTCTAGGGTAGCTTTTATTGCTTTTCATCCAATCTTCCACTGATTTTGTTCAAAACACCCTTGATCTTAATTATCTAGCCATAACTTCTTGGCCCTGGAACATTGTCAGCCACAGCTATACTGCTTTTTGGACATAATGCCATCCATCCAAAAGTTGTCTTTTCACTGTTGACGTGTTACAGCATTTCAAATTATGTGGGACTTGTGGAATTCAATTTTCATTCAAGCTTTAAGCAACATCAGTATGACTGTGGATCTGGGGCGAATTAGAAATGTGTTCTGTGCCTGTTTAGAAGGCTCTGCTACTGCTGGCTCCTTCTTCACTGCTTATGTCTATAGATGAGACAGTTATACTTCAAACCAGCATTTATCAGTAGCTGAGGCAAAAACAAAAACTGGAATTGTGGCTTCTGATTTTTTGCTTTTGGTAACCATCTTGAGAAAGCTGCTCATGTGGAAAAGTTACCATGTATAAAGGACTACACAAAATAATATAAATTGCATGCCTCATATTTCCCACCTTAGAGGGTATCAGTTACTGCTTTGGCTCACAGACCTCGCCAGCTTGTTATTGGGGGAATGAATTCAGGCACTCAGTCCCACTGGCTACTCCGAGGCTTGGCAAACATACACCACTGCTGAACCATTTCAGTCTTTGCTTCTAGCTGCCTTACAGGCCATCAGCTTATGAGAACAGTGAGACAGAGCAAGTCATGTCTTGCTGATGCCAATTATTATTATTATTTATTTATTTATTTTTTAAAGTAAAAGATAAGAGATGGGAGAGAAATAAGGCAGAGAAAGGAAAAGAGGTCTTCCCAGGTATTTTTTGCTGCTGGATATGAGAGGGCAATGCCAACATTCCTTCTCTTTGGCTCATCTAATCAATATGTATCCCTGGATCAGCCCTAGGAATGATGAAGATTTGAGGGTGGGGAAAAGAGGGAAGCAAGCGGACTTCTTAGAAGCCCAGGGATACTAAAGATAGCAAACATGACAGTAAAATTCCTGCCATTCCCCCAGCCTTTCTCCGCAGCCTCTTCCCACACTTTTTTCAGAACACGGAAAGAGCAGAATCATCCTCTCATTACTCTGTCTGCTAGTCAGCTCTAATTCCCAACACATCAATTATTATCCATTAATTTCTGGGTCCACTCTTCTCTTGTTTACCAGACATGATGTCAACTCAGTCCTTGGGTTGTATGAAAGGATGTTTTTGTGTTCATTAGTGCAGTAAGCCTCTCTCTCCACTGTCTCTCTTAACATCCATTGTTACAGGCAAATAGGAGATTTTACAAAATGTCTCACTTCTTAAAAATCCAGCTTACAATTGGGTTTGGCCTGATAAGACTTCAGTGATTACAAAAGAAAATCTGGTATGTGAGTGTCTCCTAAGAATATATCATCTTCTTGCTCTATTTAAATGTTAAAGCTAATGCGATTACAAATTCAAATTATGCTGCCCTCTAGACCCATAATAACATTTAAGTAGGAAAGGTATTACATGCTGTGTTCACTTTGATAACTGTATCACCTCTGAGCGCTCTTGGTACCGAGCGTATTTCCACAAGGGCATTACTGGTTTTGTTCATCTGCTGGGTGCAGCATGTCAAGTCATTCTTTCTCTCCACATTATGTACACATTAAAAAATAAACATATAGTATGACAAGTTAGAGTCAAAAATCTCTGAAGGACAGATGAGCATATAGCAAATCAGCTGATACTTTGTTCCCTCAACTATGACTTATTCCTGTTCTCTGAAATTACACTCTACTGCCTGATCAGTTCATAAAGTAAATGGACAGCTGCAGCAGAGAGCAGACATTTTAATAGCAGAGTGCTGTAGACGTGGCGGACTGCCAAAGAACACATTGTTAAAGCAAGCAGCATAAAATGAAAAATTAAGATATTGGCACCAAGACCTACTGGTAAGAACTGAGGGTCAGTAAAGGACACAGCAATAATCTAGAAGATTTTTTCCACTAGATTAAATTTAGGACAGGCAAAGCAGCCTTGCCTTGGAGAAGTGTGCAGCACTGCTGGGAACTGTGGTGAGTCTCAAAACAAACATAAAAGACACTGCTGGCTGTCCTGGCTGCTGCAGCTCCTCTTGGCCAAACAGCAATTTGGTACAACCCTTTTTATGGCACAACTATCACAGCTGGATGCAACAACACTCAGATCAGTCCTGAAATTTAGTCTGTCAGTAATCAATGCATATTTTAATGTGTGAGTTTTATTTGTTGCATTATTTTGTTTGGAAAACATTAACAATTTCTTGAAATTGCCTTTTGTCTGAAACAGATGCCAAATAACAGCAGTAAGGCTAGACAATAGATTCAGATGCTCCTTCCTTAGTATCTGCCACATTTATCACCAGTTAACATACACTGCATATGAAAATGATTTTGAGAAATTCGGTAGTTACATGGCTTATTCTCTATGGGTACATACATTTTACTCCAATCTTTAGTCATATCATGTACTGCTACTCAAATAGTATCATGATTTTTTTTTACTATTGCTTTATACAATGACCACAGTATAACCTGTGATGTTTTAATTCCCCTCAAATTTTATTGTCACTATGATCCACTGTCCCTTTATTGACTCTGACTTCTTTATGTAAGTCGTATTTTACTCCGTGGATATATTTAAATAATTTGCCAGCATCTGTATACCATTCCATTTCTTTTAGTGCCTGAGAGTACTCCCTTCCTTTAGCAATTTAGAGTGGAAGCAATTAAGCAGACAGCTCCTGAGACAGCAACACTCTTCACCAATGTCTTATAAGACCTGTGACTTAATATTACAGTATAACCCTAAACGTCTTCTGTTTGTTTGCTTGCGTGGTGGATTCTGTCAAGGAGTATTCCCAGTGGTCCCTGGAGAGCACAGCTCAGAATTAAGAGAAGTCTCCAGGACTTTGGGCTCTTTGCAAGAAACAGGCAATAGTGGCTATAGTTTATTATTTGGAATCATTTCAACAAAACCAAAGCTATGGAACACAGCCTGTACGTGGGTCAGAAAATCTTGCCAGGTCTATGCAGTGAGGTTTTCTCTCCCAAAGCAGAGCAGCTGAAGTTTCTAAGGTAAATCATAAAGAATGACCTCTTGTAAATATTATGTAAAGCATTAACGTTCCTAACTCTTTCAGTGCTTTACAAAGTTTATAGAGATGGAGCCTGAACATCTTCAGCACAGTATTCATTATTCATCCATGCTAGCCAAGCATAGTTCAGTCCTTTCTTGCACTGCACTGGAAAAGTTAGTGTACTGTGTCTGTGATTATCAGCAAAGACAGAGACAACCTTGCCTGAGAGGCTTTTAAGAAACTTTTAAGAAGGGGAGAGCTACTCAACCACATGACGGCAAACACATCACAGGATATGGGAGGTTTTGTGCCACATCCAACCATGCTCACATGAGGGAAGAAGTGTATACCTTCCTTAGTTTCTTTGCTTTCTTCTTCATGCCAGCTAAATCCAAAATATTTACCTTTTGGGGCAGACTTCAACTGCTAACTCATTGGACAGATGACAAAATTCTTACATTTTAAGGTTACAATTCTCATGTAAGGTGTTTGTCTGACATTGCTCCTGGTTATTTTTAGATGTCATCAATGAGCTACTGTTAAGAGCAATGCTGCTTTCAGACATTTTGGATTAGCAAGCTATACAAAAGAGCTTGGGAAACACTATTGTTTTTTTCCAGAAGCTTAATAAAACAAAGATTAAACTGGTGGAAAAAATTTAGCCTTTTTCACATTACACATTAAGAATAAAGCATGTGACATTTCTACCATCATCTAATTTCTCTGATGCAAATGATCTCAATAGGTTGTGAAATGAAAAATCCCAGATTCATTCTCCTAAGCTTCCTCCAAGAAAGTTTAAGTGTAGATAACCCTGTTTGACACCCTAATGAAAAGATAAAAGATGTTTAAAAATGCAATTCTCTAAGATATGTACCCAGATATAGATGTTTTATATCTGCATCCATATGGATTGTTTGGGCTCATCCATACTGACCCTAATTGATTGTGACTGTCCCCCCCACTTTATTTTAGAGCCATCAGAGCGCCTGGGTCAGTTTCTCATTAGAAAATTGAATTACATTTGCATTATGTAAACACAGGGTGAAGAAACAGGCTGAATATAAGGAAAGGTTAAAATCTGCCACAGACAAATCAATCCAACTCTGCTTATGCACTATTTCATTGTCCTGGGCTGTCCTAATCAGGGCTGATACAAATACAGGTATTAAGCTTGGTTCCATTTTAAGCAGCATTATTAAAAAGACCTGAAAAGTGGGACAACTTAACAGCTTAATATCACTGTAACACAATGCGGAGACTAATCTCTAATACCTTAACCTGCATGCTCCTTTTCTGGGTTCTCCACAAACACCTTTTCCCTCAACCCTGTCTCAGCAGCTCTGTCTCAGCAAAAGATGATCTAGGTCCCTGAGTAATTGAGGTCACTGGGGCAGCCAGACCCAGTGATATAATCACAAGGCTGCCAACCACAGGCATTTGAGTCTACTGTAGCAGAGAAAAATCACAGCCACTGGCTGACCCACATTGCAGGAGGGGAGACCCAGACAGACTCATAGCTGAACCAGCCATCAATACAGATGCCCCTAGGCCTGCAAAAGAACAGAATTTCTCTTTAAGATCAAGCGATGTTTTAAACATTGTCACCAGGATCTCTAAACAGAAGAATACCAAGTTACATCAGTACGTTAAAAAGGCTACAACAGCAGATTCTTTCCTGAGCTTTGCATGGAATAGGCTAGTCTAATCAGGGGTTGAGGATTGAAGGCTAATGGGAATCATCTTTACCCTAATGCCTCCTATACATATTACTGCTGATAAAGTTGAGCTATTAATAATCATAGTAGAAAATTAAGGAAAAATTTTAAACACACACATAAATTAGTGATGCTATAGTCAAATATAATAGCAACAGCAGTAATAATGAGTGCAATAAGAATATTAGTTTGTTGTATCTTCTAGAGAGGAGGCTCTCAGAGTAATTAAAAAAATGTTTAAGTAATACATATACTAGATGTGTTCAAGGTTAAAGTAACACCAAGGTGCTCTCATTCCATTTCCTGCCTTCTGAAATCCTCCCTCTTAAATTTTAATGCTTCAGTGACATCTGCTGTTGAAGACCTATTTAATTAGTTAATTGTAATTTAATAGACATTCCAAGTGAACACTTCTTCCACAGTGTTTGTGGTATTTGATTCTATTTGTAGTTCCCTACCACTGTGGAGACCCTTTAACCTGATCAGTAGACCTCTGAGATTGAGCTCTTTTGCTAGTCTATTCATCCAACAAGCTGTTAAATCACTTTTTTTTTTTAAAGCAACAGAATCTTCCATCTCCCTGCCTTTCTCCTGCCCTCCCTTCTGATTTCAGTATGTAGAAATTCAACACTGAGCATGAACACAAAATGTTTAACTGACAGAAATGCTATTCCCAATACATTCAAATCCATCAGTGGAATTCCAAGATGGAGTTTATGACCAAAGAGCAAATATGCCAAAAGGCACTATGGAAAATGATCCTGAAGCTTTGTAAGTTAATGCTTCTGTACTCTCACGATAGCCTTTAAGGAGGACTAGAAGAAAAGAGTACACTAAAGATTACCCTTGTTAATCGATCTTTGGTTCTATATCGTGTGCGAGTTTAATGATCCTGAGAGCAAAGAGGAAGGCCATCAGGCTCCTGTCAAGCCCATAATCCGAGCAGTTCAAGAAAGGCTAGAAGTGTTACAAAGTGTGGTTCTTCAGCTCAGAGCGAGGATAGAAGAATTCAGAATTAAGACCACTACCTTACCCTGTTAAGAATACCAGTTATGCAACATGAGCATTACTATCCTGGACAAAAGCTGTTGTATCAACATAATGCCATATTAACAAGATATGGTCAAGCAGTACACAGAATACTGCTGCGATGTTGTACTTCTCTTGTCACTCTGAAGAAAAATTCTTTTCACATTAAAATTAACGGCACACTTCAGTGAGGTACTCAAGTGAGGGCTCCAAAGTGGGGGTTCAAACTTTGGCACTCTGGGTTCTGCTATAAAATTGCTGTATGAACTTGAGTAAGCCACACAAAGTCAGATTTTCAGAAGCACACTATGTTTCTGGATGATCAACTTTAGACACTGGATTTGTCTTGCAGATGTGCCCAATGCACCCACAGCAATAATGGGAGTGACTGGAACATGCAAGTGTTTTGCACCCAAGAAGCTCTAGGCCAAGCTCCTGTACCAGGCTGGTCTCCCAGAAAAGCAAGTACTTAGTATGAAAGTGTGAATCTTATATTTCAGATGCATTGATACATAAAACACCCTCAAAGATTAGAAGTTAGAGGTGAAGGAATGAGATATAGAAACCAAGGGGAAACCTGCTGTTGCCCCCAAAATTTTCAGTCTCCACATCATTGTAAAGCCAGTGGAATTGAAACAGCTACCAAATATAAGATTGTATCATTTATTCCTAATTCTTTTTTAAACTGTGGCTGTGATTGAAACATCCCTTAAGCACTATGACCACAGGATACAGCTGTAGTAAACAGAACCACTTCAATTTAATGTTTTTCCCCACTGCAAGGGCTCCAGATCCAACTGTAGTTTAAACTGTTTTTAGATTCTTAAGAGTTTCTATACAGCTGCCTAACTAGAGAAGAGTACAAGACATTGGAAAATAACTGCCTGAGAAAGAGAGACATCCAAAATAAGAGCATCAGCAATCTATAAACTTAAAGAGCTAAACTAAGTGGTAAGAAATCTAAACTCAATTTTAGCTAATCCTTTCAGAAATAAATTGTTGCATAATGTAGAACTGACTAAGACAAACAAAAAACAGAATTCTGTCTATCCAAAATGTTTAAAATATAATTTGAAGCTGAACATACTATGCATTATTACATATTATCAATTTTTAAAAACTTTTTTGTGATTTTCATAACTTGTTTGCCAATATTTATCAATTAAATAGCATTTAATATGGGCAAATTGTTCCAAAGTTATTTCTCTATTTTGGAATCAAAGCAACACAAGTGTTGTACCAATGAGAGGTTCCTCTCATACAGGATAAGCAAATGCTATTCAATTAAAATTTTGGACTTTGTCACTTGTTTAATAGAGTATTTGAAATGTGGAAACGGTTGTATTTTTATTTGTATTTCTATGCTAGGTTTCCTGCAATATAAAAAACCAAACTTAAAGTTTTTGTCATATTTAATAAGTTTAAATATGATGTTCTTTGACTTACGTACAAAGTCTAATGAGTAATAGCTCAAAATTCTCTTCCACGTTTAGACCTTATGACTGAGACTTCCTGATTTATTTTTTTCCATTCAAACATAAGTGGGATGTGGATAATAACATACATCTTTTTTCCTATAATTCTGCTTTCTTTTTGTATATTAAATACATTAGCTTTCAGGAGATATACAGCTAGAAATTTTAACTGTATTTGGAATACAGAGCTTATATTTTGCACAAGCCCTCTCTCCACAGTTGCAAAACCTGGAAACCCAAACCTATATTGAAAGCAGTAAGATTTATAAAATGAAGAGTTACTCTGTCCAGCCCCTGCACAAGCTAAGCCTCAGAGACTGCCAGAGCTCCCTCTCCAAGCAGGGCCGCTGTTCCGGCAAACCTGGGGCAGCCAGCCAGCTTTCCCTGGGTGTGCCGCTGCCTCGCTGGGGCAAGTCACACCAGCAGCGAGATGCCCGTGCAGCAGGACTGCTGCGGCGAGTCGAGCCTCTGCAGTCTGTCTCGGGATTTGTCCTCTGCTCCTTGGAGTGCCAAGATTCTGACAGACTGACAAGAATTAAACCAATTAGTGAATTATTTTTTTCCAGGATAGATGGCAACTAGGCTGTTATATTTACTTGAGTATGTTTACAGTTTTACTAGTTGATTTAACATCATTTTGAGCAATGTAAGTACAGGTTTGATCATATTTTGCACTTCCTCATAATCCAAACTAGCATGTATATTTCTTAAGAACATATTTCAGCTTATATGAAAGCAGGTTTATCATATAACTTACAATAACTTTAAATCAGGTTTTCAAATATATATTCTTCCTGAAATAACTTCCATTAGAAAATAAGGACTTCATCCCTAGAGTGAATTATTTTAAACGCAAAGGCTATGATTAACTCTAAGAACCTGACAGCTAATCACACATTTTAATAAAAACAAGTTAAATACTCTGAGTTTGACCTTCAAAAGCAACTACAAGATTGTAATACACTTTAATACTTTGTTTCATTTTTTCAAGACGCTATGGGATTGAAGTTGTGAATACCTAATGACAATTCATCACATACCTGATTTTACATCCTCTCACAGTTTGACACAAAAATCCCCAGGCTGCTTTATTCTTTGCTAAGAGATTAGTAGAACCAGCGTGCCAATAGTACACTATCCCCTGAAAGCTGTGAAGGGGCTCAACGGGGAGATTAGTAACACCGTAAATAACCCTGTTTTCTCAGGTCCATTGTGCTCCCTTTCTCTTATTTATCCAGCTGTTTTTTTGACACGCCTTCCCCATTTCTGCATCTCTGGTAGCTACTGTAAAAAGCCTTCATTCACCATCCCATTGCCTTCAAATTATGCTCTAAAGCCTAAGCATCTTCTTTTAAATAGCTTAAAGATATTCTCCTAGTCCTTTGGCTTGCAAAAATAACCCCCAAAATTAGGTCAAAGTAGAAACTAGTATGTTGATATCTGTTCAGCTCTGAGACCACCCAAAACAATCAATAGCTTTCAGAAATCAAAACTGGTGCATTCACTTCAATGGATTGTCAGTTCTGTTACTTGAAAGTGATTATAAAATACCACTTAACTATTTCATTACTAATTATTTTAGCTAAAGTTTCCATCTAGCACATTTCTAACAGAACTCTGAGCTAAATACACCACATTTCCAGACATCCAAAATGCCAAGTGTCCTACTCAGATAATGCTGCTACATTTATCTGAATGCTGTCAATATAAAAATATGCAGCTCATAGGTACAATATAGACATCTAGACTTAAAAGGTACATGCAGGGCAACATAAAATCTATTTAATATTAAAAGGAACTATGAAACTGAAGAAAATTATTAATTCTATTATTTAATCTAGATATTAATTAGAATTATTTAACATATATATTGTAAATCTATTATAAAACCATAAAAAAGGTAAAGTATTGTGGAATTTTTGCTATGTCTTCATGAAGCAAAAAAGGAGAGGCCTCATGGTGAAATATGTTGCCATTACGGTGCATGGCCATGTCTTACTCTTTTGGGGGCATTTCTTATTTGTTTGGTTAGTTTTCTTTTGATGTCAGGTAGTAAGAAAAGACATGGTCTTTTTGGCTTTCATTGTTTGCACTTCTCACACATCCAGTTCTCTGCTTTACCCAAGGTTCATTTTAAAACATAAAACAAATTTCTGTTTCCATGGTTGGCCACATCTCTTTTCCCTCTGTTGAGTGTACTGAGAAGAAGGACTAGCCACCCTACAACAGGCGCAAGCCCAGCTTTCAGGAGATTGACTTGCCTTTATCTTCCACGCATTCCTTAGGCAAAAATATTTCCAAAGGAATGGAAAAGGGAGGGAAGAATACAAAGTTTCAGCTACTCCTTTTGCAGGCCAGTACCACAGAGCTGGCTTTTTGCTCTCTGCCTGGAAGTGTCATACTGAGGAACAACGCTTTCCTTGCACTGTATGACTTAATGTGAAACGGACATAAATAGGAGGCAGCCTCAAAATCTAGTGAGTGATAATGGGGAGGCTTTTGATAAAATCAGAATGGTACTTTTCTATGCCTGTTGTTTTACTGTAAACCTTCTCTTCCCTGTAGCAGAAAAAATTTTTTTAAAGATTTTAAAAATAATTTACATATACCTAAACCTAGCTGTACCTGTTTGACTGTTACATAATTTATTATACTTTGCAATGGCTAGCTGGCAACCTGAATTCTATGATAGGGCTTAGAAATATGCTTGGGTATCTAGTTTTATTAGTGTTGTTACATTCAATGAGACAAATTCAATTTTAGTTTTCTTTAAGGTGTATAAGAATCTTAGAAATAGTAAAAACAGCCCTGTTGTTTTTGGTTCTTCATGCTGTGTATCGCACATCCATAAATGTCACTAAAATAAAGCTGACCAGGAGCCAGAGTTCATATTTTAATGTATAATCTAACACTGTCAGCCCAAACATGGGCAGTAGGTAGGCATACTCCTAGCACCGATTCTGCCAGCATGCTAAGATTATCCTGAACTAGATGGAGAACATTACAATGACCTAAGAAAGAATTAAAGCAATTGCACCCAGGAAACCAAACTCACTCACATTTGCATGGAAAGACCAAACACAAGTCTGAAATGCAGTAGTCCTAGAAACACCCTTGAGCACATTTCTTTTGAAGGCTGAAAGGAGCAGATGGCATTTGAACCCTGATGCTACCAGTGCTGTCTGCATGATGAAGCACTATATCCTCATTTATACTGATTGGGGTCAAATCAGCTATAGCTTTTAATTCACCCTAACCACTAAGTATTTTTCCTAATTAGAATATATGTCATTATCTATTCCTACAATAACGATAACCTACCGGACTCTAATGAATCAATCCCATCTGCCTTGCTCTGCAGAAACTCAGCCATTTCACCACTCAGATTCAAAAGAATTCACGATGGCACACAAGCTGGGAATCAGAAGTGCATTAAAGCAGCCCTGCTCCATGTATTGCAATGTAAATTAAGCGATTATTCTGAGCTGCACTGTGATTTTCCACAGGATTTTATTACTGAAGAGTTTGTAAGGTCACTCCCATGAGAGCCTTCAATAGCCTGCAGAGCCAAACGCTAAATACAAAAGCAAGGGCACTGTTCTTCAGCTGAGAATTGGCGGCCTTCTGCGAAGGATAAAGGACACCAAACAGATGTACTCCATCTAAACACCAAATTTCAAGCTCCTGTAGGAGTTCATACATTATACATTATATTTTGCTGAATTTGACACCTGGTTTAAATCAGAGGTATTTGAGTATCACCCCAACAGGTAACAGATGTGATCCTGGCAGCTACTACAAAGCCAGATACTGAGCCCTCGCAGATGTGTTGATGTCCTGGCAGGCCAATGCAATTGTTCATTGTATACTACTAAAGATGCTGTGCAGGCAGCAGAGAAGTGGAAGGCTGGTATGCCACGTGTTAAGCACAGAAACAATTCAGAAACTGCTGCTTGTTTAAAGAGGATTTAACAACTCATTCCAGTTCATTCTGCAATAGACAGGAATGTTCAGCAGAAAAAAGTTGACACCAGCGGTTAGATTACAAACATTTGTATCAGGTTTTAAAACAGATATCACAGCTCTACAGTTTATGGAGAAACAGATTTTCTATCTTTTTTCATAATTGTGAATATTTAATATTCTTGTCTTTATTGTCTTACCTTTTCTCTAGTTGTGCTTTTCTTCTTGCTTTCTAACTTCTAGCTTTTCATATCCAGCATGAGATACCTAAGGTATCTCTATCCTTTTTCAAAAGAAAGGCTTGGGGAAATTTGGTCCAGCATATGCCCACATCTTTTGATTAAGTTTTTATTTCTTAAATTTGACTTTCTTGCCAAAATTTATTTCCAGGTTCAGACATTTGCTTCTGAAGCATCAAGAACAAAAGGCTTGTTTCTGGATTTCTCCACTGCCAGGCTGTGTTCTGCCAATAAAATACAGAAGTGGAAAGAAACCCCAGTTTTTGCCAGCGTAAACCTGATGCAGAGCAACTGGAAATATTTAATACCAAACTCCATACCAAGTTCTCACATAAGGGATGCACCAGGGACAAATGTCTGTAGGGAGGGATATTAACTCAGATGAGCGTCACCCAGCTATTCGCTGCCAGCAGGCCTGGAGGGTCTGTTGGGTCGTGCAGGCCTTGAAGCTGTACGAAGTGACAAGTCCAAGGGCCCCGGGAACGCCGGAGCGTCATACTGGCTACACAGCACAACCTCTCAGTGCACGGGCACAAATCCCTCGTGTCCCTCCATGCGGCTGCCTGGGGGGCCAGTGTCTGGGGCTCAGAGGAGTCCTGCCTGGTCCATCTTTGAGCTAAACTCTGTGCTCCAAGCTGCAGAGGTGCAGAACTACGGGGCGATATGTAGGGGCAAAAAAGTGGAGCTGTAATTGTTTTAATAGATATTAACACCACAGAGTAAAAAATATACATAGTACAGACCTCTGTAATATAATCATTGTTGAAGACGAATAAGCAAAGTCACATTAAATCAGATTTTGGTAATTTAGTCAATACGGGAGCAGGTTTTCCAGATCAGTGCGTATTCCATAATTTTCATTATCATGCTCAGAATCTGATATTCATTATGGGATTATCAAAGTGATTTTTAACATTTCCATCAATTAACTACCTACTGGCACTAACTGCTGGCCTTTTCTTCTCTCTATCTTTTCATCTAATACATGGAAAAAACTCCTTTGCTTTTAAATTCTGATTACAGAAGGAATCAACGCTGAGAGAGAACCATTCCTGCTTGTGCAGTGCTTTGCCTCAGCTCCAGGGGAGCAGGGTTTTATGGACTGAATTTCCTGCACTGGAAGCAGAGGCAGCATCCTAAACTTTGAAGTGGAACAGTTAAAGTTTAGCTTCTAAAAAGTCAATTTGCTGCACTGGCCAACTCACTTGGGGAGGGTGGTTGGTTCTTATTGTTAGATGATTCTAATTAAAATGGCATTACAAAAAGATATCTTTGGTTCCTTTATTTGGGGAGGACTGCATAAGAGGAGCTGATGGTTCTCAGCACCTCTCTGATTAGACTAGTAATTGAACAAAAGAGCCCGTTCACTTAGTATTAATTATCTAAATTACAGGTTGTTGTTCGCTAATATCTTGGCATAATATTTTACTTCAGGAGCATAAATACTTAGATTCTTCATAGAAAATGTCTAGTCTGGAATTAGCACATGGGGTAGGAGACAACTGCCAGCTTGGACAGAAAAGCAAGATTATGTACTTTGTATCTGCAAAGCTTTATCAGTTTATGAAAGGGATTATATGGCAGTTGCCTGCAGTAGCAAGGAACTAGACAGAATGGCCTAAAAGGACAGTTCTAACCTTCTTATTTTGTACTACATGCTAGAATACTTTTGGCCTGAAATATCTTACCCTATTAGCAAGTTTTGATTGATCAAAGAAAGGATTAGATGAGCGTGCTGTTAATGCAGGTATTTCATTATTCTGAATAGAGGAGGTATAAGAGTGACCTTATGTGGAGAGATCTTCAGTAAGAAACTGAAGCACAGATCTATAGCTTCATAGAAAACTAGTCTAGAAAGGATTTTTAGAGGAAATCTAATCTATCTCACTAAACAAAAGAAAAGCCTGCTATGTAACACATTCCTGACAGGATCTGGTTAGGCAGAATTTGCATTAGGTCCACAGCAGCTAAAAAGCAGAGCTGCTGCTTTGCCACGTTGAGCTTCTTGACAGTGACTGTCCGCTGGCTGCAGCTCTATGACGTTCAGCTCATTGCTGGCTCCTCCACCCCTGCCTCGACTGAATCAAAGCCCACCACTATTGGGCCACGTGGTGATTCTCCACTGCAGGAGCTTATTTAGCAATAATAAAATTGCAAATATTCCTGTCACACTGAGAACTCCGTGTTTAATAGGTATGTATTTGCAGGACGTGCCCTACAGAGTGAAAGATCAGAGCGGAGGAAATAGCTTTCTCGGTTAATATGCTAAGACTGAGTTCATTGCAATATCATGACAACAAGCATAGTGAAGAATATACTTACAGCTTCACATAAAAAGTAATTGATATAGAGGAGTTCATCTGCAGCTCTCTTTTGGAGAAAGACAAAGTGCGTATGTGACTGTTACTAGCATGCAAAAGACAACAACTGGGACGAGAGGAGGCAACCTCACTCCCCCACCTGAACTGATCGAACCTTGGAGCAAATGCTCATCTAAAGGATGAGCCTTCTAAATGAAGGAGTGCAATACAGCACCTAACCATGACATGTATGTATGTATTATGTGTCCTATGATATAACTTCAGGTCAGAGTTTGAGTTTCATGATGTTTATTTGCCTCTTGTATTACTGAATTGCTAACTTAGCCTGGGAGTTGACCATTATGCTAATTTCCTTTCTTGTCTTGTCTGAGATTTAAAAAGTGAGAACTTTAAACACTTCCCCTTGGTCTAGAATGGGAGAGCAATCCTGTGTTAACTACATTAAAACATAGATCTATTAAGTGTGATTTAAGGAAGAACAGTCATGTCTGTAGAACAATCATATGATCATTTTATCATCTGATTTAAAATAAAATTTGATCTGTACTTTCTTAGTCAGATAATGGAAATTTTCACACTGTACTTGTATTTATACATAAATATATTTATACATAGATATATTTATACTTCTCTTACACTCTGACAAAGTCACAGTCCTTTTTAGGACAGAAATAATTTTGGTATCATGTATTTCACATTATAAGTAGGATAACAAATTCAAACAGAATTACTACAGGGAACCAAAACCATCTAGAAAAAAATAAAAATCCACGTTTCTTATGAACGGCTGCAGTAACAAAGATCATATAAGAAATCAAAAATATTAAGTAGAGTTTTTTCCCTAGAATTTCTAGATTTTAGCTTTTTTCTTTTTCCCTAAGCAAAGTATGTAAAGTAAAATATTGAATAAATTTTAATTAACAAGGATTATAATAAGCGCTTTGCATCAATGTGAGGTTTCTTTGCTAGACCTTAGGTTGAAAAATATTAAATGAGAGTTATTTCACCTTAATTCTTGTAGTAAATATTACACTTACTATTTATTCCCCTTTTATTAATGGTAATGTACCTATGTTATATCTCTGTTCTATCTTGACAGATGTGTGACCATATTGATTTAATTAAATTCCATGCATTCCTTTACTGACTTTGACCTCATAATCACTAAAACCTTTCCAGTCAATGGGATGCCTGACAGCAATGCCATATACCATGGCATAAATCCAATTCAGTTAGTCACTCAGGAGAAAGAGCTTCAGGTTGCTTTTAACATAAATATTCTGGCAGCAGTAACTGAGCAGGCTGATTACAATTACAGTCCGGAGGTAGGGATTTGCATGAAACACCATTTTGATCTGCAGAAGCAGAATGGATATAGCTTTCAGGGTATGTCCTCATGATGTTAGGACAGCAATAACAGAAGTTGCTCTGATGTTTTATCTAAACCGTAGCCATTGGACTACAATTTCCCAAGGAGCCTATGGAACTAAAAGGTCACAGAATAGGAGTATGAACACTTGCTGAAATCCCTTCCAATATTAAAGCTTTAGACAGCAAACAAGATAAGGAAAAGCCTCCTATGGAGGTAAGAGATCCTCTCCCAGTTCCTCTCCTACTTGTTTCCAGAGAGTTCTGATTTACAGCATTAAAAAGAAAGCACTATTAGCATACTTTAGAGTCACAAGTGTTAGCATTTACTTCTAGTAGAAGCACAGAAAACATTTTGCAAGCAAACACAGGAAACACTCGCACTACAAAGGCTTTTGCCCCTTTATTTGCTTCAGGAACATTCCTGTTTAGATGGTCCTACGATGCCAAGTCCTAATATGCTTTTTTGCTGTCTTTACATCTTTAAATTAACATAGCTGCCCATTAAAGTGTAAACAGAAAACAAACTTTTCTTTCTAGGCCATGGTAATGAATGTTTGTGCAGTGTCCAAGCTATTATTTACAACAGTATTTGTTTATGCACGTGAAAATATTCAAGGCCAAGATTCTCAGCTCGTATGAAACCTGGCTCTCTCCTTTATAAACACACCTCTGATCAGTAGACCCCTTCTTTGCAGAAACCTCGAGCTCAAAATTATTCCCCCACTCTCTAAAAGGCAGAGAAGATATAGGTAAAATGATGATAAACAGCGAAAAATTTGTACTAGCTATGCACCTAGACATATTGGGCCAAGACCTGATTTCACTTATCCTACCATGAATTTGGAGTAAAGCTGGTGATTTGCAACCTACATAAGCAAGTAAAGGGAACGAGGGCTGCCCCTTTTTTAGGCATCTTCTTTGGGAATAATTTGAGCTAGGAGGGGAATGCAGAAGGAATAGCAAGCTGTGACCCAGACTGTGACGCACACTCCCCGGGACTCCAGAGGGCAAAAACAGCACTCAAAGTTCTGTCCCACCGAAGAGCAGAACATCACAATGGAAAGAATAGCTCAGGAAATTACAATAAACAGAAAAGCACATAGAGTGCCGTTAAACCTTGCTCTTAACTTCAATCCCTATGATGGAATTTACAGTACACAAAGAAATTCAAGAGCCTTTTTTGGCTCCTAGAAATCATACTGAGATTTTACCTGTACCATTCATGTAATATATACAGAAGCCAGAACACACTAGAGACCTGTTTCTCCCTGGGCAGAAGTGGACAGAAAGGGGCAAATACATATTTTTGATCATGACAGAAGTGACAACTGGAAATAACAGTCATACGCTGGTATGAAATTGTGGTCATCTTTAGGTACAAATTTAGGTAAGTTTTTTCTTACGCTATTGTGATTTCCATTTTCCAAAACACAGAACCCTCACATCATGTTTCTTATATGATTTTATATTGCTTGAAAAATCAAGTGAATATTCTTTTTGATGGCATCTGTATGTGCTGTAGCCTTACAAATAGCACGGGGAAAGATCTTTAGCTGTTGGTGAAGCTGTTGAGCTCCTTCAGTTCCCAGAGAAGGCAAGAGGATTTCTGGATATTTGACAACTGCCAAGTTCTCTCCTCGAAGAGGATTTCTGGATATTTGACAACTGCCAAGTTCTCTCCTCGAGGGGCAAAGAATTCAGCACTCTCCCCATTAAGAGACTTATTCAATAAGTCCATCAATTTTTTTTTTCATTAGTTAGACATTCTTAATATGGGAAATATCATATTGAAGCTTCTATGACATCAATACCAAAAACATATTGCATTATCACCAAATACTACGATACTGCTATAGCTCGTGCAAAAGTGGGTAGGTGGGCTTGCTGAAAGCGGGAACCTCTTTTTCCCTCTCCTCTCACTGACCTCCAACTTCCCACCTTACCCGATCACCCTGGGGGGTCAGGGGCTGTCTCTGGAGGACTGCACATCATCTTCAAGGGTACGACACAAGCTGACTTTCTTCTCTCCAGGCTGTGGGACCTCCTACACCAACACAATCCCCTCCATCCGTCCCACCCCCACATCCCAGACTTACCGACCACCATCAGCACCCCATGCACAGCGATGCAGCTCTGCTCCTGGCCTCCCTGCAGGGAGCACGGGCCACGTCCAGCCTCTCCTCCTCAACGGGGAGCCTTCACAACCTGCGCAACAGGGCAGAGGCAGGGCACAACTGGTCAGTGCAAAGCAGGGTGCAACACCATTACTGCAGAGGCCACAAAGAGTATCAGCCTGTAACAGTCTGGGTATTGCTTAGATGTTCTATGTGTTTGCAAAACAGCACTACTACTTAGAGTATTCCTAGCACACAGCAATTGATGGCAGCAGGCTTACGTCATGTCAGTGGGGGTGTTGCAGCAGTCAACCTCACACTGGTGCCCTTTCTGAAGCACTGATATTTTTACCCTTCTGTGAGAACAGCGTTTACACACGTACTAGTGGAAAGATTCACATCCCACGTGCATCAGCAGAGTCCCACCATGTGGCTTGGCTCCCTGGTGCTGCCCGTGCCTTGTCCCACCACTGCTACATCCCTCCCCAGCAGAAAAGTCCTCCTTCAGAGGGCACTGGGTGAGGGGGGGGGGCTTCCCTCCTGTGGGGCACAATTCTGCTTTTAGCTGCTCTTTAATTACAGCATTTCATACTACAGCGTAAGCAAGTATTTTCGGAGCACTTTCAAAATATTCACCATGTGCTGGAAAAGCAGCTGTACACCAGACCCACACGGGTTAACCGGATGCCCAGGGAATCATTTGTCAGCAGTGACATCGCAGAACGATGCATCGCAGCATGACGCTGCAAAATAAGGCAGCAAGGCCCTGAGGGATCTGAAAGGAACTTTCCTGGTATCCGAGCACCATCGATAGGTATCTAAAATACATTTTAATGCACCCATGAGACTGAATTAGACCTAGAAATGGAAAATTCCCTCAGCTGTGTAAGTGAGCATCCAGCACATTCTGCAGCAATACACAGTTTTCCATGCAAGTGAAATGGAAACTTCAAATGCAACCTCCATGGAATTTCTTCCTTATGTTTTATATAAGAGACAACCGTTATGGGACCTTGGTGGAAAATAAATCAAACTTGTATTTTTATTTTTGTTTCAGTCTGCGACAGCCTCCCTGGCTGCAGGCTGGGATGCATTCAGTTCCACTCCTCATCCAATTTATAATTCAGCTTCTCTTTTTTAGTCTTTTGCCTGCCGTATATAAATGGCTTGAAAATTCAAGAAGCTACTTATTTACCAGTAGGTGAATTAATCCTTCAGGCTTTCAGCTCTTATCTTCAACATAATGATGACAGTAATGAGAACAACCAGAACAATAATATTTATAACAGTTATTTCTTTCAAGCCCTGTGGCACCTAAAATCTCCTTGGCCTCCCAGTGGCAGTGCTGCCAGGGCAAGTGGTGTAAAGGCGAGGGCACAGCCACCCTCGGGTGAGCTGGCCACCTGAGCTCCAAGTGCATGGCACAACCAAACAGCAAGGGTCAGTCATTTTTCTCTTTTCGTAATTTATTATCAATAGGACAGCTTCCAAGTCAGCACAGAAACCAGCTTCTAGCACTAGCAGCCTAATCCTGACAACTGCAGCACATTACACGCGTTACATTTTTCTGACTATGGCGGAGCTTTCTGCAGTACCAGCTTCAGAGAGCACAGGGCGAATCCTGACGCCTGCCCCGGCCACGCAGAGCGGGCCCGAGGGGCGCAGCTGCTGCTCAGCAGCCCTCAGGAGCAGGCTGCGTAGCGCCCGTACCGCGTCCCGTGAAGGTACGCAGCCTCTCAGGTGCGCCCTCCCGAGAGCCTTGTGCAGCTCTGGAGAAGTGCATCGCATCCTCGTTGCTTGAACCTAGCACACAAAGCGGATTAATGCTGCAGCTAACCTATTTCTTCATGGCACTTTCTAGTTTAAGTCTGGCTACATGCAGTGTGCTGAATACATCTGGGGCTAATAGCGCCCAGGCATAGAGGGGAATTCATGGAAGTTACATGTATATTCCTGTATATTCTTGAAAACCAGCCTATATAAAAGGGAGGAAAATATTCCAGTAGAAAAGGAAATACAAGTTTCAGCAGTTAGCAAGCTGAATGGAGTAAGCTGTATGTCTGCTCTTGAGCTACTGCAATGACCATCAGAGCTCAATTGCCACGTCTAAATGGTGATGCTGTAATTATAGTTTAGAAGCCTTTTCCATTCCAAACAGTGATTTCTTTCCCTTTACAACTGTCTTAAACTGTGTAACAGCCTGAAGTAGATCATGCAAGTTCCAGCCCAGAAATACTAAATGAACAGCATAACCATTTTTAATTATGCAAGTAAAAAAAAAGTTTAATATTAAAGGAGGACTGTGCTCCACAGGCTGCTGTTATTATGCATGCCTAACCCAGCTCTGCTTCTTGCCCAACTCATGTAGGCCTATTCAGGGCAGTACCTGGAGATGCGAGATTAAGGCTGCTCATTGAATCCAAGCTCTCTTCCCTTGTGCATAGGCAGTTTTAGCGCAGTCTTAAATGACCAGCTGGCTCTCAAATGACAGGAGCCAACATGGGGCATTTTTACAAACTGCCTCACAAATTTAGGAACATTGCAGGGCTTTTGAGGAAATGCTCTGCTCCTATTGTTTTTCTAGGATATATGCGGGGGTATAGATAGGGTGTGGGTGCTTTTAGAGATTTCTGGATGAGTCATTTCTTTATATGCCAGTTGCAAGCACCTCTGTGCCAAGGCTTTTGCCTTGAGTTACAGCAGACAAGTTACACCAATAACCTGGCACAGTCAGGAGCTTCACCTGCAGAGGAGGGTTAGGATGTGTAAATCCTTGGCAGATGGATGATATTAGAGTGCCAAAACGTTCTCATACCCTGCATATCCCGCGAGCGAGCTGACACCTGCAGCGGCGGGGGCTACGTTTCCTGGGCAGACATGCTGCGGGCACACCAGAGGCGCTGCTGACCTGCGCGCAGTCACGTCCTGCGGGAACTGGGGCAGCCCTGGCACAAACTGGGGTCAGCCCAAGGTGCCCTAATACCAGCTTAGTGCTTCCCAGGTCTCAGGTTAATCTGATGCTATCCTGATATTATTAAGACCTGTAATTCACAGGAGCTCTGCCTGCTTGTTAATCCGATAGCTGGCATACATACAGACTTCCAGTCACTCTCCCTCCCATCGTGGATGGCTTTAGTAACAGCATTTCCTTGTCCTGGAGGCTATGGGGCTGCTACAGGGCCCAGCAAAGGGCCAAAATCAGCTTTACATTGCCCCTGTGCTGAAAAGCTTGCAAAGGCAGCTGTGGAGCCACTCCACAAAGCAGAAACCAGCATCCGCAGCTCATTCCCACAGTCCTGCTAGGAAACCTACTCACTGAGATGTGCACACTGCTTTACTCCTTTATTACTCATCTTTTTTCAATCATCTCTTACAGCTCTTCTATAATTACAAGCCCTACCCATGCCTACTGAAGCCAGGGGAAGACTCCCACTGGAGTAGTTCCTTAGAAGTTTTTTTTCCATAGTTGATTTAGATTTAAATTAACATTACAAACTTTCTATTATATTAATTTCACTATAAGTCCTTTTATGCAGTTCAGTAATTAATTTCAGTTTTCAATAAGGGCTTTCATTAAAATATTGCTATTGCTGAAACCCTGTTTTCACAGAAGGACAGTATGTTCTCTGGAAAGATATTTAAACTGTTCCTTCAATTTTAGATAAAGTTAGTGTGATTGAAATTACCAGTTATATGCTATTCAATTTAAATGTTATGTTTCCAGTCCCAGATCTAAAATTAAAAGTGAATACTAACTTCTCACAAGCTGACACAGAAATTGTATTGTTTCTAGCTCCTTAGTAGCCAGCTGCATTGATTTGCATTCATGTTGTACGTATGTATGGATAAGCTGACAAATCTCTACTTCATTTAATTATTTTGCACTACTAAGTGTGAAGTACAAGTGACAGTCTACATTTTTTATTTATACATTGCGTCAGCAGCATAAGATTTAATTATTCTGTTGAGTATTATATAGGATTGAGATCTCTTTTATTCCCTTTTTCTTACATGCCTATGAAGCATAACCAGTGCAACAGCGTTTTATATGTGTACCAAAGCCTACAGTAAAACAGCGTATGAGCTCCCTGTTCCCCAGTTTCCACAAGGGGAAGGGAGCAGGGAAAAGAGGTTGCAGCACCAAAGGTTTGTGCTTTGAAGCGGTGTTTTATGAACCTGGTGGTCATCTAGATTCTGCACAGCAAGCACGAACTGGAAGCTGCTTGGGGCATCCCAACATCTACTCTGCTTCTTACAGCACCAAGGGGCTAAGAGCAGCTGTAGTTCAAGGTGCCGAATTTCTGCCATCCCTCTTTCGCCTTCCAGCCAGCTCTTACCAGGAACCCTCAGGCTCAGGCTCTTGTATAAGGGGTACCAGGTGGCACTGGGGGAAGAAATACAGCGTGAGACGGGGTGCTGTATGGTACGGACTGATACAGCATCCGAGTATTGACTCCCTAATCTGCAGGCTGAGCCCAGGGCTTGGTTCCTCCCTGCACATGTGGCTGTTTTGAGCAGGCTCTGGAAAACTGGGACAGGTCTTATTTGCCTTCCTGCATTGCTTTTCAGAAGCAAGCAAATATTTCCTAGAGAAAGCATGAAGCAGGTATTTATTCTGTGAGAACAAACATGAGTTTTCTGTGCATGCTTTGAAAGGAATAAAGGGCAGCAGTAAACAGAAAAGCTTCACATTCAATAAGCTTCTTAAAGCAGCTGTGCTGATGCCCCTAGCCAGCAATGTGCTCATTTCAGCAGCTGCATGGCATAAATAGAAGCTGCACCCTCTTATCTCTCAGCTAAATACAGTCCTGTGGGCTTTAACCCCTCTAAAAATCCTACACTGTTCCTTCAGGGGAAAGCAACAGTTTCCTAATTGCAATGCCTCCAGGCACTTCGATGTGAAGTTAAGTCAGCAGGAGATCTGCATGGCTTCCTCTTGCGTACATACTGGGAGCCCCCGAGGTGCACGCTGGGGTCTGAACAAAGGCAATCTGACCTGCCTAGATACCCCTATATGGAAAACATCCAAAATATTAAGGATAAACAACTTAAATTAACAGAACACTTAGCACTTATCTCCTAAACATCCACAAAAATATTTCAGCAAGATATTGTTACAGCTGAGACTTTCCCGTATGTACCCTTTGACGCTGCTCTCAGAGCGCATCCAAGCCTCCCGCAGGCACCCCGCAGGCCAGGCGCCCAGCCCCCTGCCCGCCTGCGCACCGCTGCAGCCCAGCACGTCTCCGCGGCCCTCAAGTTCTGTCCGGCTTCAGCAAAATAAGCAATTCTGACGTCCCTCAATGCAATGAGGCCAACATCACAGCATCTCGACAACGCGGCTCACTAAGGAAAGCGCAGCCAGCTCCAATGTACCTAGAGTCCCGTCCCATCCCATCCGCCCCCATCCCAGTTCACGCTAACAGCACACACAAGTTGCAGCCTTTCCTAGCACAGAGCCCTCTTACACCAAGCACCGAACAGATACCAGGTCACGTTGCTGGCAGCCTGCAAAGGCAGTACATAGGAAGGACCACGTCCAGGAATCACACAGCAGGGCAGCAGCCCACTATCCGACTTTCACTTGCTAACCATTTTTCACAGAGCCCGAGATTCCCAGGTATGGAGCCGGACCACAGGCCGAAAAACACTGCAAGGGAGAGTGGTGCTTTCTGAAGAGAAGCCAGTTTCCCCCACCCCCCCCCCCCACTGCTGCCTCATATAAACAGTTAACATCAGATTTAGGACTCGATAGAAAGGGTCTTTGGCATGATTTTCAGAAGCAGCTAACACTAGCATAAAAATTGTTTTATGCAGTCTTTAGCATTAGACTAACAGAAATAAAGAGCAAAACATTACTTTTAACACTTGCTTTGCTACGCAAAACATACTAGGTTGCAAAACTTAGATATGTTCTAGAGTTGTTTGCTTTCCTTTGATTTAGGCTAAATAAAATCTTTCAGACATAATGTAAAAGAAATGACCTTAACTTTCTAAAAGTAATTTACACTTTGCCATTCGTCTATAGCTCCCATAAATTGCTTCTCCGTTTGTGAGGTAAGATCCATATAACTGATTGGATACCAAAATTTTGAGCGTTTCTTGGTGAGGCATACAGAAGAGTAAAGAATAGATGTATAATGTAAAAGTGATCATCACGAAGGGGTTGCCATGTCTTCCTAATAAAGTGAGCTATTTAACACCATGCACTGTAGTAGAAACTGCTGTTGCACATATGAACAGGGGTGTTAAGTAGCACTTAGAGAGAACCAAGCACTCTGTAGTGCATCTGACAGCACATCCTCAGTACAGGACTAACACAGCTTTCTTAATTATATATGAAAGATATGCTTCAATATGAGGAATTTTAGGTGAGAAAAGGGAAATATGTATTTTAGGGGAAATTTCTTTTCTCTCTGCTGAATTAATGATATTTCAAAGTATTTATGCCTTGCAGTCAAAAGTTGAGGCATGAATGATAAAAGTTTATTTTAATATAAAAAATACAATTTCCTACATTCTTTTCCTCAGTGTTGAAATAAAACATGATTTATCTACTGCTCTAGAAATTTGTTTTTCAATTTGAAAAGTCATAGCAAAAATAGATGTTGCAAATATTTCCAGGTGCAGCCTCATAATAAGCATCAACAGCTACTTAGTGCATTATGCTAGTTATGTTACCCAAATACGAGCTAATAATATGAAAAATGGTGGTCCATTTTAGCTGCCTTTACAGTATTGAACAATTACCCAATTAGACTAAGAGCTGCCTCCACACTAAACCCTGCCCAGCTCCAGACAACCAGGCATTATTAGAAACATTACTGACTGTCTGGGAGTGCAACCTACTTGCAGAACTCCATGAATTAAGGACAGAGCTGCAAAACCTCCAGGGAGGACGCAGGAGATAGCCGTTAGGGGGAAAGCAAGCTTTACCAGCGAGGACAGCTGCTGAAACAGAAACAGCAGGGATTTTGTAATGGGATAGCAAGCTTTTTACCCCTGTGCCACTAATTCAAATCCAGTCCAGATGGGAAACGAAAGTAGCAGAGAGTCCTTAGCAGCTGGCCTGCAGCCAGTAAGATGGGCTCGTGTTCCTAGTGCAGTTTTAATGGACTGAATCTCTTTCCTTCAAGGACTCTAGGTATTACTGTAAGAACAAGCACCTTCTTAGAGCATCCAGAAGGTTCAGACATAGAAGGAATGAGCTACTGACCTAATAAGTGATTCCCTATGTTTAGGACTGTCTTGAAGGCCAAGGAGCCAGGTAAAGCCCATAAATTTACCTTACAGACCAAGCTTCAGAGACAGACCCCAATCTCCTTACAGCTGGAGTCAGTGTTTGTCATAGAACTGAGAAAAACTTTCCTAGGGAAAGCTTCTATGGCTCATGTTGTCTGTGGCTGGTTAGCAGCTAAACTATGAGCTGGGGGCAAGACTGTGTTTGTTAGTTGAAGACAGTAGGAAGAAAGAGTTGGAGTTTTATCATGAAATGAGATATGTGAACACCACCACCAAGACACACTTAAGGATCTTTTAAGTAAAATTAACAGAATCACAGAACAGCTGAGGTTGGAAGGGACCTCTCAAGATCAATCTAATCCAGCCCCCCCTGCTCTAGCAGGGTCACCTAGAGCACATTGCCCAGCACTGTGTCCTTTTGAATATCTCCAAGGATGGACACTCTACAACCCCTCTGGGCAACCTCTTCCAGTGCTGAGTCACCCTCACAGTAAAAGAGTTTTTCCTTATGTTCAGACAGATCTTCCCATGATCAGTTTGTGCCTGTTGCCTTGTGTCCTGTCACTGGGCACCACTGAAAAGAGTCTGGCCCTGTCCTCTTCACACCCTCCCTTCAGATATTTATACACATAAGATCCCCAGTCTTGTCTTCTCCAGGCTGAAGAGTCCCAACTCTCAGCCTTTCCTCATATGAGATGCAAGCTCATGAACACAAACCTTTGATTATCTATTTGTTTCTACTCCCCAGAAAAAACAAGGAGATATGACCATCACTTGATGATCATTTTGTTTGTAACATGCACACATTGCATTAGATACTATGCTTTAGTTAACACTTACACTGGCAAAGAAAGAAAAAGATTCTTTTGCTTCCCAATGCACAGCTTGGTTTGTCAGGGGTTTTGTATCTCCTACAAGCCCTGGAGGTACTTCACTGTTAGAAATGAATTGTAGGACTGACAGCACTTAAAATGGTATATGGATGGTGAATTTGTGATCAGGAAGACATTACCTCTAGGAGGACTGGCAGCAGTTTGGGGGTCTTAGTGCCCTGTGAGCCCTGCTGCAGAGGAAGACAAAGCAGGATGGAAGAATTTCAGCTATTAAGTGATCTGCTGCTAACATGGGGCTAATGGAGTCCCAGATCTCTGCTTTCTTCCCTGACATATTGTAGTTATGATCTCTAGTTACCAGTTCAAAGCTCTCTAGGATATCAGGAAGTGTTTTGCAGCACATGGAATAGATGCTTCATGAACTTCTCCATGCTAAGCAGCTCCATTTGCTTTTTTTTCTTCCACATTAGTTCAGGATTTGAGATCACACTTGAGGCAAGACTCACTGATTGCCACCTTTGCCACCATGTCAGCTCTCACTGACTCTCACAGGAGAGAAACAGGGTTGCTTCATGCTTCAGCTCTAACTCTTCAGACAAATTGACTGCAAACTCTAGTCTGAACTGAAAAACAAGACTGGAGTAGCAGTATCTATTACATGGCTGTCTGGAATTATGGGGCACTAGACTAGATGCCATTACTCCCTTTTTGCTCTGTGCTCCTGACACATGAAAGCTTCTAGTATTGCTAGCTGGGCTTGGCCTACATACCAGACACACAGCACAACTCAGAGGGCTTTTAAATGAGTCTTTATTTTGTATGTTGTTGTATTGGGCTATATAGGAGAATAATTGGCACAGCTGTTAAAAAAATTAATGGCAGATCTGTATGCACAGCTTTGTGTTGCTGTTTCCTGAATGCACAATGAATACACATGAAACCTCTACTGCAGCATGGAAAGGGGTCATTTTCACTAACCTTGTTAGTCCTGAACAAACAGTAATGTTTATCATTTCTGCAAGCTCAGTTTATGGTTTAATTAATCTGCACCTGCTCCCAAGAGTCAAAGCCAGCAAAAATATCATTGTTGAGGTATGAAAGGATAGTTGCTGTTACACCCTCAGGTCATTACACAGAGCTGTAGTCATACACCTCTTAGCAATTTTAGGGAGAATCATGTGGCTTAAGCTCTACACAGGACTTTAAGAACCCAGGACTTAAGAGAATCCAAACTTGCTCAGCACCCCAAGCATTCAGAGCAGTAGTGAACACAGCACAAAGATGAGGGAATACAGAGGTTTAGAAAAATTACTGAAGCTCTGAATGTGCTCTGAACACAGAGACGTAAGAGGTCTGTAGGAATGTCTGGAGAAACCTCTGAAAGAGGCAGATACAAAACAAGGAAATTCAACAATTGTAGAAAATAGAACAAACCCTGGAGGACATATGTCCCATACTGTCTTCTACGTCATACAGCAATACTATTAATATCCAAACATCACCCACTGACCCAAGGCCCTATTCTGCAAGTGGATTTATTCACATAATCCAAGCTAAACTGTGTTTTCAGAGTCGGAACATGGCAAAACAGTACCCTTTTCTAAAGCAAGTGCTCTCTATTTTACTTTTCATCTTGTTAACCCCACCTTTCAAACATGGGACTGTTCTGCCTCAGGCAGTGGTACAAAGGCAATGCAGATAGACTTATTTTTCTCCTCAGTTCATACCCTGGTGTGGTATCCTCAGGGAGGTCACGAGAGTTGCAACAGATAGGCAAAGGCAGTGTCACAGCTATGAAGGTTTATATGGTAAACTCTTCTATTCTTCTTTAGATGCTCTTTTTATAAATAGTAGTAGATTAATTCTGCTTATTACTCTTACAATTCCTAGTTATCAATTAGAAGAAAGTTGTGTAGCCAAACATTGTAATTAATGATTAACTGTCCCTCTACCAGATGCCTCATGATCTAGTACGAAACAGGAGTACAAAGAAACAATTAAGTATTGCTCAAGTATTACTTGCCATGACAGGCAGTGATCTCAGCACACCAGCAGCCTAGCCTAGGTTTTAAAACTTCCTAATTTATTCTTGTAACAAAGAACAGTTTGGGAGAGATTTGGATGGAAAGTCATACAGGCATTTCTGTGGAATTCTCTACTAGTTTGTTGTGGAAAGCACAGAGAAAGTTAAGAAATCTGTTGTACTAGAATAAAATACAAGATCTTTTGCAGCCAAAGGGATGGTTGAGATGGCTGTTGTGGGCCAGTCAGAAGCAGAGCTTGACGTATCACCATAAAAGGGCCAGAAGCACCGGGCTGTGAAAACACTCAAAGGAGAGTTCAGCAACATACCTGATGCACCAGAGCAGGGAGGAGTGAGAGACAGGACACTCAGGACAGCCTCCTTGCCTTAGCATAGCACAGGGATGCAGCAAGGTTGTGTTTGCCAGGGACAGAGGAGTATACTGCAGTAAGATGTGAAAGGTGATGGTTTGAGCAGCTTTAGTACATGGATGAACAGGAAGGACTATCTTAGACAGCTTTCATCCAAAGTCAGCTTGTGAAATACACACCGATTCTGGGCATGAGGACAGAGAGGTCTAGATGATACCCACACAGTGACCCTGAGTGACAGCAGGATGGTGATGCCTGCAGTACTCCAAAGGAGAGGGCTCAAAAGCTGTGCTGAGGTGGACGCTGACAGCATGCCATCAAGACTGGCCAAAGCTTTTGTTTGAAGAGAGGAGATAACAGGGTGGGAAGGAGCAGGCTAAAATGTCTATAGACAGTAACTACCTGAGGCTTTGCAGGCAAGATTCCTTGTGACCAAGCTGGAGAAGAAAGTGGGATTAAAACCCCCTGACACCTGTGTGGTAGCATCCCAGACCATTAGAGAAAGATCCTCCAGCAGACCTAGTCGAAGTGCAGACAAAGGAGAGCTCAGCAAGAACAGTGGCACAGGAAGCAAAGGATGGTTTCTAGAGGAGGAGCAACGGAGGGGTGCAGAAGGCAGCGGAGGGGCCTGGGAGGATGGCAGCGTGCTTGTTACGAGCTCTGCAGGGACTGGAGACTTTGGCAGTGCAGGGAGAACATTAGCAGCAAAAAGCTAGGGAGCCCCAGGGCCAGGCTGGGAGGAAGGAGCTTCAGACAGCGAGGACAGACAGCACATTCACACAGCAAAGGGGAAGGCAGGCAGCAACTGGAGAAACAGGTGGAGGGCATGGGCAGGTTCTTCTAAAGTATAAATTCTCATTCACACTACATTATCAACCAGCACACGCATTTCACATTATTAGCAAGGCTGAGCTCCAGCTCCTTTTGTAGCACCTGTTATTCCCTCACTGCTTTCTGAAAAAGATTCCTTGAGATTTGTAATTTTCCACATTTGGTTGCGGCTTAGAGGGTGAAACCTGGAGCTTCAGAGAAAAGTCTCAAATGAGCACAAGTCTTGCCTCCTGTTCTACACTTCTGCATGTGTGTACACACATTCATAATTTAGCATTCTTTATATATTCTATTTGATAGCTTTTTTTGACAAATAATGTGTAATTGAGGTGAAATCCCAAGTTATACGAGATGAGGGACAGAAGTCCATCCGAGCTTTGAACCTCAGTTCTGCATTCCCCTTTTGTGAACATTTGATTTCTTATTTTAACATTGTATTTCCTGACATAAGTGCTTGGTGATCAACTTTACTATCATATTAGCATTAGTTTGCTAATTAATATGCATTATTATGTATGAAACATGAAGATGGAAGGATGAGATTGTTTTTAGAAACAAAGCTGCAAAATGCCACCATTCTACTAATCTATTTTTCTAAAGATTTTTTCCTGAAATTTTGAGAACTGCTGTACTTTTCCACATGTAGTTCTTCCCAGACAGGGGCAGAGATGCCTGGAGAAGTGAACAGAATTGCAATAACATTATATTTTCTTGGCAAATATGAATACAGGTCACAGCTTCATCAAAATATTAAGGTATTATTAACCTTGTTTTGCAGAGAAAAAACCTGAAATCCAGAGATCTCTCAGAATAAGCCAAAAGGAACAAATTTCTCACCTCTGATCTCCCATTTGGCCCCCACTGTCATGCTTCTCCAAATGCTGTACAAAATGTTTGCTACAGTGGCTGTGCACAGCAAGGGTGCTCAGAGGAGGTGATGCAGGACCAATTATACAGAAGGGCAGGAGACCTTCTCAAGGGCAACCCACAAACTCCGATATCAACTCAGGAGCCACACGAGTTCACTAGTAGCAACACTGCATAACCACTGTGAAAAATTTCTTTTAATCTCAGGTCAACTAGCCAATACTTCTGTCATTGGATCTGTGACAGAAGAGCAGGGGGAGGTTTCCTTCCCTGATAGAAGAAGCCGGCAAGGACTGCAGCCTGCTCCAGCAAGCGACCCAGACAGATGTGCTGTACATACCATATAGCAGGCCTGGGGAGAGCCTCTCTGTAGCTCTGATACACTAAGAGCAGAGAGCAAGCACTGTCCTGCTTCTGGAGACTTACTGCAAGAGTTCGGCAATTTAAGTCTCCATATTCTCCCAGCCAGAAGCCTCTGAAGTGTTTTCTTGTTCAAACAGTGACTAAGACAATAAGGCCATGCAGCAATATGAATTAACCATAGCAATAAGCTAGCAAAAGCAGAGCCTGCTCTTTACCCAAATACAGGCAAACAAGCTATTTGAAAAGAGGTGGAGTAAGGCGGTCTATCTCCCCTCCTAATGCAAGATTGGCAACACCCAGCAGCAAGATAGATTATGCTAGCTGTGACATAAGAGAACACAAAGTCCCAAGAGGATAAAACTAGTGGGTGGAAAAAAGTGTTAATCTTAAAGGATAAACATTTTATGTTGATGCTTTCAAGCAGTAGCTTTAGATACACATTCCTTATAAAAATAAGGAAACAACTGATCATAATGAAATCATTTCATGACTGCTTTTATGGCTTTATTTTCACTAAAAGCCTATTATTAGCATTTATTCATTTCTACAAAGATGCTATTAAGGATGTGAAATATAACATCTCATATTACTAACTGATCACTGAATAAAAAATTGCAGTCATTTGCACAATTAACCAGCAAGTTTCAAATTCATCAAGTGTTTTAATCATAAAACACAAAGAAAACTTGCATAGAAAGGCAATTTGGAGGTATTAGCATTTCTAATTGTTCTTTTTCTGTTATTGGACCTCTCAGTTATCAGAAGCACAGCTTCTACCTTCACGTTTGAGCTCAGCCTGATAAACAGGCTGACAACAAATGAAAAAGCTTTTGCAGTGTTAACCTTTCCTTTAGTACCCTCTGCTGGCCAAAACGAGCACCGACAGGCAAGTCAGAAACCCAACCTCTGGTAATAGGAAAGGTGTTGGAAAGCAATCAGTGACCTTCAGCACAGACGACCCAATCTGACAGGGGGAAGAAAGCCAACAAGCACACAGCTGAGAGGAGAAAAATCAATGCAACCTAGTGCAGTGCATCTCTCCAAGCCTAAGCAGATGTTCACAGTGCAGGAAATGACACAAGCTCTCAGATGCATCACTGGCTCTATTTGCTTTCCAAGCATTAGCTTTTGTCAAAGATAAAATTGCTGTTTAGTCACCTGGAAAGAATGGTGAAAACCTTAGATACTTGTCTGCTC
The DNA here is from genome assembly GCF_036370855.1 of Dromaius novaehollandiae. Taxonomy (NCBI): domain Eukaryota; kingdom Metazoa; phylum Chordata; class Aves; order Casuariiformes; family Dromaiidae; genus Dromaius; species Dromaius novaehollandiae. Next base: position 14,452,677 of record NC_088103.1, on the reverse strand, counting down.
CTTCCTCCTCCCACTCCAGAGGAAGTGTATGTGAATCACATCATAGCCTATTTTTCTCCTGCTCCCCTTTTACAGTGGAAATATCTAAAATAAATTTTTTGGTAGCTATTTAAGTATGTATAAGACTTCTTGCCATGAACTGTATACCACCCACAAGCAGAGATGCAGTAAATCATTGAGCAGGCAGAGAGCAAGCAGCTCTGATGGCTCCTGCAGTCTGTCTGACCTGTGAAGCCCTTCGCTGCCCTTAAAGCCGGCAGAAGCAACCTTTGAGCAACAGCCTGCTTCACGCAGCAGCGATTTACAGCCCAGGCTGCTCTCGCTGGAGCCCCACTTGGCTATGCCTTTCCCAAGGAGGGACTGTACCTTGGCTGCGCTCAGGTTTGGGGCACACACCTGGCTAGCAGATGGGGTGACGTAATTAGTAGGCCACCAGATGACAGGAACAGTCACTTCAGTGCATAGCTGACTAATGAGCTGACCCAACAGTTTCTCTCTAATCCAGCAAGGTTTGATGCATCACAAAAACATGATTAAAGTAAACTCAGAGCAACTGTTCTCAGCCTGTGCTCAGCTCAAAATTCACTGCTTCTCTTCAGACCCAAGGGAAAGCCTGCCTTCAGCTTGTATCAGTCAGTCCATCTACAGCTTTGCCTCTCCACTCCTTACCCTCTGCACCACCAGGATGACAGGGCTGACTTGATAAGTCACTAACTGAACTGAAAGCAGCACATCTATCAGGCCCAGCTCCTGACCCAGTCCTTCAGTGCAGCCTCACTGCTGGCCCCAGGAGCTGATACTGCAAAAGAGTTTCCTGCTCTCAAAATTACCATTCCAGTCACAAACTGGGGAACATGAAGGGAGCGCTGTCCTCTTGCATTTTTTAATCCTGTCTCAGGAGGAAAGCTCTGCAGGCTTGTGAAATGCAGCAACCTCACTGGACCCTAGTGTCAAATAGTGACAGAAAGCCAAGAGTCTCAAGCATGTGTCTGCAGCCCTGCCCCAGGTTAGGATGTGGCATGCAATCCAGCACAGTGGAAAAAACATTGTGGAGTATCAAAAAGCTCAGCCCACTCAGCTGTTACTACATACAATTCATTGTCTACACCCTTTACGCAAAGCAACCCACAATGCTTCACCAGGAGTTAAGCATGGGCACAGAGGAAGAGAAAGCAACTAAGAAAAGGGAAGGGAAGATTTAACTTGGAGGAAGGTGTGACAGGTCTTGCTTACTTCATCATCATAACCATATCGGGGAGCACACTACTGTGAAATGTAGCACACCACAGTGTAATCACTGCCTGACAGCAGACCATATCCTCACAATTAGGGTTAAACCCCAATGGCTTTGGTTCCCATACTTATTAATCTTTTGGACCATGCCATTTACAGCTCACAGGACTGGCATTTCATAGCCAAGTCATGACTTCAGCGATTGCTGAAGCCCAAAGGAACCACTGGGTTAACTGGACTTGCAGGTGGCACCTCAAGGAGACCATTGCCCAGATCCACAGCTACCAAGCTGCTCTGCCAGGCTGCCAAAGCCAGCCCAGAGGCAGCAGCACACCTGAAGCTCATCTCTGTCAGCAGGGAAAAAGTTCCAGCAAGCAGCAAGATGCAGAGGGTCCTGTCATAGCCTTCGCCAGCTGCAAAGATTCACTCCTCTTTCACTGTTCAGCCCCCCAGCCTGGAAAGCCTCCTGACCACAACTATTTGTTAGCTTCCCAGATCTCATGTGATCATCAGGTATGATTTGGTGTCTTCCACCAAGTCCATCCCAGAATCTGGAAGGGTTAAAAGCTCCCTGTGAGCACTTGAGGCATTTATGAGGCTTTTTTTTTTTTTAATCTTTGAGGAATAGTAGGGAAATAGAAGGAAAGAAAAACAAGTAATGGAGATCACCTGGGGAACCACCTAGAAAAAGTTCCAACAAAAATAAGATTTTAAAACTAACTAAAAAGAGCAGTCCAAAACAAGCTTACCACAATACCCTGGTTCATACTGTTGCCCTGCATTTTGAGATCATAATGCAATTTCCTTTCTTTTGGCTGCTGATTTGCATGCCGCATGGTGATCATCCTGAACAAGCCCTGCTCAGAAGAGGAGATGCACTAGGTCTCCTTGTGCCTTCTGGGGCAGCTTTGCCCTAGGCAGAAAGTGGGACCAGGGCCAGATAGCCAAGCACAGCAAGCCTGGCCTGCGTGAGCCCAGCTGAGATACAGCAGCTAGCCTTTCCCAGCTCAGTGGGGAAAGCTGCACTCATCCTTCTCTTGGCCACTTGATCTGTATTTACTAGCAACACAGCCACTTACAAACTTTCCAGGACAATTGCCAGCTCCAAGTCACATCTGCACTACACGCAATGGGCATCCAGGCAAGAAATGAGGTTGTAATGGAGTAAAAATAGGAGAGGGGCACAAAAAAATTTCTTCCTAACTATTGCTCATCTGTTTGAAACAAGTATTTATTTCAATAGGAGGTTCATTATGAGACTTTCTGGAGTACATTTCCAGCTTATTCACTCTCAGCTTCTCATGCATCTCCCAGGTTCCTGACATCTGACTGTGGGGGACAGTATTACACCACTTACTTGCTCTGGAACATTTTCAGTCCTGTCTATCCCTTATACTCCAGTTGCCTGTCATTTTTTGACCTCTGTCACACAAGCTTTGCTGAGCAGTCCAGTGACATCCAAGTCTTTTTTCCTCAAGTCATGGTAATTGGTTAGCAGCCCTTCAGTATTCACACTTAATTTAATTCTTCAAGTCAGCATTATGGTATAATGGTATATAGGGTATATAATATATAAGTAGCATTTATCAATTTTGCATTTAATTTGTCACTGGAAAGAACTGAAGTCTGAAATCTCCGTGGAGTTCCTCATCACCTCACTTAACCTCAAAAAACACCACCCCTCACATACTGTGTGATTTGTTTAACAGGTCTTAATCCTGAGGTACATCATAATTAACAGTTTTGTGCTGAAGTTTACCTAAAACGTTTTCATCACTGTCTTAACCTGGGTACAAACCAAGACACTGCTTTAATTCTTAACATTACTTATTAAATTAGCTCTTAAGAGTGGTATTGGCAGATTAAGATCATAAGCAAAGCATGCCTTTTATCACTGTTTTGCTTGGGTACTTCAGGTTCCATTATCCAGGATTTAACTCTGTTTAACTATCATTTAACCACTGTATATTTTGGCTAAAAGTAAGACTTGCAGCTCTCTGAACCTTTGCATTGCCCTTTCTCATATTTTTAAAAATACACAGAACATATCTAGTCTTCCAGTACTACAAAATTGTTTTGATAGTATAACTTTATTAGCAAATCATTTGCTTTTCCCTTCCTTTTCAGGATGTTCCTGTGTAGATTCCACATCTTGGATCACAACAGAGGTGGCAAACGTGGCCAGCAAGAGCTGAAAAAGCTTTGTTACCTATGCCTTTCCCTGGCACACTGGGCTCAAGCATATGCCTTTCCCTGGCACACTGGGCTCAAGCACTCTTCCACCAGGTCATAAATGGAAAATCCCCTCCAGTTAAATAAAAACATATCATTCCTTTAAATTGGGCAAGCAGAAAGTTCTGCTTCCTATTCCAGATGTACTTCTGTTTTCACACCTGTTAGATGTAATACATTTCATTTCCATATGCATTACCTGAGGCCCAGGGGAATGGGAATGTACCTCCCAAAGATCATATCTGTGGGGGTCTCCCCCATTCCTCTGTGTAAATAAGACCAGAGCCGCAAATTAAGAGCTCACACACCAAGTGCTCAGCAAGCAGCAATACCTTCTGGAGTTCCAAGTTTAACTAGAAATACCTCTCAGCTATACATTTCATACGTCCCAGAGGCTGGATTTTACATGAGCCACCCACTTCACTGCACTATGATGGTAAGCCCTTCTGCTAGCACAGCGACTTAGTCCGTGGAGTGGATTCTCATCTCACTGAGCTGATTTTACAACAGCCTTGGGGTAGTGTAAACTACACTGATATGCAGAACAGACCAGCAAGCAGCTTGCTAGGGTGGTGACATGCAGGTGCTCTACAAGAGAAACTGCTAAAAAAAACCTGACTGGTCCTGGAATGAATAATCACCACCAGGAAAGCTTTGAACACAGCTTAATTTACACTCACAGCTCAAACTACCATTGCTTTATATGAAAACTAAACAGTCCTATTAGCTATGCTCACTTAAAAGCAATTTGAAATTCATTAGCTGTCATAACACTAAATAAGCAGTGTATTTCCAGTTTACAGTCCTAGAAGCTAAACCTGTCTGTAGCTATTCATATGCTCGTCACCACTCTGGAGCGCTCACACACGGTAAATACCAATTACCCACCTCTCCCACTCCCAAGATGGGCACTGCTCCTACTGAACAGATACACCGAGACCACACTTTCCAAGGTCATTCAGAGGCACAGCAAAGAACTAACATTTTAAGTCCAATTTCAGTCATAACTAGGAAAGTTTAACCTATACCAGAGAGGACAAACTGAAGATTAACCCTTGAGAACTATTCCAATTAAACAACAAGGCAGTGAAGTCTCATTTAGCAAGATCAACCTCCTTTTCAGCCCTGTTTAGCTAGGTTCATGACCTTGAAGACTAGATTTTCTAACACCAAAAGAGCCAGCATGATATTCTTGGCCAGTTCTGTGTACCAGCAATCTGAGTCACACAAAATCTGACTCTATTAGCAGAGGTCCCTTACAGAACTTCAATCTCTTCTGCATATATTTCTGCAAATAAAAACTAGTATCAGCAATCTTGCCCGGACACTTATTTTCTAGCACTGAGCAGGTGAGAAGCAGAAAGGAGGGCAAGCATAAGAGGGAATGGGAATAGGGATAAATGGAAAAAGGACACCAGTTGGAGAGAAACACGAATAAGCTAAGAACACCCTGCTTCTTTTACTCCCATCTGTTTCTCCTCCATCAGTTAGTTTCCTTCCAGACACCATTTCTATTACTTTCTGCTTCATTCTGAGCATTGGCAAGCCTAAGCATTCCTAAATCAAATGTTGGGCCCTCAGAATTACTTGATTGATTTAAAGATCACAAGAATCTTGAAAATAACACCCCTGTGGTGTTCCTGCAGGTTTACTTCATACACAGCATATGCCTACAAGCAGCTTTGTCTAACAGCTGATACATTAAATGCTGTTACAGAAAAGAAAACTCCTTCCTAGCTCTGCCTGGCTCTACCATACCAGACTGAGGCCGGCTATCCAAATGACAGCATTCTAGGGAGTCTTGCATTTCAACTCAGACATTAGAAGACAAGGCCATGTTTACCTATATTTGGTCCTTTCCTTTCTGATTTTCAAGTTATTAGGATTTGCTCAGCTCACATTTCTCTGCAACCATATGGGCATTTTTTTCTTTTTACACAGAAGCTGTAAATAAAATTCATGAGAATTAAGAAGCAAGCCAGGATTCACAATGCTTCTGGCTTTCTTTCAAAGATGAGCTTACTTTGATTGATATTTAGCCCAGAGGTGTATCAAACACTCAGGGCATTTCGGTGTTCCCACAGCTCTTCAAAGAGAGCCATTCTGCTATTTGCAATCTACTTTCTATCCTGAGCCCTGTGGCACAGATGGGAACAAGAAGGTTAACCTGGATGAGTGGATCAGCGGTTTGGTAGATGGCTCAGAAACCTGGCATGAGGATTTTATGTGTAAGTAGCAAATCCCTGAAGCATTCTGTTAGCATGTGAATCAAATAACCCCTGCTGGGACCCCTGGGTCAACCAAGCACACGCTGGTTGTTCTGCCACACTGTAGATGTTAGGCATATATTTGATAATCTCATAACTAGAAGGCTAAAGTTACTCAGTTCACGACCATAAACTACAATTAACACAAATGACAGTCCAAAACCTCCCAGAAACCAGCCATTTTAAGTGCCACCAACACAAAGCAAAGAAACCAAATGAAAAAAGTTATTTAATAGCCATAAAACAAACAGATTAACAACATTGTGAAGGACACCTTTAAATACTTAAAACAGTTGTGGGAAACGTTACAGGCTACATTTCTAGTAGATTTGACTTTGCAAGTTACCACTGCAAGACTGTAACGAATCCTGAATCTATTTTGCAAGCCAGTTCAGAGAAACGTTTAAATGTGGGAAGAAGCACTCTCTTTTCTATGGAAAGAAGAGAATATTATTTATTTCTGCCAGCTTTGCATTTCCAGCAGATTATCTTTAAAATATAGCTGCAATTGTCAGGCTTGAGAGGTATTACAGAATGTGGAACCACGCAAAGGGATTAACTCCTAATATCATCCAGCTGAACAGCATGAGCTCATCTAAGCTTAACCTTCTGAATTCATTCCATTTGTAGGTCCCAAGCAAAAATAATAAATCACAGCTAACAAGTGAGCAACTTTTATTTTAAATATTAAGAAGGATGATTTCCCTTGCATCTCCAAGAAGAAACCAATTTTTTCCTGAGAAGGCCATATTTATCCATTTATTGCTGCTATATTCCCATTAGTGCCAGGCAAATAATTCATAAGGGATCATTTGACACAGGACGTGCTTTTGAGCTTGCAAATTGTCCATGAGCACACTAATCCTCTCCACTTTTTTTTTTTAAACTACACAGAATGAGGAGCTTTGGGCTGGCAGTGCTGTTTGTGGGGGCAGAGGGGGGTGATTGCCAGGTGGCATGTGGGGCTCAGCATTACATGGAGCACAGGTCTCAGGTTCCTTGCCTGGGGCAAAGGAGAGAACTGAAGTTCATCAAATTGGTTGCAGTGTATGGTGGGGAAGATGCCCATGTCCCTTCCCTTGCTTGTTCTTGTTCTTCCATTCATATCATATTGGCAGTGAAACTGCTCGGAGACCCACTATAGGTAGGCCTGGTCAAAAGGGATAGATGGGAGCTTCAGGTACATACATATGTGTATATATAGCATATATAGAGAGCATATATAGAGAGCATATATAGAGAGCATATATAGAGAGCATATATAGAGAGCATATATAGAGAGCATATATAGAGAGCATATATAGAGAGCATATATAGAGAGCATATATAGAGAGCATATATAGAGAGCATATATAGAGAGCATATATAGAGAGCATATATAGAGAGCATATATAGAGAGCATATATAGAGAGCATATATAGAGAGCATATATAGAGAGCATATATAGAGAGCATATATAGAGAGCATATATAGAGAGCATATATAGAGAGCATATATATATATGCTCTCAGCACCCCCCTCAGCACCACGAGCAGGAGCTGGGCATAGGCACAGGGCAGCGTCCAGGAGGCCGAGCTCCCCACCCAGCAAAGGGGATCCTGCATCCCAGTGCAAGCAGGCAGCGGGGACACAGCGTGGCTGTGCCAGCCCTGTGCTGCCCTTCCTGTGCAATACTCCTCACCACAGGCTTGGGAGGCTTCTTTCAAAAAGTTTGCCTTGCATTATATGTCACACTAGATAATTATATAGTTTTTACTAATCAAACCAACTTGATTGTTTGGGACAATTCAAATAAGCCACATGGTGTTAATTCTCATGAGGAATGAATGTACAAACCCGTTTGAAATGAATATCCATCCCATGGCATTTGAATTGTAACCAATATTCACACACATGACTGACTTTTTTAAAGAGAGTCTTTTCTAGGAAAAACCCAGATGCAAATATACAGGAGAAATTCTGAAGGGGTCTGAATAAGCCTGAAAGGAAAAAGAGAAGTGAGCTTAGCTGAAGAGTCCATTCCATATTCAAAGGTGCTACTATACTCCAAGCCAATATCTAGCAGCATTTTCCTCCCTTCCAAATAGCACTGAATAGCTCCACACAAACATTCTCCTTCAAGAAAATTTCAAAGAGAACAACTAGAAGGGGCATCTGCCTTCACTTCCAGAGATTCTCACCTTGCACTCCCCATTACCAAGGGCATGCCCAAAATAAGAAGCATACATTCAAGCCATGGCAGTTCAGGAATAAGAGATTCCCCAAAAATAAATGCCAAAGACAGACCTGCTGGGCACTCACTGAGTAGTTCAGATTCATCTGCAGGACCTGTTTACTGAGTTTGTGCACAGTTGCTGCAAAATGACTCTCAGCTGATGCAATTTAATAACAAGTTTATCAAACTAACTCCTGTAGTCTGCTTCTGACCAGGGCAGTCCACCTGTGAGGGACTCATGTTTACTGCTGGTCTCGACTCTTGATCCCATTGAAAATGGTGCATGTGAGAGCAGAAGCGGCTCCAGACCTCTCAGGAAAGTGGTCACTAAGGTTATTGCAACAGGTAGCACCTCTTCTGCCCATTACTCATGTCCTTTGCTGCCTCTGACACTGAACAGAAACACTTTCCATGATCTGTGGGAATTGGCTATAAAGAGATTCAAGTGGGTATTCCTCTAGCTTGTTCCATGTGCTTGCAGGTAGACACCCCTTCCATGTCTCAGAGCTTGTCAACAGCCCAGCACAGCAGCAGCGTGATGACTGACCAACATGTCTGATTTTTGTTTTCTTGCCTTCTCTAAAGAACTGCTAACACCTCTGTCTTCCCTCGGCTGTCAGACTGAGCAGCCTGCCAGAGAGGGCAACCAGCAATGAGAAGCTGTCACTCCACAGAAGCACCATCCATTCCCTCTCTGCTGCACAGAGGGTTCACAGACCCAGAGCAGCCCAATTGCTGAGACAGGATCACAGCTCCTAGCCATGGATGGTTATGCTATACACAGCCTTACCTTCCCTGCTCCACACAGCTCTCCAAAGGCACCTGCGACACTCCTGAGCAGTGCCTGGTAAATACCCAGTGCAAAGGATGTCAGGATTGTAAATCTGGTTCTGCTCTGGAAGTTTCACTAGACTCAGTGCAACGCCCACTGCAACACCTGGCTTGTGCCTTAAATACTGGGTGGGCAGAGAGAAAGAGTTAATCACCTGGTGTCTCCTGCCCCCAGTGACTTTCATTTACTGCAGAGTTGCAGCACGTTTAGGGGATAGCTAGACACCTTTTACTCACAAGAATGACTTAATTCAGATTTCTTTCATGAATAGAACAGTTTTAATGTAACCTTTTCCTGCATTTGTAGGAGAGAGCATACACACTGAGGTCATGGTTAGGAAGAGTTACTTGCTTATTGTGTACAGTACCATGGTACCACTTGGTTTGTGAGTGATGGAGGAAGGAGAAATGAAGTTATTCATGAGGAGTGTCAGCAAACTTCTGGTTCCTTCTGGGCCACAGTGCTCTGAGCACTCCACAGAGCAGCCTGGAGCGAGTGTGCTGTGTCCCACCCGCCTCGGCCCAGCAGCACATGCCCACTGCGCTGTATCACCTGCTGCAGCACCGCTCTGAAGCACGATGTGGATTCCGCAGGTCAGCCAAGCCGGACTGTCAAGATCAAAGATCCAAACATAGTACTGGGATGGGGTGTCACACTAGCTGATAAGAAGCTGCCATTAAGGATGAAGATTTTTACTCAAAGTAAAGACTTTATTCATAGCAAAAGACATAAGGGAGAAAATTGAAGTAGCAGACTGCCCTCCCACAGACAGCTTAGCTGTTTCCAGGAGGTACTGGAACCGGCTCAGTGCTTCCCCCAGGGCACAACTACAACCTGCATCAGCCTGTTTTAATCAATCCAGCCTTCAGTGCCCTGCAGCAGTCCAAGAAACAGTCTGTCTGTTCTCCCAGACCAAGCAGAGCTCCTGCAAAGTCACCTGCAAGCTTCCTGGCTTCCGCCCACACTGAGTACTGGCAAACATCAGCCACCATTGCACAGCCACTTTCCTCAGGGGTAAATCCAGGCTGCCAAAGGATGACACCTCCTCCTTGCATGCTCTGCCAGCCTCAGCTGCCTCTCCCTGACACTGCAGGATGTTGTACCAACGCCGGGACCAGCAGCAAGGAGGTGCTGGAAGCCCAAGTGACACCATCTGACTGAGCACAGAAACCCAAACAGAACATGCCAGCCTCAGCATCCAGATATGGCATGGGAACCTGTGCTCCAGGCAGCCTCCTGGGGAAGCAGTACCTATAAGCCCTCTCTTCAAAAAGAAGTGCCTCCTCTACAGTGTAGAGGGCACTTGTACTAAATCCCAGAGCAGTCAGTGCTCAAGAGACAGAAAACATGCTGCTCCAATGATCACACACATCCTCAGGTTACCATGATTTTGGTGAGTGGGGGCACAGAGGCCACCTGTATATTTAATACTAGCTCCACATTTGTACTTAATTAAAAGAGAGGTATTTCCTTTTACAGCTTTCACTTGTAAAAGCTCAGCTCTCAATATTAAACAGACTGTCCCAAGTAGCACTTGGACCAGTGCCAGCTGCATCCTAAGGGACAGGGTACTGAGCACAGCACCACAGCCAGCAGGGCAGGGGCCAGCACCAGCCAGGGCCCCATCCCACAGTACCTGAGTGAGGCAGGCAGGAGGTAGGAGTCAGGTTCAACCAGGAGCCCAGACCAGCAGGCTAGTTTGTGGTGATGAGGCAGGTCCACAGTCAAGCCAGGAAGTCAATCCACAGGTCAGGTCCAGTGGCAATAACCAGGGTCAGACAACAGCCCAGTGATCTTCGGGCAGGCCCACAGTGACAAGACAGGTCAGAGATCACACCATGAAGCCAGGCCACAGGTCAGTGTCCAGACCAACAGGGCCCATGGCCAGGCAGCTGCACAGCCATGCCAAGCTGGAGACCAGCACTCCTACACCACAGCTCAAGCCAGGACTGAAGGCCCAGGGCTGAGCTTAAATAGAGCTCCTGGGCCCAAGGGCAGGGCTGTGTGTAGAGGGCCCAGGTGAAGCTGGTCAGGGCATTTAAGACCCATTAGTGGTCTCAGGGCCCTGACAGCTAGTTTCATGACGATACCAAGTGTAATATAGGCAGGTCAGACCCTCCTGTATCATGCCAGACCACCCCATTTGTGCTAGCCTTGGATGAGGACGTTCTGGTGAGGACTAACCAGCAGCTTATTGACAAGGACTTAGTTAAAGACTGATCTCTCAGGGGTAAGTAAGATTTCCATCCAGTTCACAACCACCTTGTGTGTTTTCCATTCCTGTTGTGGTGGCAGGTTCTATATATCCTTTCACTGGGCTAGTGAGGCATTTATATATTTCATCCAAAGTACCAAAAAGTGATTATATAGAAAGGTATATAGGGGGAGGAAAGGGGACACAGGGAGAGAGAGGAGAGAGCTTCTACCTGGAGAATGGGACTTGGACCATTTCACAGAGGACAGTCATAACTCTCAATTATATTAGTAGTATCCCAGAGTGACCTAAACTTGAAAAGTTTCATATTCCATTATCAGAAATCATGAAAGTGAGAGGCCCTGTAGTTTAACCGCTCACACAGTGGCATTTTGCCTCTGTCTTGACTACTTGGATGTTTTGAAAAGTACTATTGACTCTTCAGAATGATGCTAAACTGCTGGCATTTTGCAGTTGCAGCTACATATTGATTTTTTAAATGATATTGTAATTCACCTTGTAGATCAATACTTGCACATGTGAATTTACACTTTTATCAGCTTGCATTCTTTTAGGAAGATTATTTTGTCACAGTTCTTCACAGTATTACAAAAAAATATGGAGTGGTGTTAAGAAACCCAGCCATCATGGCCAGTTACTACCACTGAAGACAAGCACACATCTGACTGACTGAATCTCCATCTATAACCAAAACTGCCCAGAGTCCCATCGCTTTGTCCTCAGCTAAATGATTGCCTTTCAGCTGCTCGCTGGGAGCACAATGAAAACAGGAAACACTCGATATTTGCTCAATTGTGCTACTCACTTCAGAATCGAAGAGAAGAACAAAGTGTTGGAAACCTAAGGTATGAATTTAAGACTTAAAGTGGTAAGACTCAGACATGCCCAAAATAGGGATCTTGCTTGTGATTAGGTTGCTTGTCTGAGATCAGAAAAGGACCTAAGAGCTGAGATCCTGTCTGGAAACACACTGCAAAAAAATTCAGGACTTCAGTGGAAGTCAAGAAAACAGGGAATTCTCTCTTTTTTTGGGGGGGGGGGGCACCATCTGACTTTTGAATGGCAGCAGTGTTGTGTAACAGTGAATCAATGAAGAGAATAAATAATGTGAGGTGAAAATCTAAATGGGCCCTCGACCACAAACTGTGCAGTACAAAGCTATCATCCAGTTCATCTCAAATAATATTAATAAGTGTCATGAGACAAATCGTAAGTAGGAGTAGATTAACTGGTAATCATTCATTTCAGAGTGCATTCATCTATTTGTAAATGCCAGTCTTAAGGTAACAGTCCTGCCTCCTAGTTAATCTGCTCTCTTCTGAAAACAATACACAGAAATGCCCAGATCAGTGAGTCTCAGCTTTTCCCAGTTGGGACTCCCCACAAAAGTGCCCCATTAGCAGCATGTTGGGTCCCAGCTAGACTCTCATCCCACCCTGCTCCATTTAGCGGTGCAGAAAGGACAAAGGGGTCATGAACTGCAAATAGAAAACAGTTGACTTAAATGTTGGAGGAGGTGCCTCCTCACATACTTTAATTCTCCAGATTAATTTGGGAAGGAGACAGGCAACCTGCAGTCTCATTCATGTCCACCCTGTGAAAGAAGTGGCATCACTAAGTGTCCAAGCCATGGTTCTTGCTCCTGTCTAATCAGAAGAATTCTCTCGGCCTTAAGTCTAAGTCACCTTAAGTCTTTTGATTCTTAACAAAAATGAAAAAGGGAAAAACCCTGAAGAGGAAAATATGCTTCCCTCAAAACTCAGGGGGTTAGAGACAAAAGAATGAAGAATTCCTCACTGAATTGCTTAGTGAACAACTCTGTGTTACACACCACATATGCCTGGATGGAGCTCATAACCCCACTTAAATTGGAAGTATTATCATCTCATGCTATTACATTTATTCTTGTTTGTAATTATGATAATGTATCTATCATCCCTAGTGTGGATGCTTTCCAGTGCTATGAATACACCTGCTCTTTAATTTGCAAGAGTGGTGGATGGGCAGAACATATATAGCAAATGAAATTCCCACTAATAAAAGCTCCTTCTTCCCTCATGCCTGTGACAGAGAGGCACGAGAGTCATGCTGTCAGGTAGACAAATTTGCAAACAGACATTGCTTCAGCTGATAGCTCTAAGATCTCTCCTCTAGCCTTGCCATAAAGGTGTACAATGGCTCTCTTGAGGGTGTCTCTGTTACTAGCACTCAGGGAGAAGCGTATTTTGCCCCTTGTTTAGTGGGACATCTGCAAAAGGGGGAATCTCTTCTTCCTGAAACACAAAGCAAGAGCAGGCGAGGCAAGAACCTAGCCTCACAACTTTTGAATGATAGGCTGGAGGAGCAGGTACCAAATTTCTCACCAAGTAGTACTGACACAGTCCTAAAAACCAACATGCCCCTCTCTCCTGCTTTAGTTTAAAGTGCTGCTGTGAGGCATTCAAGAGATTTCCCACAGAGAAGGGGGTTTCCCACCGGCTTCCCCGCTCTGTCTCAAAGTGCACTGCTTCCCATTAGGAGTACTTCCACGTTTGGTGCAATACTGGCTTGAGATGTCTCACATCTGACATCCCACCACCAGCCACCCTTGCTCCCATCCCTGCACAGCCGTATGCCCCACTCCTGTTACAGAAATGCCTGTAGAGCTGTACTGGGAGCTAAGAGAAGGGCCCAGTTGCAAATAACCCTGCCGAGAGGGCTGACAGTGCAGGGCCAGAAATGGCTCTGTCCATTGGCCTGGAAGAGGGGAAAGGGCTCTCACTGACAAAACACACCTGGAACAAGGTGACCTTACTCCTAAAGCAGAATAGTGCAAGGTGACACAGTGAATGGGAGAATGCAGCCCTGTAAATCTGACTCCTCCCTGCCTTGAATTTCATGAGGTCATTTATACCTTCCAAAAGGTGACGCAAACTAAGTATAAAAGTGATACATTTCCAGTGCAGAATGGACCTGATCATAGTGTCTATTTACTGTTACAGTTCTGTAAGTACATGTTAAATATGAAGACAGTCTCCATAGTAAAATATGGGATTTCACATATGCAGGCTCAAACTATAGAGTATCCAAATCCACCAGAACTTGAGCCCCTCTCCTACAAAAGACTTGTTCTTGCTTCATGTCAGTGTGTGTCACATTTGAGGCTTTTATGTGAGTCTTCACATAGTGAAGTGAATTCTTCATTATTGTCTATGTGGCTTAAAGTCCCATCGGGGCTGATATAAAGGGCTGCCAGGGTTAAAGCTGAGTCTGAGCATATCACCTTCTGCCAAAAGCAGTATTAAAACACTGTCTCAGGACTCTCAAGGTCAAAGACAGTGGCCTAATGTGTGCTGCTGATAACTATATACATTACAATACAATTAAGAAGCTGATACACCATCTCTCACAGGTGCCAGTAGTCCATTACTAGCAGACAGAAATAGAGGTAATCTCACCACACAGAGTCATCATTCCGCTTTCTTAGATGTGTCTGATGGCAAAATTTACTGGGACAGCACAGCTTGGAAAATTGTAGCCTAAATCATGCCTTCTTTACATGTGTTTTGGAAACTGGTATTTTAATATTGAGAAAACATATAAGCAGCTTCAGACATGCTATGAATATTATAAGTTATGCTTTTATGTTGCTTTGAAATAGAGTTCTGTTGCCATTACTATCATTTCCAGATGGCTATTTAGTTGTTTTTCATTTCAAGCACCTATAGTAGTTTGTATTTTTGCCAAGATTTACAAACACTTCCCAAACTTTCTTTAATCTTCCTGACATTGGATGTAATAAAAAGGTAAAAGTATCATGTTTTCCCATTAAACAGACAGGGCAGACCAAAGACACACACCTGCCCAGAGTCATAGGCTGAGTTTATGGTAGAGAGAAAATTAGAAATGCAGAGAAAACTGGAAACCCCACTACTGTGCTAAATTTTCTTCACAGGACAATGTCATCTTTACAAACTCCATTGTAGGGAATCACGGCCAGGACTGACTGAGGCTGTGTGTGAGGTATTGGGCCCACCCAAAGCAAGCTCAACTCAATGGAAAGTCTCCCAGTGATGGGTCTGGATCAGATTATCAGCAATGTGAAAGGAAAGTAATTGGGGAGGGAACATGTAGAGAGAACAGGAAATTGAAAAAGTAAGAGACAGGGCTCAAGGAAAATGTAACCAACACAGCATCAGATATGACTTGTCTTCCTCCATTTTGACCAGCTAACATTACGCCAGCCTGTGTTTTCATATCCAAAAGAAAGAAAAGCCTGGGAAAGACAGACTTTCTCTTTTTTTAACAAATAAAACACCATCACCAACAAAACCCAGAACAGGTTTTAATTAGATCTTTTAAATTAGATTTAGGCCTTACAGGAAGACTTTATAAGCACGCTGAGTTTGAAACCTTTGCATCTGCATATTTAAATGCTGTGTAGTACAATGAGGGCACTTCCTTCACTAGTAGTTGGTCTACCTTAACCAAAAGACCTGGTAAGAAATGAGCTCTGGATCCACAGCAGCTCAGCCAAAGTTGATGACTTTACACAGTACCTCCAGGAGGAAGAGGAGTTTTATCCCCCACCTTCAGAGAAAGTTCTTAGCACACTCTGCCAACCACATTGAACGTTCGACCTACACTAGAAGGAAAGAGCAGCTTCTGGCACTCCCTCCTACCAGCTTCCACTCTTTTTCCACTCTGTTAAGCTGCAAGGAGACCGGACATCAGCAGAGTTCAAGCCCTACTGAACTACAGCACAGCACAGGCATTAGCTGGCCAGGGTGGTCAAGGCAGTAAGATTCTGGAGCCAGTCTTTGCCACCAAGAACCTCTTCGTAGTATGGTTTACAGTGCGCAAGCTCAGAGGGAGCAGGTATCACGTCCTTCCCTTAGCGTTAATACAATCTGTACCTGTGCTCCCTTTGCACAACTTTTAGGTGCTTCTGGCCAAGAAGAACAAAACAGCTCCCCCAGGGTCCAGTTCAGCCTTTGTGAAAATGCTCAGCCTGCTTCTCTGGTATGGGCCTGCATGGAGCAATACGATGCTGTGAGCAGCCTGATTGGGATCACCCAGCATACAGCCCTAGCACCTCTCTGCTGCACTGCGGTATGCAGTGTGGATGTATGTCCCTCAGGCTTTACAAATCACTAAGGTAGCTGCAGTCTCGGATCCTGCTGTGGGAGCTGCCAACACTGAAAAGAGATTTTTGAGAAGTGGAAAATTTTGGAAAAGTCTCTTTTGTCCAAAGTGAAGAGGTAGACACTCTCAAAGCAGGTTGGAGAGGTGGTCACACGTTTCATTTTCATAAGTAGAAAATATAAGGTCAGACTGACAAATTTGTCAATGTCATTTGTGCATTAAGCAAATATGAAGAGAAGATGAAATTGTGTGGGGTTCCTATCTCAAAGACAAGGGGCTTGCCTCTTGTTAAGCAGTGTTGTTTGTGGTATTATTCCTTCTTTATTAGCTTTTTAAATCTGTGCAATTATAAATACATTCTTAGCACCTTTCTAAGCCAGAACAGGTTTTCTGAGCCAAGGGTTCAAATTCATAACTGCCTACCCCTATACATAACTTCACCAGCATGAGAAGCCTTTTTAAATGTGAGGGAATTATTCATGAGAATGTGCTTGCAGATTGGGGCCCTCAAGCATTTTTGCTCCTGTTGTGAAGGAAGGAAAAAAGAGTTCACTGTATAAAGGTGTGAAATTTGTATTAAAAAAAAAGCTTTGAAAAGACTTAGCTGGCTTATTCATAACTGCACAATGGAGCTAACTTGATCATCTGCTCTAAAGTTCAGAGAGCTCACGTGTGGGCTTATGAAACCTAGGAATAGAGCCAACTTGGCCCAAACAAAGTCTCATTTGTCTTGACCATTTAGACTGCTGACTTCCCTTAGCCAGCTGTTAGATTTCGCATCTTTATAGGAGAGCAATGTGCATTCTCTGGTTTGGCTTTCTTCTACAGCTGAATCAGATTGGCATGTTGGAGTATGAAGGTGAATTTCATTTCCTTGGAGTCTTGGAGTTAAAATATGATGGCAGGGAAAGATTATTCCTTTGCATGCATTTTTCTGAAAATCTGCTTTGTATTTTCTGAGTAGATCCTTTGAGGAAAATCCACTTTCCTTCCCCACCCTTCTCCCCAAACTTGCTTTTACTATCTTTTTCTCAGCCAAGATGTTTTATCAGATTTTATTTCACTCCCTCAGACATATGTCAGGTGCATACTGCAGTGAAAAAAACATTTTTAATCAATTAACAGAAATCCCCTGCTGACAGTAGTGCAATCATTCAGCTACTGTGATCATGATGCTCATCAGAGGCGATTATGAAGAGATTAATTCCTTTAGGAATTGACTGTTGCTTTCCTGACAATAGTGCTGGGAGCAGTTTTGTTTTGAAAGGCATTCTCTCAGAGCAGACGTTTATCAACATTTGGTTTCCGAGCAGTTGCTTGTCTCTCGTTAAAAGCTCCACTTCCATGATTCTTTCCCTATTCCCCTGCGAAAAGGGGATTTATTCGCATAAATCAGAAATATAAAACTGAGTCACCATATGTCAGACAATTCATCCTAGGAGCCAGGTGAGGGGTGAAGAGATTTTCATTCTTGGGCCTATGTAGTGCCAGGTTGTGGAAGCTAATGAAGGAAAACAACAAGTTTGCCTACATTGCTCGAGCCAAGAAAATCTGACAAACCTGCATCGTAAAAACGGAAATAGAAAAAGAGCTCCCCCCATCCGCTGGAGCCCAACCTTTGGAAGCACTGACCTGGAGCTAAAATGGTGCGGCTGCTCCCACTCCCTCCTCTGTCTGACCTCCTGGCTTTCTATTCATCAACTCATTGCCTATGCTCCTCAGACGGCAGTTCCTCTCTCTTCCCCTCTGCTCCTGTCTATGTCCCAGGGAGTAGATAATGCTCCCGTGCGGCCCCTACCATCTGGAACAGCATCCCTATTGCTCTGGGTCTAATTGAATTTGAAGAGAAACAGGGAGTCAGTCTGAGGAAGAGACATCTTTTGACCCTGGCTTATGACTCCTCTGAATGTGGTGTCTGCTGGGAGAATTAAGCACCTCCTAAAGCTCATCGTTCTGCTCATTTTTATTTCCACAAGTTCACCAGTTGCCTGCCATTTACTCTGTGGTCAGCCACGTCTTGAAATGGTGCCTTTCTCCTACAGCCAGCTTGCCCTGTAGCTGTAAGGGTGAACAAGAAGCAGTCATACTGGGAAGCAAGGTAGAGAGCAAAGCAGCTGTGACTGTGGCCTCGAGCCCCGGCGAGCCAGCTGGCAGCCATGACATCTGCAAAGGGAAGAGGTGAAGCATGTGGCCCCTTCCTTCTAGGTCAGCCCCTTCTGTGGCAGCAACAGCCCACCCTTGGCCCAATCGCAACCCTATGTCCTCATGGCTGTGAAATTTGTTTTTTCCAATGCTGAAGGGTCAGGCACAGCCCCCAGCTCCCCTCTCACTCTGAATTTTGTGTAATACAACAGCCAGAAAAAAGGAGTTCCCAGCAGCCTGGGAGGAAAATGCCAACCAAACATGAATGGCTCAGTGTAGAAAGTGTTCAGGGCGGGAAATGGCAAAACCTAGTGCCTTTACTTCCAATTGCACAGGGCAGGCTGTGCTGATGGATAGCCTGTCTTACGGCTAGTGAACTCTAGCAATAAGCAATTTCTAACCATCACTCAAGGAAAGTACCAAAATGTAAATTGTCATGCAATTCAGATACACGTACAGATGCAAAGGCTCTGGCAATGTCACAACAGTAGGTAACTTATTCTAAATATCCATCCTGATACTAGACAGACATCAATTAAAATCAAGCCTGAACGAAGCCAAGAACAATTCCATGTAGGGAAGGAATAATAAGGCATCAAATGAAGTCCACAGAAGCTCACAGACCAAGGAGGAGAGCTCAGAGATATCTAGGATCGCTCTTTCTGACAACCTGTTCTTCAGACCTTTGAGGAGACTTCAGCCTGAAATAGTTTGGCATTACCAGAATCCCCCAAAGATTCTTGAACATTGGAGCAGGGGGCAGGACAAAACAGCATAAAGGGTGGCTTGAAGTCCCTACAGTGAGCAGCCTGCCCTACAGTTGGCCTGGCCATCCCACTTCCTTTATATTTCACTATTGGAATGATCTGTGGGGGCAACAGGTTACTGTAAATTTTGAGGCCTCCCCAAAACATCTCAAAGGGAAGAGGGATTCGAGATACATGGACATAAAGGGCCTAACACATGCTGCTAGACACATGTCGCAGCCAGCAGCGGAGGGGCCAGTGAGAGGGGCTAGCAGGCCAGGCCACCATTTACAGAACTGGCTTCTGAGACGAGCTCATGCTGAAGTCCTATTCTGAGCAGCTTCCTGGAAAGCTGCACACTGATAGGAAGTGCTAAAAAGGTGTCAAAATTTCATTTCACACTGAAATCTAAAGACAAGACTCAGTAAGAAATGGCCACTGGCCAAGTGGTGAAATAAATGAGGCCAGTGTCAGGAATAAATCTGAAATGCTGGACGAGACCAGAGCTAATGTAATATCAGAAACGGTATTTTAAGGCAGACTCAGCATGACATGGAAGCAGCTGTGTCAGCAAAGGGAGAATACCGAATCAGTCCCACGTGCGTTTGTGATTGTGTTTTCTTTACACACGTTTGTCTCTGGTGCAAACCCAGTCCCTGTAAACACTGTGTAAAGACTGGAATTTCCCAGAACTGTCTGCAGTCCTGTTTGCAGTGCCATCACCACCTCTTCCCCCAAACACAGGACTCTCCAGAGGCCCTTCCAGGAGTCCAGGGATTTGCCCATGGAGACTAGGGCTCACTGAAATACAATGGAGGTGCAGAAAGGGCAATATCTCTTCTCCTGGCCCCACATACCTCAAGTAATTCTCCAGAATGAATGTGTCATCAGAGCTGCCTTAGTTTCCCACAGTTTCCCCTTGTGCCACAGAAATCTCCTGGGGTAATTTGGAGGAGCCATGGTAGGGATAAGTGAGCCTGACTCTTACTTTCTGGGGCATAGAGATGAGGCCAGGTGGTTCTGGAGTCAGGACAGAGTCACCATTTGTGCACAGACCATGCCAGGACTCTAATGGATAGCCTACGGTCTACAGAACATGGGGGCCGAACGTCTGCCACAGGAAAGCGGGCACACAAGGAAAATGAGCTGAGAAGAACATTGCAAAGGAAGCCTCTCTTCCACCAAAGGGCTGAGAAGTGATCACTGCCACTGCTGTTAGAAACTGCCTGGAAGCATAGATGTTAATGTTATGCTAGATCCAGCGTAGAAGCAGTGATTCATTCCATTTCACTATGAAATGATACCAAGCACCATAAAGTGTCAGCTTTCAAGTTCATAATTTATAAATTAAGTGTAAATAGCCCCTATTCCCAGCTCCTCTCCAGCCACTCATTTATCCTTCCCTGGTGAAAAATTAATGAGTCTATAAAATAGCTTGTAAATTTAGAGCAGTTACGTTTAAAAAAAAATCAACAGCGTGACTTTCCTAAAGACCCTGAAGCATTAGCTTAGTCCAGCCACTGCTGTTAATCACTGGTCTTAGGTGTTCTGCTATGCTACAGCAAAGATCTTCCAACTTCTGCTAAGACTTCTCCTGCAGACCAACGCATGAGACAAGATAAAGTAGTCTATCGTTATTAGGCTGCCCTATTATAGCAATTCCTGTTTTCTGCAGCCTGTCAGACTGCTTCCTTCAGGGGGTGCTTGAGGACTTGCATTATCTTACCCAGGATGTCAGGAGAATAATTAACAAGGAAATTTTTATAATCAACTTTTCTAAGTGGAAAATTCACCCCAGGCAAAACTTTTGGTCTATGGGAAGGAAAGGAGCTGAACCAGATCTGCTAGCTCCATATTTCCACTGTGAGGATTCTCTAAGGGACCTTTTGGCTATATTGTGACCTTTCGGGCTTGCCCCTGGACAAAAAAGCTGTGTTAGTGGTTTTACAAGGCCGTCTGCAACTTTGCAAGGACCTGTACTCCTGCCCTTTTGTGTGCACATTTACCAGTCCCACGTGAAGATCAGAGAGGAACAGAGAACAATCGGAAGGAAGCAGGAGACAGGTAGGCTGAAGAACACACTGGTGAAGGCACAGCATGCAGGGGTTGTCAGAGTCGTAAAGGAGACTGTAACAGAGAAGGAGCATAAAGAATAGGCCATAGAAAGGTCTGGAGGGTGCCAAAGGCACAGGAGGAGGTGGGAGTCCTATATTCCTTTGCTAACACATGCCTGGAAGCACTGGCTATCAGACCTGGCATGGAGGTCCCTGCCTTGCATGCAGTTTTGACTTGGGTGAAGGGAGATTTTGCTATTCTCAAAAGCAGGAGGCTCAATGGGGTGGATGCAAAGGAGGTGGAATGGCTGTTTAGAGGGAGGGATGTTTGTGTGGGGTCAGTAGCTCTTACATCGCTTAGAAATAGGTAAGAGGCTTGTGCTGAGCTTCTAGTTATTGCTATAATGTAATGATCACTGTTAATGTGACCCAAAGCCCAGAGAACCTGAATATTTATGGCTCTGCTCAACGCTGAGACTTTCTTCTGGAGCAGGCTGGGTAAGGCCCACACAGGTACAAAGAAGGTTTTCCAGGCAGTTGAAGACAAGCCCCAGTCCACCTCCACTCTCTTTTACCATCCTGGGGGCATTTGCTCAACACCTAGATAAACGTCCAGGAAGCCTATTCAAAAAACAACCTATCCATCTATCAAAATAAATTGCTGCTTACTGGTCTGTGTTCAGGCAGGGATGCTGGAACAGGAGACAGGATTTCATTGCTGCGGTGGCAAGCTAAGTCACAGGAGAGGATGTTCTGTATCACAAGGGAGGATGGTATCAAGTGATGTAGGATGAGATGGCTGTAGGATAAGCTCCGTGATTTTCTGTTCTGTTTTATACTTAAGATTTGGAGGGATTTGCTCAATGAAGAATTTTTGCTAAAAATTGTTTCACAGAAAATAAACTCTTATTGTTCAGCTCTTTCATGAAATATCCAGCTTTTTTTAATTGAACAGAATAACAAAATTAGAACAAACAAAGCATGGAGATTACTCTTCCCCTTCTGTATACATATGCATGAGTATGTTTTGTTTTCCCTCTTCTGTAGTCTATCTATGACTATCACAAACTTTAAGTTCACTAAGACAATTTATGACAAAACTGTCAGATTTTATTAGATGTAATGTTAACTTATTCATGAAATTCCTCCAATCAAACATGAAAATGGATACTATTCCTATGGGGACAAGATGGAGAGATGAACATAATAACTTTATCTCTGCTGCATGTAAAATATTCATAATTGAGCAGAAAGCCTGATCCCAAATGCTTAAAAATATAAGGCTGGGGCAGCAAATGTGATTGGATTTCTTATAATCTAATCATTTTGCTCCATATGTGGCCCCCAATCTGTTTAGGATTGTTAAAATTCCTGGGTATTGTAGTGCCTTCCCCAGAGAATGCTGGGAAGAGTTACGGACAACGCCTGGAACAGATGGGATGCCAATGACTCCAGCCAGCAAAGGCAGAAAAGAGGACAGCGGTTAACTCCTTCTCTGCCAGCCCCCCACCACTGACAACGTTAGCACAGGAAAATTAATGCAGCCTGCTTTCATGTCAAAACTGTAAAGTGCAGTCTGTATTTGAAAGCTCCTGATAGCAAAGTGCTGCAGTCAGTGGGGATGAACCATGACTGATAATCACGCTCTTCAGAAGATTTGTTCAGTGCTGGTGGGTGGAAATTTCAGTTACCTGCAAATCCCCACGGGTAGGTGAAGGCAGGCGCTGTGGCAGAACCCCAGGAGGGCAGTGAAATGTTCTAAGTGAAACCAGCACCCACAACACAAAAGGCTGCTTGGTCAGATTGAAGGTGTTTTTAAAAAAACTTATGGCGTAGGGCAGGATCAGAGAGCCTCCCTCCTGAGGAGTGACATTTGGCAGGCCCGTGCTTGATTTTAGAGCGAGTCTGGCTGCTTGGCATTCCCTGCTCCTCTTCAACTTGTCGTTAAAAGGAGTTAGACCAGCACTTGAGAACCTCTGCCACAGAAAACACTTCGATATTCTTTGTTCACTATGGTGGATTAGTTCAATTTATGTTAGTTTAATCCTCTGGTATGTAAAACAAGCAACACTGTAGCTAAAAACAAAATATAGGATTACCCTATTAAAATGGTGCGTTAATTACGGACAATGCCATTTTCTTCCTTCAACTTCTTCAATTGAGATACTCAGCAGCTTTTAGCTAAGCTGAAAACCTCTTGTTGTTATGCTGTACCTGCCCAAAATAACAGTTATGCTGCTTTGACGGTTTAAAGGTTATTTTGTAGGTGTTTTCTAAGGCATTTTTTAACAAGACTTAACTTAAAACCCTGAAAGCCTGGGGCTACAGCAAAAGGAAAAGGAAATGAAAATAGCAGCTTAGGACCTTCAATATGTTTTCCTCTTTAATTCGTGAAGAAGCTGTTAGTGCAATATTGAATCCTGGCTGGGGACTTGGACGTTTTTCTGTTGCACTGAATTTACGCTTGTGGAGGAACAAAGTCTGTCATAAAAATAAGGAATTTTCCCATTAAATTGGATTCCGTAATTCTCAGAAGCAATCTCCCATATCCTGCAAGATCAGAGCTTTGCACAGAAACCTCCCCTACATCCTATCTGTTATTTCTCATCGGACTCCTCTGAATAACTGTAAAAATATGGAATTAAGAAAAAGGAGGGGGGTAATCCTGTCCACAATCTTTAGATAGTCACTTACTAAAAGACCCTTCAGGGCTATCTTTAGTTTCAACGTGATCAGAGAAAAAGATCGTTTTCACGTATCAGCATCTCTTCCTCAGCAAAGGGACTACTAAGTAAAAATACTGTGCATCTGTAGTTAGCAGACATAGCAGTCAGCACTATATAACCCCACTGAGAACTTTTCAATGTAGATACACCAAAATGGGGGCCATGAAGCCAAAATATAAAAAGCCACTAGCTTTTACTCTACAAAGCGAATACGTAATGCCAGGATAACCCAAGAGCTTCCAAAATAACCGATTCCTACACACTTCACCTGGACGCGCACTGCAGGAAGATTCCAGTCTGTTTTTCACTTATTTGTAGTTCCCTGTGTCTACTGCTTATTAATGCCTCCGAATGGGAACAGACTAGAGCTTTTCTTATCAGACAGTCCTTGGAGTGCTTGTGCATAGCCAGAGTTTGACAAAAAGTGGAAGAAACAGAAACAGCGGCCCCACTACCGTACCCTTGGTAGGTTTTAAGCTCCAGACTTTTGCTTGAGCTTCTCTGTCACATCTTCGAAATAAAGTGTGATTCTTTCTGGATCCCAGCTGTGTGTCTAAGAAGATATTTTTGAGCAAAAACACTAACTAGAAGTATGTTAGCTTCTCAAAGACACATTAGGTCCTGGTAGCTGTCAAATATTGATTCTGAGAAACCCTCCACTTGGGAGGGGATTTTTTCCGGAATTTGCACCCCCTTTCCATACCATTAAAATGAGTTAGAAGTTAGATTCTTTTGCCAAGAGGAATAGATTGTAACTTGCAGCCATGGAAAATGCAAAATGCATTTGGATGCTATAATTCCCTCTACAGATGTGATATGGAACACATTCAACAATGTCAGACATCCACAGTTACTTCTGCTCAGGGCTTCTATGAACACACTTTGTAAATGCTAATTAGTTAAGAAGAGAATTTGTAGGCAGATAGGTAGTTGGGAGCCAAAGACTAAGTTTCAACTCAATTGTCTGTATGATGTATGAGTGTGTGAGAGAGAAAGGGAGAATATTACTTGCCTCATAACCAAGAGACTAGATTTCTGTTTCCCCATTAATTTTTAATGTGCTCACAGAGTTCCATGAAACAGAACTCCCTGGGCAGGGCTGGGGCGCAGGAAAGTTGTCTGTGTTTGGGTTATTGCCTGGGTTACAGCCAGAGCCTTATCCAGTTGGGCTGTGGATGGGAAGACTGCACAGTCCTGCTACCACTCTCCTGAGGGTTTCAACATACTGAACTAATCTGGGGGACTAGAGCTTTCTTAGCCCTTCCTGCAGGTACCATTTCCTGATTAAGCGGACCTGACCATCTCAAAGGTAGGTTGCCAGGGTAGTGGCATTGCCTCATCAGAAACAGGTGTGGTCAAATTTTTGCATACGCACTGCCAAGCTTGAAGCAGTGCGGAGGTCTTCTGCCGGGGGCGGCCCGGGCAGGCCGCGCAGCTCCAAGGCGCGCACCGAGCACCCCTTCTGCGAGGCATGCTGTAACAGGGCGAGCAAACGCTGCGGGCAGGAAGCGCGGTGGGACAGCTGTTGGAGACTGAGGGAGGCTCCTCTAATGTGCAAGATCCTTTATCAGAATACGGAAACGTGGACTGCAGTTGCAGGAAATACACGTCCGAAGCTCCTCGGAGAGCGTAAAGCTGGAACCCTGACTGTCTGACTTCTGGCTGAAGTTTCAACAGAGCTCCTTTGTTTCCAGTGTGACCGATCTTTTAGAAGAGCTAATACATAACAGGGTATAAACCAAGTCTCTGATGTCAGTCACCTCCGACATTTCTGAAAGGTGCTGACGTCCAGCAAGGCTTGGGACAAAAGCAGGATCTCTTGAACAGCCCTCTTCAAATCACTCATTCAGCTCAGAGAGGCAGCAAAACTTGCTGGTTGTAGACTACATTTTTCTAGTTGAGAAGACTATTGTATCAATTTTATGCCAAATTGTTGGTCTGATTTATCCTTGTTGTAACTCCACTGAGTTCAGTCAAGCTTATGAGTTATGAATTTAGCTCTTAACTGTCTCAGAAGAGAATACTTATTTCTCCTTCCATGCTGCTTCAGTGAACCTCTAAATTTAGCCACGTGCATCCTGCTTCAGCAAAGCATGTAAGCAAATACATACGGGAGGTATGTGAGAAATCATAGTGAGATGAACTGGACTACTTCCGTACTTAAACCATACAGTCAATCTCATTCACCTGATGTCCCATCCATATTGTTCAGCAGGAGACAGAACGTTCCTTTCCTTGGGAAGACTCCCACTGGCTTCCCTGGAAGCTGAATTGTGCCCTGAGTAATGGCTTGTCTTGATGGCAATGGGGAGGTCTGGGAGGATGAGATAGTGAGTCCATTCCTTCTATAACAAACGAGTCTACCACTTTTGTATTTACTACCAATTTTACGAGAAATGAGTGACATGTCTGCTCCTGAGCCCTGCCCTACGATCCTGCTGCTTAGCTACAGAAGTTCCTTTCAATTGTCTCTATTCACTTCCACCCTTGAGTCCCTCCAGATCTCAGCAAAAACACACAGTAGACCCTGCACTTATACTATGACTAAGAGCTTTTCTCTCATGTCCTTCTTTCAGTGCATACACCTCATCTGATGAGCCAACTTACATTTTCCTAAGACTTTGCTGAGCAGAATCTGCTGGAGCCTCTTTCTACTTCTCCCTTGCCTGCCTCTCTCCTTAGCAAACTTGCAGCCTTGGGAAGGCTTAAAGGATAGCATCTTCAAATCCAGAATGACAGTAAAGGGTTACAGAAAGAGTGACTCTCTTCGAACACTAAACAAGAGGTTTTATTTAAAAATAAATACAGGCCTAGTCTCCCTACTATCCTCTCTCTTTGCTCACGGCAAACTGCCTGCCTAGAAGCTCATGCAGCTTTCTGGGGGTTGCCTTTCTGAACAGAATTAAAGAAGCAGAGTACACATCCACACAGAGAAGACCCCGCGGCTCCCTCCCTGATGCCTCAGGCCAAGACCAAGAAATACAAGCAACAGAAGATCCCTGGCTATACCACTGCTCTTGCTGCACAGTAGCAGGCTTTTTCAGGGCCATGTCTTTGCTACGACTGCTTTGTAACTCCAACTGCAGAAGCAATTGTTTGTTCTTGGTGAGTGGTTTCCAATGCACCCGTTTCCTGCCTGCTTCTCCAGCCACGATATAGCCCATACACTTTTGTAGTTTCTTTCTTACACAGCCTCAGCAAGCCAAGAAATCTGCATAGCTCTATTCAGTAGATTCTTGACGGTCTTCAAAGGGTTGCTAATTCCAGTCTGCTTAAAAAATTTAGAGCATTCCCTCCCTTATAGCTTTTCTCCCTTCCCTTTAATGAGCCAGTCAGCACCTGTTGGGTCATAAAAAGCATGCTGAGACACAGTACACCTGAAACAAGACAAAATTTCTCCAATGCTGTAGGCAAAGAGATGGCATGATCCACTGAAGGGCCATCAAGCTGATAATGCAAAACGAATTTTCTGAAAGAAATCACTGTGCCCTTGGCTGCCTAGTATTACAAGGGTTAACTGTGTTTTCTCTCTCTCTCTGTGTCTCACCCCCTCCTCCTCTCTGTGCATTTCTGTCAAAGACCTGCTCTCTGGCCAGCCACCAGTGGGATTAGGCTGCTCTAGCAGTCTGGCTGACACCCTGTGCAGGGAATAAAGTCTTGCTGTCTGGAGGAAGAACACAGGAACGTGCCTCGCAGCCCTCCAGAAGGAATTCTAGAACTCAAAAAGCAAGAATTAGAACTTTGAAGACTTCAAAATTATGCAAGTTTAAAATAAACCCTATAAAAAACAACCCATCAAAATACCAAAACTCCTTCCTTTTTTCTCTTCTTTTCCTGAAAGACTGCAAGCATTGTAGTTATTATGTCTGTTCAGGGGCCATACGGAAAAATCAGTTCTGTCCAGCTAAACTGGTTGCACAGTTTTGGTTTTCATCTGTCTACAGAGATCTGAAAAGTCTACGTTGTTTTATTTTACGCTTTTTCAGCAAAGAAAGAGAGTGGTCGGGGGATCATCTGGCCAGGAATAGAATAGGTAAGCAGAGTATTTTTATGTAGCATATTTCCTAGCATCTGAGAGTACACTCTGTAACTGAGAGAAATCAGCCTTTAGGATGATGTTCTCTTTGGGATAAGCTGATTATAGGTTGGTTGGTCGCTTGGTTTGTTTGTGTTCCTAGATGAGAAAAGCTGAGCTGCCGTGGTATCAGTGTGGTTTTCAAGATCCTGTCATTTAAGCAGCAGAAAGAATTTTTTTTTAAAAAAAAACCTCTCCGAAGTGCAGAGCGGCTCAGATTCCACTGTCAAAGGTAAAGCAAAATACTTTGGGATTACATGTTGAATCTGTAAACTAGCTAGTTAGACTTTAGTTAGACTAAAGAATGACAAAGTGCCAGAGAAGTGCCTCACAGTCATACAGAAAGCTGTATTATAAGAATATTAAAAATGGAATTGATGTGATAATGATCTTCTCAACTGTTCTTTTGACTTGTTAGCATGGTTGTTTAATCTTGCATTCAGCTAGGTGCTAAAAATATTAGAAAAACATATTGAAGGGGGGCAATATCATTACTTTATTAGGATGTTAAAGTGAATATTCAGATGATCTGGTAGTGATAATTTTCATAACAATCTCTCTGGTACTAAGAGATGTCTTACTTTGGGAATCACTGATGAAAATAAGTTTCGTACATCAGAATCTACAGAGGTATTCAATATTGTGTTTAAATGTACAGCTTTGAAATAGATTTACAATGGAATTGGTCCTTTTATAAAGTCACTAGGAAAGATAAATTGTAAGGGACAGCAGCTCTGCATTCTGATTTTCTGACAGCCTGAAGACCTGCACATTGGCAGGTACTGTGAGGAAAGTAGAGATTATAAAGGATGCAGCATTTGTCTTTCTTGCTCTCTTCTATCATTGGCTGATAATCAGATTGACCAGGATCTTTACTCCTTCTTATCGTTTGTAAGATGCCATAAGCTGTTCCCCAAAAGGGTTACTGCTTACAGAGCTGCCTCTGCTTTCCAAATCCTTGAGATACAGCTGGTACCTGTTTTAAAGGTTTATTCCCTCTTCCTCCCTTTTGTGCCCCTTCCATTTCTGCACTTTCCTCACTTTTTAAAGCAGGATGTGGCAGAGAGAAAAAGTTGTAAGGATAATGAACAATCTCATGTAATAAGTACTGTCAAAATTTCTTGTCCTAACTGGATCGTCCTATCTGTGTAGCTCTGTATAATACACACAGCACAGTTTAAATAACATTGACATTTTCGCAGATGATTTTTTGAATTGTTTGAGCTGCATACACTTTTTTCATACATTCTAAGCGGTAATAAAGGCTCTTGGCAAAAGGGTGGGGGGACATACATGGTTTTGGAAATCTCTGGTGAGGGTGACTGCTGCAGAGCTGTTAGAGTTCCAGCTAGGGGCAAATGCTGAGATGGGTTGGAAGTGATGCAGGTATGAAAGCGATAGGTAACACCAGACTTCATAACGATTTATCCAGTTGCCCTACAGTGACATAGCCTTCCTCCAAATGACTACACAAAGAACTTAAAATCTCCTACAGGAAGTACTAGTTTAGGGATTCTTACCCAGGATCTTTTGCTTTTCATCTGATAGTATTTACTCGCTCTGTGAAATTTATATTGATCCTCTTTCTTACACATACCTATAGTCATGATGGATTTACAATCTGTATACTAATAAAAATTAATGATCCCTGACAGAATGGCAGAAATAGTGTTAGGAATATAGTGACCTTTTGTGAGTTTGGAAGTGGCAGATAACTGAGAATAACCCAGGCTTGAAAATTAGCAAATGAACACTATAAATGAGGAAAAATATTTTAAATGTAATTCTCCACTCATTTTGTCAGCAATAGTTCATTTTTTCCATAACTGTCTCATCCTATTGCACTTTGCTCCGTGCACTATATTTTTTTATAAAAATAGACTCCACAGCAGCTTCTGCCGTTAAATCTTTGCAGAGATTTGCTGAGACAAAAACATTTCTCCATGAATTTTAAGCAATTTAGCAAAATGCAGACTGCACCGTTTGAATGCCTGGCTTGCTGTGATTATGATAAATACCACAAAAGGCACAGAAAGAGAGTGTTATTCATTATTTTCTCCCTTGAGATGGCAGTTTTCGCTCACTTTTATCATCTCACTTTGTAGTGCTGAAGATGTCCTGGGTCTGGTTTTATCTGCCCCTCCATCTTCTCATGGCTGTCTGTCTGTGTCATTCCATAAGAGCACCCACTACCAGTTTCAAGAGTGATCTCTTCAACTTCTATCATTCCCTGATTCTTGCTGATGGTAAGGAAACTACAGTTCACCTGCTGAAGGATATACCTAAAAGGTAAGAGCAAATCAGTCACTCCCATTCTCAGCTCCATTCGTATGATACCGGTAACCGCACGCTACCAGGACAAAGTCAAGAACTGCCATGTGCCTGCAGAGCTCCACTGATGTCCACTGAATTTGCTGAGATGAACCATGCCCTATTTCCAGCTCAAGTGTCCTCCAGTGTTTGTAGGTCTGTCGTTACTTTGCCCTGGAAAGCCCCTCTCAGATAAAGTTCAGATTCACATTTGCATTTCAGGTGGCTTTCTGCGTGTTCATTAGGGACCAGCAGGAGAGCTGATACAGAACTGCTGGGCTGCACTAGCTAACAGTTGTGCTGCGTGAAGAGCCAGGCTTCACAACTGCAGAGGCACGTGGGCCTGGCTGCATTCACTGAAAAATACAAGGATTTCCCCTAGCAAACTAACTGCCCAAATTCGTTGAATATGCGCACAGACTTCTTATCTTTTCTTATCAGAAAAACTTTCAATGTGCTGCATCCTGAACTTGTTTTCATTAAATGGTACTAAAGCTTGCTAAGATCAAAAGTGCTTTCCATATGGAAATTCCACAGATTCTTTACTTCCCCAAAATATCTGAAAGTTTTCTGTCAAATCTAGATATACAGGTGGCCTAGATTTTATAACTGCACTCCATATTAGGTATCAAAGACTGACTGATCAGCCTGTTTGTGAAGAGATGCACTTCAAGTGGTTTAGTCAGAATCCTCTTTGGGCAGTAACCAACATATACAGATTTTGATGCACACCGTAGCAGAATGGTCATGGAGCAGAGGGTGAGTCAGATGGTTCAGACCTAATATGTGTTGCACAGAAAGAAATTGGAACATGGCACACGTTACATAATATGACAATGCCCACAAGATCAAAAGTAGGAGCTCTCCTAGTTAAAGGGAAATGAGTTTGGGAAATGTGATTTTTTTTTTAATTTTGCTGTGTTCTTGTGGCATAACAGTAAGACTTCAATTAGGAAGCAAAAAACCCTTCAGCTTAGACAAATCATCACAATTAAGTAAGAATCTTAAGAACCTCAGAGTTATCCAAATAGGAAAACAGGAGATGACAAGTTCTGGCTTCAATTAAAAGACTTAGTGGAAATGTGGAAATGCCCAGTGAAGGGGAAAGCTCATGGCTCAGCAGCTGCACCCTGAAGGTAAGCTAGACCTCTAGGATGACATAATCTATCCATAATGAATAGGCTTGTCTCACCAATCAACAAAAAACTGAAATTCCCTACGTTTAATAGCAGAGTGAGCTAACCAAGGCCAAACATTTCTGTGGCTGTACACAGTCCATATACTGAAACAGCAGAAAAACGCAGAAGTAGAAAAAGAGCAAAGGGGTGAGACAGGAGGCTGGGCTTTACTGCAAACAGACAGGAATCAAAAATTGACTGAGCAGACTGATGTGCCTTCGCACTGCTAACACACAGCAGCCTCTGTCACGACAGCAAACTTGCCTGGCTCAAACTGCCATTGACATCTGATAATCTTCAGGACTCAGTAAAACTATTCTGTTCTATCCACTTCATCTTACATACATGAAGAGTTAGATATGCAGGTACACATGAGGGTAGATACGCTCTAACGGCTTTCACCGAACCCCAGTCAGGAAATTCTGGTAAAAATGTACCAGATTCCCCAGAGTTAGCCAATGAGTGGCTAACCAGAAGGTAGTCAGTTTACCACATTCATCATGCAAAATAACAGGGCAAGAACTGAGATATTAAAGCCCTGATATTCACCTGAAGTGTGTTAAAACTTAGTGTGAAAAATATTGCCTATGATAAGTGGACAAAACTTCCCTTGAACATTTGCGGATTAGAAATAAGCACAGCAGCCATTCTTCCTATAGCTGAAAATTTCAGACCTTCACTGTCCTGCTGTGTTAATGCACCTGGAAGGGGAGCTGTCATTTCTACCTACAGTGGAGTGAACCACATCAGATGGCCAGTCACTAGGAGTCTCCAGCAGACCTGAATATCCTAAAGCTTTTGCTCTGTTTTTAATCCACATTTACAGGTACTATTTCGTTCTGGAGGAAGGCAGAGCCCCTGCACCTTTCACAATAACAGTGACCCCCTGTGATGTTCCCATTGAATGGAGCATACTCATACACAAGGCTTCAGCAAGTTTCCTTGGAAAAGCAGCACATGGTAAGACCTTCAAGCGGCTTGAGCAGGGATGGAGAAAACCTAAGTTATTCATAAGGACATTGTGTTAAAGGAAGTCCTCCAAAAGCTTAAACATCCCATGCTCCTGTCTCCTATAAACTCGGCCACAGGCTTAACAAGACATCCCTGTCTCCATAGGTGAAATCTTGGCCCTGTGAGAACCCATGGGATTTTGCCATCAACTCAAGTAAATTCAGGATTACATGTCAAAAAGTCAAAATCTCAGGGTAATATTTAGAAACAACATGGGGTGTTTGGCGTTCCACAAATATGGATTTATTAACTGTCTGTAGGGGCCCGGTCTCCCCTCTGCAATCTTGCCTTCTCTTGTGACAAAGCTAAAGTGATAGCAGTAACGTTATCACATTGGAAAACATACCACTTGTACACCTGAATCTCCATGCATAGTGTAAAACCCACCTTCTTCCCAAGGAAATCTTGCTCTACAGCATTAGTAGGGCAGGCTTTCCAGTCACCCCAGAATGAGGGAAGAGCTGTCTCAGCTGCTTCTCTGTGGCCTAGACCCCTTCAACCAGTCATTTTCTGGTTTGCTCTCCACAGTGATATACAGCACATTTAACTGTTTGATTTTCTAGGAATACATCGACGATGGCAATAGGCATGGTGCTGCCTTTAGCTTAAGAGGAAATTCCATTCTCTTTCCTGATTTTTGGAATTAATTTTTCAAAAATCTAAAATCTGGAAGCTGCCATTAATGAATTCCTACCTGTCAGACAGGTATAGGCAACTGAGGAGTTCAAATAATGTTCCTTTGAAACCTTAAGTTTTCCCTCTTCATAGGAGACAGTCAGTGGCCTAAAACGAAACTGAAGAAAACTCCTTTCACAGAAAGTGTGAGTATTCTTGAAGTAAAGTACCCAAAGAGGCAGCCATAGGAAGAAGAAAATTGTAAGGATATCAGGTATGATATAAGTCCAAGCTTTTGCAAGTTGTGGTTTTATAGTAACAGCCTATTTGAAAACAGGGGTTAGGACTGCAGCCACACTCAGTGCTCTCTTAAGCTAATGCTGCTCTGAGGACCAGGACTATGATTCCACAACTGCACTGTTAAAATAAAAAGCTGCTCAGATTTTCTTTAAATAAATTGCCAATACCAAAAAGAATTTTTAGCTATAATTATTATTTTCAGGAAGGAAGAAAAGAGGATGTTCCCTGACATATGAACAGTAAAACCTAAGTGATGTGCTGTATTTGAGGCCTATTAAAACAAAAGTTACAAGTCTGCTCTTTCCTTGCAGGTGATCGTGACACCCAAGAGGTCTCAAAATCTCAAAAGACCCCAAGCATAGCGTCCACAATTTTTAACTATAAAGGAAATTCTGTAGAGACCTATGTGGGTATGTCTTCTTATTCTGCTCTTTACATGCTAGAGTTCTTATCCACTGAGCGAGATACACACATTACTGTGTACTTAACGACTGACACAACATCTGGCCACCTCTATCCAGAACTTCCAGTGGATCCACGTATAGATGTTATTGGTATTGGCCATACAACAGTAACTCTAGCTTGGAAACACAGTCCCTCTGTCTTGCAACATAGAGAAAACATCCAGTACTGTCTTCTAGTTAATGAAAAACACAACTACAAGAGCTTGTGTGCTGCTGAGACAGCAATCAGATCCTCTGGAATGAAGCTGCCGCCTATGTTAGCTTTGTCTCTCTCTCCATACCTTCTTGAACCCCAGCAGGTAATGATATTGTCCAACAGTGAACTGAGCATCATCAACAAAGCTAGTAGTGGGGAAGTCAGGCAGATATGCATGGGCACCAAGAACACTTACACAGTACCCAGTCTCAGTCCCAGCACTCAGTATTACTTCGATGTTTTTGTTGTCAATCTCCTCACAAATGCCAGCGCTGCTTACACTGGGACGTTTGCAAGAACCCTGGAAGAACCTGAACCTAAGATGACTGAGCTGAAAGATGGGAAGGTGATTCAGGTGGTCCTGGACGGGAAAAAGCAGAAATTCTACAGTCTGCAGTATCAGGCGAGGCACAAGAGAGTCCAGTTCACCTTTCAGTCATGTCGTGGCCAAGTACGGGTTCACATAACAAAGAATGGTAAAACAGTGGCATCAGAAAACATTTCAGGACTGAGGTATTTCTCACTCAAGGGAAACCTGCTGGACACATATTTGGTGCAGCTGAGGTCCACAGAGCAGTCTAATTCTTCTGTGAAAGTTCAGGTGTCCTCCCATTTCCACAAGCCCTTATTTCCACTTCTTCCAGAGAGCTTAAAAATCAAGTCCTTCAGTAAACTGAGGACCTGCAACTCTGTCACCATTGCCTGGCTAGGAACACAAGAGGAGAGCAAATATTGTGTGTACAAGAAAAGGATTGAAGAAGATCAAGTGTGGATGGAACTGCAGAGTACAGACAGGTGCGCTGGACCTGAATCTCGGCACAAGTCTGAGAAAGTCCTGTGCAAGTATTTCTATGACATAAACCTCCAGCGAGCTGTCACCACAGACACCATCAAAGGGCTGGATGCAGGGACACTTTACTTGTTTGATGTTTATCTCATTGGGCCATCAGGTATCCCTGTCAGATATCACAGCAAAGTTGTGAAGACCAGGAAAAAATGCTGAACGTTCTTCAACAGATGTTTTATAGTGAGTGAATGAAGAATAAAATCAAAACCTATGCCAAATCCATGTCAGAGCTGTACAGCTTAAAATATGCTGAGGCATAAACAGGAAAAATTCTAAAGCCAGGAGATTCTGGGACAGCATCATCTTAGTAGTCTAGATCATTACGCTTACTTTTGCATCTTCGCTCATGTATAAGTTTTTCTCTCGGTTGTTTCATTCAGACATAAAAAACCAGCTGTGAAACAAACCCATGCACACAAAAATAAAGTACCCACAATGGGACTCATGAGAAATCAATCAGTTACCTAAAATGCATGAGAAATCCAATAGAGAAGTGATGGGAAATGCCTGTCAAAGAGCACACATCATTATTTTAGAGTCCCACAGTTTTCCACTTTGTGTAACTCCATCAGCTAATGAGGAACTTAGAGACTCCACAAGTCAAGCTGCCTTTGAGAAACTGGATTTCCCTGCTGCCTGAACAGTTTGCTGGGAAGAAAACAAAAAAGCTGTAGAACTGGTGTCAGGTAGGTACAGCTCCACAGCTCGAGTAAAGCAGGCTCAAATACTGCTTCCCCCATTACCTGTATGTTTGCTTTGCTCTCAGTTCTACAAACTGTTCTTGGTGAGAGACAACGTTCGAGTCATGAATTCGTTCTGGATCCAACTTTGCTTCAGCTGTGGGTGTGTATGAATACAGCACTCTGATTCTGCCCACTGAAGAAAGGTTTGAGTAAGGAATCCTGTCATGGAAAAGAGGCTTCTTCTTCTACGGTGTCTGATATCAAGCCCATGTCTATCCCTGTGTGACTCCTGAGTATAATAAACTCATTCTTTACATCCTCAGCCAAGCCTACATCAATGAATGTGTTGCTTTAGGAAAAAGTAAATGTGGTTTTCTTATTAAATATCATGGAGAGATAAATATTTGTAGTAAAAAACCTGACAAACACATGGTTTTTGTTGTCTTGATTTCCTTGATTACCTTTTTAAATGACACAAGAGAAAAAGCATGAAAAATATTTGAAAAAATTAAAAGTCCTCATAAAAACTTACGCTCGATTTCAATTATCAGCAGAAAAGACTTTGCATGCAGGCTTCTGGCAGATCTGGAATTTACATAGAAAGAGATGTGATAGATTCACTGACCCAGAGGTTGCCAGAGAAATCTGACCTGCTGTAATTCTTCTCTGCAATTATATTAAGCAAAGATGTAAATTATTAATTCCATTATTGTACATCTCAGTTCATTTGCAATGCAGGATCATCAAGGTTTTAGCTTACTTTTAATAATTATTACCTCCAAGCATGTTTGGAGGCACCTTGTAAGGACTGAAGTCCCATTATGCTAACCGCTTTGTATACACAGAGGATTACACAGTCCTGCTCCAACTTTATAGCATTGTGCTAAGGGAGCAGTTTGCCCAGCCCCTCTGCTGTGCATCCTATACATTAGGAGACTCGTTAATCCCAGAAGAAGGGTTCTGGCCCTTTGCATGGGATCAGCTGCAGTATCCTGGCTTTGGCTAGGCTTTACATTCCTGCAGGCGCTATTCTGGATTGAGAGCAATGCCATGGTAGAAGCCATGTGCTGCGTGACATCCCCCCTCAAGCTCTGCAGGCCTTTTGGCTAATTACAGGGGCTGGCAGCTGCATTGCTTTCTCTCCAAAGCAAGCCTTCTCTTCATTTTGTTGCTGCCAAAAATAGTCTGAGCTCAGAAAGGATGACCCTGCTTACAGCAACGGAGGTCATGTCCACTTGGAAATCTTAATGTTTTCTTCTGTCCTCCTCTTCAATTTTGGGCATTTATATGTGAACTCACTTCTGGATGAACTCACTTGGATGCCCTACAAATGACTGTAATAACAACCAGAATAATAATAATAGAGGAGGAACAGGAAGATCTATTTAACTGCAGATACAACACACTGTTAACACTCTGCCCTTAGCCTGTCAGAACATTAACCCTTGTTTTTGCCCTCTATATACAAACGTCACAAAATGTCACTTGAAGGAGGAAGGCACATTTCCACCCTGCCTGATATCAGTACTTCTACTGAAGAATACTCTTCATAACAGAACCGGCTGACGACTTCTCAGGTAAACTACAGTTAGCCAAGAGAGATGTGAGGAGGGAAGGGGTGGAGAGCTAGCGTTGGAGGAGAGCAGAAAGAGGGCTAAGGAGAGCCAGGGGTGATACATAAGCAATGGCTGTGGTGTAGCGCTGTGGTGGTTGAGAGTTAATCAGGATCTGGAGGGAAGAGGCTGCAGGTCTGGAGGTCAGCAGGGATTTTAGGGGGGCTTTGAAAAGACCCAAGGGATTCCACTTCTTCCAGCTTCACCAGATCCTCTGCACTCTTCCACCTCTCCCTGGCCGTTGCTGCGTGCAGAGGAAAGAGAGGATGGGCTAAGGCAGAGAGCCGGGGGGAACTCTGGCTGTGAAACAAGTGGAGCAGTGATTGTTTTCACTTCTGGGAGGGCTGACACTAGTCCCCCCACTCGCAGGAGGAGCTGCTACACAACCACCCCATCCCCTCCTTCAGCAAAGGGCCCTGTGCAGGGGAGGTAGAGTCTGGCTGTTAAGCAGAACATGCCGTTCTGTCAAAACCCATCTCATCTAATGTAGGCAGAGCAGGCAACCTGCCCTCAAGGTAGTGGCCCACTTTGCTTATGTGTGGAGCCAGCCACGGTCTCTAATACAGAACCCATGAACAGCACGGAGTATTCCTCTCCACTGATCTTTACGCTGTGATTCCTCCTTTGTGCGCTAGACAGCAAAACTGCTGTCAATTCACTCACGTCCATACCTTGTTTATGGAGCAGCTCTTGGGTATGCTATTTTTTTAAGTCAGGTATCACTTTATTCATTGCTCTCCTAACAGTGAAATATCAGAAGTTTATCCATGACCAAAACAAAGGGTCTGTGTTAAATCATTGGTGTTTTTCCTGCCCCTGCCTACTGCTGGTTGCAGAACTCCTTATCTAAGATACTCGGAAGCCCTTCTTTCCTTTTCAAAAATGTTTGGCATCTTTCCATCTTCTCTCCCTCCCATTTGATGCGTGCTTGGATATTTCAGTCTGACCATAAACCTTTCCCAAGTCACATTCATCTCCTTTCTTTTCTTGATGCTTTCTGTTCAGTCTTTCCTGCTAAATTTCTAAGGAAGTTCAGTTCCTTCAGTCCAGTCTGTCCTAAGCTGTCATCAGCGCTTCCCATCTGCTCTCTGTCCTCTCTGAACCAGAGCCATATAGGAAGTGCACAAACACAGCTACCTTCAAGGAGAACATTTCAAGGGAAATGTTTTGCTTTTGTGGATGACTTAATTTTTAAGTCCTCAATGGCTTTATCACGCCAAAAGATTCATCCTAGTGTTCAGTGGTGGGTTCCAGCCTTTGTATGTTTCCAGCTATGGTATCTGAAGTACTGTCATGTCTGAGGTCATGCATTTCTTCCTAGTATTTTTACAGAATTGCCCCATTGCTAAGTCATCACTCCACATGGGAAGTGGGAGTATGGGGGTACTGAGAAATAGTAAGGGCAGGTAACACCAGAAGCTTCATACACAAGCTTCATATCCATGTCTCTTCCCTTGGGGAGGGCTCAGTGTCACAAATCACCACTTGGATTCTGGAAACGAGGAGCAGGAGTCTGAAACAGCAAAATAATAAAGCGTGGGCCTGTAAGCCGCAAAACAACATAGCAAGGGGCTCTTCAGTATCACTTGCCAGTATTTCATACAACTGCTGTTGCTAGAAACTTTGAAGTGTAACTCAGACAGCAATAATTGTTCGTCCAAGTTATACACTTGGAAAGATAGTGCTACCAAAAACCAAAGTAGGGGTTTCTGTCACTGGGTTCAAGCACTGATGACTTTTATGAGTTAAGTATTAATTGACATTTTGAGAATCTGTTTTGTCATTCCTTTTTCCTCTTGTATTTAACTGCCCATTACTAAAACTGTATTTACTGTATTTAACTGCCCATTACTATTCATCCCCCTTACTAAAAATTTCCTAACAAATGTAATTACCCTTCAAAATGGGTCTGATATTCTCTAAGAAATTGCTCTCTCTCTGCTTACAAATCCGTCAGCGATGCAGTCACGGCTTTGAGCAAAATATCTTTTTTTCAGCTAATGCCTTCCCACTCCGAAGACTTGCTTCCAGCTTAAGCAATATGTTAAAAATAGTCTTGCTATTTTGGCCCCAGGTGCTGGACTGAAATGGAGCTCACAACTTACTTTCAAAAACATAGAGCTGATATGTTTGTGTACACGTATATACACTGTTCCCATTCTCATTTTTATTACTATTAATTGTTATTTTTGGTAGGATGGAGTTTATGAACCATTGACACTGCTGTGAAACATCCTGGCCAAGTGCATACTTGAGCAAGGCTTAAAATGTAGTTTTAAGAGCGAGATAGCATTAGCTCTGATGTCAAGTCCAAACCACCGACCCAAAAATGCCAAAGGCTTTCAGGTGCTGTTTAAGCAACTGAAGGTCTCTGGCATTTAGAGAGAAATGGATGACTTGGCAGCTGAACGCTCATTCACCATCATTACAAACACACAGTTAAAGGAAAATAAATAATTAGATCTTTGGGGATGTAGGTGAACAAAAGCAGCACAGCTGCCAATTAGTGCTACCTATTCTGCATAAGATGGATTAGGAAATCGACATATCAGTGTAAAGAAGAGGACAGAGAGCTGAAGGCACTCCTGTTGCAAAACATAAGGCATTTCATGGGCAAATCTGTCAAGGAATAATAGAAATAGCATTGTGAGAAGCAGCTAAATTTACATGAAGAGACAAACTTAGTAAAAAATAAGTATGTCACACTCTCACATTACATTCTTCTGCAAAGAATAATTAAATATAACCAAGGGATAAGCCCAGAAGATACTGGACTAACTGCTGATGGTGCAAGCTCGTGTTGCTCCAGAAGCAGCTCTCTAGCAGCCGATACTGCCAGAAGCCGGCCAAGCAGCCCAGGCAGCGCATGAAGCACTATGCTGCAGTCAGGCCTGGGAGCACGAGAGGGCAGTGTCATGCTGTACGACAAGTGGAAGGAGCCCATTTAATAAGACTTATCAGAAGCAAATATATTTCAGCAAATTTAACAAGCCAAGCATCTTGCTGATAAAATCATTAAAGCAGAGCGGATAGGAGAAAATCTAAACAGCTTACTAACATCTTTATTTAGTCTTTTGAGTGTTCCAAGATTATTCTGGTTTTTATATTTAAAACTAAATGGTGTAAAGAAGTTACAGTCAATGAACAAAAAAAAAAAAAAAAGAAAAAAGAAAAAAAAAAGAAAAAAAAGGAAGAAAAAGAAAAAAAGGACAACAGACATTTCCCAAAAGGATTTTAACACCTCAGTGTTCCCAGTGCCTCATAAGTTAAATTAGAACTACCATCACTAATGATGAGAAATGCAGAGGTGCCAAAGACAGTCACCAGATTTGATGGGATGACAAGTGGGAAATTTTAGTTTGTGAATGACCTGCCCAGCAAGTTGTGATCGTAGGCATTCCCCTGAAATCTGCCTATCTTCTCCTCTACTGCTCTTGCCTCAGAGGAGGCTCTCTGGAATGTTACTTCCCTTTCTCATAAGATGTGATGATCAAAAGGTTTAGTGAGGCCACTCCCCTCCTCAGATAGGAGCAGAGTAAGCGTGAGAAAAGACTCTCTATGGTAACAGCAGTGTACTCCTTACACATGGCAAACTTTGGCATGGATAGTCAGAAAACCAAAACCAAAACTCATGGTAGGAAGAACGCAGGATAAAGCAAGGAGGAAGTCCAAGCAAAGAAGCAGAGATTTCTAACAGTGGGAGGAGACTCGAAGAAGGGAGCCTCATGTCTCTTGCAGGAGAGAACAGCACAGGAGGTCCCGATTCCTCAAGGATTGAGAAACATGGTACAGGAGAGCCCTGGGAGCCCACGGTACAGGAGAGGGTAGGGAGCAGGAATGGATTCCACACTGCAGACAGGGCAGGTGACAGGGAACAGGAGTCTCAGTCCCCTGCTGGCTCCCCTTCACTATGTGACAGTGCTCTTAGCAGGGACTTACCTCCCAGCAGAGCTGGATCTCACACCAGCACTCTGGCAGATGGGCAGCAGTCATTCACAACAGACCCCTGTTTGTCAGGGGTTTCTTCATCGAGGATACTGGTCAGTGATTACACAGGCTCTGTGAGAAGCATTTGATGATCTGCCTGCAGGGACTGAGGGTGCTGGCTCATTGACCAAAAGGCTGTCTCTGGAAAACTGTATCCTCTGTCCTATACTGGTCTTGCTCTGAGTAAGGTTCTCTGCAATGCTGTTCCTCTACCTCATAAACTGATGAAAATGTTTGAACAAGGATAGTCTGCCCCTGAGATAAGAGCAGATTAGACCCAGAAGGTAAGCATCAGAAAGTGAGTGTCATTGCTTTTTCTGGGTATTGGTATCAGTGATGTAGGAGGGACTCTGAGAAGAAGTCCTGGAAGCTCACTTTGAAAAGGACTGTTTCAGACTCCTGTAGTAGTTTGCTCTAAAAGCAGAACCCAGTAGGAAAGCAGACTTTCAGAGCCCAGGGTGGGAACAGAAGAACAGCATAAAGAAATTGAAGGTAACAGGGTAAAGTTTGAGTTTACTAGAAGTTTCTGAGGAAAGGAAGGGCCTAATCTGCAAACAAATTTTGCATCTGGCTCCTATTTTTATAAGTTACCTACTACATGCGAAACCTTTGCACCTGGACAGAGATTTCTCCAGGGTGCCATCCACTTTCAGCAGGGCTCTGCAGCCTTCCATGACAAAGGCTGCCCATGGGATACACCAGGACTGGCCCTTCCTGCATATCCTGCAGGATTTTCCCAGTACCAGCACTGCTGTGGTAACTCTGATGCCTGTCACTTTTCATTCTCTTTCCAGCAGGAGGATTGTGCTTGTTTCTGAACTCCACTACCAATTCATTCCTGTCCCTGAGAGTCAGTGCCAGCATGTAAACCAGCCAAGCCTCTGCTGTTGCTGTAGCTCATGATTCACAAGAATAGCAGAACTCAGTGTGCAGCCCGTTATCTATACTAAGGCTGTGACTCTAATGAAATACCCGGTCTTGTGCCTCCTTCAGGGGCCTCGGAAAATAACCATACACACCACACTGTTAAATCGATATCTTACAGCACAATGCCTTATTATCTAACAGATAAGCTATATATAAGAAACAATACAAAACCAGAGACTTTCAGCAAATAACAGCCAAAGTCTAGCTTTTCTGCTTTTCACTTTATTTTGAAAAGTAGAGGTCAGAAACAGCAAACGAGCAAAGTGACATTACCCAGCACATCTGAGGTGATGCCATTATTGAGAAAAGTGTCCAATTTAAAGATAGAAAGTACCGGTCTCTGTGCTGTCTCCCATACTTTCTGTGGAGGCAGGAGGAGCCTGGTGATTGCTCTGAATAAGTTAAATGCACCTCCATGATGAACTTAGGTTATGATCTCTCTCTCTCCTATTTTCAGAGAGCAGCGTTCATGGGAAGGTGTGGCTGTAGCTAAAACACCCCCCATTCTGCTCTGCCTTCCAGGTACACAGCCAGCTCCGGCTCCCCAGCCTTTTTTAAGGCCAGGGACAGATTAACTTGAAAGTTTACAGTCAGCCATTTGAGTGGATCTCTTAGGAATGAGTGCCAAAACTTAACTTTTCTGACATGTCCCAGCGGAAAGTGTTACAGTCATACCACTGAGGACTGGCTGAGAAGCACACCTAGCAACTTGGCTAGTTTTCTAGGCCTCACCAATGAGCTAAGAAGGATTCACAGATGTTGAGAATAAGTGCCATCCAATCGGAAAGTTACTGAAAGTCAACATTTCAGCATGTAAAAAAACCTGACAATGTTGTGCTATAATACTAAGTGCATTTGTAAGATGCGTGGGTCTGTAAAGCTTTCTCCTAGACCTATCTTCATTCTGATAAAACCTGTGCACAAAATAACTTTATATAGTGTTGCACAAGGGGTATCTAGAAATGTCAAGTCACCCCATATGCTGTTCTGGACACTGCTAAGGAAGGGAGCTAAAGCTTTTTCCACCCACTCATACAGACACACAGACACACCAGGCTTCTTGATAATTCATACTTTCAAATCCTATTGAACTAATTGTGGAAGAAGTTAACCCTGAGCAGGGACCAGAAAAACTTGCCATAAAGACAACTCAGGAGATATATTTCATACATTGGGGGGGGGGGGGGGGGCGGGGGGAGTATAAAGACAACTGGGAAGAGCAGACTGGTCAGAGTTGTCTTCTATAATTTCAGGAAATAATGAAGTTACCAACACCACACAGCACTCCAGCTTCTCACTTGGTTTCCAAGGGGCTTGCAGTACAGGGATAAAATTACTGATGTGAGACGAGCAGGACTACTTCTATTCACTGCAATGGTGCCAAGGTTTCGTCTCCTAATGCTTTAGCCACTGAAGTGCTACAATTACTATGAGTTAATTCCTTCATTTACCCTTTCCCATCTTCATCACGCAGAAAGTAGTTGCATGCATGAGCTATAAGACCCCATTAGAAAACAAATGGCTTAAGAGTATCTTCAGGAGATCCATATCATGATTTGGAGGCAGCTTCATGATTTTAAACACTTGGGCTTGACAGAACCCCGACAATGGATAGTCAGAAGCAGATTTTTTGAAAGCAAGAAAAGTTTGCTTACAGTGGAGATCTGGATGCTGACTGTAGATGGGGAAAAGTTTTAGTCTAGAGGATTCTCTCTGGTCTTTTTTACGTAGAAGTAACCAAACAAAGAGGAAACCAGTATTAAGCACCAACTATCTGTGCTCAGTGCCTTTGAGAACAACAGCTGTCCACCCACAGAGAGGATTCTTTCCTATCCCTTCAACTCAGTCAGAGAAGGAAACACACACAAAGTTTTATTATTGGGTTGACTAAATAAATAAAAATAAGAGATCTGTATTCAGGGAGTCAGTTTCGTAAGTGGGCCAAACTTTCTGGTTTTGTAACGTGGCACAATACCCTGTAAGCCAGACTTCCAAAAGGACATCGCGCCAGCTTCTCAGCTCAGACTAAGAACCCACAAATTGGCCAGACCTTCAGAAATGCTTTACACACAGTATCTCCTATTGGGACAGAATCTTTTAAAATCTGTCCTTAAGTCAATGAAACCACACCAGTTACATCTGCAAACAATTTGAACCATAATATTTTCTTCCCTAGTCATGCTTATGCAAAGCAGCGTGAGAGAGGGGTGAGGGAAGAAATACACTACTTTCATAGCAACCAT
The DNA here is from genome assembly GCF_036370855.1 of Dromaius novaehollandiae. NCBI lineage: Eukaryota > Metazoa > Chordata > Aves > Casuariiformes > Dromaiidae > Dromaius > Dromaius novaehollandiae. The sequence continues at coordinate 14,408,442 of NC_088103.1, read as the reverse complement.
CTTATCCACATCATTCTTAGGCACTGATGTTCAACAACTTGGAATACCCAGAACAAAGCAGCAAGGTTTCTTTTTGTCCCAGAAAAGAATAATTAATTAGCTACATAGGGAAACAAGAGTCTTTTGTAACTGAAAAATACAACTACTCTATAGCTAAAAAAGCAGAGTGTTTCACTTTGTCCATGATGAAACTTCTCTAGAAAACTATAGTGTGGTATCAGAACTCCTCTTCATACAGTTTTTATTTGCAGGGTAATTATGCATCCATGGTTCTTGAAGAAAGGACTCAAAGATGGAATTGAAAGGTGGTCTGCATATGCAAAGAAATCTAAATCTATAGTTTGAAACAGGACATTAGAGTAGAAATCAGCAACTCATATTGGGCACAGTCAATTCTGACTAGTGTAACTGATAATTAAATTATTAAAATAGTCTTCTGAGTCTCAGAAAGTGGCAGCAAACCTAATATTTCAGCTATCTGGATAAAACTGTTCCTTGCCTCTAGGGCACTGCTGTTTATTTGCCTCAAATCTATTAATTCAATCTTACCAGGTATTCAGAAAATGTGTGATAGTAGAATTGATCAATCAAAACATACCAAACATTCTTCTCCAGAGGATTGAGAAATAATTCATTTATTTAAATAGTTCTTTTGCAACATCCTTTGGCTATGCTGTTCCTTCCACTAGCTCCTAACAAGGATAAAGAACTACATCTATTATTGTCACATTATAGGTTTTTTTTCTTCCTCTACAGACTTTAGCAAAATATTCACATAGAATATAACTTCCTGGTCTAAATAAAATAAGACTTACTTTCCATAGTAAAACACAATTCTTCACTCTAAAGAAAAATGTGTTAAAAGTGATGGCAAGACACAATGACAGCAAACAGTAAAATTGTAAACTGTTGTAAAAAAACAAAAAATATGTTTCTCACATAAGATGATAAAAATGTCCCACTCATGCTCATGTCCCACTGCTAAAGCTGATATAAACACAAGGAAATTAAATCAGAACCGGAAAGACCAGATCTTCAATGCATGAGAGAAAGGAACTACCTATAGCCTTCATGTAGCAATGAGCAAACCTGTTCCTCCTAAGAGCTACTCTGGGCAGGGAAAGCAGCTAACTCCCAGGCAATGATCCCTCTGTGGGAAACTGATCACTTTTCCAAGTGACTCACAAGGCTTTGCAGCCTCTTCCTCCTCGCACCTTCCCCCCATGTGCTGCAGGCGCAGGGGGTCCCTTCACACATTCTCCAGCGCACTCTGCCCACTGGAGTGCCTTCACTGAGTAGCTATTGACTATGCAGACAGTGCAACTCAAATACACAGCCACAAGGAAGATGGTACAAGATGAGTGGCAGTACTACCATACAGCCACACTGTACTTCCCATAGCATCTTCCTGCTTCCTGGAAATAGGACAAAACCAGCAAATTGCAGAGTTTTTGGCAAGAATAGACAAAAATCTAGATATAAACCTAAGATCTGGATCAGAATTTTCTATTCCCAATAGTTTAAGGGCAAGTTGCATATTGAGTTTTTCATTTGTCCTTTTACAAAGTTAGGGGTTATTTTCAGAACGCAGCTTGGATTCAAGGTCTGGTTGTTTTGGTTCAGGCTTGTATCCAAATCTTTTAAAAATCAGTTCAGTTAAAACAGTTAAAGGAAGTAGTGAAGGGTTTATTATACTTTTCCCTTATAACAGTGAAGTGTTTTGACTAGGAGGAATTTGGGTTGGGAACCATCTTTTTATAATATGTACTTTCAGGCCACACCACTGATCCTGATGGGCCTCTGGGCAATACTGTTACAATAATAAATGTGGTGGGTACCCATTGTTTATCCTCAGTTTAAAGTAATTAAATAATTTCACCATTAGGTGGCACCAGAGAATATTTTAAGATTTAATACAAAGGATCATTAGAACTGAGATCTGGAATAGTCTTAAAGCAGATGCAGCCACTAAATTAGAAAAAAATCATATAGTGATCTTTACTATGCATATGAGTGCTCTAATTACTTGACTATAAGTGATAGCTCATAAGAATGCAAGTTATGGCTAAATCCATGATTTCTTCATTAGCAAGATTTTTTTCCTATTCTTAATCAAACATGAGAAGTATTTAATGTAAAACTGCCACATAGTTGGGTTTTAATGAGATGAACTGCTTTGTAGTGTTTTATCTTGCTGGAAAGAGAAACCTATATCTCTGTCCAGACAATTCCAAATGTAGGCTATTAAAAACAAAAAAACAAAAACAAAAACAAAACAAAACAAAAAGACAGACAGAGACTCTTTCAAGAGAAGAGTCTCTGGGCATATCTGGTATAATTCCAGCTACGTCTATGAATAATTTAGCAGCTAATGACCTCTTTTCTGTTTATGAAACAATACTCTTAAGAATAGCAAGGCAGGACATAAGCAGTAGCCATATGTTTCTTCTCGAATTCCAGCTAGACAAATGACCTGAAAATTGCTGTTGCAAGAACTTCTAAAACATATGGCTAAGTACAGGGAATTTGTTAACTTCTTGTGTCAGATCCAAAAGTTTCCAATTATCAACAAAAGATGGCATACCAACCCAATTACTCCTGACATATTCCAGTCAGGACAGATTCCAAATAACCATAGCTGTGTGGGTGTATGTGGTTTGAAATAACAGGAATCAGTGAAAATTTTGTGTAAATAAAATAATAAAAAAAGTAGACCATTTACATATCACATCCAGACAAATACGTCCCAGTGTGCCGAATGTGCTTTCAACAGGAAGCTGGAATTTTTAGGCATTCTACCAATGCTGATTTCAAGCCATCATAAACTATTAGAGGTACATTTACTTTCCAGCATTACAGAAGACTCCTATAACAGCTTATTTATTTCATTTGTCAGAGTGGAAAAAAAAATGTTTCTTACATAAGATGATAAGAATGTACCAAATCATTTTCAATTACATTTTTTAAATGATTAATTGCAGATGGCTTTTGAAGGCAACATCCTTGTAGTGCTGGATAAACATGAGGCTACAATTAACAGTCAGAACACTGGTACACTATGCACATTACAGATACATTTGACTAAGCAACTGGGTCTGATCCCATGTTTTTACTCAGGGGAATAGTTAGACACAGAATCTGTAGATAAATCTGTGTGTTTTCTTATCAAGCCTTACTCAAAGAACCTCTAAGCATTCTACTTAACAGTAAGAGATGGAAAAATAATGAAATAATGATATGTTCACAACAATGAACCATAACTCATAGCATTGCTAAGAAAAAAAAACAACACATTTGTAAATCAATCTGTATTTCATACTCATACTGTAAAATTATAGTTACATCATCCTAAGAGCTATACGAACTCTATCACGGATCATTCCCATTGAACTGGATCAGCACACTGACATAGTGCAACGAGAGATTCTTCAATAAGTATTTTTCCTAGTTAATTTTTGTTTTAATCACTCATTCATCTTGCAAGGAATATGAAGATCTACAGGTCTGTTCACACTGCATGTATATTTGAATCCAATGTGTTGAATGAAAGCCACTGCTTAGGTCCTTTATACTTGGCTTCCAACTATTGCAAGTGTTCTAGGGTTTGAGCAACGGGTGGTAGCAAAACACACTAAATAACAATTATCCATAGGCAAGCCAGTTACTGAGGTGCTTGCCCTTTCATCAGTCACAGTCCTGCAGTCACTTCTCAGACATAGTTCCCCTTGGGTCAAATTGTGCAATCTCTACCAGAGCGAAATTCACTTCCCACACTACAAACCTCTGATTTGCTCTAGTGGCAGTTTGGCCTGACTGAAAGCTGCTGGTCTAACCGGGCTATTTGCTGAAGGAAAAGCCTGGGAGAAGTCAAGCTGCTGAAGTAAGCGATGAAACGAAACAAAACAAAACCTATGAGATGTCAGAACTCCATCCTCAAGATTTTCAGCCAGTGAAGTTCAGCATGAGGAAAACTGTTCCATTCCCATTGAAATCAAAGGAAAATTTTATTTGAAATAATCACAAAATCCTTAACACAGGCTCAATGTTAAAATATTTGCACATAGAAAAACCTCAGAAGAGCTTTTAAGGAATCTAGAAATGCAATCTTTTCTTAATGGCTCAGTTTTCACTTTCATGAAACTGAACTAATTTCACTAATCTATCATTTATTGTATTAACTTTCAGAGTAAGGAATACCTGAGCTACTAGTGTAAAGAAAAGCAGGTGTTTTTAAAAACACAAAAATCTGCCTGGTTTGATTAACTTGTCATAAAGAAAAAGTGTCCCATTTTTGTAGCTGCGTAGGTTATTTTTAAGTACAGTCAGAGGATTCAAACAGTAAAGATCATTCTGATGTTTGCTACCTCCGTGACACCTGAATGTAGATAAATGATGCATTTCTCCCAAACAGAGATAACTGCTGTTCCTTATCAGAGCAAATAATATCTGGCAATGTTCATAGGAATTTCCAATATTAACCCACCTGTAAACCAAGGAAAACATTTTCTCATAGCTCAGGAATCACAGTGCCATGGCAGCTCATTTGTAAGACAGGAATGTTGATTGTGCAACTTAATCTGGTATGAGCACATGGAGGTCTTTCAATGATTAGCTATTGTTTTATCAGCTCCATGATGCAAAAAGAGGTTTCACCAGAACTAATAGCAACTAAGTGATAATGCTTCCTCATCACTAGACTAAATACTAGTAGCCAGTAGTATTTCCTTTAGGTCCTTACATATCTTTTTTTCAACTAAACCATGGTAGAAGTATTCAGACAACTGCTCCAAACTACCTACTTCTAAGTAAATCAGCAACAATCCACCCATCAAAATACTAGTCCCCACTACACAATATGCTCCAGTTGTCAAACTTGGGCTCTCTCAGACCTCCATTAGGCAAGAGACAAAAACATATCTTTTTTTCTTGCTCTTATTTTTCTTGTGGATTGTGCTTTCTCCCCGGAGTGTTTTGTTTCACATGTTGTAGGTTAAACTATGCAACTCCATTCCAGCAACAGACTTAAGCAGATGCATGGATTCAAGCACATTAGTAAGCTTATTGATTTTGGTGAACCTGTTTGTATGCTTAATGCTACCTTTATGCCCTAGTACCTTACTAAATTATGGTCTTTTTTGTGGTCTTCACTAACATATTGTCTAGGCTTATCTCGCTACCTTCATGTCAAGAAATATGATGTATCTGTGACCAGTTTTAGCTCCTCCTCTTATGTTTTAAAATAGTTTTGTCCATAATTTTATGCAATCAGCTAAACATTGGTATTCCTGCACTACAGTGTGCCCAAGATGGTGATCTGGGTCCTGTTTACTGGCTCTCCTGAGTGACAGAGTATTTACACAGGAATTTCTTTTGCCTGCTTCTTACACACTCAAAGGGGATTCAAGCAATCTGTTTCTCTACATCTGTGTTTAGAAGCAGTGTCATTACTATACACATACTGGTGCATTATTTGTCCATTGTACTGTATTTCTGGACTCCATGTGAATGGTTACATGTCTCATTTGCTCGCACCTCAAGCCTCACACTCCCTTTGCCTCTTTAGCACTATACACTGCTTCTTACTCCAAATGAGTTCAGGAAGGATATAGATTAGTGAAGTAAGCTTAATTTAGCATCCAGCATCGGTGTAGAAACCTTTTTATTGCATGTCTCAGAAATGAGAGCCCTCATCTCTCTGCTTTCTTAAATCGCTCTCTCAAATCTTGTTACTCTTCACTTTAATTCTGCCAGCTCTAAGCATCTGTTTCTTTTGCATTATGGCGGTATAGAAGAGCACTGTGCTTTGTCAGTTGGAATCAGTGCCGCACCCCTTAAGATTAATTTGGTTCAATGGTTTCAGCCACAGTTTCATACTAGATATCAAAAGATTTGTGTATTTTAAATATCCTGGCAGAGTCAGATAAGACACACACAGTCCATTTGAGTATAAAATGCATAACTAATTTTCTTAGAGCAAATGTGCAAAACTCCTACAACTATTTAAGTTAATTATTAAAAGACCTTTCCCAGGGTTAACCAAGTCAAGTTAGTGATTCATCTTATTTAAAAGTGTGCATACTAGGATAAAAAGATATAGGACACTGTTTAATTGTTTTGTATTTCATCCACACATAGCTTTTATATACTTACATAACTGCACACAGAAATGCAATATTAATACAGAAAAGTAAAATATTGATAAACACTGTTAGTTGTAACAACAACAACAATGCCGTGAACCACATGCTTTGAAGCTATCCAAACCTCTCAGTGCCCCTCAGATAGCTATGGAAGACATAACTGCATATCTGAAATTATTCTGGTGACTGCAACATTTCCTCAAACACTACCGCATTCATTCAGAAGGGAAACAAACTTACATGTAAAGATACATTTGCAAAGTTACTCCTAACCTTCTACCTCTTGTATGGTCCATGGTGAATTGTGACTGACAGTCCTAGCCAGTAACTATGCCAAAAATACTTAAAAAGCAAATTTAATTTAGTTAAAGCCCAATATTATCTGCAGCTTTGCACAAACACTGAACCGTAGGAGAGTGTGAATTGGGGGGGGGGAGTGGAGAAAGCACTTTTGGTGGAACTAAGGGAAATTAGGTGTTTGATTCCTACTGTAAATGAATAGAAATTGAGTGCCCCGTTCCATCTGCTTTTGAGATATTCCACCCCCCCACCTTTTCTTTTTTTTTGATATACTCACCTACACAAACTAAATCCAGATTGACAATAAGACAGTCATTGTCATCATCTTTAGTTTAGCATTTTGGAAAGTAAATCTCCTGTCTTTTGCTGCCAGAAAACTGCTCAGCAGAAAAACAGAATGTCAGCCTAGTCAGCCTTACAAAAGGCAACATTTACTTGATACCAGCTGATAGAACATGTAGCTCCAGGGGAGAGACTAGTCACTGCCTTCTCTAGACAGTAAATTGTGCTTTCATCCCAAACCTAACTCTCCCCATGTCCCCCATCTATTGGTGTCAGGAAGCATTACGCAGTGCAAAGGCAGCAGCTTCAGTTATCACAGTAGAGGCAGTGCATTTTCCAAAGGCTGGGACAGTCAGAGACTATCTCTCCCTGTAGGTGAGCCATTAGTGACCATCTTCAAACAACAAACAAAAGAAAACCCTCACGGGAAAAGTGAAGTTCCAGAGGAGGAGAAATGCACAAGCACAGCAGCATATCTTAGAAACAGGAAAAAAAAAAAAAAAAAAAAAAAAAGAAATGGGAAAGATACAAAGTAGTCACTGGAACAAATTAAGAAGACATTTTTAAACGTCTAGAGCATAAAGAATAGCTGGCATGGATTTGTGAAGAACTTAACATGCCATTTCATCTCTTAACAAGTAGAAGACGTAGTATAACTTGGAATAGTAGTAAGATAAGCCTTCCATAAAGTTGTGCACAACATCCTTTGAAATTAAATCAGAAACTGTGGTCTGGAGTAAGTTGCTAGAAGATGGCCACACAACAGCTTGAAAAGCAATTTCAGGAAAAAAAAAAAAAAAACAAAAACAACCCCCCATAATTATTTCACTGTAAAAAGGCAATAACAGAATCAGACTCATTTAGGCTGAAAGGGAACTTCAAAGGTCATCTAGTCCAATACCATGGTCAAACCAAGGCCAACTAGATCAGGTTGCTCAGGGCCTTGCCCAGTCAAGTTTTGATATGTCCAAAGATTGAGATGCCACAATCTCCCTGTACACTCTGTTCTAGCACCTGACCACCCTTACAGTGGTCGTCACAAGGTAGGTATTGGTATTCCTACTTTGAGTTTTCATCTACACGTATATTCATACTATGGGTGCACCAATACATGAATATTACAACAGAAAACTCTTTACCTTGCAGTACATGTAGCAAAGGTTAAGGTTAGCTACCACCAGGAGGATTTAACAATAGTGACAATTAAGCACGACAACAGGTTGTTGGGAATGTAGCCGTGCCCGTCTCGGTCTGCTCTCTCACAGAAAGGCAGCATTGCTCCCAAAGTCATGTATCTAGTAGAAATGGATGCTGCATCCTGGGGCAGCCTAGCTGTAGCCAGGCCCGCAACAACTCAGGTTCCAAAAACCCCTGTCCCCGATGTGCTTCAGCTCCTGGAAACACACCCCACTTGGGGCTAGGGGCTAAGCTCCCCCACTCACACACCACTCCTGTGTCTCAGCACACCTGATCAGGCTTCAAAGCAAAAAAATAACAAGATGACTTTGAGATCTACCTCAGAATGAGGCTCAGTTTTTAATGACTCGGACACTTAATTCCGTTAAGTAGGAGTATTCATGTGTGTACACTGTAAATTCATTAGTAAGTACCTCATTCTTTGCAGCTATGCTATCTGCCCATTTCCCAGTTTTGGTACAGCAACCACTAATAGTTCCTAGTAAAACTAGTTTTCCAAAGAGTTTATTTCTTGTTAAGGAAGAACACAGTACCATATCCATCAGAACAGAATACAGGAGAACAGTACCAGGTATTATAATATTTGAACATCAAGACTGCTACACAGTTCTGTTTTTTTCCCCTCCATCTTTGAGGAAGCTTTGATCCAATAATTTACTTCTCTGCTAGTTTATCATTCCCTTTCACCATCTCACCATACCCCAACCACAAGGCTATTAATGTCTCTTGCTTCCTTGTACAAATTTGTAATAAAGCTAAAGGGCTGAAGGATATACAAAGGTAATAAAGCAATGTTTTATTATATATTTAAATTTGAAGTTATAAAATAAGCTTAAAGCTATTATAAATCATAATTAGCAATTCAATAAAGTCACAGGCGCATTCAAGTAGTTGTCTAAATTCATCCAGTCAGTCTCCTACAGAAACTCTTTTCCACCCTTTCAGCAGTCTGGGAAGCATACCCATTTCCTCCAAATGAATCCATCAAACCAACATCTTCCAACACAGCTAGAAGAGCACCAAACACAGACTATTTCCAACAAGAGGGAGAAAGTTTCACAGCTTCTGTCAGCTGACCCCTCTATGTCTAAAAAAATGGCTCTAATCAGGCAAACCTGCTAAATATCCAATTTTACTGTGGGTGTAGATAGCTGAGGGCAACACCAATTGTTCAGGAAAAATGCTGATAAATTCAGAGTTTTTATATAGAACAAATGGTAACACTTATGGTTTAAACTGTATTTTTCAGATGAATTCTATGTCTACACATGATGTTTGAAATTATAGTGTAAGCCCAAGTTTGGCTTTACTACTTGTAGCCCATTTGTTTAGTAAGATAGTAAGCATTCCTACATAATTCTTCTCTTGCTAATAATTGTGTCTATACGTACAATTTTTTTTTTTTAAGTGCAATACAAACATTATCACAGAAGTCCTCAAAATACACACTTCACACAGTTCTTTTTTAGAAGTGACATTTTTAAGAATTAGCATAATTGGATACTTTTTAGGCAAACTAGAGATCATGCTCCACAGTACTGTCAAAGAATCTTTGTTACAGCGTAAGATCCAAATCTTTATCTGCTACACATGCAAATTCATTTACTTCAACAGGTCTATGTAAATATGCCCAATAGCAAAATATGTTCCTTCATGTCCACTGAAGTTTCTTGGTCATTTATAGTCACTAACCTGATAAAACACTATTACAGACTTGCGTTAGGAATGTAATTCAGTCATTTCAGTGCTTCCTGTCTCTGCCTCTATGGACTAGTAAACTTCACTTCAACAGTATGGTTACATTAACCTAGCTTTTCTTGCCATTACTATTATGTTTTTCTTTCTTCTCAGTACTATGAGTCATTTCCTTAAATCTTTGCTGGTTTGGCTACAGTCTTTAGGATAGTAAGAACTGCCAATGCTCTTCTCTTCCACTTCTGGTTTTAATTCCACTGTGTGCTAGAACCATTTTTCTATCCCACTGGTTTTATCTAAGGTATTTTTGTTGAAGTAAGTAGATTTTCACTTGATGTAAATCATCCAAGCTCAGCTGTCAGCATAGCTTCTTCAAAGCCATACCAATTGACACCTGTTGAGGGACTGAGCCCTATGTTTGATTATCATTCTGATAAAGCCCTTGTAGAGGATTAGCAGTTTCTCATGTGTTTAAAAAAAACCCATGGTTGTACTACTGAACTGTGGGAATAAGCAGAAAGAATCTTCACAAATAGCTATGTAAAGCCTTTTAATGCATTTTGATGGCTCAGGCATTCTTCTACATATCCTTAAGGCTTGCGGGGGGTAGGGGGGAGTCCCCCCCCCCCAAAAAAAGCAAGAATATCAATCCATGAAGTCTTTGACTTCCTGAATGTGAATAATTCATTTTTTATTCATCTCATTCACTACTGGATGATACACAGAACTCATTAAGCAAATTCTTAACAAATACATCCATGGAGAATACAGATTTCCTGTATTCAAGAAGATAGATCCTGAGGAGACCAGGTAAAGGCAGTTTGCATCATCTTTGAACCACTTGGTTCATGACTGTTACTGCTGCTGAAGTAGCTCCTGTTGATGGCAGATGTTAAAATACTCTAGAAGAGTAAAAAATACTAAATGGCATCCCAAAATAAAAGTATCTGTTTCATAGAAATGCCACTGAGAGAAGGAAGAGAAAAAGGATCAGTGCAGAAAAAGCAAGCAACATCAAGTAAGAATATATTCTACCTCACTGTAAGGCTGATGTATAGACAAAACTAGGGCACTTTAGGCTCTGCTGATCTCCCCATTAGCACCAACTGGAATGACACATGTTCCTGTATCACATAACCCAGCTGCAGTCATGAGGCTGGCAAATCACTCCATTTAGATCAGGGTTGCATTTGCCTCAGACAGGAAGTCACTGAAAAACTACTCTCTTCCCCGTCATGGCCCATGTTTCATATAGGTGCATTAAACTAGTTTTACCACCAATTAATCATAAGGTAACTCCTTGCCCTTGATAAGCCCAATACACCAAACGTGAAGAAACCATCACCTCTCCCCTTCCCAAGTTCAATATGGAAATGATCACCTCATACAGCATATATAACATGAAGTCTGAGCCAGAAGAAAACCAGACTGTTCTCAGGCATCCATACAAGGCACTCTGTGTGGCTTGGATACAGCTTTCCACACCGGTGTATATATAACATTGAGAGGTATTATGCTGAAATTATGATAATAGCTAAGAAAGTAGGCAAACGGTATTGAAGGACTTTGTCTCCTAGAAAATTCTGCCGGTTCTGAATTGCTATAGCAAAACCACTTAATCCTCTGCAATATAGTGGGGGAAAAAAAAAAAAAAATCATGAAAAAAAGATTATTTTAATGTATCAGTTCCTTAGCACTAACGACGATGAGGCTGTCTCTCTGCCTCTTACTGACTACTTGCCTATCTTCTTATAAGGACAAGAAGTCTTCCACTCTTGTAGCTAGTTGTGTGTTGAAATTCATGGATCTTTTGTCTCATTTCTTTTACCAGAGTTCATATGTCTATTATGTTTTTGAAAACATAGTAGGTTCTCCAGGAATCATGCAAGACAAAGACATCTTTAATTTAAAAGCAGAAAAGCTACTTAACAGTATTAGGAGGAAAACAAATTGAATAAAAGCTAAAGAAAAGGTCCTTTCATATCTAGCTTTTCCTGCATGTCTATGACCAAATGAAATACTAAGCATGTCCCAAGTCTAAATGCGGCTTTACGTAAAACAAGTTAAACAAAAGCCTTCAATTCCCAGAAAAAAAGGCAAGTCAAAACCCATATTTTTGGGTTTTTTGGGCCCCATATTTTGTTCACTGACTTATACCTGTAAAAGTAGACCTAAATGCTACTTGGGCACTAAATTGATAGTAATTCTAAAATAGCAGCATTATACACTGCAGGAACAAGTGACCACACACAATGAATAGTAGGAAAGAAACAGGCAACTAGAGTTCACATTCCAGCAATATTCTCTTTCTCCCCCCTGCCCCTAAATGATGTATTTTTTCCTCTTTTTTTTCCCCTGATATCTGAAAAATCATGTCCACACCACCCTGCATTACTGAAAAGCCTAATCTAACAGTTCAATCTTCACCAGCATCACCCCTAAGATTTCAGAATTTGGTAACCTGACAAGATTTACAGTACTGACACTTGGCCACTTAGCAGTTCAAGCTCCTTTTCAGAAATTAACAACAGCCAGCTGTTTAGGGATATTCATATTAAAAAGAATAAACAAACACACCCATACCAGAGAGCAGCTATGGCAGGGCTGCTCCACAAGGCGCATTACCAACCCAGACACAGTCCCACACAATCTGGGCAGAGCAGAGTGCTGGTAAATGGTCCCATCTATGGTCCCAGACAAAGGGAGACAATGAACCAGGCCCAGGGTCCATCCAGGAAGTGCAGGAGCAGCAAACAACAGGTCAGGAAACCAATTATCTCTGACACAGACTCAAGGTCCAGCTAAGAGAGCAGGCTGAAGACAGAGCCACTAAAAGCATAGCACAGACCAAGAACATAGGCTCAGGGCTATGCTTAAATGGAGCTCCTGTGCCCATGGGCACAGGGTGGAGGTGGGAGTCTCAGGTGAGGCTAGTCAGGGCAACTAATATGTATTAGTTCACTAAGAGCCCCAACAGCACAAGAGTGAGGCTAGTGGGGAGTGCTGACGAGTTGGGTAGAATGATGAGTAGTTGCGTGCAAAGAAAGCATTATTCAATCACTCAGCCAACCTAGACTGGCTTACAAAATAGTAACTCATAAAGTGCAACTCTTAGTAATGAGATCAAGAGGTTAATCTTATTACTATATGTTGGATTTGTATAAGGAAGCAAAAAAAGATCAAATCACATTTTTCTGTTAGATTTCAGGTAGATAACCAAACTGGCTATTGGCCTTTATTACTGGAGTGGAAATGTATGTATACACCAGTTACTCTACACAGCATGAAAGCCTTGACTGACCAGGAATTGTACCTGTGCAGTGTAAAGGAGAATTTTTCATAGGTGATGCAGCATTATAGTAATTTAGTAAGTATTACTTGCTGATACAAATGAAAGAACAGATTTTAATGATGCAGGATGCTAAACATGCACACGTTTGCGAAACAAAAATGCACAGAACATTATTTATAGAGAAGGCTGATCCATTTGGAACCTGACTCAAAAAAACACTTTAACACGTGTAAGTTTATTTCTATTAACTTAGGAATATTCAGGAAAAATGTTTAAGCATATATTTGACATCAATTGAAGGATTAAGGCCCCTTGGCTGTAAAGTGATATCAGAAATGGATATAGGTACCCTCTCCAGAACTGCTCCACGATTCATGGCTTCAGAGGACTTTCTGCTTTAACAGAGTGTTGATGTTGTTAACAGAGCATTGTTATTCTGGTTCTCCTTCCATGAAAAGGAAAGATTCAAAAATTCATAGATTTGATTTTTTTAAGTAACACCTGTAATGACCAGTGTTATAAGTGGGCGCTACAAAATATACTTATATATATCTTCTCATGATCAGCTGAGGGCTTCCTAAAGATATCATTAAGAAAACATGCTCACACTATCTGAATTTGAATAGACACAGAATTCACCATAGAAAATCCTAAAATTCACAACCTCCTACCTACTTCACACTTAGTTTGATTCCCTTGAACTCCGTAGAGTAAAATCAAGGATTAATTTAACATGCACGACAGGCTCTTCTTAGCACACAGTTTGCAAAATCATAAGTCTTCCATTTTGCAATAAGAACAGAATCATACAGTAATTCCAGTTGGAAAGGACCTCTGGAGGCAATCTCCTCCAACCTCTGCTCAAAGCAAGACCAGCTTAGATCAAGCTGCTCAGAGCCTTGTTCAGTAATGTTTTGAATATCTTCATGCCCTTTTTCTGCCTTTTGGCAAAACTCTAAGAGGAAAAAATAAGCTATTAAAACTAAACAAAAAATCTCAAAATACATGAATCGCACATACCATGTGAAACATTTTGCATTTTACAACTACTTAGTTTTTTAGTAAGATGACCAGTTTAGTAATGTGCATTCCCCACCCCAGTCTGAACAGGGGGAGGAAGGTCACTGTATAGTCATACAGTGAGATACACGTGCTCTGTCACAAGGTACAAAGGGAAGGCATAACTACAGATTCTGACATTCCTCTGGCAAACAAACCCATGCTCACAGTATCCCTGCCATGAAAGCACGAAAAACAGCTGTTCATAAACATACAGGCTCACTAGATTTTATGTTTCTGCAAATTCAGATCATCTGTGAAAAACAAAAAAATTAGCTATGTATCAGTGTTCAAACAAAAAAATACATTCCAGAAGGCCATAATACAATAGTGTCCATGTTTTCAGTCCAAAGACTGACTTTGAAAAAGGTCAAGATGACAAAATACACACCTTGATAAAGACATTGTCCTGTCTGTCACTGTCCTGCCTGTCACTTGAAACTGATTTGGGTGAAATAGAAAGAGTGTGAAACACCTAAAAATCATCTGTGAAGATTACAGTGGCACTAGGGAGTTTCAGAACAGGAGTCATTTTTCCTAATCCAGGAGGACTTTTTTAAAGTTTTAAGAGCCAATCTCTCTTCCTCTTAACTAAGAAAAGAATATGGTGATGAAATCCAGTATTTAGTTTTTAAATCCTAATTTATTGAAAACAATACAAAACAATTATCCTAATTTACAGATAAACAATGAAGTTTCTCTGACAGCAAAGCAGAATATTATCTGACATGCCAATGAGATTCCCAGTGGGATACTGGTGATCTCAACCTTTTTGTTTCTTTATAGTGACATCTCCAACTCTAATTCATGCTATTATTTATTAATTACTCTCCTTAGAGAGAATCCATATCAATATATTTTTCTCTAGTTGGTAATGTTTAATCTCTCTTTATAGCTGGTTTCTAATTGGATTTAGAATATGACTTTACATACCTTGGCTTTGGGAACCGAAAGAAATAGGTTCTCTCTTGAGAGCGCCAGTATAATTTCCAAGAGTGAAAATTCCTACATTTCTGAGACTCATACATTAGTTTCTCATTCTCCTAACATTTCAGCTAAGATAAGGTTCACAAAGCCCTTTTGTTGGTTGAAAAGTCTTACAGTCAGATTAAGATATTTAACACAATAAATAACAGTATATAGACTGTGTAAGGTTATACAGCACACTGAATGTTACCAAATGTTGTTAACACATTCTGTGTGATCAGTCAGACTTCTAATCTGGCCTTTATTAGCTCCTCTGGTTTTCTGTCAGGTTCACCAAAGCTGTACTTCACTCGGCTGCTCACTCTCAAAACCGTTAATGGCTTTCTTCGAAAATTCTTAGGAGGGGGGTGAGGTCAAACATAGTGATTATCTTTAAAAAAGGGAGGAAAAGGCACCAAGAAATTATAGGCTAGACAGTTTAAGTTCAGTACCCAGAAATATTCTGGAAAAAAAAGGTATCAGATAAACTGGAACAGTTACCTGAAAAGTAGTAAGAGAATTTAAACACTGCCAGTATAGATCTGACAAGAATAAATCCTGTAAGACTAATGACTCTCTGAAGATAGTGGAGAAGCAGCAGAGGTTATATATTAGGAGTCGAGCAGAGTTTAAAGCCTGTTTCTTGTAACATCCTGATTTGGTCTAGATAAAACTGACAATGGGTAAAATAAAAGTGGATAAACAAACACCTCCACACAGCACTGTTATCATTGTTCTACTGTCAAAATGTAAAGACGTATCAAATGGGACTGTAATTTCTGTTCTGGGCCCAGATCTGTTCAATGTTTCATTGATGATCTGGGTGAGGAAATTGAGAGTATGCTTCTTAGAGGCATAAAGACTAAAAGTAAAGGAGGAGGGACTACAAGTATGCTGGAACATAGCATTAGTGCAAAAAGAGGTAAAAAATTCAGAAAACAGTCTGAAAAAAAACCAGGATGAAATTCAATAGAGACAAGCCCAGGAGATCATGCTGAGCAAGAATAATCCACACCATGGATATAGGATGAGGAATAATTACTTACACAGTAGCTTTTCAGAAATGCAGAAAATTACTTCTGAGAAAAGGCCGAAAGAGTTAGGGGTGGCTAGCTAAAAGATGAGAATACTTAAGGAATGATCAGTACTTGACAGAAGTCTTTACGAGCATAGAAGGCTAATACGAAGAAGAAATAATCCATTCACCATGTCCATGTTGGAGAAGACAAGAAATAATGGCCTTAAACTGCAGCAAGAATAATTCAAGTTATTTATTAAGGGGAAAAATACTTCTTAATGGTAAGTGAAGCACAGGAATTTCCTGGAGAGGTCATGGAGACCTCATCATTAGAAATTGTTAAGGACTGGATAAACAGATATCTGTCAGGAATGAACTCAGCATAGTTAGGAGATGGACTAGATGACCTTTTGAGATCCCTTTCAATTTTTCTTTTATGGTTCCATGATGAAGTATAACTAGAAAGATGTTTCAGAATCTCTCCAATCTTATGGTTAAAGAATTTATCTTGGGAATTTGAAGGGTGGAAAAGTTTTTGTAACATCTGTGGAGGACCCCTTGTTTATTTGCCGATGTGCCTTAAGTACACAGTACTTCAGTACACAGTGGGCCACATTATATTATTCCAAGACATTGAAATTAATGAGGCCTACTTGGGGAATATGGCCCAACACCATGAAAGCCAAAATATTGTGGGCTGTTTCTTTTGCTAAACAAATGAATGCAATAAGTAAAGCATTTCAAAAAGCCACCAGCATTAATTTTCACCAGCACGAAACCTCTCCTAAATAACTACAACCACCTTTAATTTCTCCCTCAGGAAGCACTTACAGATACCACAGATCACTTTTAAAGATTTTGTAAGCCTCCTATTGGTTTTCTCACACCCTCGCTTAACAGCTTCCTGAGATGCTCTTTTTGCACCCACCTCAGAAAAATACAGATAATAGCACTTTGTTTCATAATGGTGTTGTGAAGTAAATAAATTCAGACCCTGCTGTATTAGTGTTCAGACCCTGCTATATTAATGACACATTACATTGTGCCACTCCTCCATTTATAGACAACCTCTACATCTTGCAATTGTGGACTGCAGAGATAGCCACCATTCAGTCTTGTGAAATGGCAGCAGCAGCAAGACAGACCTTCAGCCATCTGATGGTGCTATCTGCTTGGTGACCGTCACTTCTCCTCCTCAGGCCCAAGGCTAGACCCACATTCTTCATAAGAGAGATACATCACAGTTCAAAATTTGGGGGCTCTATGCAGTCCCAAGGAGATGTGATTTTTAGAGCAGATCAGCTAATTCATCAATCTCCTTTAAACTCATAGGATGTATTCCATCCCAATGGATATCATACAGGACTTAACATATACGCCAAGCGTGAGAAAAAAACTTATTTTTCTATTCAGTTATGCTTTTCTGAGATTTGCAGATACTATGTGCCTGTGAGGTGAGGAAAAGGGACCAGGATGAAAAAAAAAGAGGGAGAGAATGTAGCAAAATAGAAATGGTATACCAAAATGAGAAAGATCCTGTTATTCTTTTCTTTGATCAAGCTACTAGCCACACGAAAAGGGCCAACATAAGCTATATGTGCCAAAATCAGCTTCATTTGATGTTCTCTCTAGCCATTTGATCTTTTATCTGCCAACTTCCTCCCATTTTCCCCAATTGTATCCACATTTAATATTTTTTTAGCCATTAAAAATGTGGTTTTCTACTTGGTTCTTTTTCCGTGTAACAGACATTTCATTCTTCCACTGCACTATACTGAAGAAATAAAACACCATTTATAAAACACATATGACACTCTACAGAATATACACTACCAATAAAAACTCCGGATCGCTAAAACTGTTTTTTTTTCTTTTTGACCATTTACATGGATTTAAATTGCAAAGCAAAGAGCTTTCGTTTTTAGTCTAAAACCACGTCATGAAAGGGTTACTTTCAATGAATAAAAACTAAACTATGTACATTATTTTCAACAAGATCTTTGATTTACTATATTGTTTACATGGCTGCTGAAAAATTACTGCTGAGCAATAAGCCGTCCGAGTTTGACGACAGCTATTTTATGAGAAAGTAGGCTATTCTGCAGGAACTGATAAAACGCAAGGCAATGGACCTCCTACACTGAGAATCTCTGACTGTAAATCTCACTAGTTTATGAGTGGAAAATAGCCAAATAATTGTTTTCTTCAGAGGTGCTAAGCACCTGTAGCTGCTGCGGGCTTTAATTGGCTCTGTCAACACTAATAACTTCTGAACATTGTATTATGTAACTCACCAATCCAGGCATCTAGAAGACAAGTCGATTCCAGCTGGTGGTGATATGGCATGAAGCAGCAGACTTCTACGAATTTTAGGCTGCTTTGATATAGACAATGTCCACTTTCCATCTGTAATAAAAATTTTTTTTGATAATTGTACACTTCTGGACTAGGAAAAAAACATTGGCCTGCTTTCAGTCTTCCCTCAGACCGCCCTGCACACATAAAATATCATCACGCTACAAGCAAACTATTAAGAAGAAAAATGGAGATTGTGCTGAAGACCTTGAAGACCTATATTCATATCCTGCTCCATTGTTTTTGGCTTTAACTGCTTTATTTCCCATGGTCAGGAGAAGTACCAGAGGATCTTGCCTACAAGCCACTGGCTGGAATCCACAGTTTCAGAGGCTGTGAGACCACTGAGAGAATTAAACAATATAATTAAATACCAGGCATTTCCAATAAGAGTGCCTCCCTATATGCATGTAATGTTCAGTAAAAACAAAACTGTAGGTGTTCTAGAATTCACACTGTTGTTGCACTAAGCAGGAAATACGTAACAACTCAGCATGCCAGAATCTAAACCTTTGTAAAAATGACTGCATATTGCAACTAGATGCAGCACGGTTAGCATCAATCTGGAATACCAGCGCAGTTCCTGAAGAGGTGTTTTAACATGGTCCTTCAAGCTAACGTTAACTGTTATGAGGTGAGTAACCATCATCTAAGTCAGTCATAATTTTTGTATTGCCTTCCAGCACACGTACAGCAACCTTGTTTCGCCATCACAAATATGTGGGTGACGATGGCATGTTCCCGTACTGGAGGAGAAAGATCAGAGGCATCTGCAGTACGGCAGGTAAAACATGACGGTCACAGGATCTGACACCTTGTGGGGCTGTAGACATGGAGGTGGCTGAGAGTCTTTTAGCAGACTGCTTTTTCACTGGAAAACAGTAATTCATCGAAACAGAAAGTTTTTGTTGGAATGCACCAGTTACAACAAAACTTTTGTCAGAAAGGATTTCTCAGCTTCAGGAGGAAGAATCTGGCTGCAACTGGAGAGACCGAGACACACTCCCGCGCAGGGGCCGCCCGGGGAGCGGCGGTCGGGGAGCTGAGCAACTCGTCCGTCCGCCTGACTTGGGCGGACAGCAATTCGTCTCCAATGCCAGAAGGCCTGACTACTCGGAAAATGTTTCCAGTTATGTCAGTGGAATTAAACCGCTGTAACTAGACTAGCATAACTTCTCGTGTGGACACTTATTCTAGACTAATATATGCTTTTTGGCTTAGTTTAAACTGTTCGCAAAGCGACACTAACTACGTTGTGGTTAAAACTAACACTTTACACAACTTAGGTTTTCCTAGCAGACGAGCCCTGGGAGTGTTGTGTGTAGATTAAGGCAGTTATGCCCTGTAGGTGAGGGACTCCTAACCCTCATTTCTTGCGCTGCATATTGCCACCATAGCTACTTTACCTTTCCGAACCTCGGTACGGAGAAACGACGGAGGCAAAGATCACGGCCCCTATTGCCGCACGGGGCTTTGTCGAGCTACGCAAACTAAACGGCACTTCACGCACGGGCTGACGAGCATTTCTGACTCCCCACGTCACCCCCGAGATTGCTGGCGCTAAGCAGCCCTGCGGCACTAAGCAGCCCTGCGACGCGCTCGGGTGCTGCTGCGGGGCGCCAAGCGGGCGACGGGGACAGCGGAAGGGCCGCTTTCACCTCTGCTGGCCCCTCGGTTCCCCCCATTTCTGACGTTGGTTTTCCCTCACCAGAGGGTACAAGCAGCACCAGAACAGAGCTCGGCTTGTTTATTTTCCATACGTTTCGGGGGAGGGGGTTGGTTTTGCGGCAGGCTTGGGCTGAGGGGCAACTCCGCACCCCCGTGCCCCCGCACATCGGTTATTTATCATATTATAGATATATAGACGCAGCGTGGCGCGCTTCCCGCGTGTGCCCCCCGCGGCGGCACCCCCTGAGGCGGCGTGAGGGGGGAGCGAGGCGCCCCCTCCGCGCGGGGACCCCCCCGCCTCGCCTCGCCTCGCCTCGCCTCGCCTCGCCTCGCCTCTGCGCGCCGCGCGCCCGGCCGCCTCACGAGCCGCGGCCGTTGGGGCCGCCCGCCCCGCCCCGCCCCGCCCCGCCCCGCCCCGCGCGGCCCCGCCCCCGCCGCCAACGGCCGCGGCGCGCGCCCCCTCCCGCGGCGGCTGCGGCGGCGGCGGCGGCGGCGGCGGCGGGGATATCCCCGGCCCCTCCCCGGCGGCGGCGGCGGCCCAATGGAGGCGGGGATGCTGTGCGGGCTGCGGGCGGGCTGGGGGCGCCGCCGAGCCGCGGACGCCGGCGCGGGGCCGCGCGCACTCGGCGGCGAGCCGCGGGCAGAGGCGGCGGGCGGCGGCGCCGGGGCCGGGACTCTGGCAGGCGGCGGCGGCTGGGATGAGCCGGGCGGGCGGCTGTGGGGGCAGATAGCGTCCCGCGGGGAGGCGGCCGAGTGGGGCGCGGAGCGGCGGCGGGGGCCGCCGGGCAGCGCCATGGCGGCGCCGCGCGACCCGCTGAGCGGGTACCTGCAGCAGCCGCCGCTCTCCGACCCGGGCTCCAACAGCGAGCGCAGCACCGACTCGCCGGTGCCCGGCTCCGAGGAGGACTCGGCCGGCCCGCCGCGGGCCCCGCACAGCCCCGAGTGGGGCGAGGAGCGATTCCGGGTGGACAGGAAGAAACTGGAGGCCATGCTCCAAGGTGAGGGCGGCCGCGTCCCGCCGCTGCCAGCGCGGCCTCCGCGGGCCGGGGCCGGGGCCGGGAGCGGGAGCGGGGCGCCCGCGGCGGGCGGTGCGCGGCGGGCCGGGGCCGGGCTGCCGCCCGGGGGGCTCCGACATGGCGGCCCCGGGGGGGGGGGGGCGGTGGGGCTCGCTCCCTGCGGGGGCCCGGGGGCTGCCGGGGCTCTTCCTCCTCGGTGCCCCCGCCGAGCTGGTGGGGCGCCCGGACCGCTGCGTTTGGGCGTTGGGAAACTTCGCCGGGAAGCGGCCGGGCGGACTGGCAGGGAGGGGACGATGCTCGGTGCAGCGGGCGTCTGACAGGCTCCCCGCCGGCCTGCCCCTGCCGGGCTGCCCCTGCCCACTTTCCTCTCCCCTCCTCTCTGCCCTCTTTCCTCGGGGCTGCGTGTGTTGTCCCGGCGTGTTTGGAATTATCCGACTCTCCCTGGGAGTCGCGCGGGCAGCGTTTGGGACAGAACGGCGCAGGGGCAGCGGCCGCCGCTCCTGTTTGCGGGAGAGGCGGCGGCGGCGCGACCCGGCGCCCCGAGGGCCCGCGGGGAGGGAGCGGGGCGGGCGGCGGGCTCGTGCCCTGGGGCCGCGGCGGGTCGCGGCTGGATGCGCCCGGGAGGAGCGTGGCGCGTCTGGAGTGACCTCGCCGGGCTTGAGGCTGCCCTCGGCCGCCTGGGGTTACGCGGTAATCCGCGTTTTCCTGTGCATCTTCGAAACAACCTGACAGATACTTTGCTGTCGCTCCTATGGATTTAAAGCCTGGGCGTGTTCTGGTGGCGCGGCTGCCCCTGCCGCAGAGGGAAGGGCGCGGGGGCTCCAGGTGAGGGAGGCGGCGGGCTGGGTCGCCCGCTGGAGATCTGCGGTTGGGCTTGGTGGCTACAGCGACTGGAATTTTCTTAAATGAGATTCTTTCTCCTGGGGGTGGGTTAATCTTTAATCGGTTAATACTTTAGTATTAGCAGAAAAATCCCATTAGGTAATGCAGTAAAGAATAAGGAATCCCGAACTACTATAAGGAATTCAGAACCATTATCAGAAGAAACAATTAATTATAGAGATGCGCTCATCAAAGTGTCTCAGAATTAAAGCACAGAGGGATGTTGAGAAGATAAAGTACTTGTGTGTACGAAATGGCAGTGAAAAAGGTAAAAAGTTACAAAGAGCTGTAAGAAGACCAAAATGTTTCCTCTACCAGTGAATTAAATTTCCATTATCTCATCCCACAGGCTGTCCTACTGCTTGAGGTGGTGAGCATGGGAGGGCGGTAAACAAAGCTTGTGAGCAGAATCCAAATATTGTATAGTTGGTGTCATCCAGGAGTAGTCACCATCAAAGTGTGTGACTTCCTGTTTGCTCGTCTGTTTTTGGGAGAGTTTTTCTTTGTATATCTGTGCAAGACTCTACTGAAAAGGTAATGTTTGGTGCAGAGCACACTAAGCAAGCGTGAGTAGAACGCTGTGTGGTTTTTTGGTGATAGATTGTTTTATATCTGTTCCAGAACACACATGCTTTAGATGGCTTTTGTATTCATCATCCTTTTTGTGGAGAACAGCACATGCTGAACTCGGTAATAAGTGATTTTTATGTGAAAACTTAAGCTTTCTGGTTGTTAGTAACTAAAAAACAGATTTATTAGGAAACATAAGAGACAAACATCGTAGTGCTTTCTCTCAGAAAACTCTGAGCTGTTTGTTA
The DNA here is from genome assembly GCF_036370855.1 of Dromaius novaehollandiae. Classification (NCBI taxonomy): domain Eukaryota; kingdom Metazoa; phylum Chordata; class Aves; order Casuariiformes; family Dromaiidae; genus Dromaius; species Dromaius novaehollandiae. The sequence continues at coordinate 14,385,754 of NC_088103.1, read as the reverse complement.
GGTAAATGCTAGTACTTTCGTTCAGTTTGATCTCAGTACTTGACAAACTTTTATTATACCTCTTGACTTCCCTTTGGGATAGGTTTTACTTTCTTTTTTTTTTTTTTTTAATAGGAGAATACGAAAGCACAGAGTAAGTTGCCCAAGGTGTCACATACAGCATCTGAAAGTCAGACCTGTAAATAGTACCCCAAAATACGGAGTCAGTTATGTTGCTGATTACAAGCCAAGGTTCTTTTTTTAACCTCTCCCTTCCCTCCTCCACCTTGATGGCCCATTTTTGGAAGTGTAAGCTTTAACTAGCCCCCAGTAGGAAAGGAACGATGGGAAAGAAACGTTGTACCATCTTCAGGAAGTTGTTCTTACTTACACTAGACAAGTTGTAGGCTATGTTCCCTGATGGTGGTACCACATCCTCCCCTGGAAGGTCTTGGAAGAGGCGGAAATACCATTGGGGCAGGGAAGTGCCTCTTTATTCTAAGTGGTGATGATTAGGTCTCTAATTTCCAGGAGTAAGCAGGCTTTTTTTTTTTTTTTTTTTTTTTTTTTTTTTTTTTTAATCCGAGCTGGTGTAAATACACCTTCGTAATTATATTAGGTGCTTAAAGGTACTTCTGTTGCTGTTTGTACCATCTCCTGCAGAATGTGTTTATGCTTGTGAAACTTATTTTTTTATGTGATGTAGAAACTCCTAGCCTCTTCATTTCAAGTGTTCACAGTAGCTTTCTTACTTATGGGAAAGTGAGAATATACTATCTTTAATTCAGTTGTCTTTAAAGCCAAGTTTCAAACAGCATCTGTTGAAGAAACCTTTTCAGGAAGTGTTCTCATTCTTGCTTGGGGAACCCTTGTTTTTCTGGTAGTCAGCATCTGTTGTTTGCTTTACTGATGGTGAAATCTAAGAAGCAGTCAGAAGTTGAAGCTTAGTGTTAGGTTTTATTCTTCTGTTACGTATCATATTTTGTGATTGCTTTGAATCCTGTATATGTTTCTGCCATAATTATTTTTCATCTTTTCTGTAGTTGATGTTTTGTGGACAATTTCTTGAGGGAGAATGCTGATTTTAGCAAGACTCATCTAGTCACAGCAGGCTGTTTGCATGGGTTTATGGGTGGAGTAGGGACTTGGGTACCTTAATTTAAGAAAAAAAAACTCACAAATTTTGTGCAAGTGCTGTAGCAAGAAGTTAAGGTGCTCTCTTTTCAAAAATGATATGTGGCTAACTTATTTCCAATAGCTGCTGAAGCGGAAGCCAAATCTATACTGAGGTGTCAGAGCATATTGATAGACTTGAGGGTGCTGCTTGTTCATTCATTACATTGAAATAATTATTTTGCTGTTTGTATTCTTGGCATTTCAAAGTTTGATTCTGACTAGCCTGAAGATAAATGAAAGATAGAGGGAGCTTGTCAAAGAGCTGTACTTCCGCTGTTTAGAATTCCAGAAAATGCAGATGTTGTAGTGAAAACGTTAAACTGAAAAGTCAATTTTTGTGTAGTGTCAAATTGTTTTATATTATCATGTTATTGCTTGATCCTAGATGACTGCAGTAATATTCAGTAACCAAATCTCAGTGTTTACAGTGAGGTATGCAATTTCCTGTGCTTTATCATGTCTTTATCAGAGTTTATTGGTGAAGAGATCTCCTTAGAATAATTATTTTTTTCAGGAAACAAATAGGAATAAAATGGTTTGGCTGTTCTTTTTAGTAGTGACGTATCATTAAAGACAATATTTCATAGTACTCATTAATTATAACTGCTGTGCTCTAAGTTCCAGTGAACACTTGGTTGATTTAATACTAAGGAATGATTTACTTAGTGATTATTTGAGTGTCTGTTACTGTAGCAGCTGAGTATTATTACAAAAATGAAAAACATTAAACGTACAAAAGCTATCCAAAAAGTATAATCTGAAAGTTATTGCTGCAGTCATCAATAAACTTAGACAAGTTTGCCATACAGCTTAAAAAAAACCAAAAAACAAAAACCTCCAAAACAAAAAAACCCTTTTCTTTTGCATGGTGTGTTTCAATACTTTGTAGCAAACTGAAGAAATTATGGCAGTATTTTTTTTTTTCCTCTTTCTTTTTTAAACTGCATTATCTTCGCATTTGGAGACTATTTTGGGTAATCTTTTAGCTTTGGGATCTGGTGACTTTTTTTACTATGTCTTGTTCTTGGGTCTTTTTGGTTTTTTTGAGTTAATTCACCATTTTTCTTGTTTGTTGATAAACACAAGAAAAGCACGATGAGCAATGAACTTGGGAAAATTTGAAGAGTAATCAGCACCACAAACAGTCTTTGAGATCATACTCCGAAGAAAGTTGTGTTGATACAGAATGGGAGTCTTGGAAAACAGCAGTGGTCCTGTGGTGGTTTAGTACTGACTGTGATTTGTTCCTTCCTGCATTAACTGAAGTAGATCAAGATTTACAGCAATCATGTCACATCTTAATGCAGATAATGTGACTGAATATAGACTTAATTTTTAAAAATAATAAAGGATCACTTATTGTTCAGGCAGCAAGGATTAAGAGTACTGAAATTCAAAATTAATACAAACTGTCAGTACAAGTAGCTCATTTCAGTACATTTGTATAGTTCTCTCTCTGTCTGCTCATAGACTTCAGTGAGTGCTCCCTATTTTACTCCCTTATTTTTGGAGTTCTCTGCCTGTGGTGGGGAGTTTGAAAAGTCCAAGAAAAAATGCTCAAGCATGATACTTTTTTTGCCAAATCAAATCACAGTTGTTTTGGAGAGAAGTCAGATAAATACTTAAATATCTTTTTTCTTTTTTTAAACACTTCATCTTAGTAAAAAATACGTATTTACTGCAAAGCTATTTATTGAAAGTAAGTTGTTGAAGATTCCTTTGCCCAAAGCTCTCCCTTGAGCCCATTGCTCAATGCAAATACAATACTTACGTAATGCCTAGCTCTGATGCCTGGATGATAACCCATTGCAGATCTGTCAGGTGAAACTTTCTGCAATTAAGTAGGGAAAATACATGTGTTTAAGACATGACTATGTGTGAAAGTGTTCCTCTAATACTTGTCTTAAACTTCTATACTAGTTTGCCTCAGTTACTGAGAATGATAAATTGATAAGGGAATGCGTCTTTTAATGTGACAAGCAAATGTGTAGTGGGGGGGGAAATGCTTGAAGAAACTGAGCATGTCGAAGAGGATGAGGATGCTCTAGGAAAGCTGGGCCTATGCTGTGACTTTCTTATAAACAGTAGTTTTATTAGAGGCTAGACATTGAAGACATGAACTGATATATTTAGATGGAGTTAGCTGCTTAATAGGCAATCTTAACTTAGATAGAAAGGTTCTGACTCTGGTTTCTGGGTGGAGATGGCAAGATGTATGTTAATCATCAAAATGCAAAATTTATTTAAACTGCTAAGCAGGAATTACTACTTTCCTTCCAGATTTTTTGTTGTGATGGCTGCAGAGATCTCTACAATAAATGTAAAAGCTATACTATGATCATTTGAATGAATAGTGTACCTTGCTTGTAACTGAATTTACAAATACTTAGTGCTGTTGATTTATCCTTCTGTTTAAAATTCTCCATGTCCCTGTTGGAGCTGTAAGAGGTGTGAACTATGTCTTTTCTTTGACCAGCCTCTTACTAAAATAACTCCTCAAACTCTTATTTTGATATGCTCTAAACACAGTTTATTTTCTGAAAGGAAGAAAATGTTTTTTCTGCTAAATTGTGAGATTTCTGTTCTTTTTTACTGGCAATGTATCAGTGTAACCTGGACAAGGACATAGTTGTGGGGTAACTGGAACCTTTCTAATAGCATTTACATTTGGTGTTTGACTTACATGTAGCAGGAAAAAAGTTCTAGTTCTTTGTCAAGCTTTCAAATCCCCAAAGTGCTGAATAGCCTATTTCTACAAAAATAAATATATGAAATGAATTTGTGTGACTTGTAGTTTAAAAATGCTCTTGCATTCCATTGTTAACAATTGTAATAATACCACTTTCTCAAGTTTCAGTGTTTTTTAAGTAGTACAACGGACTATCATGGTTTGGCATGAACTGCTAAGTTAAGTATTGCTGGCTTGCACATTCCTGTTGGTTATATTGTAATCTTTACCTCCATTGGAAAATATGTCCTATTTTGAGTACTTATTTCAGGCTCTTGGCTTTATGCCTGTCTAACAATGAAACATGCTAGTTTTCTTCAATTTCAGAGCTTTGTGTTGAAGAACTAATATAAGCTCTGTTGCTGTTGTTTTTGTTTTGGTTTTTACAGTAATGTCCTTTACTGAGAAGGCTCTGTAGTAATTTTCATGTACTTTGAGCATAACACACAGTACTGAATACATTTGAGTCGGACATCTGATGGCTTATTAATTGTGTGTACTTGCTCTGGTTCAAGGACAGTATACTTGATTTAAGAATTCCTTCTTTGAAACTTCGCTAGTCAGTCAGTGGTAGGTTTTGGAATGATTTTGAATTAAGCAACTGAAACATTTCTTAAAGCTAACAAAACATTTCCAAAAGTCAGTATCTGTTCTCTTGTTTTTGTTCAAACTTTCAATTTATCGAGTTAAGATCAGTATGAGTATATTACGTGGGGTAATGTAACTCTTCATGTTTCAGTGACTTTTGTAGCTGATTTATGTAAAGCATAAGATTTCTACCATGATCTCCTGTTTACTGGAATAGAAATATAATTTTTTTTAAAAAGACTGTTTCCTCTTAAAGGTTCGTTGTTGTTGTGAGAGAATGTTTACTTGAAAGGCTGAAATAACGGAAATAGCTTTTTCAGTTTTAAAGGTAGCAAGTGTATTTGTAATATAAAAGGAGCCTCTGCTTTATCACAGATTAGAACCAAACAAAGGAAAATATGCAAGAAGTGACTCTATTAGTGTGAGATAAGACCCCTTTGCCAGTTCACTCAGTTTGGCTTTGCCAGTAGTGTATGTAGATCTATTGAAACAACTGTAATCCTCATAGAAATCCCAGAGTCATAATGTTGTTTTATCTCACTAGCTATCAGGAGTCTGTGAAGAATCAGGGTATTCAACAAATTCTGTCATATTTCTACGTAATAGTGTAGTTTTTGGATACAGGGAAAAAGCTCTTGATGTGTATGTAAGACAAGATGGCTATTACTGTTAGGGGGATTCAGTCATATACAGAATAGAGTGTGTCTGGAATGAGTACATCACCTGCCTGGCAACATAGCTATGTTTGATTCTTACGCTGAAAATCTGATTCCGTGAGTAGCGGCTGGCGGGCATGTAGCAATATTGGTCTTTCCAGGCCATTATCCTGGCTGCGTAGTTCTTGTATGCCCTGGTTTCTGTTATACAAATAAAGAAGGTACACGAATAAGGAAGTATCTACAGGAGAGCATTATGGGGGAAGCTCTTACACCTTTTCTGGGTGAACAGATACTTCTCTGAAGTGCCTGTGTGCTAAACAAGCAGGAGGAATAGGAGGTCTGTGTGCAGTTGCAGGACGGTCATCTCATTGGGATCATGGAGATGTGGTGGACTGGCTCCCGCGATTGGAGTGCTACAGTCGATGGATATGGACCCTTTAGGAAGTACAGGCCAGGAAGGTGAGGAGGAGGCGATGCCTCTTAAGTGACCAAGCAGTGGGAATGCGTGGCAACTGGCAAAGCCACTTGAGATGCTGTGGGTCAGGATCAGCAGGCAGACCAGTGCAGGGGGTGATGTGGGTGTCTGCTACAGATCGCCTGATGAGGAAGAAATAGATGTGGCCTTCTTCAGACAATTGTAAGAAGCCTTATATTTGCAGGCTCTGGTCTTCATGGAGGACTTTAACCACCACTTATTTCAGTTGCCTTTGCATTTTTAAGCTGCAGTTTTCTTGAACAGTTAGAAAATCACTAAACTTTTTGTATTTTTATTCTTGTTCTCTTTGTTTAATATGCTTACTGCTGTTCTTCAGACCCTTAGCATTTTACAACTTGTGATAGTGGTTCCTAAATTTAGACTAATTATCAGTGATTCTTATAGGGTTTCAAAAATTCTTTTGTTGATGTGTCTGACAGTTTTGCAGGTCAGTTGCTGACCACTGGCCTCATTAGCCCCTGCTTGGGAAATGTCATTTTGCGATGAACAGCCAAGATCAAAATTTTGGGATGGCTGGCCTCCTCTTCCTTATATTCCCTTTTTGTTTTTGCCCCTTATATCATCTCAGGTGCTGAGGCTGTCTCCTGTCTTATTTCCTTATTTGTTGTCAATATGTAAATGTGTAAGGAAATATTTTGGATAGTCTGCCTTATATATTGATGTGGCCAGAGCTTTAAATAAGCAGTGCTGAGAACAACTTAAAATCCCCAGCAAACTGCATATTGCATTAGCTTGCACAGACCTGACTGATGTAGTTCTGTTTGGTACTTTCTGATGACATGTCACCTCTCTCCTGCTGTGTGGCTAGACGTGCTGTGCGTGCAGAAGATGATATATGAATATGTAGTGTAGACCTGTGTTGTTGAAGGACTGGACCTCTGCTGCTGTGACGGCAGGTGGTGGCTGCTGCAGGAGCCATTGGCAGTCCCCCGTGGGCACTGTCGGGTCGTTCCCTGTCCCGTGCAAGGAGCGTGTAGGTGATATGTCTGGTTGCTGGTCACAGTCTTGCGCAGGGCTCTGCGCCCTGTGGTGTAAGAGGAGGGGGCCCCCAGGAGGGAAGGAGGCCAGCGGGCCACGTTGGGCTACCACCGGGCTGTGGGGATGCGTTGGGCACCGTGGCTCTGCTGCCTTAGAGTGACTCATAGAGTAAGTCTGTGACAGGGATTTAATTGCTTCGAGGTAGCTTTATGTGTTTTGTAACTGCCTAAACGTAGATTGAGGCATCAGAATTCACTTACACAAATGGGATAAACTAATTAGAGGTTCACTGGCCAAGCTGTGGGAGCTGATTGCATGTTGGAGTGGTCTTGCTGTTTAAAGTGCTATAGTTCATGGATTTCATGCTATGGTTCATACCATGTCCTCCCACTGAGCCTGAAGTTTTTCCTGATGTCACATTGGTAACTTGGGAAAAAAGGACTTCCTAATGCAGCGAAGATTAGCGCAAAGTGGCGTTATCTGTATCACTTGAAATCCATTGTATACGCCACAGAAGTACTTGCTGCTCAGTGTACCCTTTTTGAAAGTCTCTTCCTAAATGCATCATGTGTGAGCAAGAACGAACAAGAGAGAACTTATTAATTCCTTAGGGTTTGTTTCTTCAGGGGTGAAGTGTGGTATTTTGTTTTTTTTGTTTTGTTTTGCTTTTTTCATAAATATATCACTTGTACTGAGAAAGGTAATGCTATACTTTGTACTTAAAGGTATGGGGTTTCCAGTCATTCTGACACTGTTCAAAAAGGCCAGCTGCCAGCAGTTGCTCCTTTGAGTATGACGTTTTGAGATCAACAGTCTTAGAACTGCTGCAGAATAAAGCTACTTCTTTAATTGTTAATTTTTTCTTAACGTTACCCAGGTTTTTATTCCCCAGATCCCTTTACAGATCTGATTTTTTTTTTTTTTTTTTTTTTTTTTTTTTTTTTGGACCCATTTTATTAGGAGCTAAGGGATTTTGCAGTCACTTGAGGAGGTCGCTTGCCAGGGCACATAGCAGAATCTGATCAGTTGAAGATTATTTTGAGGGCTTAATTACCACGTGATAAATGATACCTGCATATGTAGTTAAGAGTTTTAGCTGTTACTCCACCTCTAGAGAGGTGCAAATGCAGCCTAATAGAAATATTACTGGACTGGGAGCTATATCCTCCACTGATCTGCCTTGAGACCTCGATGAAATTGCTTTCCCTTCTGCAGTCTATTTTGACCGTTGAGCCTGCTCTCAGAGGTAGAAAGTCGGTCAGGGCAGTGCCAGCTACAAAGTGGCCTTGAATGCCATGTCCCATCTTAAGTTGAATAATTAATTACCTGTTGTGTGTGTGTTGCTATAAACCCTGTGAAAAATACTTATTATGTAGAAAACTTGATAAATCTGTATGGAAAAGTTTTCTCTCAAATATCAGTTTGAGAAAACAGCGACTCCCCATTCCTCTTGCTTGGCTTTTTGCCTGTCGGGAACGTGTGTAGATGCAAGTGAAGCATGAGCCTTCCATTTTCCATTTGCTAAACTTCTTTACAGGCCAGGCCTGGGAGGCTTCGTAGAGTCTCACTTCAGTTTTCCACTAAAAGGATGTGATATGAATAAGGTCTGTAAGAATTGTTTCGAGGAAAAACATGCAGTAATCACTGTGCTTATAACATTATTTTGAAGCCTGCAGTATTCAGATACTGAAGAATTTCTTTTTAGTACAGTTGCTTTTATGGATGCTGCTTTCTCCACTGCCACAAATAGGCTTTTCTGCTCCCCACTCCTCCGCCCCCCCCCCACCTTAACATTTTACTTAAGAAGCTATGGGATAACCATTATAGTAGGTCTTTCAGTCATACTCTAAAACTTTTTACTTGCAAGGATAAGTTTAATTCTGTTTATAACAGTTAGAATGCCACGGCATGTTTCTGTTCTAGATGCTGGAATATAATGCAGCTTTTGGAGGTGAATATATTAAAAATAAATGCAATTAAAAATACCAAATGAGGAAAAATTAGAAGTTCTCATTTCAGATTATTCAAGTGAAATAAGTATATAATTTGGATAGGAATTAAAAAAAAAAAAAAAAAAAAAGACCAATGTTACCATTTCTGACTCCTTTGGTAGGAAGGATCTGTAAAATACAGATCAGTTCCCTTATTAGCAATGAGATGACTAGCAAACAAAACCAATATGCCACTTTCGTTGCTTGAGGAACAGATCAGATCACAGGCCTTATCTGGTTGAACTTCATTCTTGGAAAGGTGCAGTTTGGCTAAATGGTTCATAACAGAGCAGCTCTGGAAATCAGCAGTACATCTGGCCTGAAAGAAACAGTGTTAATTGATAATTGGACTTAAAAGGATAAATAATACTAGTGACTTATTGTAGTTAAAAAAATTACATATACACAATTCATTTTGAAGGGACTGAAACATTTTTTTGACGTAATATATACATGTGCACACAAAAAACCCTGTTCTGCCATCTATTTGTACTCTTCGTATCTTTCTGTATAAAGTTTTAAGACTTAAAGTATATCAGTATTCTAAAGTTTTATGATGAGGTTATCAGATATTCAAAAGTTTTAAATGTATTTTCACTACCTTTCCTTTTTGGCTATAAAAGTAGCTTTTTATTTTGCCCGATTCTAACAGGTGATGATACTTTTTTCCATTATAAGCAAAGTCTGTTTTTTTGGAATCTGTATAGCCATTCTGGATTAGTAGTTTAAACTAACCTTTAAATTTGCCTTTTCCTCATTGCCAATAACTTTGTGTGAATGAAGGGCTTTGATTATATCTATTTTTACTGGCTCTGTTCTGTTTAGAGTGTGCCTGCAATAAATTTATGGCAGTTAAATACATGAGACTGGTAACTTAAGACTAAGCATCTTGAGAAATGTTAAAAATGAAATCCTTAATTCCAAAATAAATATTAGGTCAATTAAGCGGTGCATTGAAGCATTTTTATGTTATGCAAAGCTTTAGCAGATTGAGATGTATTTTAAAGATATTCCCCCTCACCGTTATGGTGAGATAACTGAATTGCTTGGGGGAATATAAACTGAGATTCTGTGAACTGTTTGCAATATAATTAAACCACAAACTTTGTTATAAGGTAGTTCTTGTACAGAATGTTACATTGTACTACAAAAACCCTGATGAGTGAAAAGTTAATCACTTAACGAAAATCTTTGTTTAAAACCAAATCTGTATATTTGTACATGTAAGTGGCTCCATCCTCCATTCTGCTACCCTGAGCTACCGACAACTGTGATAGAAAGATAGATATATAGGTCGTGTAAGTGATTTCCCCCTCAATTAATGAGATTATAGTAGACTTGTGAGGTTGGAAATGCCTTTAATAGTTTCCTTCAAATAAATTCAGTAGTGAGGAGGAGAGAATTCATCTTTGTAAGAGAAAGGAAATGTTAAAATATTGAGAATAGTTATTAATAGAAAAAGTGTGTTTGTAATCTTTATTTAAAGAGTACAAAAGTATTAGTGTATAATTCAAATGCATAACACACATGCATGTCATCTTTATCATGGCATGAAAATAAATGAAATATTTTATCATGATCTACTTCAAAGAGCATGAGACTTGTCTTTTTTTTCTGAATGTATAGTGCATCCATGGATGAGAAGTGCTATAGAATGGTGAAATATTAAATTACATTGAAGGGCTCTTGTTTATATGCAGTTAGAGCTGTTAAAATAGCACTGTATTTAAAGAGCCTGGCTATGGAATACATTTTTAAAATACTGTCTTATATAGTGGAAAAGAATCTCGGTGCTTTTTTATTAAAACAAATGTAAGTGCCATTTTTCTTTAGGAAATTTACTTCTGGAGTGTGCATAAAATAGGGGATAAGAAAGAATTGGTTTTTAATCAATTCCATGTGTAGAAACAGTGAATAAATTTGATCAGATTTTTAGTACTGTATAAGCAATTCTTTCTTGACATATGAACATATCCTGCAGAATTTTCTTTTCTCCTGCTGTTTGGAAGAAGTTATTGTCATTAGAGTCCAGAATACATGGATTCTCAGTAAGTGTGAGACTTTATAATGCACTAAACAATTGCACATATAAGGATGTTTTCTGGGTTGCTTAGCAGCAGTCAGGTTTTTATTTTAAATGGCTTTTGGTGACATCTTTAGGTTACTCAGAGATTTGACAGGAAAAAAAAGTCATTCTAGTGTTTGAAACATGAGGAACCGTTTAAGCCATGAAAAACGTATGGTCCGTTTCATGTAAAGTTCTGTTTAAATATAAACATTTACAAAACTTTTTTTTCCCTGTTGTCTTGTAAAAGTTTGGGAGTACTGAGAGAAGAGTATCCTGTCAGAATTTAAGTATAGTTAAGTGATTTACCACCCAAAAGACACAAACTTTGATACCAGATCAATTATCTTCTGAGTTAAGTAACTTTAAGCAGTGTTTCTCTAGCTGGAAGCAAGTTTTCTGTTTGTATGTAGAACTGATTATTGTTAATGGAGTTTTGAAGTGAGAATATGTTTCAAATTGGCCCTCTCAAACTGACTAAAATTTAAAATGTAAATGGAAGAATGATTTTTTTTTTTTAATGGAATATCAAATATATATGTATAAGGTCTTAATTGGGTAGGTTTCTGTTATTGCTACAGAGCTGAGTTTGGCACTGCCTTCCGGCTTAAATAGCCAGCAGAGAGCTTGAGGCAGGTTTTTAATACATGTTGAAGGGTTAAATGCTGTCAGCTTTCTGCTCTGTCTGTGTCTTAGCTTAGGATGCTTTTGGCCTTTAGTCTTCCCTATCTGCTGCCTCTCTACATGTTACAAATTAGAGCGTTCTCCTCCAAAGAGAAGAGCAGCATGCGAGGGTGTATGGCAGCACTGGGTGAGGTGTAGGAGAAGCAAGCAGCTGAGCCGAAGGAAAGGTTTGCGTAGCTGCCTGTGTGCATTAGCCAGACCAGAGCTTCACAAGAAGAGCGTGAAGGCCAAGTTTTTGCAGATGGATAGGAAAGCTTGTAAAGTGAGAAATCTTGGGGCCGGAGAGGAGAACGGATACATGACTAAGAGGCTTGTAAAAGTCCAGTAGCTTTGGAAACATAAAGGAAAGATCTCTCAGTGGTGAGACCAGCCAGACATGATATTCCTGAGCGGAGCTATTATCAGTACTTCCATTCAAATTCTTTTCCTTTTTCTTTCTGTTTGTATTGTTTTATGAGAGGAAAGGAGGAGAAACCGCTTGCCAGTTCCGTTATGCCTGCTTCCAGCAGTGTAATGGATCGAGACCAACTGGAGCACACTTCACTCATTTTTACAGCTGGTATAGATGCAGTGCCATTGATACTGCATGGGAGCTACAGCAGGCCAAGGGAGGCACAAAGACCTGGGAAGCTGTGCTGGACAGATGAATATCCAACTTTCTGCTCTCCTCTCCTAATCTCCTCTTTAAGAGGAAACAGAGCTTTGGTACACGCATACATGTGTGTATAAAAATCTAGGCTTTGGTAAATATTATCTACGTATCTATCTAGGCTTGCTTTCTTTCCATGTTACGTATCGAGTAGAGAGATGTAGTTCATGCAGTCAGAAAAGAATTACTCCAGTTCATAAGACCTGCTCCACTGAACAGTGGTAAGGCAGCGGTAAAGCAAATTCAGATGCTTTAGTGCATAATGACTTCCTTAATAAAATTCAAGAATTCAACTGGAGGACCATGCTGTAGAGCTGCTGGCTGTGCGTCAGCCATTGCTGGTTTGTATCATTCTACTCTAAAGATGAAAGCAACAAACGTAAAATCAATGTCGTGATCCTCTAGATAGCTCTGGAGAATAAGATAATGGTTAACTACTTTTGAGTAGAGCTGACTATTCACTTTGTATGTTGGAGTTGTGCAGTTTTATCAGTCATCTCTCTATATTGCAGGTTATTTAAAAGTAGTTAGGAGAATATGCATGTTTTAAAAGCATATCAGTTTTATCTGGTAATATCATGATGGTAATGGTAAACTTCTGGACAGAGCATTTTATATCCTGAGACACCTTAAAATCTTTATTATTTAATGTTATCTTGTAATTTATTTATCCTTTCTTACATCCTTTTAATAACCAAAGAAATAGGAATGAATTCTTTGTGATGTATGATTTTTTTTTTTTTTTTTTTTTTTTTTTTTTGAGAGAGAGAGAGAGGAGAGACTATTCCGTGACTGTAGAAGGAACTGGCTAATTGCTGTGAAATGGAGCTTGGCAGCTAACTAATAAATGCAGCGTGGATAATTAGGGATTGACGCTTGAGTTAGCTCCCTGATGCTATTTCTTTTGCAATGTAGGTAAATGTTTCTTTTCTGGAAGAACTGCTGTATTCTGTGATTGAGTAGATATAGGCATGGTTAGAGCTGTGTGATGGCATAGTCAACGTTGTTGACAAGTTTTGCATTTCCGTGAGTGTATGGATTTAAGTTTCTTTTTCAACTGAAAAAGTAGACTTGAATATGAAATTGCTTTGAGTCTTTGCTAACTGAGGAACTAGGAAACTTCCTGCAAATCAGCTGTAACTGCAGGAGGACCCAGTTAAACACAGTTAATAGGAGGCTTTGGTGCTTGATACTTATCATATGTCGGCCTGTGTTTTTGCTGTTGCTTTGGAGTAGGCGTAAGATGCTGCTGCTCTCTGAATTAAGAGTTGTTGTCATGCTTCCCGCTCAGCCCCAATAATGTTCATTGTCAGCCCCAGGCAACTGTGCGCTTCTTGTTCTGAGTACACACTTGCATTCTGAGAGATTTTTATGCATTGAAAATACTTGTGTTTTCTCATGTGCATTGCATCCCTGCCATGAAAGTGGGAATACTGTGAACCCCAAGAGCTGAGCGCCTGCTCTTCTGTTAGAGGTTGCTCTGCTTTGACTTGTCCTTACTCTTTCTCAAAGCCTTTGTGATTTAAGACCGCTTAAAGCATGCTGCTTTTAGTTTTCAAGAGGTAGTTTTTACGCAAAAAATATTTCATGCTTGGAAGTGGAAGTTTTTAGTATGATACACTTACAAGAAAGTTATACAAGTGTAACTTACAGTAATTAATCTTCTTCGTCTCTAGTGCAGTTTTCTGCAGCCTTCAGATACTGTTTATTCTGCTTAAACTTACGAAACATGAACTTTCTGAAATGTTTGATGGAGAAATGAGAGCAGCAGCTCCTGACTCTTTGCTCAATTTTCCCTTTCTGCTTAGTTTTAAAACTAATCCATTTTAACTGCAGAAAGATTTTTTTTTTTTTTTTTTTTTTTTTTTTTTTGTTAGCTGTTTGCATTGCAAGAAGCTATAGTTCACATTGTGGAACATCTTGAAGTCTATATTATTGTAACGGAAGAAGAATGTTAGGAATCTTTTGTGGATAGTTTATGTTTTGCTGCAGTGCTTTGTGTATCCTTACTTCGGATGGCTACGAGCAAAGATTGTAATCACTTGTTTAATTTTTAGTTCCTTAGTATTTTCTCATCAAAAAGCCTCGTTGTTCCTTCTGTTCCTGTTGGGGCGGGGGGAGGGGAGAGGGGGAAGATTTGTAGTGCTTGCAATTTTAGCTAGGATAGGTATTCTTAAATTTCATTTTTTCAGCTGGTGGCACATCCATGTTTTCTCATTTTTGCTCTTGGATGATTTAGCAGCAGCATTTGGCGTTATTCTAGGCTTTGCCTAATTCATACGAATCTGAGAATACCAATGTGGTGTTCTCTGGCTCGTGCTATCTGTCCTGAGCCACTGCATATGGGTAAGAGGGGTGAAATAGAGGGGGAAGGGTTCAATATATTAAGGAGAACGTACTGCACAACCACAGAAGAATCTGAAATTGTGAAGTCCTCCATTACTTCCTCTGGCTTTTACAAGGTCCTCACAAAGAAATCTGTTACAAGTTGAGTTAGATTTACACTTCTGCAAACTTCCGCACATTGACTTTACCCTCTAATGCTTTTTCTTACAATTTAAGAACTTCATCTACACCCTCTCTCAAATTATGATTCTTCTGTGGTTGTGAACTTGCCTGTGTGGACTGCATTTGGTGTTAAAAGTTGATATAGCTTAAGATAGTCCTCAGAAAGGAAGGCAGAGTGAGTTATAGTGTGTTTGCCTTTTAGCTAAGCTATATACTTCTTAATGGGGGTTTTGTATTCCTGCATTATTTATCACTTTCTTGTATTTTCTCTTAATACAGACTTTGGCAGATGAGGACATAAAACAAACCTGCTCAGCATTTGTTACTTTAATCTTATTAAGGCCTTGGGAAAGGCTTTGTTGCTGCATTTTCAGCTAACTACTAACCAGTGCTTAGGAGAGACAGAAACCAAATCCAAGCAAATAAGCAATATGAGTAATTTCTACTGCATTTTTGTTTTGTTTTCAACTGAAACATAAAACTGAGTTCCTTCTGGCTCACAAGTGACAAAGGTTCCATTGTATTTTTACTCTCCAGCAAAAGTGATTCCTCTAGATATGGCTTATCCTTACTTAAGCTGGACACTAAAAGACTGTCTTTTTTGGCTGAAGATATTATTGATGGCTATTGCAAGCATATAGTTAGTTATCATTGATGGGTGACTTGTTTCCTTCAGATAAGCCTGAACCAATGCATGCTTATGTCTGGGAATGCTGATTTTGAGCTACTTTACACTGCTCTTAAGTAAACTATTTTTCTGCAAGTAGGTTTGCAATTGAAAGGCCCTTGCCTGTTTAAAACCGGGAGGTGTTCCTGAATTAAAAATGGAGTATTCATATAATGTTCTTGTTTTCCCACATTTAAACTACAGTTATGATTATTTTAATTGATAGCTTGTATGTATTTCACATTGTATAAATCAAATACAATTAGAAATTTGCCAGACATAAATATCGCTCTATAAATAAAGGAGCACTGTTTTTTTTCCTCTCATATTATGCTTCTTTGTTGTTACTAGTTAGAATTACTTTCCAGAATGATCTCTTAAAAAGTGTTCTTCAACTGTTTGCTGTGCTGCTTTTATGAGGACTTTTGGATAATATGGCTCCTTTTGTTAGGCTTACTTGCTATGTAAGTTCATGTGTTAGGCTAGTTATTTCTTGATCTATTTTGAAGTAACTATCAATACTTAGGTACCTGTTTAATAAAGGAAGGTTTCCTGTAGGTAAGTCTACTGGTTTCAGATGTTTTCTGCTACCATAGCAGTCTAATTTTTACAAGTTCTTCAAAACCAGTTTATTGATGTTTTGTTTGTCCTGCGGCTAGCAGTGGCTGTCGTTTCATTTGCTATTAGGTCCTTAAAGTGACATTATTCACCTTGATTATAAAATACACCTTAAAGGATGTGGCAGTGAATCTGCTGAGATTTGACATTTAAATATGGCTGTGTACATTAAGTTATTTTGGTTAACTTTGACTTCTACAATGAATGCAAATTGGCAGGTAATGAATAGGGCAACTGACAAGGTTTTAAAAGTATTCTGCTTTGTATTTTGTTTTTTTTCCCCCTCCTGTTATTGTTTCACTGACATTCCTTCCAAATTAGTGCAATTTCCATGTCGCTTAGAGAAAGCCAAGCATTTTGGCAAAAGCTTTATGCAGGCATGAAACACATGAACAATATTTATAAAACTGTGGTATTTTGCAAGAAGTACAGCATGTTGAGATGTGACCTAAAGTATTACACAATGTGTAGTGCATAGCGCATAGAAGTTCACTTATGTTTATAGGTGGTAACTTCATTCTGTGCTTTACAATAAAGAATAATGATTTTTGTCTTTGTCACGCTATTACTTAAAATCTCTAATTTCAAAGAGCTATAAACCTTGTGAGTTTTTTGCTAGGTGTCTTGCCGGCTGTCTTGGACTATTTTTTGAGGAGTAAGATGGTATACAACATGAATAAGGGGCACTTAGCATGGTATCTGAGACTCAGTAAGCTTTTTGCTTTAGTACTGAGTGTGCATATACATACAAAAGAAAATGTAAATATAAACTTTAGGGTGTTGTTTATGGTGGTAAATATCATGTTAGGATATACTAAATGACATGAAATCCCCAGTGTAGACAAGAACTGTGATGCTTATCCCTTTATTGTTAACTGCAACACAGCTGCCACCTTTGCACTGATCAGCTGTCATTTATAAAGGTGTGTTTAATGTATTAAAACTTTCTCATATACCTTAGGTTTTGATTAATTCATTGTCATGAATGGAAGTTACTTTATTACTGTGTAAATACTGAAAAAGGAATTGATACTTGATATGAAACAAAAAACATACTCACCCGAACAATTTCTTAAAAGTATTTGAGTTGATTAATGTGAAGCAGAAATGATACAAATTATTCCTAACAGCATTACATTACATCAGCTGAACTAACATCTTGCTACTTAATATTGTTTTTGTTTGCAGAAATGCAGTATTTCTTGAGTTAAAG
Organism: Dromaius novaehollandiae; assembly: GCF_036370855.1. Taxonomy (NCBI): domain Eukaryota; kingdom Metazoa; phylum Chordata; class Aves; order Casuariiformes; family Dromaiidae; genus Dromaius; species Dromaius novaehollandiae. The sequence continues at coordinate 14,368,755 of NC_088103.1, read as the reverse complement.
CTCCCACACAGGAACTGGAGGCAGAAGTAGGCCAAATATTAATTCCTTACTCTTTATCGTTTGTTTTTCTAGATTTTGGCAGAAATCACACATTCTTTGTTTGAGTTTTTCATTTCCCCACACTTGACATTTTATATCCTTTAAGTTTGCAAGTCTCATTCTAGTTTATTTTGCATGAACTTAAAGGTTTTTGGTATTGTATCAGCTGTTATAAACAGGACTTTTTCCTGAATCTTAAAAATGGAAATGAGCTTTGATTTCAGAAATACTCAAAGTTACTAGATAAATAAGTCATGTAAGTCAGAATTAGAGTAGTCTAACCTCAAAACAATTCTTTCTTGTTTAGTCATAGTCATTAGTGAATTTAGCTTAAATATATTCCTTTAAGTTTACATTTCCTGCTCTGCATCACAAGTTTGTGTAAATCGAGTTCTGTAGTATTTCTCTGGTTTGTACATTTCATGTAAGCAGCAGTTTTGGAAATAGCTTTATGTTCATAAAAATACAAATTACCTAGAGGAGGGGCTAGATACTAGTCTTCCAAATTCTACACTGTGGTCTAATTTAAAAAAAAAAAAAAAGGCAAGCAGGGGCCTTATGATTTCAGTAATGTATTTTGGTCCCGTTTGTGTAGGCAACATCACTTCAGAGCAATTCTCTGTTTCCTGGCTATCCTGACTGTTTCTTCAACTCACTTGGTTTAACAGACTTTGAATAAAAGATTCACTGACTCACAAAGGCTGGTTTTCAGATCTTGTTACACATATTCATGAGAGATGTTGCTTTAGAATTAGTCTAATAGCTATAGTTGTCTTGCTCTATCCACTCTGACTGCTTAAACCTGTGTATGTAGAACTAGGGGTTTGTTTCCTGAAAACTGAACAGCACAAACTAGACTTTTTTGCATCTTAACAGTTCCAAAGGTATCGCCAGGGCTTTCCAGTCTCTCGGGAGTGTTCCTGCTACCCTATGCTGGGACCTAGCGCGTCGGGGAAAAATCAGGAAGGTTGTCTTGATTAATAGATGTGATTTCTGAAGATATACTGGGGGGGGGGGGGGGAGGCTTGTGTTTCAGTGTCTGCTGTGTCTGCCTTACATCATGTAGAAACCAAAGAAAACAGTATCAAACAAAATCAAATTTGACTTGAATGTGTTTTGTGTATTTGAGTGTGTCCCAAAAATTTAAGTTTGGGGTTTTATAGCTGAGTGATAAAGTTTGTGATTATCTTTACTTCTATAGCTTGTTGATATTTTATATTTGTTCAGATATTGCCATGTTTGCATGCTTGAGTCTATTTTCTTGTCCTCTTGAGATCAGCTTAAATTTGGGAGGAATCACCATGGACATGACTAACAGCCTAGGACAGTGCTCTAAGGTGAATGGAGCAGTTAGTACCTCTTAGTGTTTCTTTTTTTCTTTTGGTTGACTAACTTATGGTCCTTTTCCAGTGACCCTTTGCAGTATATGGACTAAGCCTGACTTTGTAATACTAGCACTATTCTGCACCCATGAGGTGCATCCCATTCCGAGGCAGTCTAAGGAAGCTTGTGGTGGATTTTATAGCACCTAGGACAGCCGAGCTTCAAACTGTAAAGCATTCTCTAGAAAACAGTAACGGCATTGGTGCCTCTGCCGCTTGCTTGTGTGACCTGAAGTTCTACCCCTTTTACTTCCACCCTTAAAGTCAGTTTGACAGGGACATTTACGTTTTCAGAAATCTTATGTAGTAAACCGACTGCAGTATGTAGTTGGTAAGATTTATCCTTGTGTCCTGTGCAGAGAATAACACATTTCAATTTTTCAGGAGGTACTGATGAAAAGTAGGCTAAAGACAGTTGGTGGGAGGATGGAGTTATCATTCATCTGAAGTTCACAAGGATTTGCTAATATTCTGGGAATGTATCTTCTGGAGGAAGATGCTCAGAAAAAACCTGCTCAGGAAAACATGTCAGTAATAACGAGGTATCTACCAGTGCTAGTGCAGAGCTTCTGCGAAGCAGTGTCTTTCTGTCCATAAGGTGTTCTCCTGCTGTCATTTTAGAGCAAACTTTTTTGTTCTGGATATAGGCATATACTCTGTCTCTGTCCAGTACTTTTTGTATACATAGTATTCAATGAACTGGGGTTTCCCAAATGGAATAACATAGCTTATGAGATAAAAGTAATATAGTTGTTCTAATTGGTCTCCTCCTAGCTGTCCAAAATTTGGAATGCTTTTCCTTGTCTTAACCTAGCTGTCGTCTTTTCTGCTGAACAGTCCTCAACACTCAGTAAGACTTTATAAATTATGCTTAATAGCTAACACTGTCCAAGTCTTCTGATATACAATGATTAGAGCAAGTATGGATGCTAGGCTCCCTGCTAAATTTGACCACTGCAGTATAAAACAGGCTTGCTGTAAACTGTATCTAGAAATCCTAATTATACAATTTAGCATTCTTCCTTCACCCTGTGTCTGTGCATGAACATGTGCACACATACACATGCACACATGTGTGCACATATTTAATCATTTACTTATTTGGCAGCTGTATATAACATTATTTTAATTTGGGAACTGGTCATAAGAAAAAAATCATGTAGATTTTGAAAATGTGGACATATAAACAGCTGTGAAAATAAAACTTCTTCACCTTTACCAGAAAGGTCTAGATTTCTTTTGTGCTTTGATCTTCTTACCTAAACAATTACTTCATTTCCGTAGTTTCTTAAAAGCAGAAAGATTTTAGTACTGTGAGTAAACTGCAGTTTGGCGAAGTAACTTAATACTGCCATGTTCTTGTGATAATGTGTAATTTAGATTCTTTGTAATGTCTGGGAAAACAGGTGACATTAATGTACACTGTTGTAAAACATAGCTCTAATTTTGATGTATAGGTAAGTTTCTCTTCTCCTATACCCTCTCCTTTCAAAGTGTTATTTTGGGTGATCTATCCCTCTGTTTTTTTACACAACTATTCTATAACCTCGAGTGTACATAATATTGTTGTTAGTTCTGTACATTGCAAAATACAGAACAAATCTTTCCTTCATATTCAAAACTAAAATTGGATTTGTTAAGTGAAACAGATGAATTGATTTAATTCAAATGTGGCTAGTTATCTGCATTATGGTGGTATCTGACAATAAGCTGTAATAAAATACTATTTTTTTTAAAGCTGTGAACAGTACAAACTGAGATGAGTAATGCATTGCCATAGTTTGGTGTACGTGTACAAGTGTGATATTTAGCTTCTGTGTTGAAGTTGGTTTATACTTTCTTCATTTTTAATTTAATTAACTATGGCAATGCATTATCCCAGTGCTTGTACATGTACTCATTTCAGTGTAGTAATTATTTATATATGCAGGATCAGTGTCTTAATATCTAACACTTTTCTTCTTGAATTGTTTTTAACATTTGCCCTAAGCTATTTTGTAGTTTGTAGTCCATAGCCCAATTACGCTTTATATAAAGTATCTAAGTGGGTTTATATTTTTGTGCATGTAAACTTAGGCTTCTCTTTTCTTCATGCAGGAGGAGTATAAGATAGAAGAGTCTGATTTACTTTACTAGATACTCAAGGTAACAGTTTAAAGCGGTCACTGCTCTAGTTGTTTCGGTAGGGATATACATTATAAATTTAATCTAGAAGAGTTGCAGCTTTGTACTGAGCTGGAAATCATGTTATTCTAAATATCTTGATGGCCCACTTCTAGAGGTGTTCAACAGTCACATGCCTTACTTTCTAGAATTAGAAAATACCATGCCATAACTGAAATTGGGAGTCAATTAGATGATTAATATTTGAAATATTAATGAAGGCATTTTATGTTTGTTTATGAAATGGAATTTTATAGATTTGTAAAAATGTTTTCTGATAATTAGTAGAACTTACTTTCTTAATGCTGATTGTTTATAGTACAGTAAGTACTGAACACTTAAACTGAATACAAAATATGTTGTAAGGTGTCCTTGTTTGTGGCACAAATTAAAAAAGATGTGTGAATGGTATCTAGGAAAGAACTTATATCTGAGGTGATCCATCTATTTTCAAACTAATTAAAGCAAAGTAGAAAAGGACAAGCATCCAGAATGCTCAGGTTTTTTTTTTTTTTTTAAAAAAAAAGTCATATCAAGCTTCCTAGATACTTGGATTTGTGAGTAAGGATTTTTTTTTCTTTTTAATATGAGGTTTTAGACACTGTGTAGACATGCAGAAACAGGAACTGAGAGATCTGCAAAAGATGCATAGCCTGTATCCTTAAAAACTCCCTGGGACTGTGTGTGTGGTTGTGTGTTTTTTGTTTTTCATGGTATGGAAGGCTAAAATAGAAAGAAAGTGGTATTTCGAATGGTGTAGGCAGAAAAAGGGAACTATTTCTGTTTTATTCTCTGAATGCTCTAGTTACCTCTGGGAAGCTGGTGAGTATGTGGTTGGTTGGCTTTTAGAAAGGGAAGAGACCTCTCAATTCCAAATGTTTTTGTCCTCATCTGTATGTATTTGCAAAATCTCTTTTGGTGTAATGGTTCCAGATACGCACAGTGTTTCATTATTTTTTGGAAAGGCTTTTTTTCCTTGTAGCTCAATGTAACCTGCATTGAAACAGACTTAAACCGGTTTCCTGTATAAAGCTTTGTCTTTGACTTAATCTTGGCTTCTATCCTGTAACTCCACATCTGTGAATGACTCATAATAAGCAGGCCCATCAGAAAAATATTGTGTACATTTTTATCCAAATCTGTAGGGTTTTTGTTTCTAATTTTTTTATAGCCTTTCTGCATTCTTCTCTCCTATGTAATGAATCATACAGTATCTGTGCACATACCTGACAAGAAAAGTGGTTGTGCATTGAGAGAAAGTTGAACGCTAAACAAATGGAAGGAATATCCCTAGTCATCAATCTGCTGAGCTCAGAGCTCTTGTGTTTGGCAGTTATCCTCAGTCAGCCCCTGGGGCACTTTTCAAATTATTTCTTTCCCCTGTAAACAGCAAGTTCTGTTAAATGGATACCGCAGCTTGGGGGCAGAATCAGATCCATCAGTCCCTGGCAGCAGGAGAGCTTTTGCCTCCTGAGGTACTCCTCAAGGGTTTCTTGCGTCTCCACTGCATCTAGGGACTTGAGAAGACTGCCCTGCTGCAGAGTGCTTAAGAAAATGCCAAGCTTTAAATCTCTTACTTCTGACAATGTTTTGACTCAACAGTATGTCTTCTTCCCAGCTGTGCGACAATGTGGGAGGCTGCTCAATCAGCTGGTACTTTCCCTGCTGAAGGGCTCTTGGTGGCTAGGTTCAGGGAGGAGGAAAAGCGCTAGAGCCTAAAAGATAAGACCTTGTCTTCCAGCTTTTTGTCCTGCTCTTGCTGAATATCATCTTAGATAGAAAACTGCTGGCTGAATTCAGCATGAGGAGGTGCTCGTTAGCTCGCAGACAAATAGCAAGAAGGCAGTCAAAGCAGGATTAGTGGTGTCAACTGCGGGAGGCAAAACGAGAGCGTGGCTGGAGTGGATTAACCTAATTGCATTGTTTTGATCTCCTCCCTTGTGTTGAGGAGTAAGTATATAGTAATGGAAAAACAGATTGCCTGGGTAAACAGCTTTTCATTTCTGTGACAAGAAGTATTGTATAACAGCAGTATGTCCTGTGGGCATTGGTGATGTTTTCCTGCAGCTATGATAGCAGCTCTGTTCCAGCTGTCTCTTCAAAAACTACCTCTCTTTGGATCACAGGTCAAGGGAGCTGGTGTTATCTAGGCTGTTTCATGTGCGAGAATGTTCTTGCCTTCTTGCTGACTTCATGTCTGGCCTTCGACTGGTTTGCTCAGTTTTGTGCATCCACAGTATTGGGAACGAGTTAATATAATGCAAAAAACTTTCTGGCTGGTCTATAATTTTGACTGCAGGGTCCCAAGTTTCTGGAAAGACTGGTTTGAAGGCAGGTTCATTGAAGGAAGGGAGACAGTTAGCCAACTCTTCACATAAAATGACAGAAGCCAAACCACCAGACCACTCTCGCTTTCGCATCTCAGTACAGGTGGTATTTTTTGGGACATAATACTTAGTCATGGGCCAGCTGGCTTTCTTGTTTCAGAAAAATACCCAGCATCTTTTATGACTAGCAGTGCTCTAGCTGAGATACTCTGTTTTGAAATCTCCCTTTCCTCTGAGTTCTTACCTCCTTGCATACAGCCTGGTAACTCGCTGCACTATCTACATAGGTGGTCTAAACAATTCTAGCCTTTGTTTTTATTAAGAAAACAAAAAACACACTCTTAAAGAGATGACAAAGAGTTTTTGCATTAGCCTGGGACCAATTATGCTTTGAGGAAAATCTCAAGTAATTTTTTTAAAAGATATTGGTTCCATTTTTGTTATCTAAGAAATTTTGCACTTCCCAGAAGGATGCCCACTGGTTTAATCTCGCTCAGTCATTGGAATCAGACTAAATGAAAGATTCTCACATAGCTCTTCAGTGTGATTCAGCTGTAATGCAGCTTTTACTCTCCCTGATCTAGTATGTTAATTTATGCTAAACACCACTCAGATACAGGAGTCAACTCTCATAATGACAAATACCGTAGTTCAAGCAGCAATACTTAAGTTTTTTGAAGAAAAGTGTAGGGCATACAGTATCTTTCAAATAGACTCTTTACTCTTTGGTTTCCAGCTTATGTTTGGACAGCTGAGTATCCCAAGGGGGAAGAGGCTTTGGTTTCAACCCAGATTTTCACAATGAGACTGGAAAAACTTCAACAGGCAGGCTACGGGCTCTGGAAATGTTAGTATTAAGTTGAAAAAGCTGGTGAAAGTTTGAATGAAAGTAGAGAAGAAGTTGAAAATTTCATCTAGAAACATCAGCTGGCATGTCTGCTCTAGGCAAGGTCAGAATGGTCAAATGCCTCTGCAGGCCGATGCAGGAGGCTTTCAGGAATATTTTACCCAGTGTGTTCAAGTGCTGAGCAGAATTGACTTGCGCACTGTTGGGCTAGGCTAGCAGTAGTTACTGTGCTACGTTTCTTTTTCTCCTTGATCTGCGATTGCAGTTCTAATGTTGCGAACATAATCAAGCTATTAAGGGAAAAACTTGTTATGAGGATTTCCATGCGCAAGGGGAGAGAAGCAAAGTAATTGACACTTCAGAAAAAAACAAATGCACAAACAAAACACCTGTCATCTCACTTTGAAGCCGTTAACGTAGTAGTTTTAATCAGGTAATACAGCGCTGGCAGCTAGTCAGTTTTCCTGGCTTCATTCTTAAGAATAGCTGGCAGGAAGTGAAAAATTCCCTTTATTCTCTTCACTGAAATCCTAAATCTTTGGCCAAATGGTCCGTTATACTCCACATCACATACAGAGGTGTTCTGTGGCTGCCTGGAGAAGCTAGTCCTGTGGCTGCCTTTTGAAGGAGAGACTTCTAACTTAGGAAAGTGGGGTTCCCAAAGCAACCCCAGCTTCACAGCCTGTTTTCAGTCTGTGACTTGGCTTTAAAAATAAACATATAAGCTTTCTGTATGTGTAGACTTGGCAGATAGCGTTTTCTCTAGAGATAAATGTTTTACAAAAGTGGAAAAATCTGTTGGGATATATCTAAAATTTACATTATGTATTACAGGTTCTGGATGGACTTTTATAGTTGGGCAATTATAAAAATATTGACATAGGGAGAAAAAAATTGACAAAGTGGTAGCCTGTAGTATAATTTGATTCTCTTTTTTTCCTGATGTTGTTAGCCCCCAAAATCCATGCTATCTTTGAAGAAACCAGGAGCAAATCACTAGAAATACTTGTTCAAAGTCTGTCCTATTGGGTTTTAGAGCATATCTGAGTAGGGTTGTCATCTTCTGTTTTTGTACTGTGTTAACTTTCAGTGTCTCCTAAGACTAGTTCCTTCTTTCCCTGATGTGACACCCACAACAAGTGGAAATGAAAGCACTTCTCCCTGGGGATGCCGTTTTTGACACTTTCATGTCTGCATTGAAAGTATCTAAATTCTCACCCATGAGAAGTGTGCACATTCCTACACTTGTCTCCTTGGTATATCAGGTCGAATGCTATTTGCCAGCAAGTATTCTCTTATTTTACCGTTAGGTCTTTACAGTAATATTGAACAGCCTTAAACAAGGGAAAAACACCTAAGTCCACTTTTCTTTTCAGCTGAGACAATTCTGTTGCTAGGTCTTGCTACTTTTTACCACACCATGCTGAAAAGCTGTCTATTCCTTTTCAGTTAATGCTAATACAGATATTCTTGCATTTGTAATTGCAGACAGCTCTACTCATGATACTTTCTTCCATCTCAAACTCTTTAAAGGAAAAGCCACAGTTGAAATTATTTTTCTCACCTGATAATTGAATAGTACTTTTTTTTCTTGGGTATTTCATCCTCTAGCAAGTAGTTTGAAAAGAGGCCATAGACGCAGGATTTCCAGGGTGCTCATACAGACTGTATTTCAACAGCAGGGTGAAGATATCCTTATGTTCAGAATCTGTTTTTTTTTACAGAATTAGTTATGTCTATCAGAAGTGAAAGCACATCTGGCCTTTTTATGAATAGCTTAATAGTTTGTGTATCAAGTTCCTTCTAACAGAAGGAGATACAGTGGAATCCACCCAGAAATGTCTAGTTATTTAGCAATCTATTTATTGTCATTTATGAAACACACTGATTCTTCCAATTCTTCTTCTTTGGCTGCTCTGTCAGAGCAAGAAAGGTCACATATAAACTTTAAGTTCTATCATGCGTGTCTTCATTTTTTTTTAAAGTCTTTAACTTGTTAACAAAGGTGATATTCCTGATTTTTCACCTTCAGTACTAGAGTCCATTTGTTACAGGGTAAGTAGGCCATTAGGAAATTTATGTAATATTGCAGACATCGTGCAGTTCCTGACCCAGCAAACTTGTCAGCTTACTATATGGACAGCTGTACTTCTGCTAGTTTGTTTTTGTGGTTTAGTTTTTGCCTCTCTTAACCCCCTCTATCCTTCTCCTCCCACCTCCCTTTGACTTTGTGGTTTTACTCTGACCTGTCTATGATGAACATCCTCATAATTTAGAGGGTACTTTAGAAACTGTCTTAGGTTTACATATGAAGAGCCTGATTTTCATTCATTGACTCTGGAAAACTTGGTTGCACTTATGAGGCTACCTCATACCCTAAAATACTGAGATTGATGGCATATATCTTGGGCTACTTGATCAAATTAATTCTAATAAAAGTAATCTTTTTTTTTTTTTTTGTCACTTAGAGCAGACTACTAATGTGGACCTTTTTCTTTTTCCACAATAGCAAGGTTCTGCCTTCCCATGATAGCAACGTTAATTGTGTTAGTGGAAGAATGTTTATAACTTGAGCCAAATGGAAAACTAGTTGCAAAAAATCTAAGGCACTTTCCAATGAGAAGAATATATAACTGGTACACTAGTGAAAAGCCAATTGAAAAATAGAGTTCAGGTTGTTTATTATGCAAATCTCTTGTTTATTTAGGCCTTGTTACCTCTTTTTTCTTTAGCCAGACTCTTTCATTTCAGCATACTGGGTTTTTTCTTCTATATAACTTCATATTTTCTAAGTTGAAAACTGGAAGTGAGACTAGCTTTATAATTGCAAGAAAAATGTAAGGTTTTGTTTTGTTTGGATTTCAGTAAATGCAACTTAAGTTTTTTTTTTATATACAATGTGTACTGTATCTTTTTTCCTAAAGGTTTATTTTAAGTAATTTAGCTTAACTCTGTGGCCTATGGGGGTGGAATTCTTTATCTTGGCTTGATATGAGCAAGCTTTCAAAGTATGTATGGGTTATAGTCTGACTTCTGTGCACATAAAAACAATCTTTGTCAGTTGGTTTCTGGCCTAGCTGTTTAATGAAAAATATTTTTTAATATGATAAACAGCTTAGTAACTTCTGAAAAATATCTCTATTTTTACTTTTCTTTTGAATAACTGTCTATTTCAGAAAAAAATTACTATGTAGTTGGCACCTTTTTGTGGCAGTTTCAGAAAAGATCAAATCCAAGATGAGGACTATCTCAACATAAGTGTCATGAAGTCATTCTCATTCAGTGGATAGAAAAGGTGAAAAATATTTTATTATTTCTCTTGAAGTATATTATTCTACACTTACTTCAAATCCCATAAAGTTGACTTGTTTTACTGACATTCAAATAATATGTAGTTATATTATCTTCTCTGTGGAAGTGTTTTTTGATGCAAGGAATTTTTTGTTTCCATGAAGCTGAAATCTTGAGCAGAACATGTTACATTCTGTATAAATGCAGTCTTTTAATGCAGGTGATGGAAGAATTTTTTGATACTAGTCAACTTAAAGACAAGTTCATAAATGTATATTACATTTTCAAGATCAATTTCAAGAACTTGGAAAATGAGGTGCAAAGCTGATGTGAGATCAACAATAAATTACAATAATTCATTTAGAGAAGACTACCTCTGTGTACCATGGGTTCAGTTCCTGTAAAATGTGGCCTATATTGTAACAATTGTTTTCATAATTAAAGTAATATATGAAGTAAAAGTTCAAGTTCACTTTTCTGTGTGAACTTGCAACAAATTACAGTTGGGCTTTTTTATGCTTTGGTGATTAAGTAGACAAGATGTGTGTACTTCATGGGTACCATAATGGCTAACACCTGTTTCAACTGTTTTATATTTGTATTGGATAGAACCCTGGCAATCCAATATATCTTGAAAAGCAAAAACCTGATATTAAATATTTCATGGTATGGAAGAAATTATAACAAACATAGAGTACAGCTTAAAATACAAAATGCTTACCATGCACATTTACATAGTCTTTTTTCCATATTTCTGAAGCCAGTGTTAGGATTTTGTGTAAAAATAATCCTGCTTTCTCTGAAGGTTAACTGAGTGATTTTTTTACTACCATAAAATAAATCCTGTTTCTAAGATGATGGTGTTTCCTGAGTAGCAGAGGTTGGCAGAGATGAACAGGTTTGTCGGTCGGTGCCTTGTATTAATTACTGTTTGGTTTGACCTGGCTTCTGTCAAATCCACTTTGGGGACAAGGGCCTTTTGGCAGAAGAGTCAAGTGGTCATCCATGGTTAGTAACCAGGCCTGAATTTCCAGAGCTCAGCTGGAAATACTGTCAAAACGTTGATGCTTTCCTGTTTCTCATCAGAAACGCTGCTTGCGTATCAGTTGTCATTATACATATTGAAATGACTTCAAGGAGTATTTCCATTGACTGGTAGCATTTTTGCTGTAAGATGCACTGTTCGAAAGTTTAAGTGCTCTTTTCCTACTTGGGTCATATTCGTGGCACCGGGTCCCCCCGACGGAGGAGCCTGTCGGTCTGGAGAAGACTCAGAGGGACTCCTCCATCTGGTGGCCCCTTCTCTAGGCCCCGGGTGCACGAACACCTGCAGCAGGCGTGTGCAGGTCTCCTAAAAGCTGCTTTTTCTGCTGAATTTGAAGCTAGCTCTGGTCCCTGATGTGGCTACGCAAAAAGCTGTGCCATCCAAAGAAGGACAAGGTGGACATGAGCAGCAAAGGCTTTTTCTTTTCATGACTGAAAGTGTTCTTCTAAAATAAGTCTGTCTTCCACTAATGATTTGTTGGGCTCATCGTTTTAAAGCATTCTTGTTGTAACTGGGGATAATGGTGGTTTTAACAACTTGTGTTGGTGGGAAGCAAACCCCAAAAGTGGGGGTGTCTTGGTTTTTTTCCTCCTAATCATTTGAAGTTGAATCTAGCAAGCAGTTAAATAACTGAACTGGACTTGTGGACGTAATATCTCCTAAGTTAAGACTGATAATTTAAAAATAAAGTGCTAGGCATTCACTTAATTTTTTTGTTTGCTACTAGCATACTGTTTTGAAGGCCTTACTTTTGTTTACAAAGTCAGACAAGGCAGAACTTGGTGTATTACAGTATGAAACTTTATTTCAAGATTAATAATGAGATGGATTACATGGTGCGTTCTAGCCTATTGTGGAAGGCATATAGATTTACTCTGAGAGAAATTAAAAAACTGTTTTCTGTGTTCCCTTCCCATCTACCCACACCCCCAAAGGCTTATTGTCTTAGTTGTTTGAAAATTTTGCTTGAAACTTCCAAATTTTGCTTTTTTTTTTAAAAAAAGCTAGTTTTATATTAACTTTTTAATTAATATTAGTAGGATTACTAAAATAATCTGCCAAGGTATGTCCCTCAGATGCAAATTCTAAAAGCTTTTCAAAACAATACTTCAAAGATGAGATTTATTTTGAGGGTTGGGGTTAATACTCTCAAGATTTATTCAGAAAAGCTGAGCTTAGGATGCAGGGACCTAACAAACAGTGATGGTGTTTTTTCCTAAGCTGCAGATGCAAATTAACACTTGTATTTATCTCAGTTTATTTGATTAAGGTAAACCTCAATGCCTTATTGTATTGTGGCTCATTGTAGTGAGCCCTCAAAATGGTTTTGATTTTTAATGACTTTGTGTAAATTTCGTAACTTTCTGGAATGCTTTTCTCAATCCTTTCCCTGCAAAAGATGGAATTTTTGTGGTGTTTGAAGGAAGGGGGGAAAAAAACCCTTAGCCTTTCAATTAGTAAATAAATGGATAACTTTTTCCTTGTGTTTGGCAATGCTTACTGTTTTCAGAAGTGGCTGATTTGGAGAGGAAGAAGATTTCAAAATAATTTCAGGTTAATAGTCAATGTTTCACATACATGTTAAAAACCTTAAATATATGGAGGGAGACATAGGTTTAAAAAGTGTGCAAATATGGGTAGCATCCCAGACTTCATAAACTACTAATGAAATTGCCAATTTTTGTTATCTGTAACTGCTCCTCACAGAAATAAGTAACTTTTAAGAAGCCAAATAAAACAAGATGTAAACTAGCATCATTGGTACAAAGACCTCTATAAGGAAGAGGGAGGGTAAAAGGAGGAAATACTGGAAAAATACTAATCTAACAGGAAGCAATGTACTACTTCAGGTAGATCATCTTGCTTTGGTTTCTAACTTTTTTTTAGTGGTTTTTTTTGTTTTTGTTTTCTTCCCTTTGGTAGTGAAATATATCATCCTCATTCTAACTCAGTACTTTGAGCCACGATACTGAGTGTTTATTTTTATTCAGAGTGTGTAACAGACAGTAATAACTGGATCACCTTAATATACAACAAATACTTTGTATGAAAAATTAACATAGGCATACCTCTTGATGAGTTAAGCAGTGCTGCATAATGGACATGAAGGGCCAAAATACTAAAATACTGCAATACCTCCTTAATCATGTCAAGATCCACTTAAATAAGGTATAGAAAATCGGATTAAACTTCTGTGTCTTTTTTTTCAAAAACTACCATACAGTCTTCTCTGCCGTGTAGCAGGTATCATGGTACCTGAAAAAATAGGTTATAGTGAAAGATCTCATCTACTGAAAAGTTATAAGGAAAGACCATATCTTTATGGTAGAGTTTAACAACTGCAAAGTATACTGAATATTAACTAAAGATATTTCTAAAGTACCATATGCTCCAACTTAATTATTCTGTGTTTTTGGGGGCTTTTTTTCTTGTCAACCCAATTTAAAACGTATTCCTCTTCCTTATTCCTTACTTTCTCCATGCTTTTTGATCTCTCTTGTGTCCATACAGTATTTTGTGGGGCCAGGCCATAAATCAGGTCACCAGAATGATGCAGATTAAAAATAAAACTACAATAAAAATCCTGGAATTTGCTATGTCCACATTCTATTTAAATACCCTGCAGAGCATGTCTGCTACTGTCTAATCTCATTTGTATTCAGCTTAGAAATCATACATTTGTAGCTGGAACAAAATCTGGCCATTCCTAAAGCTACAGCTTAGCCTTCAGTCTATTGTGTTCTTTTTTTTATAGTTTATCTTTGTACTTTCTGATTAAAAGCATATTGGTCATATGTTTCACTTCAGATACAGTGTGTTACTCCTCATTTCCCTAATGTGTTTCATAGCTATTGCTAAGCTAATGAAAAACTTGTAAGGATGTGTATTGATGAAATGGCTGCCATCAAAAATAAAGTTAGCATTCAGTTGTCTCTTTTGCTAGTATCTGTGGCTTATAAATCTGAAAAGAATCTGAAAAATCTGAAATCTTTTCCAGTTGTTTTCTCTGCTTCCAGAGAACCTTGTTCTTGGTTCACTGTTCTGTTATAGGTGCTTGCAGGTTTTGAAGGTAAGGACAATGTTTTACTCTTAAATTTGTGGACTAATGGACTCTGGAATTGCTCCTACAGCAAGATGATTGCTTGGCAGGCTTAATTCAGCGCCTTCATTTTAACCACATTCGAGTTAAGTAACATGAACCTCTGAATTGTATTAAATAAAACTCTGCAGTGTACAGTTTCTCCATGATATTTAAGTGTTGCTCTCGGTGTTTTATGAGAAGCTTGCATTTCATACATACTTACATTTTTATTGTAGTGGCATTGCTTCCTCTGAGGTAGGAGGAGCAGTCTTGCTTGACGCAGAGGGAGACCCTTTGGAAGGCATGCCTCTAGGTTGTGTCTTCTCAGTAGCGTTCATTTGCTCAGATTGATTGCATTAATGAGCTAATGTCAATGTATGACTTTGGAATTGTTTGTGCAATTTAAAGAGTAAGGGAGGACTAAGTAGCTGGAAACAAAGAGTTTTGAAGCCGTGATGATGGATGAGGCAAACTAGAGGTCTGTTTTGTACTTGAGAAATACAAATGGAAAAATCACAATGACAGCAAGTTTTTTGCTTCAGCGGCCTGACACAATTCAGAGAACTCTTCCTGTGTTTGGAGCTCCATATGGAGGCATCTTTTTCTGGGAAAAGGAAATAATCCTTTTCATGATTGGTTCTGGAATTGGTTAGTAGGTCTCAAGTTGCAACACATAAGCTACAACATATGCAAACGGTTGTATGTTTCTAAGTGTGATCATTTAGATTAACTAAATATACAATTAGGGATTTAAATACACAGAGGAGAGAATCCAGGCTCTAGCAGAGGTCCCTCTCTTGACATTGGTGATTTATATGGTCTCTTTTCAGAAGCTTACAAGCCCTGTTCTGGAATGGGCTAGTGTTTGTTCCCCTTGTTGATTTTCCTGCACTCTGACTGAAAAGCACTCGAGGTTGTGCACTTCGTTTCCAGCTTCCATATGTTTAGATTAGTTAGTACGCTCTCTTCCTAATGTCAACTGTGCCTTATATGTTAAATCCAGATGTCCCCACCTCATGGTCAGGACAACCCCAGCGCGCAGGGGTACTCCCAGGCTCTGGCATGTGCACATCTGGTGATGCCCCTTTTCCCTGATACAGCGTTTTGAATGCAGTGTTTTGATTCACAGACCTCATGATTTTCACCTTTTGGCCTTTGGTTCGCTAGGTTAAGCAGGTCCAGATGTTTCAGTCCTTACCTGCGTGACCAGTTCTTACTTGTCCACAGCTGCCTAGCCACGCTAGTAGCCACGTCCAGTGCTGCTCTTTGCTTGAATTCATCTTTCTCAAGTGTAATTCTTCAGTGTTCAGCAACGTGACCATACCTCTGGTTCGCACAATGGCACTGTAGCTAGCAACGATACCTGAGGTTGCGTTTGGGTCTTCAGCTGCAGTGAATGTAGTAGCTCATAGTCATTGGCTGGCTGAAGAGTGCCTACTGCAGAAATTCACTAAATAGCAACAAATGGAAAAGGAATATTTAAGAGGACTAATATCTACTTAGATTTTGTTGTGTTTTCTCAGTCTCAATGAGCCAAATAGTATTGCGTCAAGGTTTTATATTTAACCTTGATATCAAAAATAGTAAGATAGAGGAAAAACTAACATGATTCTGGCTGAATGCAGTGGTGTGAGGGTGTATTTGTTTTGTTTTGTTTTGTCTTTTGTTTTTTTCACTCTAATTTTTAATCTTGATGTAGCAAATCTTGTGCCCATAGGGCTATTTTCTAAGCATCCTGTTGGTACAGTTACCTGGCAAAGTGTACAATGTGAATAAATCATTAGACTTAAGCTGTCATATTTACTTTGTAACTAAAATATAGATTAATATACAACAGCTCTACTAGGCAAATATAGGCATCTGCTTGGACTGAAACTTTAGAAAATAACTGCAAAAGGCTGTTCTAAGTATTAGCCAATTTTTCAGAGTTCAAAGTATTTACTACATGAGAAGTAGTAGTACCTGGAGTTACAATTTCAGTGGAATGGCTTCATTAATTATTTCTATATATAAACTTGTAAGTGTTTCTTTTATGTACTCTGTAACCAGATATTGCCTTTTTTTTTTTTTTTTGACAGCTGCTGCTGAGGGCAAAGGGAAAAGTGGGGAAGACTTTTTTCAGAAGGTAAGAAAGGCAATTTAATTCTATCACGGCAATCTATTAGAGGAAAAATTATCCCCGTTATTCATTCATGAGATCAACTAATTAAATTTAACATGGGACAGTTTGCACTATATTGATTAAATATTTTTATTTGTTCTTGTCATTTAACATATCTACTAACCATCATGCATAAAATGTGATACAAAATGCTCTTTGTGTTCTACTGTCATTCATACACAACAATAAAATTATTCTTCATTTTAAAAACTTTGAAATATGCATTATAAAAATCATCTTGATTAATAGAAGAGGGTTTGCCTTAAAAGATGTTGTGAGGTGGTCTTAAGTTTTTTTGCATGTCTATGGATAAACACTGCATCCTGCTGCAAGTTTAATAAATAATGGGTCTTTTTGGTTGGTTGGTTTTTTGTCAAAATATTGACATGAAATGTATTGTGGTATCATTGAAAGCATAAACATTTGGACAAGAAATGCAAAGTCCTTTTAAGAAGGAAATACTGATCCACACTGATTCAATAAAGTTTGTGGTTAGACAGCTACAGAGTCACGGAAGGGCTGGAAAAAATAGTCCTGCAGCAACTAAACTACAAAGCAAAGCATGGCCAGGAGTAATGACTATGAAATTACTTTTGCAAAGCAGCATACTTTTTCAGGAATAGTGTATAAAATGTTATTTATGAGTTACATTAATGAAAATCTGCATACATTATGCAAATAAAAATGATGAGCTGTTTTGTCTTCCCGTATGATAGAGAAGACAATGTCAATCTTCATGCTGTATAACGAAAGGCCTTGAAACTCTTTTGATCGGGTGTCCATTAAATAAGCAGTTTTGACATATTTTGCATGTTCTGGTTGTATCTTACAATAGAAGTGGTATTTCTAAAAAGTTTCTTTTTGGATGTGGAAGAATACTTTATCCAGGAAGAACATGCTTGTCAGATGCTTTGATTGAGGCTAGTGAGGAGGAGTGTGTATACTGCCAAAATGTCTGTTTTAGAAAGGATTTTGTTTTAGGGCAAATAATATTAGTGGGAGACTTCAGATTATGACTGTTCTTGACTGATGACAAAAGTTACTTTTCGGAATATGCTGCTTGTCCTTCCCTTTCCAACATTAGTGTGTACAGAGCAGAATGTGCCAGTTTTTCTTCCTTAGGATTTTATCAAAATGCATGAGACTTTTTATTTGCTGCAGCAAAGTTAAGCTTTAGTAATATATACTTCATTCTGCACATCATTTAGTTTACAACACAACATTTTCTCTCACCTGAATAAAACAGCTTATAAGTCTTGAAGCTAAACACAAAATGCTTCTTGTTTCTGTGGTTGAGTGGATTATATATTTGGTATGTATAACTGGATACTCAATTATTGTATTTACTGTAAATATAATGTACCTTACAGCAGTTATGTAGTGACTGGTATTAAAGCGAAAAATACTGTTTAATAGGAAATAAAAGTTTAATAGGAAAATGAAGTGTGCTGAAATACTTAAGTATGTGAATAAGAGTTTTCTACTTAACCATACTGGTAATAGGTGTGTGTCATCTGCCTATACTGACATTATGTCATATATCTGCATAATTACTATGTTGGTGTGATCTGGATGATGTGGTGGGCTAAAGCTGCTTCACTTTGGCTAGCATTCTTTCTATTGCCGAATCAACTCGGTAGCTTATTTTTAGATGTCTACAGTTTTTCTGTGCATACATACCATACTACAGCTAATGAAAACAGATGGAAACCATCTTCTTTGCAAGTTCTCTTTTGTTCAAAAAAAAAATCTTTGGACAGTTGCTCATAGCTTACTCACCGTCTCTGTCTGTGCAGTTTCCTTTAATCAGGGTTAAGCTTTTTCCTTTCTCTAGTGAAGTGAGCAAGGCAGAGTTTTGGGAGGTACAGTGAGGAATCTGCGCATGTGTTTCAGGTTGTGTGGTGAGGAGGAAGATTTGTGGCTTTAGAAACACATTGCAAACCAAGGTGGCAGGATACTTAACCTGAATTTGAAGCTACACTAAATGCATTTTAAAGATAGCCTTTAGAAGGAAGCTTTCTCAGGGCCGTGTTGGCACAGGCTTGTGTGTGGAGTGGGGAGGGGGAAGCACACAGTTTAAGAGCGGCGTGGAGAGCTGAGGGTGTAGTTTGCATGAGTTTTGCTATGCCGTGTGTGGGACGCTTTCTGACAAACTCTGCCCTCAAACAACGTGTGGGAGTTACTGTGGGCTGGAAGCGGGGTGTGGGGTGGAAGACTCTTTCATGTAAATGCTGAAACGATAGAAATAAGGAGGCAGGGATTCAGGAAGGCAGTCCTATGTGTCAGGAGATTCACTGAAGAGGAGGAGAGAAAAGGCCCGTTGTGGAGGGAGCGGGACAGGGCTGATGGCTTGCCGATGCTGGGAGCTCGGACGTGGGGAGGCAGCGCCCCTTGGGTCAGTGGCCCCCCACGGGAGGCACAGGACTTGTTCCTGTACTTGTGAGCAGGGCCTCAGGTCAGGGACTGCCGGGGGTTGTGATGCTATACGTGGTGTCCTCTAACGGATCCATCGTGCCTTTAAAGGATGAATTCTCTTAACTTAATACTGAGGTTTCTGGTGCTCACAACTCTTGCTGGCCTGCAAACATGCGAGTAAGCAGTACTATTTTCCATCGTCATCATCAAGCAGACTATTAGTGGATGCAAACTGCTTCTATCAACTTCTGACTTCTGAGAGTTAATAACAGTTTTAAATGCAGTATTTCACAGAGCATTTTAGCAGAAACAAGTGTATGTTCTGCTGTTGCTAGTGGAATTACAGAGTAAGCCACTGTTCTTTGGTCAGCTCTTGGCTATGGTGGGCAAACTAAGCTACCATTTCCACGCTGTCATGGGGGGAAAGAACCAAGTGATGAAGTGCCACTTCCTCTTCCCCTGAATTAAATATAAGAAAGCCAAAAACAGACATTGCCTGTTTTTCTATAGTGTCACTTTAAAGTCTGAGAACTTTAGCATACTTTCTTCTAATACTTTGTTAGTACTGTTTCCATCCCGCTTACCCTCATGAAAAACCCTAACGTAGTCTAACATGGATCTTTCACGACCACTGGAAGGTGGTAATGTTTTAACAAGAAATAGGTATATAATGGGGTGGCTTTCTCTCCAGAGCTTACTGATCTGCAGCTCAGTGGCAGGTAATCTTAAATAAACATGGAATGCTTTGCTGTTGTGTTACATATTATCTTACGTAAAAGGTTCTCATAGACCTGGATATATATATTATTGTCCTAATTTATTCCATTGGAGTAATACATAATATAAAATTATGGCTTGTTCTTGATCCAAAGCCCATTTTCAGTTGATGGAGTGTTTCCATTGAATTCCATAACATCTGGTTCACACCTCATAGGCAAGCAAGGCCCTTCCCAGGCAAAGCCAAGACATTGTTCCAAGGAGCATATAATTTATGTAGCACTGTAGATATGCAGGGCACTTTTATGTAAATGTAAGAAGGTGGTTGGTCTCTGCCCTGAAAAGTTCATAATCCAAAACAGATGACTGTTGTTTGTGTGGACAGAGGGGAATTCAATGCATCATTTCCGTTTGCTTTTAGCTCTTGCCTCATCTCTCTTTTTTTATTTTATTTTTTTTATTTTTAACACTTGCAAGTCTTAGTGCTAATGATGACCTTCCTTTTTGGAACTTCTTACCTTAACCATGGGAATGTCGTGTGGGGGGACAGGTGGAGCTGCATGTGCAAAAGGTGGAGTGGTGTTTGTTCCAAGTGCTTGACTCTAAGTCAGATGTGAGCTGTTTAGTGTGTATGTGTGTTCGGCATGTGTTTTCTGGAGTATTTCTGAATGAGCTCCTCAGCTCTTTCTTTCCTGGCTTTCAGGAGTTTGTTTGGAGAATTTGGCTTTGTGGTATGCTGTAACATACTACCAGACAACTGTAACTTTGTGCTTATGGGATTTATTGTTTCTGAATGTTCAAGGTGGGTTTTTTTGTTTGTTTTAAATGAAGAAAAATGGTATTTGTAGAAACTAGTATGCTTTTACACAGTTGTAGATATTTAAGATTTTAAAGCTATCACTAGATTTAGGTAAAATGTGTGTTTAAATGCTTATGCTTCTGTCTTCACTATGGGCTCTGTTATTCAGTAAAGGAAATACAATCATGCCTGAAAGTTTTGGGAATGTGAAGATGTAAATGGAAAAATGTTACATGTATGTACCCAGATTTCGTCTGTTAACTGTAATAGTCTCATGCATGTAAAGGAAGACTAGGATTCTCTTCTTTTTCTTCTGGCATTGTATGTAACATAAATCTCACCAGTAGCTTCTTACTTCATGATATGAATAGTGCTTTAAAAGCTACTGATGCCCTTTTAGAAGCAATATTTGGTGGAACTATCTGTTAAAGTTGGCTGTTTCTCCAATATAGAGGTTGCGAAAAAAAGTAGTGGTAAGAGATGAGATGGGGGGGGAGGAAGTATTTTCAATTATTCGAATAAGTAAACAGTAGGTATATCTCACTGAATCTTTCGCCTTTCTGTAAAGTTCCTCTTCCATATGCAGTAGTTTTTAATGAATGTACATTACCTTTTATTTGTTTGAGGGTCAGCAGCGAAGGTGGGGAGGAAGCCCTGTTTGTAACACCCTGTATTTTCACTTGCATGTAACATTTTTCAAAATATTTGTTGGGCTGACATGGGGTAAACCTTGTAACTTTTGAAAAAACTGTTTGAATTACATTTGTATATACATAAACACCTTTGTATGTATACATTGTATATCCTGATACAAATCCAGACTTAACCAAATGAGGTATGTTGTTCTGTCCACAGTAGGTCAGGCTGAAAGTTGGTCTTTCTTCCTGTCTAATCTCTAAACATGAAACATGTAGGTAAAGCTCCAAATCTGAATGGCTCAGTACACTTGTAGGCATAAATATTAATCATTGACCTGAGACTAAGATGTCTCAGACTGATTATAATCCATGTTCAGTAGTAACTTTTGAAGGGCTTTCCATGTGTCTTCATCCATGACTTCTCTCAAACTGCATAGCTGTAATTACAGTTTCCCTGAGGCTATATTCTCCTTTCTGATGGCAGCAGCTCAGCTATTGGCTTCTTCCAGTGCTATTTGTTTTGCTGGATGAACATGATGGATTTGTGCTTATTTATACTATGTGGGTTTTGTATCAAATTCAATGACAGGAGCAATTTGTGAACTACAGGAGCAATTTGTGAACTGCAGAAACTGGTTCCACACCTTCCATTTTCCTGCAGAGAGATCAGTAAATGCCTGGCATTACTAAAAAGTTATGTTCATAGTTAATATGTGACAAGGATCTATTTAGCTCATACATTTCCAGAATTTGCTTGAATCACCCAACTGTGCTAGTCAGTGATGGGAATGTGAACATGAGCTTCTGATTGACATCTAGCTTCCTCTTCCTGGGAAGAGAAGGCAACTGCTTAGAGCTGCTGATACAGGTTAGAGTTGAAAGAACTTCAGTACTAGTCAGCACTGGTGAGAAACTGTGAGATCAAGACTTCAGTCTCGCTTCTAGCAAAACCACACCCAGTGGAAAGGAGGAGACTATTTAGTTTGGATTGGTGTCTCTAAAAAGGTAAATTGAGAATGCTTACTTAGTTTTGCTATTTCAGTCACAGCTAAGTGGTGGGAAGACTTCAATCTTGTGGAGAACTGCACTTACCGTCTCTCTAGTATAGCAATTGTTATGGGAATGCAGTAATTACAAGGATATCTTTAAATCTTCTTTAAAATGTTTTATAGTTTCTGATATAATGGAGACAATCTTGAGAGTTTGTCTGTGCTATGCTATCACAGCTCTCTGATAGACCTGCTCCTTGGAGTGCCCACCACGTGTGGAAGTCCTAGAATGGTGACTCTCTGCTGTGGCTGCTGGAAATAAGTCCCTTGGCCAGAACAGTGGGGCTTTAGCTCCCTTTACTAAGTGAGTGACTTCACTGCTTAGAGCTCATACTGAATTCTGAATGAATCATATAGCTTCACCTGATAATGAAGTCTCATTTTATGCCACCTCACTGCTATACTTAATACTATCTGCAAGATCCCCTTGCATCTTACAGCAACAGTTAGAGAAGGAATAATTTGTCACAGCAGTCTTAGTTGCGGTGGTTAATCCTTTTCACTCTGAAAGCAAAATGTTCTATTAAAATACAGAGATTGGTCCTCTGAAATGCTTGTACTCTTTCCTCCCCTTCTGAAATAAAATGGGGAAGGAGGAGGTGAGTATGGGAAGGTTAAATTGACATACACTGGATTCCTCATTCAGGAGACTGCCTGTTTTGCTTATTATGTTCAGAGTGATGAGTTAGCTAGGTATCAGTTTCCAGCAGACTTCACTGTTAAGTAACTTCTTTCTCAATAAACTTTCTCTGTTTTTTCTGCTGCTTGCCTAGAATTCATTAGTGCTATACACAGAGGTACATTTATAGCTACCATTTTTGTGTGCTCTTAGATAATCCTTTCACATTTAGACCATACCTTCAGTCATTTATTTACAATAAAAACATTACCTGCAACCACTGATTTATTAATACTTCCATTCAGGGCTAACAAAACATTAAAGTCAAGTAAAGGAAGGGTTTTAATGTTTCTCTAAAGGAATGGACATTTGATCTTTAGTCTTCTCCCTCTTAATTTCATTTGCTGTATTTATAAACTAAGTACAAAGTTCTGACTTTTACTGTTGCAAAAGGTTCACTTAGTGTGGCTTTTAGATGCAGCAACAATACTGCAATACTTGCATGCTTAGAGAGGACCTCTGTTTCAAGAATATTCCTTCCCAGTACATATAAGGTAAAGTGATTTTAGCTCCAGTATGTCTTTGACCTGCACATGCTTGCTTTAATTCTTGGTAATGTAACTGTTCAAGCAATAGGTATGAATATGTAGCGAAGATGTTAAGTTTCCTGAGCACTATTTTGGAATACTCTTTTTCAACAACATGCTTGCTTCTTTATGGAAGTCTCAGTCTGTTCATACAGACCGTAAAATTTTTGGTCATGAGAAGTTAAAGGAAAGCTTGCCTTTTTTTTGCACTTTGCTTAGTTTGGCATGAAATTATGTAGAAATATGTGTTTTGGAAATAGTGTGTTGTTTTTTATGACACATCTCTGTACCTGATTCTAGATTACCTAGAAAATTTTGAAACACTCAGTTTTTTGGTAAAGTTACCTTGGCGTTTACTGAAGCTTAATCTAAAGTTAAAAATGAATGAATTTAACAAAACATATACTACTTACATATGTAAAAATCAGATTCCTGCAGTACTGAAGCACTGAATGACTTCCATTCAAAGCATGAAAGGAATTAGTTTGTACCAATACTGAACCTTATCCATATAGGATATCTCATAATAGTCTATAAAATCTTTTAGTATTACACTTTTCATAGACAGTTAAGGTTAAATGATAAGGCCTAGCCAAGTTGTTATGTACAGATACTTAGTAAAAATGTGTTTGGGTTTCTGACAGTCAGAAAATAAAATGGAATAGATCATGTCCTCCTGCTCTGCCCCCTGCAAGAGATACAGGCATTCACCTCCTTGCACCTAAAGGATGCCACATTTTTCATATTGTTCCTTCCTATACAGAGATGTAATTAGACCTCAGTGTTTTTCCTCACCTGTATATAGTTTTGCTGCATATTTTATGTTTACATGATTAGTCTAGGCAATCTAAATGAAGAAGGAACTTATAGAAATGGTTCCTAGGTTTTATAGTTTAAATTCTCGCTGTGTCACCAGTCTATGTTGGAGATGCTTTTTCTACGCAAGAGCACAAACTCTCTAGTGGTACTGGTGTTCAGAAACATCTGTTCGCTTTTACCTGAAGAAAGGTAGCATTGATACTGTGTAGTTAGATAGTTTTACTGCTTTCTTTCAGAGATATAGTTTTAATGTAAACAGTGGACTCCTAGCTCTGAAGTTCATGCAGAGACCAACTAGCAAATTTTTCTATAGACAAGAGTCTGTTGCCCTAAAAAACAAAAAACAAACAAGAAAAACACCAAAACCAACCAACCAAAAAGTCTCTGGGTGCTCTTGTTTTGCTTAATTGCAGAGTATCTGCTTTCCCTTTGGGGACTCTACAGATGTGGTGTATGAAAGCTAAAATACTATTTTCTTGCTTATCTTTGTTTCAATTTTTATTTAGAATGAGTTTGTGCAGTTTGTATTTTGCTAATGTGTATAGAACTATTACAGTAAAATTATCAGCAATGCTTCGTAATGAATTTAGTTGATTGCAAAAATCTTCCTTGCAAAACTTGTTCCAAATGTATTTTTAAAAGAATTTTCTCATGAAATGTTAGGAAAAATAGAACCCTACTTTAAATAAATAGGAGTGGTGGGGTGGTTGGGGTAGGAATTCATTACTGTACCCAAAACGTGGACCAGACTTGCAGGAGAAATACATATTTGCACTGAGCTTTGGGCTCAGTTTTGTCATCTCCTTTCTTTAACTTCTTATATCCCCCTATTTCCTTGCCAAACGCGGTAGTCCTTGATCCGCTGCCATTGATGTGTTCTGGGGCTGGCATCTGAAGCATGTACTCTGGCATATCCAGTCTTAGAGGCTGAGTCCACGCTGTCTTTTCCTGGGCAACTTTACACAATTCCGTTTGTGTCTTGTTCTCCATTCCCATCCCTATTTCCCCCCCGCCAACCATTAAATAAAATACTCCTCCTGGTAACAGCTACACCCATTGCTCTCTGTTCTTGCTACCAAAACTCTTGTACAGGAATTAGTCATCTTGCTTCACAGCTACTGCTACTTTACCCTCTCCACATTAGAAGAATAAGCATCAGCTCATTTAGATTTTTACTTGTCTTCTGTGACTCTTTAGCTCGGGTGCTGTCCTGCTTATTCAAAAAGCATTTTTCTGACTTTATGCCAACCATTCTACATGTTTGCTGCTACAGCTTATTCTGAACCTGTTTATACTGGTATTAATGCATCTATACCAAGGGACCTACACTGCTCTAAACTATTACATCTTGTACTTTCAGACAAGTTCTAAGATGAGCATTTTTGTCTGTAAAACAAAATATTTCAAGACTTGCCTGTTTTGTGGGTTTTTTGGCTAGGCATCGTGAGGTCAGATTTTAAATTGTCACATGTCACCAATTGGCCAAGACTGCATTAGATGGATGGTGTAGTCATATGTTTACAGAAGTAAAATTCTCATTTGAATGTTACAAAGTTATAATGAGCAAGACCCACAGTACTGAATTTTAGCTCTCTATTATTCTGAGACTTTCTGAGACAATTTTTTCTGAGACAATTACTAATCCCTTTACTCTGGTACTTTTGCTTTGTTAATTACAAGCACTTTTTACAGCAAAACTCTGACTATTTCTAATGAACTTACTTTGTTGATGTCTTTTTTTTTTTTTTTTTTTTTCAAACCCCAAATTTTTAAATGTACTGTGCATAGGCCCAGATTTCATTGTGGTTCTTAAACCTGTATTCAGCATTTAAGCTCGATTTAAAAGCACCTGTTGAGTTCTCAGTTCACTTTGTGGCTATCCCATTGAGCTGAAGCATTTGGAGCACTTGACTTAGCAAACTAGATGTTTTAGAGGAAAGTTTTGGTATTGCAGGCAGCTTTTGTCTATTGGTAAATGATGGTGTGTAAGGATCTGGATCTAACTTTAAATGGACATGTGTCTACTCACAAGGCATTCCACAGTTGTTGCTGAGATTAAGACAGTATTAAATCTTGGTTTCATCTCAGCTACTCAATTTCACCATTTATTTAAGGTTATTTTAGGTGTAAAGGAGAATTAACAGGCAATAACAAAATATGAGGATGATGTTTATCTTATGGCAAGACAAATATGTTTAGACTACTCTGAGATGATTTCTCTCATAGTATGTTCAGTTAACTACTGAATTAATTTTGTGTCCTGAAGAATATTTCATATAATATTTGGAAGAAACCCAGTGTTTACAAATCTCTCTCTCATGATATATAACAGTGCAGTACTATCACATTTAGTTCACATTTTTTGTAAGGCACCTGGCTTTGCAGGTTTTTAGATTTAAAAAAACAAAAAACACAGACTTCCTGAAGTCATTGTGTTCTTAAACCTTGCCTTGTTTATCATTCAAAACCATCCCTGCGAAGCTTTCTTAGTTATTTCATTTTAATATTCTCAACTGCCATTGTGATTTAACCTTACTGCTTAAGCGTCTTTCACTTTATACAATGTGTTCCCTGTGAATAATTAAGCAATTTAAATGTCCTTTTAGAAAAGCAAAAAGATGCCCTTTAGAATTCAGCACGGAAGTCGGCAGTGGGTGATGCCGAGACGCACGGGTGGATATTAGTGGCAGGAATCTCTGTTTCTGGCTGTGTAGCTTGGCAGAACATAAACATGATGCTTGGCTGGGGTTCTCCACCTACCAGTGTCAGTGAACAACTGTTTGACAGTGTTTTGGACCTGCATAAAGAGTCCTAGTTTTTATAACAGCAAAGCTATCATGCCATTGAAACTTCTTGTTTATAGAAGAGTATATTTGTCAAGTTTTGAAAGGCCATTACCATATTACTGCTTTTTCTTATACTGTTGCTACTTCTGGACCTCATGTTTGGCTCTGCTGTTTTGCACAGCAGCTTTCATCTTTGTGTCTTACTCTCCTGTAAAATTGATACAACAATTTTTTGAGGTTCAAGGGAAAAATGGTTCCCAGAAAACAGAAATTAAAAATGAATATGGACACAGTGATGTAATAAAACAGCCAGTCACCTTTCTTTCAGCGGTTGTTTGAAATGTTTATCTTGAGTGCATGTACTCCTCCTCTGTGAACACAGCAAGGTATGGTCATCCATAAAGAACACTAATTACAGCATTTTTAACCTGGTGGAGATTCAAGTTCAAAACAGGATTATCAAACAAATTTATTTATTTCTGTTATCATGACATTTATGTATATAATATCATTCATAGTCCTCAGTCTTTCTCAGTCCCTTTCCTACCCTCATTCTTGGATATTTCTCCTTTTCAGCAATTTTAACCATACATGAATACACTGTGAGGCACTTGTTTCTTAGTAGTACATGTTGGGGTTTGCTTCTGGCTCTGTGAGCTTTGTAGTTACTTTTTTGTCCATAGAGAAAGAGATATTTATTGATGCTATCTTAAAATGGAGACTAGGAGCCATCTTGAAATTGTGGAGCATTTGTGTCTGAACTTCAAGGTGGTGACGTTGCCAGTAATAATTCCCTAGAGGTGTCCTTACACTTGGCAGTCTGAGGTGTGCACACAATCCAAATGAGCAGAGTCTATCCTGTGTTTTCGGTTCCTCTCCAATATCTGCTTGAGTTAGAACTTGATCCTTGCAAACATTTTTTTTTGGCTAGTATGCAAGTTCAGCTATCTATATTTTGTCTCTTTATTTCAATGCTTTTTTTTCTTTTTTTGATTTAGAGTAGTTTTTCCCCTTTTTCCTATTTTTGTTTTTCCATGGATTTCTTAGGTTAGCATTACCTCAAACTTCTTTCAATTTTAAACTTCATACTGCTTGCAAATGTCCTATCTTACATGGACATGTCTTTTCTCTTGCTGGAAGATGATTTGATAGTAGGAAATATTCTGTGTGTAAGACATGCAAACACAGAGCTGAGAATTAGGGTTGACTAAAGGTGTTCTGGAGGTAGTTTGAGCCCTGTCTTGATTGTGTACTTTGGTGCTGCTTTTTTTTTTTTCTTTCCTTCTTCTGTCTGCATAAAGAGGCAATTTCTGATAGCCAAAGCCAAGAGCTTTGCCTTTAGCCTTGAGAATGTTGGAGGCGGTTCCCCTTGTCAGGGAAGGGATTTTTTGAAACTTACTTCTTAGTGCCAAATTAAAGTGGAGGTTGGCTACCTGCATTATCTCCACTTACTGTAACTGAAATTTTAGGTCCTTGCTTACAACATATCTGGAATTTTATTGGAATATTGGTACTCATCACCTCTACCCCCAGAAATATTTTGCACAAGATTTCAAACTCTGAGCTTTTATCACTGGGTCTTTTGGCAGGATTTGAAGTCGCCTTTTAAGAAATGGAGCGTAGTCCCTGCAACGTCCCACGTAGCAAAGAAGCTACGTGCTTTCTGACCATTGGCATGATTTAACAGCTGAAAATAAGGTACTGCTGCAGTAGTTCGTATGTTGAAGCCTAAGGAAGGAGCAGGCCTCATATGGGTCTTGTGGCACACGTGCATGTCTTGGAGAGGCTGCAATGCCTAAAATGCAAAAGGATATTTCTTTTTAAGCCCCTGAATTCTTCCAAGTTTGTCTTTTGTGCAAAAGTATTTTTTGTTGTGTGCTGATCCTATAGTACCAGAGTGGCTTTCTCACTGGCTTGCAAGGTTAAGTGTGTAAATTTTTAAGGGCCAAATAGGATTGTACTGTGTGTTGTCCTTTGTACCCCTTTGGGCTAAAGTGGCGATGGCTTAAGTACTGTCTAAACTCTTTCATTCATGCTGTTGATCTAAATGTAGATGTCTCTGTTTGTTTCTAACACGAATGGGGGAAAACCCAGTAAAAGTCTTTGAAGACAAAACTCAGCTGTTCCAAACAGTACCTTGATAACAAAACCCACCAGTGGATGTAGAAATTCATTGTTTTCATCTACAAAACCTAGTTTTATGAAAACAGATGTTGGTATTCCTAAATGTAGATTGAGATTAAACATACACTTGTTCTAAAAGTGGAATTTAAAGTTGGTGTTCATAGGGTTTTGATCATGCACAATTACTCATTTAAGTACTATCTATAATTAAAATGGTACATGTTTTCTGTTGTGTTAAACAAGATTGAACTGAGGAAGCTAATTTGTCACCACCAAAAAAGAGAGGGTAAAGCTGAAATTGGGAAAAAAACAATTGCAGACCCCCCCCGGCAGTTGCAAACCCATTCAGGTGCCTCTTGCCCATCTCTCCTCTCCTCTTGCCCTGACTAAGCAGGAAGGCAGGAGAGGCCAGGGCGCACTTGCTCCACAGCCCGGCAGCTCAGGAACGGGCAGCTCCTTCCCCCGCTGCAGATCATACTGCTTTGGTTTATGTGTTTGCTGTAAATGAGAAAAGGGCTGGTTGGTTGGTTGTTCTTCATCTAATATGTTCAAAATACTTCCTCTGAGTTTTAAAATGCTTGTGGGTTTCTGAGGAGTTGTTTTGGTTTTCTTTTTGCATTCAGTGAATTCCAGTTTCCATCCAAAACATCTAAAGAAAAATTACAACTTAAGGAAAAATGACTTCTTACTGTCTTAATGTTAAAAACTCCCGAGGGTATTTAAACTCTAACTTCTTCCAGTATGTCCAGAGTAGCTGGAATACAAGGAGGCCAAAAGCTTTTCCTCCAGCTGCCTTAAAACTTGGGTTTTTTTCCTGAAGGCCTGATACTGTGCAGCTGGAGCCAGTTTTCTCAGAGTCAGGGCGCAGTCCTGCTTCTCTTCATGGTATCTTCCAGTATTTTCTGTTATCTTCTGTATGTTCTCCACTGAGATTGGCTTATATATTTCAGCTACATGAATCTCTCCATTTCTGTTGGGGGGGGGGGGGGAAGGGAAAGAAAGGAAGGTGTAAATTCATAATTTCTTAGGTTTTTCCCCCATTCTGAGAGGAAGAAGCTGGAGATGCTTTGCTGTGTGCTGCCAAATGTGCCTGCTGCTGCTGTGGGTCAGCCCATCCTTCAAGGGGGAGAGCTGGGCTGGTAGGAACCCCCTCCCTTTCCATGAAGAGAAGGGAAACCCAAGCAGAGCTGCTGCTCTGCAGTCTAGATAATCATGAACTTTGATTCACTCATCCCAAAGCTGAATTTCCTCTAAATGTTTTGTAGCAGAAGTATTTGTACAGTTAAAATAGAAGTGTATGCATATGTAAAGTGCATTTTTGTTTTGTTCACTTGAAAGAACTGCTACTTCCAGGATATGTGGCTTAACACTGAGTTTTCCCTAATAAATGTGTTTCATTGCAACGTGCAGTCGAGGCTTTTTATGGAATGATTCCAAACTTTTTTCAAGAAAAAAAGGTAAGACTGGTTTTGGCTCTCAGAACTGCCTGAATTAAAATGGTAAAGTAGAATTAAAAGTTGATGCAACAGAGCAATCTATATTGTGCAGAATTTTACTGTGGCATAGTTTTCAAGATCATGTTTAGCTTAAAATGTTTAACGGCTGTAGTAAAAATTCAGCTTTTTATTTTCCACTAGGGCTTTGATGCTCCTGCTCTTACCATAATTACTTAAAAGGAAAGTAATCAATAACATGCAAAATTCAACTCTTTGCAGTTCTGGTCCTCTTCTTGAAACTTCATGAGCTATTTAGATATTGTAGTATATGTGAGACTTACAAAATACAGTTCAAGTTCTTTTAAGGGTTCCTATGAGAACCTCAGTTTCTTGGAAGTTATTTTCCATTGCAAATCTTTTTAGGTAGTCAGAATTCTCCAAGATTGCTGTATATGCAAAAGAAATTATTTTCACCGGGGAAAGAAAAACATTCAGTGCTGCAGCAAAACGTTTTTTTGTATAATACGTGGTTTCTGAAATTGTGGAAAAGACTATGATTGCAATCAGTTTGGGATTTACCCTAAAGTTTACTGTTTAGAATTCAAAGCCAGTTCACTCTATGAGCCTTTTTGTACTTCAGTCAATGCACTTTTTAAAATTATTATTATTTTTTGCTGAACCGCCTAAGACAGGTGACAAATTCGTCTTTATAGAGACCAAAGTGAGTTTCCCTTTTGGTCTAATGTTGTAAATTTTTAGCCTTGTATTTTTGAAAAAGCGTAAGGATATTAGATGACATACTGCAAGTCAATGAGAATTTTAATTCCTTCCTTTTGAAGATCTCATATGGATCTTTCTTGTAGGTCCCCAGAATGTGTGCATCTCTCTATGGGCTTTAATTTCACTTTGGTTTAGCATAAGAAATGGGGGGGGGGGGGGTTTAATTTCTTTAAGACAGAAGTTTCCAAACTTTGAGAGGATGAGGGTTTGATGAGATACAACACTTCACCTTGAATGACATTAAGTCCTCTTCTGTCATCTTTTGTGGTTCCTTTTATGTTGGATTTTTTTCCCCTCAGTTCTACATCGTTCTTTTGTTTTAATGTCTCCCTTATTTTATCTAATTCCTTCCTATTTTCTGTGTATTTAATTGTCTTTTGCACAATTAAGAATAATCTTGGCACAAAGCCTTGTGTCAGACACAAGTGAATTCTCTGAAATCGCTTTTTTCACATCTGGATTGGAAAACTGTGCAAAATGCTTATGTTGCTGGTAGAATTTCACCCTTCTGGAAATGTCTTATTCCAGCTGTATATAGTGTGTGTCTATGTGTGTCTGTGTGTGTCTATGTGTGTCTATGTGTGTCTATGTGTGTCTATGTGTGTCTATGTGTGTCTATGTGTGTCTATGTGTGTCTATGTGTGTCTATGTGTGTCTATGTGTGTCTATGTGTGTCTATGTGTGTCTATGTGTGTCTATGTGTGTCTATGTGTGTCTATGTGTGTCTATGTGTGTCTATGTGTGTCTATGTGTGTCTATGTGTGTCTATGTGTGTCTATGTGTGTCTATGTGTGTCTATGTGTGTCTATGTGTGTCTATATATATTTGCTGAAACCAGTCAAAAGTACAGTGTAATGAAGCCTGGCTGACACTTTCAGTTTTTCCACATGGTGTGCTAATCTAGAAGTTGTTGTGGTGTACTAGGGATTTGGATGAAAATACGAAAATGTAGGAATTCTTAGACACGCGTGCATTAGTCTTGAATTGGGCTACTCTGGAAAATTGATTGCTGTTGTAGCTGTTTCTTTAATGCATTTTTTCTTGTAATTGACTTGAATTATTTTGACATTTGACTATATAAATATATATTCTTTTATTACTGATTATGCTTGTTGCAGACAGCAAGAAATATTAAAATGTTTTGTCTCACTTTTTCCCCCCTCTTTTCCCCTGTCACACTCAGTCTGGTGAGTTAAAAATTTTTGATAATGTCCATTTTTTTGTTTTTAATTTTTGTTTGTAATAGCAACTAAACAGTATAATTATTAAGTGCAAGTGCATTTTAAATTCTTTTGCTGAAGTGGTATGAGTGCTCTTTATTTAGGAAGGAATTGGTTCTACCAAGAGGGATGGTCATGCACCTGAAAGAAGCTGTTTCTTTTCCTCCTTTCCCACCTCTTTCCTCCTTTCACTGATCAAGTAGTCTTCTGGTTATTTTTCCCTAATGTTCACCCTAAATTTATTGTTAATATTTGTGTTAAATAGTCTTTTTCCCTTCTTTTGGAGAAAGCATTTTAGATTTACTGTCTAAAATAGTATGCAGATCAAGGGAAGTGATTATCCCCATCTGTTCAGCTTTGTGAGCTTATACAGCTTTTGTATATGGAGTACTTAGTCCAGATATGTCTCAGCACATGAAAAATGGTAATGAACTGCAGTGAGTCAAGTTGGTCGGGGAGGTGGAACACTTGATGTACAAGGAGAGGGTGAGAGAGCAGGGCTTGCTCAGTGTGGAGGAAAGCAGATGAAGGGGGGGATCTAATCGCAGTTTTCAGCTACCCAGTGGGTAGTTACAGAGAAAACTGAGTCAGACTCCTCTTGGAAGTTCACAGCAAAAAGAACAAGAGGCAATGGCCAAAGTTTGAGCAAGGAAAAATCCAAGTAGACAGGAGAAAAGAGTTTCTTGGTGAGGGTGGCTGAACACTGAAGCATTGCCCAGTGAGGTGGTGGAATCTCTGTCCTTGGATATGGTGAGAACTTGACAGGACAAAGCCCTCAGCAAAGTTGACCTAACCTCGGAGTCCTGCTTTGTGTGGGGAGTTGGTCCCTTCCATCGCAAACTGTTCTGGGGTGCTAAGCCCACTTGTTACTGACATTTAATCAAGCTAAACAAACTGATCTTTTTTAACCTTTTTTACAATAAGTCACTGGAATTTAGAGGAGAAAAGAGCCTTGGCCTAGACACTGTGAAGGCCCTTGTCCATGTGTGAACAAAGCCAAACAAAATGTTTCAGGTGAAATTTCATCAGAGCCTTCTATATTTAACATCTTTTTTTAGAATGCCTTGCCTGATACAGCTCAGGACTGTATTTGCTTGTTTTAATATATGCATTTTCTTGGTGTACTACAACAGTCTCTTTAATGGTCTATTTTGATCACGTCTTTCTCATTTCTTTGGGTTGATGAGGTCCCAGTATATAACAAAAGTTCTTTAGCCTCCGTACATGTGCCTGGCGTTTTGTAGAACTGAATTTTGATCCACTTCTGTGAAGTCTTTGGTGTCGTTCAGTTTCTTCTCCCTTATTACAAAATGTTTTAGTGATCGACTACAACTCTGCTGTTATTAAATTTCAATGGCATATGCCTGTGGCTGGTGGACTTCACTAAAATGAAGAAGGCAACAGAATAACTCTACATTGAGCCAAATGAATACATGGTTTTAGGAAGTTATGTGCGTGTGTATGTGTATATATGTGTATCTGTGTGTGTGTGTATATACATATATATGTATGAAGGGTTTTTCCCCCCTGTTGGCTATCTTGAGATTTACAAATAAACTGTGTACTCTGTTGCATCAGATAAATGGAAATCTGACAGTGTTTGAGCTGCTGAATCAATAAATAAAATTTTGGAGATCTGGATAATATCTCAGGATGAAAAGTTGTTTTCAGGTGAAGTGGAGGCAAGAAAAAAAAAAAACAAAGGCCTCTAAAACCAAAACAACAACAATCACCCCTTGAAGGCAACCTGATACACCTTAATTTATGATGACTTAGAATGATCTGACCTAAATTTGATAGGGTTTATTTAGAAGGCCTTTTCATGTAACTAAAGAAATATTTTCATTGAGTTTTCACGGCATTCCATTTCCTCTGAGATGGACAAAGAGCATGCTGTAGCCAGTGACAGTCACTTGAACTTCATGGAAACCAGTGAGCAGCATTCTTGGCTTGCTTTCTGGATTTCTCTTGAATCATGAGAAATCAGCTCTACCTGTCATCAAACACACTCTTCTAAACCCCAACTCCCAAAAGCAAATGACTTGTGCTATTTAAAAGTAACAGTAGTCAACAGATTTAAAATCAGTAAACATCTTTTCCAGAAATGAACTCTTGACTTAAAAGAACAGTAAAAATTTAATTTTGCATAAATACTTTCTTTTAACAGATTATGGAAGAAACAAATACACAGATTGCTTGGCCATCAAAGTTGAAGATTGGAGCAAAATCGAAAAAAGGTATTTTTTTTATTTTTTTTAAGGATTAGGTAGTGAAAAGTAGTTAAAACAACTGAACAAGCAATTCTGTCTTTAGAGTCACCCTATCAGTACTGGACATTTGAAGTATTTTCATTTCGGTCTTCTGATTTCTGTAAGAATTTCTTGTTGAAGCAGTTATCTAAGCTTTATATGTATTTTTATATTTATATTATATATTTTATATATATATATAAATAAAGTGTGTACACACACACACACACACACACACACACACACACACACACACACACCCCTGATGTATAAATCCATTTCAAGTAGCTTAAACCTTTACTGATATTTTACTATCAATGGTATTGTACTTTTTATCTTTAGTATAGGTGGGTTTTTTTCTAGATCCAGATGGAATGGTTTCTTTATTTTGGAGTAGCCAAAGCTAGTTAGTTGTTTTGGTAACATCATAGATCAGTCTTTATACAATATGTCATACGGTTGTTCAAGGCCCTATAGAACAATATATACTACTCATTGTGTGCTTGATAGAGACCAGCTTGCTTTTTGGCTTCTTAAACTTAGAGCTGTTCCTTACTAATGGCTGTGTTAAATTGTGGCTCTTTTGGATGTACAGCCTACTGTGTAGCAATTTGTACCA
The DNA here is from genome assembly GCF_036370855.1 of Dromaius novaehollandiae. Taxonomy (NCBI): domain Eukaryota; kingdom Metazoa; phylum Chordata; class Aves; order Casuariiformes; family Dromaiidae; genus Dromaius; species Dromaius novaehollandiae. The sequence continues at coordinate 14,333,561 of NC_088103.1, read as the reverse complement.
AGTATATAATCTCAAACATCTATATTAGAAATAAGTTTTCTAATTCTTTTCTTAAAAAAACAATGTTATGATTGAATGAAAGTAATGCTTAATTCTTCTACTGCAGGAGAAATGAAATTAAAAATGTATCTTCGTTCAGGTTGATAGATACAGATATTAAAACCAAGAAACAATGAAGTCCAAATAATTTCTCTGTATGTTTTATTTGGAATGTATTGGTGGAGGTGAATAATAATCTTTGTAAGTAAAGAAGCTCTCATGAGGAAAAATTATCTCTTTAGAAAGGTGAAGGATTAGTAACACTTTTACTGTTTAAAGTGAGATTTGGTCTCTCAGGTACTTTCCCACATGGTATTGAAGTACAAATTGAATATATGTATTTTTCTCCACCTGTGTAGATAAAGTTATTTTTCACTTGGAAGTGGAAAATGGGGAAAGAATTCAGACTAGGGAAAAAATTGTGTTGTGTATGTATGTATATATTTGTGGAACTAATGCTTATAGTAAGGTGTGAGTTGCAAGGTCTTTGTGCAAACCTGTGCTTTGCTTGTGTTCTTTCTGCCTGAGATGGTATGAGTTGATAGACAGCTAAAACTCCTCAGGAAACTGAGGCAGGAGAGAGCGAGTTTGTTTGTTCTTTTTTGGGGAGAGAAAAAGAAATAAAAATCTACCTTTGTTTTTTCTTCAAATTTAAATTAACCTAGTTCTGAAGATTAAATACGTGGATGAAAGGCCATGAAGAAAGGGGCAAGAGAAATGGCTTGCTAGAATTCTGAATTAGTACTTAGTGGTGCAGATTAGTATAATCTCTTTATTGATGATCTCAGAAAACAATGTTACATTCGTGGGGAAGCTCTACTAGTATATGAAATGAATTTCAATACCAAGGGAAATAAAACAGCTAAAAGTTACGAGCTGATAATAAAAATAACAATTGGGGGGGGGATAAAATAATACAGATGGGCATACTGAGCTTGTCTGTGATGGGAGTGATTATCTTGGGAAGTCTTAAGGCCAAAAGAAACTTTAGATAGTGAAGGGCTGCAAGCTAGGCACTTCTGCAATATATTATACTATTAGAAAATGTTCCAAATGCCTGTGAAGAGAGCAAAGAATTTACTGTGGCCAGTTTTGCTCTAGAAAGTTGTATATGCACCTAAGATAGTAAGTTACAATATGTGTGGAAAGAACCCCTTAACCTAGAGGTTCCTATTTCTGGTGAAATGAAATGTAGTTTAAACAATGCTCTATTCTGTTTACATTTGGCATCAATTGTCTGCAATTCTGTAACCTTCCATTTGCGGCTTAAACAGCTGTTTATTTGGGGAAAATATTCAAATGCCTAACATAATCTAGCTTTACTTAATGACATTTTGTGATTGAGATGAGAGTTTGCAACAAATAAATGGCCAACTTTCTGTCGACTTGAACTCTGAGAAGATCTATTCTTTCTCCATCTTCTGGAGAGGGAAGCGAGTGTCTGATTAGGAGTCCCTCACTGAGGGAGCAACAGTTACTGATTCACCAGCTTGTACCCCAGCCATGTATCTCTATCCTAGCATAACCAAGTATACCAAGCCAGCAAAGTTTGCCTGCAGTTTCAGTAGCTTTATATTCTGTAGTTGTATGTTTTGGCCTTTGGTCATCCGCAGTTTTCTTCGCAAAATGCAAGAACAAAATCTCTGGCAGCACTCTGTTTCTGCGTGTTGTCTAGTCTATCAGGAAACATTTAGGGCTTAATGTCATGTTTTTCTCGTTGTTGTGTCAGTTTTTAATTTGAAATCATTAATACTATTTCAAGAATGAGAGAGTACCTATAGTTTTTAATATGAGATTCATACTGTTTCAAGTATGACAGAGTACATACTGTCTTTCTAATTATAGCACACAAATATTGAAGTTAGTAATAACAAGGTTCAGTAAGGGTCTGACGCAGAAGATCTGTGCTAGTTCCAGAACCTTTCTGATACTGTGAAAAATTTTGCTCTATTGATAAATTTGAAGCACTAAGAGTAGATGACCTGCAGGTTGCTAAATTCTTTTTCTATTCAGTATTATTTTGATTAAAAAAAATTTAATTGATTTTGAGATAATAAAAAAATCACCATTATGAAACTTACATATAACTCAATAAATATTTTCTGAAACTTTAAATTACAAAATGATGTCTGGATTGAACATAGCAAATTGTTTAAATTCTGCATAATTAAAATTTCTATTTTAAGGTGAAATTGCTAAAATACCTCTTTACAAAGGCTGGAATTCACAAATCGATTACCAATTCTCAGCAGTTTCATAAAGACCAAAGTAAGAATTTCCTGCCTGGAATGAACACCAGATGCTGCATTTTTGTTCTGGTGATGAGGGGTGATCAGGGTAAAGTATTTTGAAGTACATGTTTAGAAAATGCACAAACGGAAATAAATTTTCAAGATGTGTTTTCAAGAAAGCCATTTGTCCAGCTTGACAAAGAGGTCCGATAACATTAAGGCTTCAGAGAAGGAAACAATTCAAGGTTTTTGTAGTGCCTGATTCCTCTCTACCAATGACAGAAATAATGAGCTCTCATATTCTAAGCTGAGTGGCTCTGCTTTGCATGAGCAATGTAAGAGGTAGAGATTAGGGCATATCAAAAATCGATATTTGATAGGTTTCTGATCTTCCTTAGTCCAATGAATTAAAGATCAAACTGAGAGGCAGAAACTTTTCTGTCCATTCCCCTCCTGCTGTCAACACTACTTTTCCCCTCTGTTTTTAATGTTCCCTAGGAATGCTGTTAGTGGTCTTTAAAAGACTTGCTCCTTAATATGAAAGTTGAAAGTAGATCACCAAATCCTAAATGTTTGGATGCCATAGTTCTGTAAACACTTTCAAAGCAGGCCTAAGTTAACAGGGTTGCGCTCTCCCTTCCCCAAATGTCCTCCTGCCCTGCTCTTGGTCCTGGTCTCCTTCTCACTCCTCTCTAGCCCTTTTCATTGTGTTGCCCCAGTGCCATTGTTGTCATACAGGGACCAGGTTAGCTTGAAACTAACTGTGGAGACCTCGGTTCGTTGGATACCTTTTTTGTTTATTACCTGTTTTAACCCAAACTCTGTCCTCAGCCTGGCTCAGCATGTGGTTGTATGAGCTTGTAATGGCATGATGGGTAAAAGCATTGGGGGCAGGCGAAGACTGCCGTACTCCACAGCAGCGGTGATTTGAAGTGCTCTTGGAACTTGAGGGGTGTATACATGAGGTTAGATTTCATCCACACACCTCACCTCTTGGCTTTTTTTTTTTTTTCTATATATGTGTGTGTATATATATAGGTATGCCTCTTTGCATTTCAGCAGCCATAAAGAAATTGGGGGGCGGGGGTGTGGAGTGTGTGTGCACACATGTGCTAAGAATGTCAACAATCTTGCGATAGCACTTGGCTAACGACAGGCATAAGAGTCATTTCAGCTGCTGGTGACTTAGTGGCACTAGGCAGGAGTTTGCCCTGATGGATTTGGAACACAAAGTTTTGGAAGGTTAAAAAAGGTGATAAGGGGAAACGCAAAGGAAACTGAGCTCAAGGTGGAGATAGCTCTGAGTCCCTTGCATTGTTCAGACAGTTCAGCCCTGTCAAAAAGGGCTGCTTTTAGTAAACTTCTGTTAATCTTTTTTTTCTTCCTGCTCTCCCCATATTTTTATTCCTCCCTCCTTTTTTCTCCAGATTTAATCCTCTAGCTTTTTAAATCTGTCTCCTGTGATGAAGTTACCTACTGTAAATTCTTTTCTTCCTTTCTTGGGCTGTTGTTGTTTCATTTCACCTGTTCTTGTTTCATTTGTTATTCCTGGATTTTGACGTGTGTGCTCCCCCCCCTTGTATTGCTGATGCGTTTTAAGTTAAGAAAAAATAACCAGTCTGTTCTGTTTGCATGTTATTTTTCCTTACCTGATTTGCCTTTCTACTTCTTTCATCATCTGCACTAGAACTCAAAGTTCAGTAATTTTTGTTATTCAAACTGGTCTCTACTATCAAAACAAGTATTAACATATGCCATTTTTCACTGGCATATCCTAAAGGTAGGTCAAGTGTTTAGCATGTCAAATCCGTATCTAAAGAGAGTGACGAGAGGGAAGGAAGCAGAGTGGCAGTAAAGATGATAGGAAGAAGGCAGCAACAACTAGAAGTGGGTGCTGCTGGCATTCCTTGCTCTATGATTTCACTTCACATATTTTCCTTAAATTTTGCCTTTTGCTATTTGCAAACTCTCTATCTTGTAATTGGAGTCAAATACTTCCGCCTGTGCATCTTAAGCTGCTGAGATAATATGAAAGATCTACATCAAATACATTATTATGGTTGCTAAGTTAATTTCTGTGTAGTGAGAGATGCAGTAAAAGCTTCAACCAAGTAAAGTAAGACCAAGTAAAATATTGCTACTGTTTGTTCAAGCATTATTTTGATGTAGGGGAGGAGCTTTAGATGTTCCAAGAAGCACTGTGTTAAGATTTTAAGAACTTTTTTTTTTTGTTAGAACAGTAATGTTCACTTTATGGTGAACTTAAGGCCAAACTTGCATACAAGTTACTGCCTTAGATTTCAAGGGTAGGCCAAAGTATGATTGCTGTTCATTGCTTCAGACCTTTAATTCAGCTTTTAATTGTTTCCCAGTATTGCATTAAAAGCTGAATTTTACATTTCGAGGGGAGGAGGGAAGGGAAAATGTGTAGTCCTTCTGTGCAGCCCTGTGAATGCATGCAAGTGTAGTGACATGGGTATTTGCTGTTTTGCTGCAGGTTTTCTAATATAACTGAAATCTCATTTTATGCTTTTCAGCTCATCTTTTGTTTAGTCTTGGAGTGCTTAATTTTCTCAATCTAGTTTGTCAACAAAAAAACCATTTAAAACGAATGAAAATGGCTTTCTATGCTGAAACTCCATTGGTAGTAAAATTTTGTACGTGTAAGATTGGCTTATGTAAGAGCAGTTCAGCATATTCCTTGCCAGCTTTTAATGTCACACATGGAGACACTTCATAATTTACATGTGTTCCATGGAGAGATTACATCATTTCTTAAGACATACATGCCTCCCTGGCCATTATGCAATATAGCTTTCATTATGGGAACTGGGCTGAATCCCAGATTCACACAAAGTAGAGGTCACCCTTCCCAAATAGAAATTTCAGTGAAACATAGGGCATAGAATTATGGATAAAACTTCCAAATTATTTATTCCAATATGTCATGGGTGCAAGTTAAGGCACTGTGTATAGTCATGTTTAAAACAAGTATGTTATGATGAGATGTCAGCGATAATGGAAGAGCTATTAATTCTGCAGTGCAGCTCTATAGTAGTTCTGTGAGCTTTACAGGGCACCATAACCTCTTCTAATATGTGCAAAGGTCTCTGGATTTCCTAAAACGTAAGCAAAGCACCAAACCTCATTCCTTTGGCAGTATTAGGCAAACACCGAAGACTGGGATTTTTGGCACTCATGTCGTACTCTGTGGATGGAAAAATTAGCCAAGGATTGAGTCCTGCCCAGGACCACGTGAATGCAGTCAGGCAGGTGGCTGCTGGTGTTCTGCTTCTCTGAAGTAGGGAGTTTACTGCTTGCAGGTGGCGCTTCCCATGAGCGTGGGGCCGGCATAGTCAGTGCGCTAGCCTGCTTGGAAATGAAGTGTGTTCAGGTAAGGCAGGAATGTTGTGGATGTGTTTCAAGAGCGGTGTGTGATGTCCGTCATTCCTCTTCTGCCCATCGTTGTGAAGCTCGCTCTTGCTGCTGCTTGGGTATGTGGGCCGTCAGGGTCTCCTAGCTTTGCCTCCCTTTGCCCCCGCCTGTACCGAATTTTACTGGCATTGCCTGCTCTTGGTGTGAGGATATGCATGGTGGTGCCAGGAGCGTGATGTCAAAATGTGTGTCACTCCTAGGTGATTAAAAATCAAATAAGAGGGAACCCACTGAGAGCTGCTTTTCAGTGTTTCTAAAAATAATGTTTAGAAGCACACTCGAATGCCTTGTGTAGGGTACTGTTACCTAAGTTTGGTGCTGACACACAGGAGAGCCATTTACAGGACTGGCTCTTGTCATCTTCCTTCTCGAGCTATACACACGGCCATTCTGGACTGAGAACTAATAGCGGACAAAAATGTCATGGCTATAATCCTCAAATGTGAGTATTTAGAACTAAGGCAGCAGTTGAGAAACTAGTGGTATTATGACAAATATCTGTATGATCTTGGACCCCTACTTCAGACAAATGTCTGTCTCATTGCACTGTTGATTTTTATTATTATAATGAATGCAAAGTTTAAAGAAATGAATGGATTTGTTTTGTGTTCAGTGAACACTGAACTCACTGGAATACTACAAGGATTTCAGTATATTCTGCTAAATTTAAGTTACTTAATGTTTTTCTAAGTGCCAGGTGGCTTGGTCTACATCAGAGGCTGGCATATTTGCAAAGTGCAGTTACATAATCTGAAATTTTCCTCAAGAATTTGGCAAAGCCTGAAGCTAGTCTAGCAATGATAAAAGTAACTAAAAATGACTTGATAGTTTAGGCTATTTACTACTTTGTCTCATCTAGCTGTTTATGTTGAAAACTGTAGAGTCTGTTTCCAGCAGCTTGGCATCTACAAGACTGAAGTCCTTGCAATTTAAATATGTAATGCAATGTGCTATATTTCTTTTAAAACTTGTCGCCCGGCCAGGCTGGCTGGGAGAACTGAGTGCCTTCTGCGAGTCTATTGGCTGAGCCAGACCCAGGACTGTTGTCTCTTAGGCTGTTGGGCATAAAAAGCATTGCAGAGCTGGTGGTGGTTTGTGGCCGCTCTTGAGAGGCGACATGGTAAAAATGCCGTTTCCTTTTTCAGGAAGGTCTGTTTACTGACTCACCTTTTGGATGTGCGTGCTCCTGTCCATTGTTTTCCCATAGTTCTTCACTTACCTCAGAGCAAACAAGCCATTTATGTACAGTATATGCATAATTGTAAACTGTACTAAATTTAAACCACTGCTTTCTGACTTCATAGTTCTTTGTATAGTGACGTGTACAAGATCTACTCACTTGCACCATGACTGACTGAAGTATTGATAATAGACTGTTTATTAACTAGCGTTCCAGCAATGAATGCAGTGAATGCTGTATTTTTGAAGTCTTCAGTATTTTCCTTTTCTTTGGTGTTAGATATATATGTTATCCCCTACTTAACTATACTCAGAGCTAAAATATGTCTTTTTAATTCTGTGTTTTCCTTAAATGACTTCATTATTCTGGTCTGAAGAGACACTAGGTGGTAGTGGTGGGTTTTTTCATTTTTTTGACAGTGCATGCATACTACGCCTGCTTTAAATTTTGTCCTAATTTTGATTGAAAAATTATTTGGGACTAACTATTGTGAAAAACTGTACTATTGTTGGCAACGTAGCTTCTGTTGATTATCCCCACTGACTTCATAGAAAGATATCTTTACCTACTCCCTTTTTTAGACTTTGTCATTCAAGAAACCAGAAAAACCTCCACAACCCCAAACCCACTACAGGGTCATGAAAACACATTGATTTAAGCAGCAAGATGTCTTATACAATAAATTATGCAACCATGCATGCCTTTCAAGAATCGTAGCATTCTGCATGCTATCGTATGACCATTTCTAAAAATATTCATAGAAGTGAATGCAAGGAGGAATTGCTTGACTTTATTTTATTCATCCAACTATATAAAACTGACATTTCACAAAATGACCAAAGAGAAGTCTTTCGCTTATGTTAGTACTCTGTTAAATTTAGAGTAGAGCTTGTCATCCTAACCTTGAGTATGAACCTCTTAGCTGTGTGTACAGAGTAGTGGAGGAATATGGTATCAATTTTTATATTTGAACTATTGTCTTGGTGGAAAATAAGCAGCTGTAAGCACTTTCCTGTGAATATGGACACTGAGGAAAAGAATATTCTCGGATTTCTTTATATTTGGACAGTGTATGGCCTCAATCTGTGACAAGATAGATGTTTGAAATCAATTGTTCTTTATTATATAAGGTCTACTTGGCAAATTGAGACTTAAAGCTCTAGAGGGGAAAAAGGGGAACTTACAGCTGTGTATAAATTGAGCTACAGTATCAGGGTATATCTTTTGAATAGAAATTATAGGTTATGTATTTTCAGGATGCTTCTGTTTGAATTATGTGAAAATATTTTCTTACAAAGGCTAAATTTCTGATTACACTTGGTATGATCTTAAGTCTTTGAAGATGAAAGTGAATCTTGTTCCACTGTACAAGAAATAAAGCTCCTCTGTGCAGTAAATTCTATACCTGGATTACAGAAAGAATTCTAGCTGCATTTGTATGTTTTACTGAAAGAATGCAGTTGCCTGGATGGGTTACTGAGCAGATCATGTGAGTGATGTCCTCATTTCTTAACTTTTTTTATTGGTGGCAATATATTAGAAGATGAAATAGGAATTCAGGTGTAGGTATTTAGTGCCATAAATGGGCTCTCATCATTAGTCAGGCCTTATCTTTCAATTAAACTAAGGTATGTATCTTTATGCATGAGAAGTAATTTTCAATTCCTATGGAAAGATAAGTATAAGGTATAATACCTTTTTGCCACGGTCTGTTTGAAGTCAGGACTTTCAGGTAGATGTAAGAGGGCGTTAATAGGCTGGATCTTTGTTAGTACCCCTTGTGCATGTGAATTTTATATTAAGATTGTTATAGGGATCAACATTCTGTCAAGTAAAACATAACTATTTGTACATTCCATTAGAAAAAATGAGAAGCTTCTCTAACAACATAAAACATGACTTGGGTCTCACTGGGCATTGCACTTTGCCTTAGTTTGCCTTAGTATTAAGTGTAGTTCAGGGTACCGGATCACACTTGTCTGCCAGCTGTGAATTAGTTGCATGTCCTACACGTTTCTCCTCTGTTAAAAAAAATAACACCCTATGGGATGGCCTGTTATGGAGGAATTAAGTAGGGGTTGTTTTCAGAAGACTTGTTAAATCTATCTTACACCATGTAGGGCACACAGGAAAGAGTCGGTTTGGGCAACAAGAATGTGCTAGAGGGAGACAGGACCGTAAGCTGTGGCTTGCTGGGTTTCAGCCTTTGTCTGCAGACCTGCATGAATCAGGTATCCATTGTGGGTGCTAGTAGGAGGGTCGAGTGCAGTAAGACTAAGTTTCAACTTCTGGGGGTAAGACAGAGTTGTGAGATCTTAAGCCATAGGTAAGAATGGTTTTATCTGAGCCTTTTAAAGAAAGGAGTAAAGATCCATGGATAGAGTCTACCTAACTATATTCTGACTGGCAGTTGTAGCAAGAACATGCAGTATGGATGATCAGAGTCTACTGTTAGGTATGTTATATATGAAAGGTTGTGACCTGCTATTTTAGTAAATTTTAAAAAAAGTAACTATCTTGTAAAGTGCATGTTGTTTTCAGCCTGCTGCCCAATCCAGCTATGTCAAACACTGGGGCAAACATCAGAACTGACCATCCTCTGCACTCTGATATACATAGAATATGTGCATAGCACGTAAAGAGCATGTGTGGATATTCACACAGTCTACTGAAGCAAAGACTGAAAAACTGCTCCTGTTCTCTTTTTACTTTTTGATTTTTCTAGTGTGGTCACTTTTCTTCCCTCTATTAATCATATTTTCCTGACACTGGCAGTGCCTTTGACAAGTAATTATGGTGAATGCCAATAAAGCCAGTAAAAAACCCCCGTTAGCTATTTCAAAACCATCTATAACTATGCTTTGGTATTTGCTGTTTAGTATTTGTTTAAAATCCTGCAATAGTATTTCCAGCCTCGAAAACTCTTATTAGCTTCATAGAATGTGTTGAGACTCAACTGATGAAGAATATTTAAGACCCCAGCGGGTCCCTTTGAACACACTCTTCCAATCAACCAAAGAAGGCTAGATCATGTGAAACAAGACTGCCTGGACCAGAAGGTCGTTCCAGGTACTGCAGTGAAAAATGTGCTGCCTGGCAAACTCTCTTCAGTGTCCTCACAAGTTTTAGGAAGGCTAACTTTGGAGTGCATGGCCCATCTAGCCAATGTACTTGGTGAGATTTAAGGTAGTGTCACAACACAGAAAAGTTTGAATTGATCAGTTGACTTATTGGTAAAGAGCTACCTAACAGCTATAATTCTTTCTAGGTTCCAGTCTCATAAAAGATCTATAAAGAACTCGCCACGTATCCTATCTCAAGTTGACCTCTGCCAGCCGATCCATCTCCCTGAGTTTTGTCTGACCTTAGCATGGCGTCTTTTTTGAAATTAAATGAGAAGCAATTATAACAGTTGCCCCCCGCCCCCAAAAGGCGACGCTACAAATATGCTGAGCTGAGAGCTAGAGTGAACTGAACATTAAATCTTGAATTAAGAAAATGTGCCCATTCAAGCAGAACCAAGTAACAGGGGCTTCAAACCAGCTGGAAAGTAATTCTCTGCATTATGATGAGGTAGAAAACATTTTCATCTAAGTATTTCACATAGGCAATCTGTTTTAGGAGGTTTTTACCCATTTGTCATGATTTTACTTCACTGCTGATGATCTGAGAATCACTTTAGATGCTCTCAGCGCTGTAGCGTAGCTTCCCTTGTGCGTGCCTGGGGATCACCTTTACAGGGTCAGGTGAATAGTCCCCGGCAGTGTGAGAACGGGTCTGCTGGGTGGATCTGGTCCGTGTCGGGCTGTATGAACCTGTGCTGCTCTACTGGTGTGGGCAGCCGTTGTCTAGGAGGGGAGTTCTCCAGCTAGTTATGGGCTGGGCAGCAAGCAGTTGTTAAAGATAAGCCTTTAAAGTTACTCCACATGTCTTTCCTATCTGTAAGTGGAAGCAGGATCCTTGCACATCAGTTTGAGACAACTTCATGTAATAGTAGCAGGCGCCATGTTTTTTGATTTCCATATCCTTAGAATGACCTTATTCCATATGTTGTCAATACTGATAACACTGTGCTTGATTGCACATTTTAGTCTTCAAGGGAAGACTAGTAACTGCTTTTACTAGAAATTAAATAGGCCAGGGAGACGGACTGTTTTCACAGCTGCTAGACGGCACAGTTGTGGTCTTATCTCTCTTGCTTTCCTGCATACTTAATGTGTGTCTCTGTGTCTCCATAGCTACCTGCTAGGCAGCTGCATCCTCCAGCCTGGCATGCCCCAGTGTCAAAACCCGCACATGGAGAGGGAATGCAGGACCACGGGTTTATTGAGGCCTGCGTCCTTTTGTCAGCAGATTTTTTTTTTTCTTTTTAACTGTTTAGTTTTGGCTCCCAAGGTATAAAGTGTAGGTCTGACATTATGGCAGTTCAGTAAGGGTTTTCTTAAAATCTTGACATTTAAATGCCTTTTCCTCATTGGTCCCTATGACAACAGAGCTATTGGTTTAGGTATTCTGTGGCAGCTTTGCTGTGGGTTATGCACGAAGCAAAATTCCTTCGCAGCTTGGTGTTTTTTTGGTTTTTTGGGTTTTTTTTGTTTTTTTTTTTTTAACCTCACTGAAAACAAGAAAAAGATTCATCCTGACTTGTAGTTCTCCTACATTTGGTAACTTTGTACATAAGCAAATTTTTTTAAATTATGCTTGTATCTTGGAAGCACATGAATTTCACAATAATATTTTTGTGTATATTGCAGATAGTCATATCAAAGATAAAGGATGCTCTATAATGTGTCTTGAAAACATTAACAAAAGATTTCATGAGGGGGAAAAAATGGTGGTTTCTTGTATCTGCAGCTGCTTCACAAAACCAAAACTTGTCAGATATGGTACATAATTTGGGAATTTCTAAGGTGGTTTTTTTTTTTTTTTTTTGTTCTTTAGGATGGCATTCAAATTACTTCTGTGCTTGCCCTTTTTACAGCAAAACTAATATGCTATTTTGCATTTCCCCATAGGTAAAAATGAATTAATTTCATCATCAAGGCATCTTACGTAGCTTTATTTGGAAATCATGTGAATATTGTGTGAAACAAAACTGAACAGTTACATAATCTGAAATGTGGAGTATCTTCATTTGGGAAATTATAGGATAGAGAAGTACTTGCTCAGTTTTTTGGCATTCTGTAATTACGCTGCATAGTAACTCATATCCTCTGAAGTACTTAAAATTAGTGTCTCTGTCTTGATCTTGCTCTGAGCCGAATCACATAGGCACTTCTGAAACAATAAGTAGAATTACAAAAATGCTTTAATAACCTGTGTCTTCAGTGAAATTATCAAAATGCAGAAAATGATGGTCAAGTAATTCCTATGAATCAGTTATATTTTCGCCTGTTAGGCTTCAGAATGCAGTGGTCTGAGATGCCGGAGTCATCAGTTATTTATAATGTTCTTTGCTATTAGCTTGTTAACTATTACTGCTCATTAATACATTTTTCCTTTAGATAAGGGATTATTCATACTCTAGGATTTTTCATAAGAGAAAATTAAGTGCTGGATTGTCAAATGTCTGTTGTAGGCTGTAGTATGCTTTTGTTATTTTTGTTTTTTAACATATACTTTATCCTGGATTTGGCTGAAAAAGCATTGAAAAAAGGGCAGTGTCCTGTTTTCTGTTTTTAATAGAAATCATTCCCATTTCCATGTGTTAAAATCATAACGGTTCAGAAAGTTTTGAGCAAAGTGGAGAAACTTTTGATGAAAACCTAATGTGTTATGCAGATGCTTGACACTAATATGAAAAATTTAATGCAAACCTAGTTACAGATGCTAATTTAAGCAAATAAGTTATGCGTTCAGCTTTGGTCAGCAAACACTGATGTGTTAGGTTAGTAAACATAACATAAATTGTCATATTTTGTTTTGGAACAAAAATTGCTTGAACAAAAGAGGCCAGGACCCCAAAACAGCTTTCTAGATCATGGGGGGAAAAGGTACACATGGCAGAAATCCTGTTAAGGATCTTGTCGCACTCTTAAAAATATTCATATGCACGTAGTTGTGAGTCAGAGCACTGCACGTCAGCACCCAGAAGGAATCATACTTCATCAGTGGTGTTCTGTGGATAATAAAATATTCTTCCCATCTTCTCCAGTTTGTTAACACTGTATTTCTGTTGCTGTCATCCAAAGAGTGACTTTCCCCATAGAAAGCTGGTGCCTCACCTGAAGTTTCTGAGTTTCTGCTGACTGTAGGAATTACAGATAGAGGTGGTTATTCCAGTCCCCTCTTCAAACTGCTGCCACTCCAGCGAACTGCCTAGAAGCACAACCTAGGCGGATATCATTGAGTCTCTGTAGACTTTTTTGTTTTATAAATGAAATTCTGCAATGTCTTTTTCCAAATTAGTTTGGTTTCAAACATTCTTTATACTATGGATTCTAAATATAGAATAAGTCTGTGTGAAGGACCAAGTGCGAACATACAAAACAGTCATTGATAGAAAGTCTCTTTAACAGCTTTCTGTGGAAAAGCTAATTTGAATCATACGATTTTTCTTGAGTAAGCAATAGTAGGGCATATCTGAAAAATAATATAGAATGGTTTTCAGAATTTTAAGGTTTTCATCTGTACAAACTTATCCTTGCATAAACTGTGCTAGTCATATTATTCCTTGATTATTTGGCAAGAATAACCTTTCCTGTAAAGCAAGTCAAATCTAAAGAGAAAAAATCCAGAGAATAAATAGTGGTTTTGTGATACTTTTTTCTTTTTTCCTTCCCCCTTCAGATTTTCAGCAGCAAAGATATGATTTGTTATTTTATGGTAAATTGCTAGTCATGAACTCTGGTAGCCTCTAGTTTTGCTTGTGTGGCTGCAATTCAAGCTGCTGAGTTGGTAGAGTTTTTCTAGCGAGATTGACACAGTCTGGCAACGTGAATCAACCAAGGCTTGTCATTGAGGACTGCTGGCAAAATATACTCCCTGTATTAAGTTGTATGAAAGGGTAAGGCTAAAGAGCTCTTGCTGATGGGAGGAAAGCTGTGGGAAAGGGAAAAGTTGGGGACGAGGTGGAATGGAGGAGAGAGACTGAAAAGAGGGGGGCTGAGGACTATGAGCAAAGACAATGTAATTCAGCAAATGAATCGCAGAAACAGAGTTAAGAGGGAGCGTTAAAGCAATACTGCTTTTGGAGGAGCAGAAGAATAAAAAGCGGATGGTGGAAGTGGTATATAGAGAATAGGAAAACAAGTGGGAAGTCGAGAGGAAGATGTGGAGGAAGGAACTAGTGAACATGGATATTCTAAGAAATGGAGCAGAGGTTTACAGGACTGTTTATAGGTGTCTGGCACTGCGTGCTACTGCATATTATGGGTTTGGAAATGAGATCACACACAACTTTGAAGTTTCTACTTGATCACTATCCTGTGGAGAAGCTGGTAAACACTGCTATCGATACAGAATTGCAGTGCTATCCTAGACTGATTAAATATCTAACATTAACATGTCACTGTTCTTTTATCTCATATCTTTATGCAGTTTCCATAAAGATGCAGTTTAGATGAGTACAATTTCAATTTGCTAAAGATTTAACAGATGTCTTGTCTTGCCTTGCCTCAAAACATATGTATGATTTAAAATACTGGGAACAAAGCATTAATTTCTAGTCTGTGGGAACTGAGGATATTGGCGCTTCCTGGTAAAAAGCACAAAACAGAATTGTGTGCAAGTGAAACAAGACAGCAATAAAAAGGTTTAAATTTGAGTGCAACTGTCATCTAGTTTATTAGGTTTTAGTCCAGTGCAATGTCAAATAATATAAACTGTCTGGTTTTGCAACAGTTAGGGGGAATAATAGCTGATAAAGTAAGCTGAGAGAATATTGGATTTTAAGAAAATGCAAGCTATTTTGTGGAATTTTTTAAAAATACTGCAATGTCAGATGGTTCCCTTCAAGATTTTTAGCAATATGTTTGTAGAATTACACTGAACTCTACCTGTGGGCATGTACAAAATACATTTTTATATAAAAATATATATTCATTCCCCTTTTTCTATTGTAATGGTATGCAGTGAAAACTTAAGAATGCTGTTGACGTTAGCTTTTCTGCCTGTGGGTACTGTCACTTGGAGAATTATAAACATGAACTGACTTGCTCATAAATATACTTTTGGTCACTTTAAAGAAATCCAAACTTTAAAAAACAAACTTTGGCTCTCTGAGAAAGCACTGTTTGGGTTAAGTATCTGTTGTTGTTTTCTTCTCTGCTTCTAGGATATTTGCCTAAAACCAAGGAGGTCAGGTGACTTCCCATCCTTAGAATGACTGAAATGTTGCATCTATTCTTCTGTTGCATATTCTGACATCCTGCCCCATACTTGTCCGTGTTTTCTTTGATCATTAATTGATGGAATAGAATCAAGTGCTCAATATGGAAGAAAAGGATTTAAAGGTGATTCCATACCACAGATTAAATAGATACCATAGTGTGATGCTGCATCCCCAAATAAAGCGGAGTGGGTTATATTTTCATGCTCATTGTTTGTAAATAGGGATAGTTATTTTGTGTTACTTAGTACTGCTGAGGCTTTACCTGGAACATCATGCTCAATTGTCAATGTTGCTCTTCAAAAGTATGGTCAAATTGAAGAAAATCAAGAGGAGAGTAACAGAAATGAGATACTTTGAAAACAAGAAGTGGGGAAGGGCTTAAGAAAAGATTAATTGTATGTATATTAAATATATAGATTATGTGGGAATAGGATCAAGGTGATTAATTGTTCTCAGTGTCTCCTTAGGACAAATTTAGAAGCAAACATTTCTATTACAGAACAGATTTCTCTTGGATTTTAGAGAGGACAGAGATAGCTAATTATTATAGTAAGTTGCATAGGCTTTGGCATCCATGCTGCTGGTTTGTCAGGATGTGTTAAATAACTATCAGCAGTGCTGTAGGTATACCAGAGCTTGCCCCACAGGTGGCTTAAGTGACACCTTGTAGTACAGTCCTTCCCTTCTGAGACTTTTTTTCTGAAATTGATCCTCTTTTAGGTGCTTTTTGAGGGATGCTGCAAAAAGCAGTGTAGGTAAAATACATGCAACAGTGAAAGCACATCTGTGCACTAGGAAGGAGACCAAACTTTTGGATCCCAAAAGGAGGAAAGAGAGGGTTTATTCCAAAATGAAGAAATTAAAAGAAAACATTAAAAAAAAAAAAGCTGTAGAGCAGGCTACTTATAACATGAAGCATTTGTTAAAATGCTGGAAAAAACAGCTAATGAAGTCCATGAAATTGATAGCTTATGACAAAATCTTTTTTTTCCAGTTTCCAATTAAGATTGCACTTTTGATCAGCTGACTCACATTTAAATATATACATATATACTACTTAGCAGTGTAAATAGGACATCAGCCCAAAGGAGGAAATTATCAAGAAGCAAGAAGCCTTTTGGCAATTAACCTTTTTTTTCTTCCCAACTAAAGAAGGGTGCTAGACAGTTTTGGCATAATTCTTGCTTCTTCCTCTATCACTATTTTAGTAAGACTTGAAACACAGTCATTGCTGACTTCAGCTGCAGCTGAAAATGAATGTCTGGTAATAACTAATAGTTGAGTGCCTAAAGCTTGATTCCTAAATCTGTATCTGCAAGTGTTGTCCTTTGGTGTTCTCATCTGTTGGCAGGGAAAAGGGAATATAGAGAGTGACCACAGAGCTGGAACAGGAATATATGTTGGAGAGATCATTCCTCATGGGTCGAGACTCTTCAGAGTATTTTAGCAGGTCTTTTTTCTTCCTGTCACTCTTGCTTTCACAGCACCAACTGTGTTTAGTTATAGTATTTCAGTGTCACGACTAGCATTTTGCTATTAACTTAGATATTTATAAACAAGTGGTGGATAATCTGCTGTCCTAGCTGGTTTTGCTAGTGGATGGCAGAGCACCGAGACTTGGTACATTTTCAAACCAAGACCACCACGTGCAGCAACTCAGCAGTGCCTCCTCTGGCCTTTCGTTGCCTTGCTAGGAGGAGAAAAGAGGGTCGGGTACAGAGCAGAAGTTGGCCGAGTGGTTATAGAAGAGCCACTGTGATAGCTCTTAATGTCCTTGTTTCACCAACTCGGTAAAGGAGGGAAGAGGAGGAGGAGGAGGCTGTGGGACAGCCAGCTCCTGTACTCGCACTGAATTGAAAAGCCAAACCATGAAACGGCTGTGAGAAGTTGGAGAATTTATTTTTTAAACCTACTGTGCCTCTCCTAAGGAAGGTGGGAATATAGAGAGTTGAGGGGATAAATTAGGAGTCATAGGAGACACAGAATTTGTCTCTGAAGAGACACTGAAGAGTTTTATTCTGAAAATACTCTGTATCTCTACATCCTGCTATTACAATGGGCTTTTTTCCCCTCCTCTCTGCCTTTTTTCGGTTGCCACTGTCTTAACCACCCTAAGAATGTAGCTTTTTTGCATGAGAAGGCCAAAAGCTAACTCGACTATGAGGTATGTAGGAACATGACTGCTAACTGAAACATTGACAAAATTCAAAATTCGGCACTGGTATTACAAACTGGCCTGGTAGTGTATGGGCAGTGCTAGGTCGTACGCTTGAGTTACTTCCAAACAGTTTGTGTTCTGCAAGTCTTGTGTTGGCAGGTCATGTTTGCAAGGACTCCCATGCTTAATAGTGGTAGTAAACAAAACAAGTATTTATATGGACTCTGTTTAATTCTGTTTGGATTTTGTTAGAGTAAAATCAGTCTTCAAATATGGCATAAACTTATTGTTGATTGAATAATTGGTTTACTCTTTTTTTTTGAGTACACTAGTGAGACAGAATTTGGACTTTTTGTGTTTTTTTTACACTTAATGGAAAATTTGTCTTCTCCCACAAATATTTAGATGGCTATATTGTGGGGACAACTTTCAGCTGTTTTATGTTTGTCCACAGCTGTTGCTCTGTGCATTTTCCTAGTTCAAACTGGTGGGACATGACAGAGTTGTAGGAGATGCTGGAAAGGAGACTGAGGTTTTTTTCTGCTATAGACAAGTGTTTAATGGCAAATTAATATGGGAAGATTTTTACTTTAAATTGTGAATATAGAACGCAAAACAAAGCAGCCTATTTATCCTTGAATTTCTCAGCACCTCAGATAAAACACAGCTGCTCACACCACTGCCACCGTTTTTCAGAGTGGATATATTCCCTACCTAACATCCCAAATCTCCTATAGGTCGTCATTTTCTAGTCATAATTTGCCAAGATTGTTCATATCTGCTTATTTCGTTTGAAGTAGAGTCCCCAGTCCAATCTCTTTGAGTGGTTGCTCTCATCAGGCTGAGATAAAAAGGTGGAAAAGTTCTGCTGTTTTCTGTCTTTATGATGTTCGGCTTGTGAATAAATAGAGGGAAAGAATCTTTGTAGTTTTAATGGTTCTCCAAGTATTCACCTTAAGTACTCACTATGCACTGCACTTGCTGCAAAGTTTCCTAATTGCCCTACGAGCTAGCTGTTGCACAATATTTTAACTATTGCCTATCTTAACACAACTGTGTAAATGGTAAATATTTTCCTTAATGTGTTGCTAATGCTATCAATACATAATTGACCTTAAGATTTAAAGCAAGTCTCTTGGTGACATTGTGTTTATTATTTGGAATGCCAGATTAATTACAGCATGTATTGCAGTCTCCGTATTATGAGCTACATCTGTTTCTTGTTAACTTTCTCTGTAAATGAGGAATGTCAGTGCACGCAGTTTCTCATATTCTGAAGAAAAATCCCCAAACCCTATAATTGTGTCTTCTAAAGAACAGTTGTGTTTAGGTCACAAGTTGGTTTATTTCTTTTGTTTCTGGAGGAGCTGACCCAAGCATGGATGACTCCTCCCTCTTTCGCAATAAAAAAATGAACAGAAGAGACTGTCCCGGGCCATTAGAAACTTGGCCTCAGTAGTTCATCCTGCTTCTCTTCTGTCTGAGCACTTAGACACGCACAAGTCCTCAGCATCCCTTGTGCCAGCAGCTGGCAGCAAATGGTTTGTTTACTGGAGTTATTTATATGAGCCTCTAGATTGCTACCATTTCAGAAACAAGCCAGATCAATTAATTCTCTTTCCCTTTGACTGCAGTGTAGCTGACAAGTGAGAAAATTGTTGAAGAAGGTCCTGTTTGCCTGATTCTTTTACCTCGTTTCAAGTTAAACTGCTGCTTCTTTCACATGTATGTTGTACCTGCTGCACCGAATCCTGGTTCTGCAGAAAGACACAAAATCATTGATTTGTATGGGCTTAGGGAAAGATGCAAGACCTGTATGGTCACAGTTAGGAATGATTTAAGGAGGCAAATTCCAAGAAAGTGGCAAATGAGCCAGTGGGTGGGTAAGACAAAAGAAGAAGCCCAAGAACTTTACGTAAACTTACGGAAAGTGTGGTTTGAACGGTGATCATTCCTATAAGAAGAGTGAGAACAAAGATTTAAGCTTTTCTTTTTTTGATCAGAGCTTGCTCTATCTTTTCAAAAGAAAAGCAATTTGCTTATACTGGGACAGATACAGGAGAGCCAAAATACAAACATAGATGTATTATGAAGGAAAGAAGCAAGGGGCGCAACACCCAGTGAGCGTGCTTGGCAGTGACTGTAAAACTAAAACTTCAGGCCCTAGAATGTAGTAATACAAACCCATATCATCATAATTAAATTACTTGGGAAAACAGATTTGTCAGTCTTTCCAGACTGAAACTGGGAATAGCTGATACATTGTTTTGCAAGATATGTCAATAGCTAGAAGCTCCTAAATTCAAAGAAGTGTGCTCTATACTGTGTCTACATGTAAACTAGAGACTGACAAAGTCTTCTGCTGTGTGCTCCCGTCCTATTTGAATTCAATTTTCAGGCACGCGGAAAGCGATTTATTGGAATGATTTTGCTGAAGTTTGCATCACCGATGCTCAGCAAGCAATTAATTTCCAGAGGTGAGCTCCACTGCGGGTGTAGTAGTGGAGAGAGAAGGGCTGAAGAGATGCAGAGGAAACTAATCTGAGAACAGCTCAGGGCTTGTTTGCCAATTTCAAAATCAACTTAACATGTATGTGTTTCAGTTTTTTTTTTTTTTTTTTTTTTTTGTGTAGTACAACGAATTTATTGTTACATGGAAATTGTGTACAGAGCGGCATGTTTACTTGCTGTGAACCCCTCCTAAGAAAGAAAAGCAGAAACTGTAAAGTAGGTCAGTGGTCTTCACAACGTCAAAAATTTCCTCTTTAAAAGACTTCTGAAGTTTTCAGTAGTCATAAATAATTGCCCCTAAATGACTAAAAATTTCTGTAGATTAGGTCTATCACAGGTGGGTTTGGAAGGGAGATGGAAGAAAATACTTCCCCCGGCTGCCTAATCTTGTTGTTTTTCCTGGAAATTATGGCCTGCATAGCAGTGATGCATGGAAAAAGGTGTTCAGCTATCTCAATTTATAGCCACTGTGGTAATATAGGTAGCTCGTGTTTAAAATAAATTAAAAACCTATATAGTATTGTCTAAATGGCAGATAAAATAGAATGATAATCCTACCTATTTTTGAATCCAAAATTCTTAGGTATTTCATGCATTAAGTTAATATTATAATAAGTTTGAATATATATTCATATCTAGCACTTCAAATTGGAAACCCAAGATGTGGAAATGTAATCTGTGTAATAAAATAATTAACTTCTCTATCAAATAGAAAAGTATTTTCCTTTTTGTAGCTTCAAAGAAGAGCTAAGAATTTCTCTTCCTTGGGACATGTCTATTATAAATGATATAATTTATACCTGCTACATTTAGAGACAAAATTTTGGGCACTGAACATGTGTTTTTGTTTGATTTACTTATATTTGAGAGTCTATAAAACATTAAATCAGTATTAGACTATGTAGCTGAGTTTTACTGGATTATCAGTGAACTGATGAAACTCACGGTGTTGTGCTGCTTTGCATTTTTGTTGTGCCCGTCTGAATGTTTGCGTGTTTGTGCACCAACAGCACGCAGGCAGTCAGTGTGGGTATGTCGCACACTAGGATTTATGAGCAGTAACCCAGGGACTTTAAGATACATAATCAAGTTACTTTTTGTCACCTGTAATAAAAATAAGCATTGTAAATAACGTGTACTCAAGATGAGTAGCAAGTTCTGTGTGAGCCCTTCGCCGTGTTTGCTGCCCGGGACCCGCTTGTCCTCTGCTCTGCAGGGGCTGCTTGCTGTCTTGCTCTGCTCCTCTCTGGGGTGTCGCATCCTTTCTGTGTCCTTTGCACTTAAGACCTCTATTTGGCAGCTGGTTAAGTGCTTAGTATTATGCCTTTATACTGTCTGGTTCATTTGGGGTGGGAAGCTTAGAGGTACCCTTTGAAAGGTCAGTATGCTCAAAATGCATCCTTGCATAAAGTCACTCAAAAGCAGGGACACTCAATAACTTTCCTTTCATGGGGAGTGAAGATGAGGGAAGGATGATGGACATGGCTCAGTAGCATTAGTGAATCCAGGAGAAACTTTAAAAGAAAAAAAAATCCTCTGGAGTATTTCTTATGTTATTGTCTTTTCGGCAACTGAAAGAAATATTTTTGTAATGTAGTAGTTAAGTAATTCAAGGGTTCTCTGGGGTTCTTCTTCATTAAGAAGGCAAAACACTTTTTTTTTTTTTTTTTTTTTTTTTTTAATACTTAAAGGTATTCTAGAAGACCAGTTGTAATGTACTAGAATATACTTAGTTCTTTGTTCTAAAATATGTTTATTTGCAGTAATGATGATTATTAGTCTAGCTTTTTCTTTAAAAAAAAAAAAAAAAAGGCTAATACAAATACCATGCTTGGAACAACACAGGTTTTGCAACAGAACTGTAGATGACCTGACTATGCCTGGCTGTAACCTGAAATGGGAATCACTCTTATGTAGTTTTTGTAGTTGTTGTTACTTGGTTATCTCTCAAGAAGACTGTCCAACTGTTTCTTTATTGGACCTTGTGTTGCTGTCTTTTAAAAATAAAAATAAAATAAAAATTCACTGTGTTCATCATGAACACAGTTGCAATATGAAACTTAAAATTTTTGATTATCTAGTAAAGGGTAAAATCCTTTTTGCTCCATAGAAGCATGATACTAGAGCACAGAAGGTGACAGAGAATTTGTAATTGTAACCAAAAATAGTATGTTTAGCTGTCTTTGGCTTTAGTCATGAGGTGTCTGATGTTCTGTCAAGAACCAGCTGTTTCCATCTCTTTCTGATGCATTTTAGTTCGTATAGATTCTCAAAACAGCAGTTCTGTTTGACCTATTCCCTCAGGTGTATTCAGTGCAGTGTTCTTTGCTGAAAGATGAGCTTCATCTTCCTGTTCAGTCACACGATAAATACTAATTGTTTATTTCAACAATTGTATTAAAAAGAAAATGGAATGCAGTCAGTGGGAGCAATAAGGTGTTAAGAGGCACAGCAGTAGTCGGGAAACGTAAAGATGCAAAGTAAATGTAGTTGGATTCGGTTGTGGGATAATTTGGAAAGATGATTGGCCCTGAGGCATGCATTTAGGCTCATGAGTCAGACGTTACGAAGTTTCTCCCTTTTATTTAGCGAAACACAGCTACAATGACTCTCTTTTGCAAATGTGCGTGTAAAAAGCTAAAATTATCTCCAGGCTTGTGTGCCGAAATTGTAATCTTGAACTTGAGTCCGTGTGCAGTGAAGGGATAGTGGTGCCTTTTTTCATAGAAATCTTACTTCAGAGAAAAGTTCTCTATTGAATTAATACTATATATTTTTTCTTCCTTTATTTCACATTTTCTTTCTCAAGCATTGTGGTTCTGCATTTATCCTTTGAGAGGTACAATGGCAACAGACCTCTAGCTAATGAACCATGAATTCATTGGTTCAATGCTGGAAAAAATAAGACAAAACAGATTTTTGTCCTGCTGAGAGATTGCCTTGCTTTGGGTGGCTTGTTAGGCTAAAGGCTGAAGAACAGCTACCCGAGAAGTATTGCAGCACGGTATGTGACTTTTTGTGTCTGAATGCATTTATAAAATGTCTGTAATGGTATTACTTAGAAAAAACAAAAATAAGGAATTTAAGCCAATTATAATGAGAAGAAAATTGTTTGAGACTCTAAAATTGCATAATTGAAACAGAGCTCTCTGGGTGATTACAATTAATTCATTCTCGTTTCTCCTTTTCAGGTTTTCTTCTTCTCCACCTTGGCCTTCCCCTTCTCCCTTCAAATCTGACCACCTTTCTGTTTAAATTGCCATGTGTTCTGTACCTATTTCTTGTCTGTCTGCTATGCTTGTGCTTTGAGAAGTCTTTTCAACTTCATTTCTTCTGTCACTGGATCCGAAATCCAGTCATCAATAGCTTATTTCTCCAAAAATAATAAATTGTACAGGTAAACCATTTTTCTTAAGCTTATCTAATATGTCTGGCAAATTTTTAGATAATTGTAGGCATTCTGAACTTTTATCTAACTTCCAGTGTTCGGCCGTGATATTTCAAGAGAGATAAATGTGGGATTTCCTAAGGGATTTTGGTAGATAGTTATGACTTGTTCTAAAAGCGCACTTCATTTACTTCATTCATAGAGTACATTAAACAGCTATTTTATTTGAAGCAGCCTGTTAAAAATTTAAGTTTTCTTTTGAGCTATCCTATATAACATATACTATGAAACCTTTGAGAAACAAGTTCCTTTTTGCAACTCCTGCCAGATACTGCACAGCATATCTTCAGCCCTGTGTTTATGGGGGTGTTCTCCAGGTCATTTTATCCAGTTTCTGCTGCAGGAATCTGCAGTCAGATGGACCTGTCTATGTGTATTTATGTGTGTATATGTATACACACACATATATATATTTTATAAAGGTTGAATAGAAGTAAGGAGGAGATAGCAGGTTTGACTATCATACAGTTGTTACAGTATAGTATTGAAAAGTAGTGCTCCAAAATTTAATGCTCCTCAAGTGACAACACAAAGGAATAAAAATGTAGAAAGAGTATAACAGTTGCATGTGCACTGCTGTTTCTGAAACAGTGGCAGAAACAGTGCAAGAAATATTTACTCTTCAGCTTCCTTCTCATACTCTGCGTAGAACAGCGATTCTTCCAGAGGTGGTTTTGAGGGAGATGCCAATGAGAGGGCAGGCTAAACGGCAAAAAGTTCTGAGAAGAAAACAAGCTTTTCAGACACACACATGCATGCATGTAGGCGCTAGTCGTCGTTCTTCAGAAGGACATTTCATAATCAGCTGCTCATCCACAAGAAATAGATGCCCTCGAGTGCCGAAAGCCTCGGGATATGTCTGCTCTGAAGAAGCTTCTAATTGTTTGCAGCCCATGTTGAGTTTTGTGGTGCAATGGATAGGCTTTTGTTGATGCCCGAGTTAGCTTGTTTAAATGTAGTTCAGATATGACAATGCTGCACTGTAATTAAATCTATGTAATTTCAAAAGTCATGCCTATCTAAGGACTTGCATAGTCTCCATCATGATAGATTGGGTACCTCATGCATCTGATGAATTTTTCACTAGATAACTGTGGAATCTAGTCTTACCTCCTGATCCAATTGGGGAGGGGGAAATCCCCCAAAATCCCCAAACATAAAGAATAAAGCCTATGGCACCAACTGACTTGCATGAGGACATACAGGAGGTCTGCAGTAGGAACTGACCTGTTGCATTCTGCCTTAATACTTGAGTAGGGTTTTTTTTTTTCCTCTGTGGTGTGAGGTAACGTCTCCAGTACTGGCCTGCATTGGAGAGAAGAGCAAGAAGTCTCTTAAGTGGATGCAGGGTGAATCAACAGCAAAAAGTGCCTAAATGACAAATTTCCTTTCTCACTCCACTGAGTGAGTTTGTGTATGCCCTGAATCAGAAGGATTTGCTGCACACTTTTAGCCTTAATGTATTCTCATCCATGGGAACAGATTGAGCTTATTTCAAATCTATCTTCGCTATTGACATCAATCAACATAGTCTGGTCAGTGTATATCCACTCTTAACTACTGTATATGCAGTATTGCCTAATTTATTTAAAAGAATTAGATAAACTTTTAATTTTATTCAAGTAGCTAAATACTCCTAGTTGACCTTTCTTGATTAACTTGCTGTTTTATAGACTTATGTTTCATCTTGTGATGTAAATAATGTACTCTTTCAGTTGAGAAAATACCAACTTATGTGTGTTCATCTGATTTCGTTTTTTTTCTCTTTTCATTCCGAGTTTCAATATAGCTTGGTGAGTTTTTGCTAATACTTTTTGGGCAAACACTTTCATAACTTATTTTTAAAAATGCTAAGTGTCTTCTGTCCTTTTTGGTTTTGTTTTTAATTTGAATGGCTTGCGTTCAGTAATACATATGGGCTATTCTGCATCCTAATCAGGTACTCATCAAGAAGGACTGTCATCTGCCCTTGCATTGCCCAGTTGTCTAGCTATTTTTAGGATAATGGCATTTTCTGTAACTTAAGGTCTGTCCATCCTGTAAACAAGTTAAATGCATAGCTGTGGTCTGAAAAACTTGCTCATTAAAGGTAATGCCTAATTTGCAGTAGAGGCTTACACAGTGAAATATTTAATTATTTGAAATACTTCTTGCCTGGCAAAAGCCACAGTGTAGATGTATTTGCACTGGCACAAATGTGTTTTTGCTTGGAGGAGTTTTATTTTGTTTACTGAAATGTTGCACACAATAGTAGCAAAAAAGCCAGAGGCTTGCTGGTATAGCTGTGGACAAAGGCAGAGAAGGCGGAAACTCTGCCAAAGCAGGGAGTGAGGAATGTGAGGATAGGAGCAATAAAAGGCCACTTCAGGGCAGGAGTCTGGCAAAATGAAGAATATTGGGGAAAATTTCCTGCACTTTCCTTTGTGCAGCTTCAGCTTTCTATTTTATGTAAATAATCTCCCATTCTTCAGAAAGGAAACATTCTTAAATTAAATTCTTTAATCTTTTCCATTCTCAGGAAAGAAGATACTACACATGGAAATTGATTACAAAATAGATTACAGTGCAGTGAAATTGTTCACGTTTTGAGGAACACTAATCATGCTGCTTATAAGGCTGTAGCTTTTCTGGGCTCTGATGCCAACTTGTTTTTAAAGTATATGAACTGTCTATGCTTATGTCAGGAAGACTTCTTCTGAAGCCTTTGGTCTGTGTGGCAAATAGTGTGTAAAATACTCGGTGTCTCATCATTCATAAATGGCATCTGTTCTTTGCTCTTATTATAACTGTATTTTTAGTATACTTTCAGTTGAGGGAATTGATAGGTGTGGAATTGGAGCTCCATTGTGTTTAAAGGTTTTAATAATAATACCCTCAAGATTTTCTTAAAAAAACCAAACTCTTCTGATTGTTTTCAGTAAGAACAGATACCAAAGCCAATGCTCCTCGAGATATAGTGGCATAGCATCTCAGTGATGTGATCCAGTAGTCATCTGGACACACGCAGCGAGACTATGGTCGCAGCCTCCCCAGGAGGCACTTCTGGCAGTCGGTTGCCCTGACCCTGAAGTGGGCTCACTCAGCCTAAGAGTCTGCGCCGGTGCTGCGGTGAATTGGGGTCAGTCAGCATACAAACGGGAAGGTGATTTTATGCTTATCTGTACTGACAGTATTACAGATATGTTACATCTGCTATACCTTATGCCCGGCAACTCTTTGCGTATTAAACAGTGCTAACTATCTTGTCTGGGGCTCGTCTGTTGAGAACGTATTGCTACGGTTGCACCCTGGGGGTGCTTCAAATGTCCAGTGCGGGGCTTTTTCTGACAAATGAAGATTTTTGCCTCAGTAAAGCAAAAATAGTAATTTTTCAGTTCCATGCTTAAAATCATAACAACCATGGAGTAAATAGTTCCTGCTAGAAAGTAGGTGGCAGAGAAAAGTTTTGTATTCAGCCCAATCTAATGCAAACACAACAGCAAACAGACATCACTTGCCACATGCAGTTGTGGAACAACCCTCTGCATGCGGTGCCAAGAAGTAACATATTGTTTGGAACAAAGACTTCTAGGTATTTGGCTCCTCACTGGTGGCAACAGCTTCAAAAAATATTTAGAAAGCTTAAGTCAACTGAATGTTTTAATTACTGCCTTGTACAGATGCATAAAAACCTTATGTGCTTGTTTCATTCCCACTCGATGATTGAAATTCTGCAGACAGTTCTCAGAGGGATACTGTCCAGTTTCAGACTTTTCCATAAAACAGTTCTGGTTACCTTCAACTTCATTTTCCTGGTGAAATTCTGATGCTGTTAGTGACAGATTTTTCCCTCTTTGGCAGACAGTCATTTAAGGTCAAACGTAGCCTGATCTGAGTGGGGGCAGAGAGGACTGTATGCAGGCTGCACTAGGCAGCTCGGAGGGAGAAGCTTGCATTTTGGTTATCTCCTGGGAAATCTGCATACGATAGTGTTTTAAAAAATAATAATAATTTTTCCTTTGAATATACATAATTTACCCAGGAAAAAACTAGGGAACTTCTCTAGCTCATTTTTCTTAATGATAGATCAGGTGGGTGTTTAGGGGTGGGCTCAGAAAAATAGGTGGTGTAGTGATGGTGATTTGATTAGTGTTATGTATATCCTTCACTGGAAGAAAATACATTGAATACTGAGGGCTCTTTAATCTCTGAAAAACAGACAGAACAGGAACCACTGAGGATAAGTAAAAGAACAGTTCAGAAATCAGGCCCAAATTTGGGAGACAAACTAATGCACCATTTTAGAGCAGACTACCAGTGGGAGTTTTCCACTTTTCCACACTTTTCAGTGCATCTGCAATGCAAACAAAGTCAATTGGTTCTGTAGAAAAGTATGTGTAAGAAGTTTAATGGTCTGTAAGATATGGAAAATCAGACTAAATGATCTAATTGCCCCCCTGAATTTTTAAGCAGTTCCTGGAAAAAGTCATTTGTTCAGTGTACGTCAGTCCAGTGTTACTGCAGTATCTTGGTTTTCTTTGAAATCATACCTAATTCCAATGTGCTTCTAATTCTTGTAAAAAGAAAAAAAAAATTGAATTCTTCATTTATTAGTTGCAAGCGATTTTTTTACACAAGATTGAGATTTGGATGTCTTTTCTAATTATATTTCCTTGAAAGAAAGAGTGAACTAGTTTCAAAGGAAGAATTCTGTTAACTTAAACTAGTTGCTGCTTCATATTCATTGCCAACCGTGGTGTTATTGAGGAGAAGTCAAGTAAGGAGAGGGAACTTGCGACCAGTTTTGAAAGATTTTTGTAGAGTAAAGTTGTCACTGGTATCAGGGTGTGAATTCTTTTTTTTTTTCTTTTTTTGTTTAACTGAGTAATGGGGAGGTTTTTTTTCTCCAAAAAGAATGAGGAAAGGTTAAATGTAGAACTGCAGGATTTTTTGGCGAAGCTGTCAGCACCAATAAAATAGAGTCCAACCGAGATCAGAAGTGGAAGAAATAGGTATTCCAAAATCTATTTTCACCCACGATGAACAAATAGCATTGCTGAGTAGCAGTAGTCTTACTTGGAACTAGGAGCAATGGGCTATCAGCAGTGATTTCAGATATATTTCATACTTTTGACCAAATGTGTATTTAAATGTGAAAACTGAAAAACATGAGTGGTGGTGGGGACCCCAAAGTGACATTCTTTTGCTTTTGTTTTTTTCCGACTTGCCTTTAAAGAGCATTTGAGGCATACAGAGTGTGCTAGACTCTGTTTCTGGGAATTTCTGCCTGCAACATCCACTTCAAATCTCATTCACAGCTTAAACACATTAGAACCACATGGCTTACTGTCAGCTTAAAACAGAAAAGAAAAATTGCCCTTAAGACTTTTCTTTTAACTTGATTGTGAAAAGACTGAAGCAGCAAATTTTCAGAGCTTCTGTAGATGCTACACGCATACCACATTTTTGCAACTAAAACTTTTTCCATTTTAGAAAAATGAAATATATCTGTTTGTCAGAACTCAAAATGCATATTTCGTGATTTTTCATAAAACTTGGCGGTGAATCCTGTGTTCCTCCAGCATTTCTCTCCCCAGCTGAATGTGTTCAAAACTTCATAGTGGTACAGACAACTTTTTTTTTTTTTTTAATGAAAGAATATCCAGGCATGGCTTAAACAGCTTCAATTTTCAATTGACTACAACAGGCTTATGATTTAAAGTTGTGTTATTTGGCATTTCTTTAATAGTGAAGTGATTACAAAAATTGAGATGATGGGAAAGGCAGATGTAATTTGTTACAGCTATGTTTTTTCCTGCCATTGAAAAAAAAAATATCCTTTCACATTATTTTAAACTGCATATATCTGTTTAGCATAATGAATTAGATAAAGTTAGTGTTTATGAGCCAGGAGAGGATTCTAAATTTTTTGAGAAAGAACAGTTCTTCCTATCATAGGAAGCCCACTGCTGTGCTGCAAACAGGCAGATGATGCCAGAGTTAGGGAGAGAGGAACAGAGCAGGCATCAGCTGCAGAATTGCAACTGTGTCCCTAATACCTAGAAGTTTTGGGGGGAGGGGGTTGTTTGTTTGTTTGAAATTATTTCTAGTATTTTGAAAGTAATTTTTCATCAAGGTACTTTATGTTTCTGGACACCAGGTGGTGCTGCTAAGCTGTCCAATGTGGGGTGGTTGGTGGTGCTTTCTTTTCTTTTTTTTCTTTTTTTTTTTTTTTTAGTACTTGATTTGGTTCCAAAGTCAGTTTACATTTTGTGGACACAGTTTCTAACCAAGTGTATATTCCAGGAGTCAAATCTCTACCTAATAACACAATACATTTTATTATTTAAGGGCAATGGTGCTTAAAATTATAATGCTAATTGAATTGTGTTGTAGAATGAATACAGTAGATCTGACTGGGCAAAAACGTCAGTCGCGTGGTGTTCCTGTTGGCTAGATAGCTCTATAGCAAATCCTGAACCAGTTCTACAAAGGGTCAAGTATATGCATTTACCATGTAGTAGTCATTTAAATGTGACTTGATGAATTCAATTAGAAAATTTCTTCCAGTGAAGGAAGCTTTATTTTTATTGCCAGTTTAAGACTGCAGAGGATAGTTACAGAAAACAATTAAATAATGAAGTTCTGATGAGTTTTTACAGGTTGTCTGTGTTAGAAGCATGAGTTTGAAAGGTCTCAAAAGGCTCTTGCTCTCTGTCAATATTTGTCTAAGAAGATGTGGCTTAGCTGTGTATCTGTATTACAAGCATTGTCTGCGATGCTGTGATAGATGTTTGGTATTTGATTTTTATTAATTTTAAGTTGTTTATTGTATTTAATAAATTCATCTGGTAGTCCTAACTGGGACTGAATGGGTTGAATGAAACTTTGTTATTTAGCTGAAATTCCCCTGGTTGGTGGTGCAGCTAGTCAATAAACTGTAGATAATGAATACCAACAGTTTTGAAATGGCTTTGGAAAAGTCTGATAGATATTTTTCTGTTTTTATTATTATTATGTTTTTTTTCACAAGTCTTTTTTCTTTCATAGATCCCCATATTAAAGTCTCTGGAAAAAAGGAAAATGTTAAAGAAGCTAAAGAGAAAATCATGTCTGTCTTGGACACAAAAGTAAGAAAAAAAACTCGTTTAAAGTTTGATACCATAACCCCATATTCTTTGGTATACTAACTTTTTTTTTAAGTGGGTTCATTTAAATAGAAGGCATTTAGAGGTGCTGAAGCAGAGTGTCCAAAATATTCGTTGTGGATGTTGATATATGGCATATATGCAACAAGAAAATACTTGATTAACAGTTTTCCCAGATCTGATCTATAAATAATATTCCCAACCATATGGCAAAAAGCATAAATGGTTTGCTGTTCACTTGTTTCGTTTTTTTACTTTAAAATCAGAAATACAACTTTACTGCAAGTGGTAGATTATATGGGCACATCAGCAAACCAAAATTTCTGTGAAAACCACATTTCTCTACATTTTTGGTATTTGGGAAATAAAGCACATAGAATAAAGATGAAATATGTGTAGATTTGAATTTTGAAATCCTGTACTTCCCATTCTATGGCTGCTGCCTGGACTTCTCTAAGCATATGCCAGTTTGTCCACTGATGTTCTTGAGTACTTTTCTCTTCTGAAAAAATGCTAATATCATTGCTCTAAGAGTCCAAAGGTAGTGATGATAGATGTACCGGTTCGTACACTATAACTTAACACAGATCTCTACAGATATGTGTATGTTGAAGTCACAAATCCAATTAGATTATTATCTTAGCAAGGTTATTCTCAGAGTCCAAACAAGTTCTTAGAGAGACACAAAACTGGTAGAACATCACAGAATTGTTTCATTTTCCTTTCATCATGAGCACTTGAGTCCCACTCACTCTGATAAATATGTATGATGAAAACAAATAAAGATAAAATACTTGCAGAAAATAAGTTTAACTAGTAACTTGGGGGGGGGGGCAAAATGATTTTGCTTACTGAAAATTTTCTTCACGCTCAGGTTCAAAATATTTTTGCCGTACATTGGTTGTATTGTAGAAAATGGAAACAAACTAAATAACGCCTTCAGCACTCAAACTTCTTTGTTACGTTCCTAAACAGAAATGCTCTTTCCTGAGAGAAGTATTTTCTGATTCCTTCTACTCACTATCGACGGCAACTGTTTCTGATGTAATCGACTGGATGCTTTGAAAGCTATATAACTTTAATAATATGTTTAAAGTTGTCAATTTGTGTTTTAAGATCAATTTCAGGAGGTTTTATATACTTCTGTTTCTATCTGTTACTGTGCTCTTATACTCTAAAACATCAGGACCAAAGTTTCTAAAACTTGACCAGGCCTCTCAGATTTTCATTGGTCTGATAGCAAGTGTTTTGAGGCAATAGATGTGACTTCTGCTTAGTTATATGCTAATTTTTTGATTCGCTGAACAGATTGCCAAGGGGAACTCTCCAGTGATAAAAGTGCAGTTTTTTTAAGTAACTATTAACAGCCCTTTCAGCTGTTAGCATTATACCTGTTAAGAATAACTTTAAACTATGTTCGTGTGTTTTAAAAATTGATGTACCAGAAAAAGTTATGTACTAAAGGGGGGGGGGGGGGGGAACGCGCTATTATTTTAAAACCTTCAGCTTTCCGGTTTGCTGAAGTTTTCATCATACGATCCGCTCAGATTAGATGGGGGTCTATGAGTCTGCAACTAGAACAGCCTGGACTAACTGGAATGGGGGGGGGCAAGAGGACGTCGAAATCACGGTTGGTGATAGAATCTGGGGCAAGCTTTAAAGGCTTTTAGTGACTGTGAAGAGGTACCTTTAGGGTATATTTTTCCATGTTTATTTCCTCATTGGAAAGAAAACATTAATGGTTTAACAACTGACTGTGATCCACCTCAAATATATAAAAAATAAAATTTGTGTCAAAGATAAGCCACTGCCAGCATAAATTGGAAATACCTTTTTAAATGTCATTCAGGAAGTTATATTAAGATGAAATACTAAGGTTCCGTTTTGACAGAATCTGATCAGAGGTGCTTGATTTCCAGAGCAATCGAGTGACCTTGAAGATGGATGTTTCACATACAGAGCATTCTCATGTGATAGGTAAAGGTGGCAATAATATTAAAAAAGTAATGGAGGAAACAGGATGCCATATCCATTTTCCAGACTCAAATAGGAATAATCAAGCAGAAAAAAGCAACCAAGTAAGTATTATTTAATATTTTAACTAATTTATACTGTTAATGCCTGAGAATATAAAACACTTCTTTTCTAAACTACTTTTGTTGATTTGGGGTTTGGGGAATGGGTGAGTTAAAGTTCATTGAAATAGATTTTTGAGGGTATTTCCATTCTGTAGAAAGCACGGTTCTTCCTAAATGAGCAAAGTAGCTATAAACAGATGGAAACAATTTATGATGGCTCATGAATCATTTTAATTTTTTAATTAAAATTATTTTGAGCCAACAGAAGTTGTCAACTTTTTTTTTTCCTGTTCAGCATCTGGCTTGCTTAATGATTAATACAGTTTTGGTGCTTTCGGCTCATGGCATAACTTTGAAAATTAAAGTTAGTGGCAAGCTAACAAAGATGAATGTCCTGTTATAACAGTTTAACTTTATTAGAATAAGTCATTGAACCTGAATTGTAAGTCTTCTGTAATGCCATTGTTAGTGAAATGCTTAATTTCATGTCTTTCATCATTGTACTTAATCCCTCTTGTGTTTCCTACTGGCTGCTCAACAAAACACTGTAATTTCAAAATGTTCAAGAAAACATGCATGTGTTGAGTATTAGCATTGAGTACATGTGTATAGTAGTAGTTTCATTATTTGATCCAAACAGCTGTATTGACAGGTTGCTATATTAATAATTTCTAGTTGCTTAAGCTTATTTACCGTAAGATACTAGAATATTCTAAGATACATTATTTGCTGGATTTATTTTCAGCTACTGTTTAGAAAATGCTTAAATGACACCAGTATTAAAATAAATATTGACTTCATTTACTTATTTTAAGAAAACACAGGTACTTGAACAACTTTCCAAATACTTTATTTGAAAATTTGATGCTATATTTTGTGTATTCTTACTCTTTCAGGTGTCTATTGCAGGACAGCCAGCTGGAGTGGAGTCTGCAAGAGTTAGAATACGGGTAATAGACTATTTCAGTATAGTGTTCCTTTGAAAACACCTGAAAGGAAAAAGTTACAGTCTAGTTTTTAGAGCCCTAGGGCTGTCAGGCTCTGTTTTGAGATCAGAAATACATGAACAAATGTGAATATCCATATGAGTAAAGGGTATTATAATAAGTGATTCACGTTCTGGTCGGATCTCTAACTAGCCCTAGATGGATCTTCAAGTGCATCTTAATTTACCCTCCACGAATTGCTTGTAGAAGCTCTGGCATCCTATGGAAGCTTGGCTTTGCAAAGGGAATTGCTGTCTTTAATTTTGACTATTTCATGTATAGTTTGTGTAAATAATTTGGTGGAATTCAGTTTCATTCTGTATTCACTTGCACTCTTCTATCTTCACCATCTAGTTTTGATTTGTATATGTATTTTGGCATAGTTAGTAATAAATTAATAAATTCTGAAAACTTTTTCACAACTGTCTGTCAAGTATGTCATCCACACAACATTGGTCTGACAGTTAAAAAAAGAAGCTGATGTTATGTAGCTTTGTAGCAGACTTCAGAGCTCCCGTTCATCCACAAGAAGGAATTGTCTATGAATGCTTACAAATACTAACCTCTAGTTGTAGGTCTGCATGGGTGAATATGGAAAAATAACCTGGCTTTTTTGTTGCTACCTAATTGCAAACAATCCTGGTATCTTGAAACAAACAAACAGAACCTTTCTTGTGTTCCAGGGAAAACTCAGTGCCATTTTCCAACTGAAGATGATATGCCTTTTTTAATAAATGAACCCTGGGTAGAAAGTATATAATCTCAATTTAATCTTCACTGACCAATAAGTCAGTAATAAAATTGTGGTAATTCTAGTGAGTACAATTTAGGTTTTCAATATTTGCTCTTCAATCTTATTCTAGGAGCTGCTTCCATTGGTACTCATGTTTGAATTGCCTATTGCTGGAATTCTCCAACCAATCCCAGATCCTAATTCTCCCACAATTCAGCATATATCTCAGACTTATAATATATCTGTTTCCTTTAAACAACGCTCTCGAATGTATGGTGCTACAGTCATTGTCAGAGGGTCACAAAATAACACTAGTGCTGTGAAGGTAATGAATCTTCTTAAGTAGGCTTCTACATGTCATAAATATAGTCGTAATTTAGATACTTAGGCACTATATTACTGTTATATCCTGCTTCAATAGTGCATGTTATTATTGTATAATTGTTTTTAAAGTCTGAAAGTACTAATTTAAAAAAACACCTTAACTGTAGGTGACGTGTATAAATGGGTAGGAAATGATTTTAAGTTTAGCATCTAATGTTTTTTGTGTTAAGCTTTTAATCTATTTTTAATCTAATACATGCCTGCTGGGTTTCCAGCAGTTCTGGAGTATATCCAAATCCTATCCAAGTGGTGGTTTAAAAAAAAAAAAAAAAAAAAAAAGGAAAAGAAAAAAAAAAAAAAAGGAAAAGAAAAAAAAAAAAAGAAAACCTGCCTTCCCCTCTCTCCCAGCCCCCTTCCAAAAAAATCAAAGTTCTACACACTTCAGTCATCTCAAAACATTCAAATGTATAAACTTGAAATTTGTCTTAACAGTCAGTAAAATTAGTCTTGCAAAACCAAGATTGAAAAAACTAATTTTACTTCAAGTAAAGGAACTGCTGTAAGCCTATTTATTAAAAGAAAGAATCTTCATTGTTAATAAATGGCAATGTGACAGAAGGAAAGATATGGTCTTAAATGGGTGTATCTCAAGTTAGTAAGAATATCTTAGGCTGGAACTGAAGGATGAATTTTGCAAGTATCTCTGTCTCAATAAATCTGATTTTCCCACCACTATACGTGAGCACAAAAGTTCCATCAGGACCAAACTATTTGATGTCACCGTACGGCCTTTCATGATGGCAATTACATGCTGCATTTATTCAGTAAGTGAGAATAGTAGGTGAAGTTTAGTCTCTTGCCCTATTACAAATTAAGCAGGTTTTTAAACAAAACAAAATTTTCTTTATCTTGAGTGTGAGATGCATGATGACTAAAGCCAACAATCTGATGAAATGTTGTTTTATGTGCCTCTGAGCACTGTTTCACTGTTTTTTCCTCTAACGCTATTTTCTGCCTTTGCAGGAGGGAACAGCCATGCTTTTAGAGCACTTAGCCGGGAGTTTGGCCTCTGCGATCCCTGTGAGCACGCAGCTAGACATTGCAGCACAACATCATCTCTTCATGATGGGTCGAAATGGCAGTAACATCAAACATATCATGCAGAGGACTGGTGCTCAGATTCATTTCCCTGACCCTAGTAATCCACAGAAGAAATCCACTGTCTACCTCCAGGGCACAATTGAGTCTGTCTGTCTTGCCAGACAATATCTCATGGTAAATATTTTCAGTGAAGTCTGCTTGAAAAACGACAGATTACAGAAAACATGCTTATTCTGTGTGTACTTATTGGTCAAATGTAAATTAGCTTTGGAGGGGAAGGTTTACAACTTACATTATAAAATGTTGATTCAGTTGAGTGCTCTAATTTTGACAGTGTTTTGTGAGCGTTTATCAGTTGAAGTTATCTTAAGTAATTATGTGATCTGTGGTATCATGATTTAAAAAAATATCCTGCCAATATGAATGAAGTATAAGAAATTTAAATTAGTGGTAACAATGTTCCCCTGATTAGAAGGCAGGTATTTGGGAAAGACGCTCTATTTTTTTTTCCTTTGACCAACTGCCCTTTTCCTCATTTGTCAGATAAGCTGGCAGGAATTCCTTAGTTCTTCCGTAGGTGAGACCAAGGAAACGGGGGAACCACAAGAGACATCTACTTATCCCCCAGTGTCTTGTGTTGTTTCTTTTGCTATAGCATCAGTACTATAGCCCTTTTATAAAAATAGCTCTGGCAAGGGATGTTTTTATCACTTTCATGGGTCTTTGTTACATGGATTTTTAAATGTAACAGCCTTTAGGCATGGTGACAGTGCTAATGCTTGTAGCTGTTGTTTGTTTTTGTTACCTACGTGTTTATGAACAATATGTGGGAGGATCAGACTTGATTTTTATTCAAAGCTGTTATCAATATAAAACATGATATCATAAAGTTCAAAAAGTCCAGATCTCTGCTATGCCACACTGTGCCTTGCTGCATAGTGGGAAATAGAAACACGATGCCTTTCTATTTATACAGCTATATTCATGATTATTATATTCTAGGATATTATTGTCTGTAAATACTAAGAAATATCCTTGTTCTGTGCATTTGCTTGGTGAGCTTCAGACCGTGTTCTTACGTAGTCTGTTGAAGTAGAAGAAAATGCAAACAAGATACTATGCAAACGTGAAAATACCACTTTGCTGTAGTAAACTCAGAATTATGTGAGTGCCGTTTTTGAGATACTACAGTTTGATTTAGTTATTACAAACACATGAGTATAAGTGTCCCAAATCGTATCCAGTATATAACACTCTAAGAAATATATTGACCTAAGTCCATGAATAAGTCGAGATATAGTCTGTTTCAACTCACAGGATTACATCTCCTGAAGCTATTGCTAATATTTCTAGTTTTGTGGATAGAAAGATCTTAAAGCAAATTTTGCAAAAGCAGTGAGTATGTATTTTAAAACACTAAAGATTTGAAAAGCTGAGGTAAGAAATGACTAACCAGGTAAAACTTACCTCCAGTTTCTAACTTAGTAAAAACAGTGCTTTTCAGCTTCAGATAAAAACATGTAGATATGCCAGCTATGCTGAAAACTACGTTGGCATAGATAGCTGCAATCATTCTCGAGGTCTTTTGAAGCAAATTTCAATTGATTGTTTTCTTTGGCTTTGTTCAGCGGAATCAGATTTTTGTATTTTTGAGAATATCTCTGCAAAATGTGACTGCGTAGTAGCATTCTAGCCATGGTCACGTTTATTATTGGCTCCTTCTAACTGTTTTCATTCAGTCAGAATAACAGCTGTTACTTGTTCACAGCTGGATAGTAGAACTGTCCTGTGGAACAAGCAATGTGATGGGGAGGGAAAGGCAACTTGATCTTTGCAAAGCTCTGAGAAATAATTCTCTAGAAGCATCTGAATATTGCTAATAAGAAAAGAAACATTGCAATCTCCTTCTGAATTACCAAATTCTTACTTGCGTGTTCTTCTGTAATTGTCACGAGACTAGTATTTGAGGCAGAGTTGACAATATCACCAGGAAGCATGATGCAATGCATAAATTGCATACATTCTAATACCATATATATGTGTTGGCATTATCTTTAAGAATTATTTAGCATATATCTCAATAAAAATATTAATATAAACTAGTAAATAAGTTCTTTGAGAAGGTCATGAGTTCTGTGATGTATAAATTGAAAAAATCCCTCATCTCTGACAAGTGTTGCATGTCTCAGATGGTTTCTAATTGTGTGTTGCTTGAAGGAATATACTCAATGTGGAGGTAAAGCCAATATTCGTAATAGTGATTAGGACAAACTGTAAAGGGAAGAAAGAACATACAGTGATTTTAAAATACTTTTCTGAGCAAGCATGTTTGGGGGCTTTTTAAAAATGTCAATAATAAAAAATGTCTGCTATGTCTTCCTGTCATCCTAGCCCTTTGGTTTTAGCCATATCTTGGTAATCGCTAAAAATAGAAAGAGGGTTAATTTTTGTCAATTTTGCGTGTAATAATGTGGGCCATAGTAGGTTTAATTACGGAAGACACATTTAAAACTTAGTTTTACTAAGTTTACATTTACTCTCTCTCAAAGGATGTTATTGGAGTCTGTACCTCCCAGTTAACACTGGCTTCAGATTGTGAATATATTTGTTTCTGCTTCTCCCTCTTCCCCCCCGCACACACACTAAACACCATCATGCAGCTGCTCTAAGCATGCAGCAACAAAACTGTAGTGCAAAACCCCAACCATTTAATATGCCTATGAAACAGACTTCCATGTTTCAAAGTTTCGATTTTTCCTGTTTTGTTTTGTTAATCTTTAGTGTGTTTTTATTCAGTAGGCTTTCAGTGAGACCTTTTGGTATTATCTTTTTATAACTACTTTACAGAAACATTTGGAAAATCCACGTACAAAATTTTCTCAGTGGTTCTGTTATAGTAGAAGTCTTTATTGTGGGATTATCGATTTCAGAGTGTTATTTAAATAATCCTTATTCAAAATTGTTTGTTTCAGCCAAGTTCACTTTATGTAGTTAAGCTGTGTTCTTCAGTCTTCCCAAAGCCAAAACTGTAAGATAGGTAGCTTTACTTTTTCCTTAAGTCAAAATTAATTTAATTAATAATTTTACATTCTGGAAGTACTCTGTATAGCTATGGATGTTGCTATCTGGATATAAAATTATGTTTAACTAGAAGTCTGAAGAATATACCAAACTGCTGCTTTTAAACTGTATCTTTCTGTGGCATTTTTTCTAATGTATGTGATACTGTGCTTAGTTTATTATGAAATTATGTTCACAATCAGTAGAATTTTTTCCATTAATTTTGTACACTGTATTTCTGTTATGAAAACTAGCGATCTAATAATCCCTTGATAACATGTGAGTGTGGGGTTTTTTGGTGGTGGTGGTTGTTGTTTTTAAAAGGTTAGTATTTCAAAGATTTTGGAGATATCATGTATTTTACCTGAAAATGTTGATGTAGCTACAGAGGACAGGCAAAAAGAAAGGTGACAGTTAAGTCTTAGACAATAGTGACTTAAAGAGATTTTTTCTTTGAGATTTTTTTTTTCCCCAAAAAATCTAATGTGGACCATTTGAGTATATTTGTGTCTTACTCTCTACTCTTGACAATATTTTGTTTGGATTCAATAGATAATAGTTGCTTCTGAAACTGAATCCTCTGGGCACCTCTAATCTTGCATAGATAGATAATGCAAGGCGAGTATGCACTGGTTGGAATGTCAGAACATCCAACAAATCATTTCACTCTCATTTTTCCAAGCTGTTGGTTCAGAATTCCAGAGCAAAAAAGATATTCTTGCATACACAGTAATTGCTTTACTTTAATCCCTCTGATATTTCAGTTTATTGCCAACATTTATGTGGGACAAGGTTAGGTTATGAGTTGTATGAATTTTTGCACCTGTCTCTTCAGGGTTGCCTTCCTCTTGTGCTGATGTTTGATATGAAGGAAGAAATTGAAGTAGAACCACAGTTTATAACACAGCTAATGGAGCAGTTAGATGTCTTCATAAGCATTAAGCCAAAGCCAAAGCAACCAAGCAAGGTTGGTGAAAAGCTAATTTATTCTTCTTAGGTTTCAGTGCTGCTCTTCAGAAGTGATGAGTTGACATGTCTGCTCCTCTTCCCTCCTGTAATGAATCAGAAACTTGTAAAGAATTTATTTATTTATTTATTTATTTATTTTCTGTTTAAAATATATCAGTTTAAATTAAATCCTTATGTCAGTTTGGCTTTTTCATTAAATATTTCACCAAACAAAGATTAGCTTTTGTATGGAAGATACTGGTAATGGGAAAAAAAATGAGATGATGAACAAACTGTATTTTATCTAAACTACCCTTGATTTTAGTTTTTAAAGAATTTTATTTCAAGTCACGTTTCTTGCTTAATTCCACTGTTCTTTAGCAATCAAAAGAACCCAGTAGATAAAACTATGAGTAGTCCATCTGCTACAAAGAATGTCAAAATAGAATTAGAATTAATTGTACTTATAAGGACAGATGTTCATTTAAAAACATAAATTTGAACATGCCCAGTAAGAGACTTTATCTGCATTATTATATATAATGACATAAGAGACACTTTTCAAAATAAGTGACCACTCCATTGCGTCAGCA
Organism: Dromaius novaehollandiae; assembly: GCF_036370855.1. Classification (NCBI taxonomy): domain Eukaryota; kingdom Metazoa; phylum Chordata; class Aves; order Casuariiformes; family Dromaiidae; genus Dromaius; species Dromaius novaehollandiae. Next base: position 14,293,277 of record NC_088103.1, on the reverse strand, counting down.
ACGTAGCTTCTCTATGTAGAGATATATAAAATGAATACAAAGAACAAAAAAAATATTATTTTTATAATATAGATTCCCAGGTACTTATGATTTTATTCTCTGAAAGCTGTGAATTTAATAGCTTTCCATATGAACAATTTTTTTTCCACTTGGTGTTATAGACCTCTGATAGAAAAAGATTAGTCTTCAACAGTTGGCTGACTTCTCTAGATCTTGGGGCACTTAAGATTTGGTAGTAACTAGCAAAGTGCTCTTTTTGAAATTACTGTAGTAATAATATGTTTTTTTTAGAAGGGAGCTTCGTCATTCCCTGTGTTATAAGGTTAGGGATTTTGTGTTCACTTTATCAAGGATGCTGAATTCAAGTAGTTGTGGTACTATCTCACAGATAGCCATGAGGCTAATGGTAAGAGTCTCTTAACCAAGAGGTTAATGGTAAGAGTTGTGTGTGTTGCAGGTCCATGTCATGTAGTTGTGTTGGTCATTGGTTTTCCTCTTTTTTCCCCTTCTCTCTCCACAGTCTGTGATTGTAAAAAGCGTTGAACGAAATGCCTTAAACATGTACGAGGCAAGGAAATGTCTCCTAGGACTTGAAAGTAGTGGAGTCACCATAGCGTCAAATCCCTCTACCGTCTCATGCCCTGTTGGTCTTTCTTGTCCTGGTTTGGATATCTTGTCCTCAGCAGGACTGGGACTCACTGGACTTGGTATACATGCATATTTATTTATTCTGATATATGAAAATTAATTCACTAGTACTAAAAAAGCTATATTTTTGGATAAGGAATTGTGTTAAAGGATGAGAAAATTCAAATTGTTGTTGTAATGCTTCGTCCAAGGCTTTTTAGTAATCAGTGGCAGGGATTGTCTCTGTGCAGAAATCTGGAGGCTTGAAACCCCTGTATCTATAGCTCAGCAGAAAGTGAAAGGGAGAGAAATACAGGTGAAATAGGACACTGCTTTAAAACTTCCAGAGGAATCTTTTTCAAGCGAAATCTTTCCTTAGCAATACTGTGGTGTCTCGGGTTGTCCTGAATTTGTGTATGAGCTTTAGCTTCTCAGCAGCAACTTGAGAGTTAACATAGCTGATGGCACATTTCAGCTGTAGCTTTATTTCACTGTAGTACTGAGTGATGCATATGCTACTAGTTTTTAGACCTTAATTACTATTATAAAATGTAGAACAGGAATGTTTAAGCTTTCTTTTACATAACTTTATAGAAGAAATATGCATCATGCAGACTGGAATTACCATTTTATTTTCAAGCTCTGCAAATATTTGATCACTAGAAATGTATAGAAAATTGAGCAATCCTTGAAGTTAGTGACAGATCTTGACTCTTGTTCCTGGAATTTGTGGCTGTTGTGTAACCACCGTGCTCCCTTGCGACCTGCTATCCAGGAGTGCTTTGTACTTCTGTGTCAGATTATTGGGGTGTTGCACAGGGACACGTGTTTGTGCCACCTGACAGCATTTTTTTTTTATGCTCTGCTTGTTGTCATCCTCATCATGCCTGTGCTTCAGGGTGGTCTTTTCATGGATTTTTTTTTTTCCCCACCTCCCTCTCCTTTTTAGAGTAAAGAGTAAACTGGCTCATGAATGCTTATAAATGAGGAGCTGGTTTGAGGGAATGCTTTGGGGAATAAGCAATGCATTTGGAGGATGACTTGTAATCAGTGCTGAAGGCAGAAAAAGAATCACTTAGTGAGGAAGTGGTGGTTCATCCATATGGGCCTCTGAGGAAAAGGGAATTGTTTGAAATGAAGTTAAGGCTGTGAAGTGTAGTTGCTTTCTTGTTCTTTAAGAGATGCTTCTTTGAAACAAATTGACAGAAGCAATGGAGAAGATGCAAAGGGTGGTGGGATTGAGAAGCAGCCAGGGGACTCTGATGTTGCAGTAGTTTAGAGTCCAGTAGATGGATATAAGGATGCTACAGTTCTTGGCTGTATGATTTCTAGTTTAAAAATCCTTGTTCTTGATGTGCTCTCCGCACCAAGCTCGCAACATGTTTAATGTTAACATTCATTTGTAAAAAATTCACATTAATAAAATTCAGGGTTTTATAATTAATGCTTAACACTTTGTAAAAATGCTTTTCTATAAATCTTTGATAAATATCCATATGTATGGTTTTTTTGGTAGGCCTTTTAGGTCCAACAGCCCTGTCGGTCAACACCTCAACTGCTCCAAACTCACTTTTGAATGCGCTTAATAGCTCTGTGAGTCCCTTACAGAGTCCAAGTTCTGGCACACCTAGCCCTACATTATGGGCAACTTCTCTTGCTAACACGAATGCCACAGGTTTGTAAAAGTTAAATGTAAATTAAATGAATTGTGCAATAAAGTCATTAGTGACGGCTGAAAAACCCAGAATCATTCATGCTTTAGACACTTAATTTTTAGGTTTATCTTCATGCAGATGAAAAAATGTCAAAATCTGAAGTTTTTAATTAAATTATGATATAACGTCACTTGCAATGTTTTGATCTGTTTTATATGGGAAACTGTGTTAACCTAATAATCATTGATAGAGCATTACGCATTTGATGTGGAACTGTAATGGAAATTTGTTTACTTATGTGTCAAAGCTATGTAAAGATAGAGATTTATTTAAAGTACTAAGCAGAATAGTTTGAAAAAATAAATCAGAATATTGCCAAATTTTTGGTTGTAGGTTTTTCTGCTATTCCACACCTAATGATACCATCTACTGCCCAAGCCACTTTAACTAGTATTCTGTTATCTGGAGTGCCCAGTTATAGTCAGAACACTCCCTCACCACCACCAGGCTTGACTCCTGTTGAAGTCCATGTCAACGGCATGCAATCAGAGAATAAAAAAGGATCGCCTTCTTTAAATGGTCACGTAAAGGTAAGTGACATGGTCTCTGGATAACCACATCTGTTTGTAATGAACCTTCTAAGAAAATCTGAAAGAAAAACCTAGTTGCATTAGTAGTGACTCTTAAAGCTACTAAGTTTGGAAATAACATAGGAGGATTTGCAAAATGCAACATAAAGATTAAAAAATGGAACATACCATATTGTTCTTCTAGATCAGAAATGAACCTCTTGCTGTCCTGCACAGGCAGGAGAGGGAAATGTTTTTCAGTATTTCCTTAAATATAGCAAACATTTCAGTATTTTTTTTAACAATTATTTCAGACCTCAAATATCAAGTATGCTGCACTGTCTGCCACATCGCTGGGAGAAAATGTGTTGAGCACAAACCACAGTGATCCGTCAAGGCAAACAAATGCTCATGGTGCCTCAGAACAAGTAACTGCCAAGTCTAACAGTGCAGAAGGTAAGAAAGATGCTGACATCTTATTCTTTTGCTTGGTAACGTTTGTGCAGTCTACATGCAGTTTGTGAAACCACAGAGTAAATTTTTTTACCTGTGCATTGGTTGTGCAGCTATGTTGAAGGAGAATAGCACCCTATCTTACAGGTCTGCTGTCAAAGAAAGTACACAAAATTGTACTGATTGAGCTATGCTGGTGTGACTAAAAAAAAAAAAAAAACCTTAAGTTGATATAAATGTGCTTGTATCATTTTATTTGTTCTTTTATGGAATGGGGAAATAATCTATGACAACTTAGTATGTTTTATAGCTTAACCTCATTGCTAAAAAGAATCTCTGCTGGTTTAAGCTGTGTTGTATTTTTGCCTTTTGAAAGAAAAGAATGAATGCCTTTCAGAGAGTTACTCTGACAAACTTTTGTATAGCTCTCACAAGCTGACACTGATGAACTTTATTTGCATGTTTTATACCAACATTTCAGTTAGTTCCTTTAGCTCCTATGAAGCAGCATACTCAACTGTTTCTGTCATTCTTGGTGAGGGAAAGCCAGTTCCTTTTCAAACTTGAACAAATACATGTAAAGGCCATGTTTCCTGTGCAAATACTGACTTCAGCAAGGAAAGGCCCTTTTCCTAAGGCTTCTGGGCATCTTGAATCCTGGCTTGAATAAAAGGTCCATTGCTCAATTAAAGTGAAAAGTATTTGCAAAAATATATTCTAAAGATATTGGAGCATTTTAATGGGGAGCTTTTATTCCAGCCCAAGCCTATCTGAGCATCCAATAAGGTCTATTAAAGCAGAATACCAAAGCAAATTCATTTGAAATAATCACTTCTGATTGTGAATCCTTAGATTTGATATTAGCTAATATTACCTGGCTTTTACTTTTAAAATAAACGTGTACTTGTAAAATGCAGTAGACATGCTGCATGAATTATTGATGCATTTTTTTGTGTGTGAAATTACACTTCTGACTTTTTAATTTTGAACAAGCTAGTCTCCCAGAAGGCTAGACTAATTCTAAAGGAGAGACGACAGGTTTTGTTTTAGAATAGTAATTCATGTAGGAAGTGTGCTGGAATATAAAGTTCCCTTCTGTCCCATTTCCCCTCCCCCCACCCCAACCCTTTCTCTTTCTTGGTCTTGTAGGTTGCAACGATGCTTTTGTAGAAGTGGGCATGCCAAGAAGTCCGTCACATTCAGCCAATACCAGTGACCTGAAGCAGATGATGAGTTCTTCCAAACAAGCCTGTTCTAAGAGGCAAACAGTGGAATTGTTGCAAGGCACCAAAAACTCTCACTTACAGTATGTTATATGGGCAAATATAAATTAATGGAACTTTCAATGTAAAAACAATACTTAATGTGTTTTTGTAGGTAGAATGGGTGGTTCAGTTGTTAGATATTCATAGAACTGAATTAAATTGGACTTAATATTTTAAATTGCATTGTTAATTGTACCCTCCAGTTTGTCATTCATTAACTTTGTACGTTCTAAGAATTTTTCTCTTTTGTACAATTATTGAAAAAAGAGAAATGCTTTCCCATTCCCACAAGAGGTTTTTTCTTCCCCAGAGGAATTTCATTGCCTATTTCTGTAGGATGCATTTTTGCATTTTTCCTGTTTTAATGATTGCTTTAAGAACAATTCTTATCTTACCTACCTATATGTGTGTGGGGGTGTATAATACACTTGAGGCTGTGATATTCAGGACATAACATGTTCTAAAAACACGCGAGGTTCCCCCAACCCAAGAGAAAGGATCTTTTGAGTCGTAATATATCTTGGCAATACAGGTTTTGTTCTTAACACAACATTTTGTTCAATATTTGTCCAATCTACTTTAAGTAGTGTTTTCACTATTCCTTTTGCAGACAGTTTATCATAACTGTTTTGTGACATTATATTTTCTCTTACCTAATTTATTTTCAATGTTAAAGCTGTAATACATATTTCATTAATTCTGTTTTCATAGCTTAGAAATCCAAGGATTCTTGCTAACCAAACTCAATTGTTTGTATGTCTTGGTTTTTTTGTTGTGGATTTAGTGCTCAAAGTTTCTTTAAGGATTTTTTTTCTTTCTGGGGTAGTCTGTAGCATCTAAAATATGATTACTTCTCTTTGCTTTGAGGTAAGATTTCACATGCCTTCTCTAGAGTGGGGATAGAATATATCTGATTTTTTTAGAAAGAAAAGATTTCAATAACAGGTGCTTCCATGGGACTAAAAACACTAAAGCTTTATGAACAAGTAGGATTGATGCTAACTTTCTCAGTCCTCATTGCATTTCTCTCTTTATCCTACTACTATCAGTCTGTTAGAACTGCTGAGCAGCTGGCCTAAGTAGGGCTAAATAAGTAACTCTATTTAGTGATTGTATGTGATAATTCCCGATCCTGGAGAGCTCAAATATGATTTTATTGAGACTAAACTAAACCTCATATTTGGTCACATAAGGAGCAGCAATATATGCTCTGTTTCACTGGCAGAGAAACAGGTATGTGTGGCAAAGGAAAGCTGAGACTTTGAAAATATTGCTAAAAACCCTGGGATGTATTTGTACTGGCTTTTCTTGAATTTGGCTGCCAAACTTTTAGGGGTAAAGCTCGATTATCAAAACCCCATTGAACATCTACTCTTTGAGAAGAGAAACACTGGAGTTAACGCTGATTTTTGCTTCTGCAGTACCACCGAGAGGTTGCTCTCGGATGCGGAGCTGAGTGCTTCTGAAAGTCCCATGGCTGACAAGAAGGCTCCTGGGAGCGAGCGGGCAGCAGAGCGAGCAGCAGCTGCCCAGCAGAACTCCGAAAGAGCGCGCCTCGCTCCGCAGCCATCGTATGTAAACATGCAGGTAGGTCTTCCTCAGTACACCCAAATCCAGCGCAGAATTTGATAACTGCAAAATGAAATTACCAAGTAATGCAAAGGTGGTTGCTGGCTACCAGACTTATGTTGACATTACGGTTGCAGTAAAAGCATTTCTCAGCAAAGTAGTTCTTTTGCTTGAAGGTAATTTTCCCCTTCTGGGGGGCCGTATCTTACAGAGGGAAGAAAGTAAGGTTATATTTTTGTGTGTTCTAAGTGCTGTGTCATTACTAGGTATTTTTATGACATGATGCAGCAAGACCTTTTCAAATAAGTAATTAAATAGTTGCATCTTTTCATAAATTTTTTATTTAGAAGCAAAACGTATCTTTCCATTTACTTGTACTCCAAAGTACATGAAGAAAAAATAGCTTGATATTCACCAAAAGTCTCGAAGATAAAAGCCCTTTATGCTTCTGGTGGATAGAAAAAGAAGCTGGGGGACAAAGTAAATTTCATGGATATATTAATGTATGTGAGCACCTTATGTGTGTAGAATTTTATATCATCTTTGCTTCAAGAAGGGAGAATAGTGTGTACAAAAATACAGTTAGACTCTTCATAAGCAGTGTCAACACAATTTTTCTGTAGCTTCAGGTTCATCTGTGGGGGATTTTACTAGAATAGCCACACTGTTTTTGCCTTACAAATACAGTTTTGTATGAATACCCTTTCTTGTAGTGTTCCTGCTTGTTTAACTACTGTCTACTACTATATTACTGTAAGTAATATACTACTATACTTTACATTAGCTATGACTGTATTACTGTAAGTCTCCCCAAAGAGACACCCTTCTGACTATTTGTCAAGCAGTAGTAACAGAGTACTTTTCAGTATAGATCTTCTATCAGTGCTGGCATAACTCGACTGCATGAAGTAGTTGAGCAAGATTGTTTAAGGTTAGTGTTTTGCAGACCTCTTCCTTATCAGTGCTCTAGCTATGTTAAGTAGTGAATTTAACACTTCAGGCTGAGTACTGCAGGTTTTTGTAGTTTTGTATGTTTAGACTTTGCTAATCTGTGATTGAAAGAACTGTAATTAACCTAATCAGTAACATTTAAACTTCACATCCTCCATTGTCATAGGAAGTGTGAATGGGTGTTTTATTGAATTCTGTCAAAACTTACCTGTTTTTTCTTTTAGAAAATAACTGTGCAGAGAATTGAACTTTAAACTGTGGTGCCTAGAATTGCTGTCTAAGATGTATATTGTTATTTTAACTTCTTCAGTTATTGGACGTTTTAAATGCTAAGGAGATGATGTGGGAAGATAAACTATGCTTGAAAAAATGTATTACAGAAAAATCTGCCTAAGCAGATTCTAAATACTGCTATAACCTCACTCAAATGGAAGCTAGATAGTTATTTAAAATCTTTGTTATCTAGATTTGAATGAATGCTTCAAGTTAACTGAGGCTTTCACTGGACTGCTGTCACATTGTTGTGCAGTACTTCGCATTTTCTCCTAGATGTATTCATTGGCTGCATTCAAAAGCTTTGTTTTTCAGAAGAGCTAATTACTGGGGTGACCTTTAATTTGAACAGCAATTAAGCCACTTTCTGCCTGTTTAATTTTTAGGCATTTGACTATGAACAGAAGAAGCTACTAGCAACCAAAGGTATGTGGATAAACCGACATCTGATAAGTCTGTTAGTGTATGTCACTCAATTTTCTGATGTTTCAGTTTTGCAATATGTTTTTTAAGCAGACGTAAAGGTGGTTTGAAGTGAAACATTTGTGTATTGGTTTTCGCGTGTTCCAAACCATTTTTAATACTGGTGTAGGATAAAATACTCATAGTGTAAACAATTGCAGGTGGGACATTCTCTGTGTGGGGCTATGTTCATATGCAAATTAACCAGGTGGTTTCAAAGATCTCCCACTTGTAATATTTGAAGTTATTTAGATATGGTTTAAATTTTAAGATGTTTGTCATATTGGCAAAGTTGCTCTTTATTTCAGGGATGGGTTCAGTTTTGATATGGATATGGGACCGCGCCATAGGTTTGGCCCTGTTAAACACTACCACCCCCAAAGAAAAGCAAAAACGTTCTTTTTGAAACATAGGTTTGATTGTTTTCACTACCCTGCAGCCCTAAATGGGTTAACTAACTTCCAACAAAATAAATTGCCTTAAGGAAGGGCAGGATTCAAGCTGCATAGCAACTGGAGGTGCTCAGAATTTACTATCTGGTGTGTTAATGAAGTCTGTTCTTATACATGAGCTAAGGATTTTTTGTCTCCCTACCTTTACGTAGACTGACACTTACTGGTTTGTCCCTGTATGTTTTCAGCTATGTTAAAGAAGCCAGTTGTAACAGAAGTGAGAACTCCAACAAATACGTGGAGTGGATTGGGGTTCTCTAAATCTATGCCTGCAGAAACTATCAAGGAACTAAGAAGAGCTAATCATGTATCATACAAGCCATCTATGACGACTACATATGAGGTATATGAAAACTGTACTGTAATAGAAATATAGTAAATAATACAGTTGCTTACTTTGAGAGGTGTCTGTACCTTTCGTGAAAAGCAATCTTACAGATAAGATTCTTAGCTTTGTTTTTGAGGTACTAAACATTTTTATTCTGAAAAATGTTTCTTATATAATTATGAAGGCATATGGAATACATTCAGCCCAACATGCAAAATTATATCAACTTTGTAAATCATGCTCCAAGTTTATAGAAGTCTGCTCCTGAATATCTGTTTGTTTAAACAAACTTCTGACAACTTATGGGGTAAAATGATTCAATAGCTGTAGATAAGCAGTGGAAATCTGACCTAATTAAAAACATTTGCATGTAAGAAGTAAGCTATATAATGTAGATTACTGCATGGTGATACAGTGATAGAAAAAGGAGTGGCGTCATGAGAACTTTGTGGGAACTTGTTTCCTTTGTTTTACAGGCATTCTGAAGCTGCTTTTTAATGCATTTCTATGCTTTAATCCTTTCAGCTTCCATACAGGCACCTTTTTTTTTTTTTTTTTTTTTTTTTTTTCCCCCTCTCCTCTCCCTACATAGCAAATGTAAATGGTATGGTTCTTCATCACTGGAACTTCAGACAGCTTTTTCTCTAGGATGTGCCTATCCTTTAATGCAAAAGAAGTGATAAACCATGGCAAAATGTGCCTTGGTGTTCCTCACTTGATGCATGCTAACTTTTTGAATCATTTAGTTATATATAATAGGCTCAGATACATACAGCAAGTTTGCAGTAATAACTTGGTGGGGAGGGAAGACCTACAACCAAAACTCAATCTGTTGGGTTTTTTTGTTTGTTTGGTTTTTATGACAAATATTTCTCTATACAAATTAAGCTGGGTGGAGTTTTCTCCACATCAGGATGCACTGACCTTTTCTAAAGGTCTGTAAGCGGACATATTATCCTAAGTAGGAATGCTTTGTGTTGTAGTCCCCTGGAGTCAGTGCATGTACAGACCACAGCCTTAACTCTTCCCACTGAAATGATTCTGCTTCAGTGTTCCTGCTTTCAGTGTTTGGTATGAGCTATTGTGGAAACATCTTGGGAAGATAAAAATCTTGGAAGACAAAAAGCTTGTATCCTGCTACTTCTATTTGGCAGTCTTCAACTCTGTCCATTCGTATCCAAGCAATACTGGCACATTTCCTCCCTGCATTGTCACTTTTGATGTGACCCATATGGGATGTGCTGAAGGAAAGTTCTTTGAACAGACATAATATTGGAATTGTACTCTAATGTTTGGGAAGCTAATTTGTAAAATAAGGTCACTGAGAATGTTTCATCTTCACTGTAGTATTTTGGGTGCATTCAGTTTTCCAGGAACATTAGATGGCTTTTTCTTTTTTGCTTCACAACTTTTAGCTATCACCTTGATCAAACAGCGTAGAGACCTTGTCTCTTCTTGCCTGCTCCCTCCCCCTTTTTTAACAGACTTGGAGACAATCCATTCCTTTCTTCATTTGTTGCATCATACTGACCCTAGTTCACACCTTCCTGATTTCTCCAGTGGCAAGGAGCTTTTGCCTTTTTTCTCTGATGATGTCAGTTTTTCAATACAGCAGAGAAGACTGCTACCTCCTAACTTGTGTTTTTCAATTAGAATTTGATGCAAGCAAATAGAATTAAATTATTAATTTGGTTCAGCTGAGTTTAGTTCATGTATGTGTTTGGTATCGATAACATCTATCTCTTTTGGTGTACATCCTCAAAAAATTCCATAGTCATCTGCAGCTTTTTAGGGAATACTGTTGCCTTAATTTGGAACATTGAGTCGTAGTGAGGATGAGACTGGATAATAAGTACTTTAGAGGAGTGTGTAAGAAACCATAAGTTTTCTAGCAAATTCGCAAATCATTATTGCAGAATTGTTTTAATTTTTTGTACTTTTACTTGATTCAGTTTTAACATTAGTTCTGTAGTATTCCTTTTGCCTTGAACAGATATAGAAAACAGGCTGCTTTATATCTAGAACTTGTGTGGCAATTAGATACCATGGAACATTTTTGAAATAAAGTTAGATGTATTGAGCAATATATTTGAAGCATGGTCTTTAAATAACTTCTGCTTAAAATCCACAAACTGCTTATGTTTTAAGCACACCTGCTGTTTTTGTGTACAGTTTGCAATTATTTGACTATTGGTCAACTGCCAAAAGAAAGTTTACAAACATTAAAGCTTGTAAAGCTGTGTGTTTTAACTGAGCTGCTTCAAAGGAAATATTTGAATCACAGTGAAATTTCTGTTTTCTGCAAAATTTTATTTTTGTGTCTTGAAGGGTTCATCAATGTCTCTCTCACGGTCCAACAGTCGGGAGCACCTGGGAAGTGGCAGTGAATCTGATAACTGGAGAGATCGTAATGGACTTGGACCCACAGCTCATAATGAATTTGTGTCCTCGATTGGCAGTCCCAAACGGAAGCAAAATAAATCAGGTTGATAATTTTTGAGAACTGTTTTTTTATTATGTTGATATCAACAAATTTATTTTAATATCAATATTTCCTGATATCACTAGGGATTTAAATTACCTGTGCATGTAAAATAAGGGTGTTTTTTTTTTTTTAATTGAAAACTGAAAGCATATGTAAGATTGTGTAAAATAATATAAAATTGATGGTCCAGAAGGAAAACCTTTATGGAGAACTTTAAAATTGAAGACATTCTGTAGCTTAAAGTTCTTTCCTTTCTTGGAAGCTGTTTGTCAAGTTTTACTGAAAACAGAACTAACAAAAGCTTATTTCTAGACAATTGTGATTCTGCTCTGTTATCGGTGCAACAACAGCCAGGTCTTTATTGAGCTATCTAGCAGCTGGTGGAGAAGTCATAATCTGCTGATGTTGAATTTTAAAGCATCATTTTCTTTATGGTGCTAAAATAAAGTCTTCCATATGTTTGTCAGGGGCTAGCACATGATTTGAATCACTCATTTCTGTGGATGGAAGTTGTAAATATTATAATTCCTTTTAACAAAGCTTAAAATTCACACATTTAAATTTTTACATCGGTTGAACTATTTGAAACTTACTTTCATTTTCAGTAACTTAGTATTTGCCTTTCTGAAAAGGGGAGAAAGTGGAGAAGAGAAAATACTTGTCAATGTTAAATGTGTAACTGCATTGTAGGGAAAGAGGTACTATGGTGGTTTTAGTTTTTTGTTGCATTTTTCTTATAAAAGGTGAATAAAACCTAAATCCCAGATTAACTCTAAAGTACATACAACAAAAGTTGAGCATCCTAAGAAAGGATATAGCTTCACTTAGAGGAAATATTCATGGTTGGTATATTTGTAATTTTTCATACTTTCAAAAAGCACACTAGCTCAGCTATGAACGATGGCTGTATAAGATATTCTGAAGTACTCATAGTACAAGAGAGATGAAAAGTCTGTTTGAAATCAAGCCAATGAGTAAAGCTACAAGTTAACTGGACAAAAACAGAAGCTCTAGATGAATGAAAATAATTAAGGGGGTTAAGGGAGTTATTTGTATACACATTAGATGAAAATTAGAAGTGTGAATCCATCGCATCTGTAACTTTGCCAGAGAATGAAGTATCTGGAGACGTGAAAAAGCTTTAGTTGGTGTGTCCTTGTCAATAGGTTATGCAAAGGCCTGTAGTTGCTTCCTGTGCATTGTGCTCTAATGGATAATAGATTAATACATATTAAAAAAAAAAAAGTGGAACTTAATAAATGGAATTTGAAAATTATGGTACAATTGTACACCTGTGAGAATGCCCAGGTAAAACCATCTAAGGCTCCAGGTTTTTTGCTATATGTTCACAGTTCAATAAAGAATTGTTGAGAACCAAAACATTGATACCTGTAGTCTGGTGAGGCTTCAGGGAATACAGCAGGAATAAGAGAGAAAACCAGGGGACAAAACTAGAGACTGGACACAAAGGCTATCTTCTGCCTAAGAAACAGCTATGAATTGACTGGACAAATGTGTATATTTACCTTAATGAGTAGGTGCAGGAGTACTAAAATGTACGTTTTCATTAACACCATGACATAGTGGTGGCCGTTTTCTGTTTGTTGTTAAGATGATGCTTCCCAACTGCATCAATAAGAAGTATTTCTTAATGTTTCATTTAGGTTTCCCTACACTGTTTCTGCATAATCTGTACTGAGTGTAGGATTATTGATTTGTCTGGATCTTTAGTAGTGTTTTACTCTGATACAGAAGAAATTGAGGCACCACCTTTTAAAGTCTAAAATATCAACTTCTTTACAGCTTTTCATTTACAGCTACTTCATTTGTCCAACCTAATGTTCACATTTTCAACATCCACCATGTTTTGTAGTTTACTATATTTTAAAATTCTTCTCCAGAATGGAGCTGAGGTTGTTGATGCAAATGCTTCTAACTACTTCATGCCCAGAAAATAAACATAGTGTAGCCACTTGTGAAAAAGCTGTGTTCTTAACATCCTGTCGGCGGTCTGTAATGGAGGCTATAGCAGAAGTCTCCAGGGCAATCTTCATTTTATCCAACTGAGAAACTATTCTATCTTCTGCACGCCCCTTATGCATTCACCATATACTTTCCAATGTTTGTAACTAGTGAGGGAGAGCTGTTTGCTTGCTTACAGCCCCATTTGCACAAATTCCTGATGCGTTCACTGGAAAAAATACTCGCTAGTTATGTGATGGGATACTATCAGTGTGTGCATATAGAGGAAGAGACTTGCCCATCTTAATCAGTTGTCATTTGCTTGAGTTTAAGAGCCTCACCCTGCGAACTCTTTTTAAGGTGTACCTTTTGGGGAATGTAATGAAAAGTTTAATGGGGAGAGTACTTCCAGATTTAATCATTTACCGTAAAACTATTGTGTTTCCGGTGTGTGTCCTCGCTGAAGTACTTGCTAAATTATGTGCCTACTATGCAAACCTTCTATCAGTAATTGCTACAGCATGCTTTTCTCCCCACCCTAGACCAAAAGGAGTGGGCCGTGTTTTGTGTGCAGTGGTGTTTTCCTAAGTATTGACTGGAGAAAAGAGGGGAGGGCTCAAGAGGAAGGAGCAGCAATGGGGCCTTGCAGCTCTTTCCCCTCTGAGTTCAAGGTCCTGAGTTCTAGCTGCATGAAAGGTTGTGGAATGTGACTTAATTGTCCAAAAGATATATCCAAACATCTTTCTATAGAAAACAAACACTGGAACTTAATAAGCAAAGCATTAACCTTGTTATTCATTCTGTCAAACCACTGAAAGGAGTTTTTTTGCTAAATAGTAGAGTTTTAACTATTTTGGTATATTTGGATTTAATTGAATATAACATTGATATGATTGAAAATTCAAGTGCACTTCTTCCCTTTCAGCTGAACACTATCTCAGTAGCAGTAATTACATGGACTGCATTTCCTCGCTGACAGGAAGCAATGGCTGTAATCTGAACAGTTTGTTTAAGGGATCTGATCTGCCTGAGCTGTTCAGCAAACTCGGTTTGGGCAAATACACAGATGTATTCCAACAGCAAGAGGTCAGTATTCTTTTAAAAGATATCTTTGTGTTTGTAGTGTGTTTTACTCGTGGTTGTTCTGCTTCTTGAACAAAACCACTAAGAAGTCTCTGTTAGCAGCAGGATTTTCATGAGCTATTCTGTCAAAGCTGTGTTAACATATCTTGTGAATTCCTGGATTGCCAGCCTGGAAACATGTACTCTTTTGTCCTGCAGCTTAGCTTAATTTTTTTTTTTTAAGTATAAATTAAAATTCTTTCCTCCAAGGAAATTTAAACCTCAGGGCTGCTATTAGTAAGATAACTAGGAGTTGCTTTTCAGTCAACTTCATTAGAGGATGTGGAAAACCAGTTTCCATCCAAGAATACTGTAATACCTCCCCTCCTCCCTTCTGTGCCTGCCTGTTTGCCAGTTGACTGGATTTCTTCTGACCCATTCCCAACAAGGGGGATGCAGTCAGTCATCTGTGGGAGCTTCCCCATTCCACCTCTTCACCAGCTAAGCTAGTATTTCCGTTTAGTCCAAGCAGTAGCAGTTCGTGTCCATAAAATGCTATATGATAGAAGTAGAGTCAGCTAGGTTATCTGCAGGTAGTTTATCCTGGTGACTGATGAACTGCGTCAGAAAAGCATGGTGAGCCCAGCTGCAAGACTTACTACCTCAGACATAGAGCCACCGAGCTTGTCCTGAAAGCACTATAGTTGCATGCAGGAAGTTCTCAGTCACACCTCTGAAACTGGGTGTACTGAGGACCAAACACAGGGATATGTGCCTGTGTGGGGTGTGTCAGCACTACTGAATTGTGTGGTATAAGGGAAGGACCACAGTTTGACTCAGTGTGCTCCTTACTTTCTGGACCCGTATGTCCACTTTTGCATCTTTGTCAGCATTGAGTTCTACACCAGTTGCTGGTCTGTGATTCTCACCTGCACATCTCTCCCGAAGAGAACGTGCAAAGCAGGCTTCTCTACAGATCACCTTGTTATTACGAGAATTGTGTGTATGCATAAAGAACAAGCTCCTGGAGGACCTTGTGCTCATGTTGCACATGAGCTCTGATGGCGTGCCCATGTTCAGCTTCAGATTTGGTTCCACGAGAGGAGAACTGCTTTGAGCACACCAGGAGTGCTCGCGGGTTTCAAGGGCATGCACAAGGAAGACTTGTGTACCTCCTCCTCTGTGCTACACCACTAATGTACGTGCACCCATAGAATCACACTGAGTCCACCAAAGCATACTGCTGCCATCTCAGCCCAGGAGCTGCTGGATCTGGTGTGCTTCCAGCCAGTGTTTCTTGGCTTTCTAATCATCCTGCTTAGTGCTGTGTGGGAATTTGTTATTTCTGTGTGGTATGGCATAGAAATGTTTAGGAAGTGGCTGCACCTGAGCTAATGAGCTGCTGTGGAAAGCAAAGTACTGACAGCTGTGGGGGAGACACAGGAGTGGGTTAGCCTAGAACTGGCCATGATGTGAGAGGTTGATACTGAATTTGGGTGAATAAATCCAGCGGTGCTTCCACCAATCCTGTGTGCAGTCCCTCAGGTTTGTCTGCATTGCACTTCCCTGTGTATTCCATAATACCCATATTATCCAGGTATTAATCCTTTTCCATTATCGTAGCCACCCACTATGCCTAAGAAAGGAGAGGTGGCTGTGCTGTCTCTGAACACTAAAGACAGCTTTTGTTTGAAAGTCTGTTAATGTTCTTTGTATGTATGTCCACTTTATTGAAATAGATGATATAGCATGTGTATGTATATTCAAATCTAAGGTTTCAGCATGCTTACTCCTTTATTGTTTAGCTGAAACACACAAACACATTTGTTTGAAGATGATGTCCATCTTACCTCTGTGACAGTAATGCAGTCTGTGCTACTCAGAGCTTGAGGAAATGGACTGTATCCTGGTTCTTTGCACACACTTCTGAATGCTGTTGAGGGGCCTACGCAGATAGCAACCCTTCAAATCCTAAGTTAACATCTGATTGTTTGCCTCAGCTGCTGGTGCTGTTTATCTGAAGTGATTGAGGTATTGAGATGCAGTCCTCACAGACAATTTAGGTTGGTCTGTCTTCAATCTGCCACTGACCCATTGTGTTTTTAATTAACTTCTCTTTTTGTATTGACCTTCTTCATTTTTGTATTATCTGTCCCCCCACCCCCATGCTCTGACTTTTTATCTTTTATTTTTTGTACCTCGTGAGGCGCTGATTAAGTGTGATGAGCCAAGTGGTTTGGCCACAGTAACAAATAAATAATTTTCCACTATGTTTCCTTGAACTGTATTAGGAGCAACAAACCACAAAAAAAAAAAATGGCTGCATGCACTTCAGCATGTTGTGAAATGGTCAGTACTTTAATTAAATACATCACCAGTAGTTGAGCAGATATCCTCTGCTAAATTACTACGGTTTGAAGCAACTACCATATCTACAGACATTTACCTCTCTGGTTCCCAATTGCATTGTCGCAATTCAGGTAAATACTCAAAATCTCAAGAGTCACAGTTGAATCTGATGAATTGATCTTCTGTGCTTTTTAAAAAATTGCCTTTCTTTTTGTTGTTTCTCTTTATATGGAATACAGAATAGCAAACTGAGAAGCTGTGTGCACTTAGTAGTCATTGGAATGCAATGACTGCCGTTTACATATGGAGAATAGGTTGGCAGAATGACTATAAAAAGCAGTAGAAAAAAAACCTGTGTGGCTGTCCTGAACGACATTTATGGCTTAATAGTTCTGGGGAGAGATTTGTGTATTGCATAAATTTCCCATTTCTTTTTACTCTAGATTGATCTGCAGACATTCCTTACTCTTACTGATCAAGATTTGAAAGAGCTAGGAATTACCACTTTTGGTGCCAGAAGAAAAATGCTGCTTGCAATCTCAGGTAAATAAATAAATTTGAACAGGTTATTTCTTGATTTTAAACGATGTTTTTCTCCTCGCTTGAATTGCAGGCTTACAGGAATTTGGAGTAAGAATCTGGTTCACAGATCACATTGGCTTGTCCTTCATTGGAAAACGCTTTTAAAACTTTGGGCTTTATAGAGGTTTCACACTGTGTAACGCTGTATCCTGTTGTAAAGTTGAAGCTTGATGGAAAGTTCGTTTCAGAGAAGACTGTAAAGTTGGCGTTTTTGCCCCCAAACTGCAGATCGGAGAAGATCTGGAATCTCGGGCTCAGTGGAAGTCTGAATGGCACCACACACTGCAAGGAACTGGCATTTTCAGGCCTTTGGTTCCTCTCCACTTTACTGGGTAGCAAAGCAGTCACACTAGCTGGAAAAACTGCCTGGATTCTTTTTTCCAAGACCAATGAAAAAACTAACTCTTAGTTGGCATTTTTTCCTGCTGCCTTTAAGTAAAAGGTTGTTTTGTATCCTACTTGCAGAAGGATAAAGGCCAAATAGGGTTTCTCACAATGTGCTATAGTGTATATAGAGCTATAGCTTTTTGCTAATTGTGATAAATAGCAAAAGATATCATATTTACATAGGAGTACTCTGCTGTTGTCATCCTGGCAATGAATTTATATGAGAGGAACAGTTTTCTTCAGATATTTCATGGAACATGAAGGGTTTTTTATTCTTCCTCAAAAGTGCATTCCTTTTACTGATGCTGCTTGTGAATGTTTTTATGAATTTTAAGTGATAGCATAAAGAGGGCAAATACACAATATACTTAATAGTATTCATGAAAATCTGTATAATCTTTGTCAGTGATTCATATCTATTATGGAGTTTGTTCACAAGAGTGCAGAAGTGGGGAAAGGAAAAATATTTTGGATGAGCATTTGTACAAACTTAGGATGCAGATTTGAATAAGAAGTGAGCACCTGGTTTTTATAAAAATCCATATTAAAATATTGCTTCAGTGTTGTGTTTATAATAATGTGCACTGGGAGATGGTCTAGATGCATATAGGTTATGCTGCAACCATACATTTTGTGTGGATGCCACCTCAGAAGGAAATTGCAGCCTTCTTAGTGTTCCAGCAATTTGATTTAAGTCAGCATTGCAAAATATCTCCTGCATACCATATCAGTGTAGATCAAGAATTGCAGTAAATAGAAGCTTACTTCCCAAGTAGGCTCTAGAAAGTCTTAACCTTGCACTATCCCAAAGAACTGCTATACTGAATGAGTACCTCACATGCATTTTCAGTTGATACTGTTCTGTGTCTATATAATGTTTTGATTTAAATAATAGTTTTGCTTTTGATTTAGATAAAACTATTAAGGTTAATTTCTGATAAGAGTGCCTTTTTTTGTGTGTGTGTGGCCTTTACAGAACTGAATAAAAACCGAAGAAAGCTCTTTGACCCGTCAAACATACGTGCCTCGTTCCTGGAAGGTGGAGCTAGTGGAAGACTGCCACGTCAGTATCATGCGGACATTGCTAGCGTCAGCGGTCGCTGGTAGCAGTAAGTTGTGGCTCAAAGTCAACTGTAAAGATGGACATGGCAATCCTGTGGACAGCCTTCACTGCACACCACCCTCTGCACTTTGGGAGTTTGGGTATCAAGGACCAAAGCATTTTGTCTGCACAATACTGTGCCAAAAAAAAGAGAAAACACATTTTGTCTGTTGTCTTTCAAAACACCAAATGTGGGTTATGTTTTACTCATGTAGATTGGACAGAATTTGCAATAATAATAATATAGGGTTCTTTGTTTAGTATTTTATTACCTATAACTATAATGTATGCACTGAATTTTTACTTTGTTGAATGAAGGAAGAATGAAGAGCTGGGATGCCAGAGAGCATAGATTTTGGTTTTATCAAGATGGATTTTTCTGGTACTGCTTAAGATAATTATTGAGGTCTTTCTGCACTTTACGTGTTCTGATTTCTTGTCCTGTGGAAATTTACTTCTCTTTCATTTCCATATCAATTGCTATATTGGCACTAATCAAAAAATCTTTTTCAGATGTTCCTGCATTAGGTCACATCTCACTATAATGGTACTAGGAATTGATTCTTATACATTCTTCTGCAGATTTCTTCTTTCTTTCTCTGTCTCTGTCTCCCCGGTAGTTATCTGAAAAGATTGTTCCAAAATCAAACCACTTAGTAGTGGACCAATCCTATTACGCTCTTATGAAGCAGCCTAGAGCTGCTTGCAATGAAAATAATTCACTGTAACAGATGCAATGAAAGACCAAAATGGACCTTGCAATATTAACCCTTTGCAGTCATCATATTTAACTGCTGCCTGTAATGCTAAAACTGTTTTTAATGGTTGTCTCAAAGCAAAGGGCTATTTTTAGTATCCTGCCACTAAAGGACACTTATTTATATCAGACTTTTATTTTTAGATTCTATACACCTACAATACGTAACAGATTAAACTGATCTACTACGGATTTATGGTAGAGAATGAAAGGCATTCATCAAACTAGAGCTGTGGGCTGTCAGTTTGATTAAACAGACTAATCTAATTTGACAAGACAGCACTGTTGCCATTTAATAAATGACGTATATACTTACATGACTATGCATGCAGCAATTAAGCAACCTACAGAAATAGGTGTAATAGCATCTGTTTTGTTCAATTAAGATTTGTAATTGTCAGCTGCAAAACTCTTGAGATGAACTATTTCTGAAACAAGTTATGTTCAACAGAGAGTCCGTATTATAAGCGGATAGAGCTAACTGTTGCATTCTTATACTGTGAAAGTCCAAAAAATTTGGCAATACTATTCCTCTGTCTTTACAGATGTCTTGTTATGGGTTTATGAAGGGTTCTCATATAATGAAGGAATTCATAAAGTGCCTCTTTCTGCAATGCAATATGGAGTTTCCAAACATTAATTTGTTGAAAAGCATTCCCATAGGAAATATTGTGAATTACCTCTACTGTAATGTATTATTTATGTTCAGTGTACAAGCCTTTTGAGATGGACATAAACCACTGTCAAGTGCTCTTAACAGAAGGCATTAGAATAACATTTACAGTAGTTGGTTTTTATGCAAAAAAGGGTGAGAAATAGTTTTGACACTTTCCATGGATAATTCTTTCTTTTAAGGTGAGAAAACAATGATGTATAGAGAAATTTGCACACACAAAGGGAATTTAAAGAAGCTATTACTTGAGGGCATAGATGATCAAGCAATAATAAAATGACTTGTGGTTAGCAAGAAGTGACTGCTCAGTACTCATGTCAGCCATATCTACTTAATGGTGTATAGCTGGGTGACTTCCACTGTAGGTAAAGTAGCAGTTAACTTGCTCTGGTTTTAAAATTGTACTACAAATGAGAATGGATAAAACTGCATCTGGTAGGCACACAGTGGTTCACATCAAAATTAACTGTGCTTAAATGCCGAAAGTCCATATCCACATATCTGTGAGAATTGTGGTATGTGTGTCAGAGAGGCAAGAGCAACTTCATGCAAACCCTTGTGGAAGCCACAACTCCTAATTCTGAAAGTATTTACACTTGTGCTTACTTCTAAGCACATAAATAGCTCCATTGACATGGACTACTTATGTGTTTACAGATGAGCTGTCATTTCAGTGTTTGCATTCTCAAGACCAGTGTTTGAAAACGGAATTGTATTCAAGTGTGTTAATTTTATAAAATATTTTAATAGAATAAATATTTAGCAACACTCTGTACAGGATTTTCTGCGACCCCTTCTCGCTTCTTTTGCCTAAATTTAAAAGCATCAAAAAAACCTTTACACTCATAGATTTTTAGTCTTTCATAAGTATATAGTATGTATCTAGACAGTACTATATTTGGAACTGAATTTATTACAGTATTAAGTTGATGTGGTCTTTTGCTGAGCAGTGCTTATATCATCTACACCAGAGTGAAGAATTTCCCATTAACAGCATTATTTTCAATAGGGCTTCACACAAAAAAGAACACACTGGAAAAAAAAATTTCTCACTTATTTTGATTCCACAAAGGGAATATGACAGTACAGCATACCGTATTGTTAGTGTTATATTATGCACAACTATTTGACTTGCTACATTAAAATGTTAGTTTTAAATCTGTGCCTTAATAGTGACCAGTTATCTGTAAATATAGAGCAGATACAGATTGTATTTTTGTGGGTTGTGTCCTTTTAGTGATTTTTTTTTAAATAAAAGATGGAATTAAAACAGTAAAAATGGGAATTTTCAAAACTAATCAATGTTACATAAAATAAATTTATATAACTTCCTTGTATTCTGATTGGTTAATGAAGTGTTTTTATTTAGACCCCATTCCAGGGATGCTTGCTTGTTAATAAAATATCAAAACCAGTACTTCACATAATTGCAACATGTTTCTTTCACATGCTAGTTCTTGTGTGTTTTACTGTTCTTTTTATATCATGTGCAGTGTTTTTTGTCTGGCTTTTAAATGAGAATACTTTTTTGAGAGATGTATCTCAAGAAAGCAGTATGAAAGGACTTAAGTTATATCAGGTTCAATTCATAGTGGGTTTAATGGTTTGTAATACAAGAGTTTGATTCATTCTTTGGTCTGGTTAGCAGAACAGTTGCTAGTATTATTTCTTAATGGTCATTGTACTGGTGCTTTCAGTGCAGAAGAGACAGAACTCAATTCCTGAAAAACAGTAGGGATTTTTTATTTTGGGTGCTGGCTGTGCAATCAGTAAAACCTAGGGAGAGGCATAGCCTTTCAAACTGGCATAGTAAGTCTAATGTTATATCAGTCTAGTCTGTTTGCTTGGCATGTAGTGATGTAAGTTTAATATTATTTACATCATTGAGTACATCTAGGCTCTTCATTATTCCAGCCTCATATTTTCCTTGTTAATTATTGTGTCTACACAGCTCTATGCTTATTCAATTTACAGCATTCCTAGCTCACTGACCTTTAAAATTCTGTAATTGCATGAATGCCTACTGGGAATTACAGAAATTGTGGGAGCAGGGGTGGGGAAGATGACAAGTCACCAATCTCTTCTGTAGAGGACACCTGGAGTGTATGGTGCTGAGCACCGACTCATGAGTCGCTGGCGTAAACTAAAGGGAAATTGCGAAGGCAAGAGGAGTTGCAGATTGCACAGCACTTGCAGTGCAGAGATATGAAACAGAGCAGCTTTCTCTGCAGACCGCTTATCTGGAAATACTGCCTTTAATGGCCTGCCTATGTGACATCAGTCAAGTGAGTGGTAAAAATGGTGTAGTCCTGCCAAAAGGAAAGAGCAGGAGTGGTGATGGAGTGACAGAGCAGCAGGGCTGCTTTCTTGTCGGCGTGGCAATGTTCCCTGGCGGCTGATGTGGCTGGTGGCAAACAGGATCGCTCTCTGCACAGAGGTTGCACCACCTGAAAGCTTGTCTCTGCTCCCGGTCAGAGTAGCAAATGTGGTGATTTGGAATGTGAAGAGGAAAAGGATGTACGAACAGGCTCTGCCAATGCGTGAGAGAAGAGACTGGTTCTCCAAGCTGTGTGAAGGTTGAGAGGGACATCTATCCCTGCTGCTTGTTCCCCACGGAAATCAAGTACTTAGTGGAGTAAACTCTTATTTTTCCAAAGCACTGGAAACACGGTTATAGAAGGTGTGTGAGTACTATTGCAGACTGGTCAGGAAAAGTGCAATATGCAATGGTATTCAGAAACTTGTGCTTGCACTGTGAAGTAAGCTAAGTATTTGTGTCCTGACAAGTCTGGACACTGTTGGAACTACAATTTCTCCTCTTATCCTTGAAGAACCTTCTGGCATTGCTTTACAGACATCTGACCAAAAGAAAGGAGAGGTTTGGCTTTTATTTGAAGTTGCTGCAAAGTTCTTGAGGAGGATTTGAGAAGATGGGAAGATAAATGGTCTGTGTGAAATTTTTGTGATATGCGTGATTAGTATCAATATTTTCCACAGCAGCTTTGGAGGCAAAGGGGAGAGCTGAAAAGATGTACGGTCATCTGGGAAAGGTGCTTCTGCAAAATGCCCGAAGCAGTTGAAAAATAAATGAGCTCTTTGAATTGGGGATAGCTGTGAGACAGGACTGTGCTGTAGCCTCAAATGCACAAAAAATTGAGCAGTTGAATTTGGGAAGTGATAATGTTGGTGGATGGAGATGAAGCTCCACAGAAGTTTCCTGTAGAGTTGCATCATGATGAATTGAGATTGTAACTGCTGTGGAACAAAACTTCATGCTCTGGTGTAAATGCCACATTGAGCAAAATGGAAAAGAGAATTGACAAACAGCTGGAGTCTAACCCCTGCTCTTCGTTCCAGACCTCATCTCTTTCTACCCTACTGTACTCCTATGCTACCTTCTTGGTTTCCCATCCCCAACCTGCTGACCCATGAGTGGAGGTGCCCGCAGGCATATTGCAGGGCGGTTGTAGCTTGGCAGTGCCCTTATGCCAAGGGTTTCTAATGGAGGAGTCACCTCCTCAGTGGTGCTGTGAAAAGGCACCAGGAAAGAGGCAGGGCCTTAGAGGAAGATTTCACTGGTGCTTCTATCCCCCTGACCAGCAATGACTGGTACCATCTTCTCCTTCTCCTCCAGCTTCTGCAACTTGCTCAGTGTCTCATCCCAGGGCTGGCCACTGCCTTGCCACAATGTCCCAGGGCTTAGCTGCTGGGGAATGAATTGCTATCTGAACTGCACAGGTCCAAAATGAACTTCAGGCTCCCCAGAAGGTGGGGGGAGTCTTTGCCTGTATCAGGAAAGGCAGAGGTTTTAACTCTCACAAGTCAGTGATGTCTTAGCTATGAATAGCTGACATGCTGGTAAATAGTCTTTTTTAAAAAATTGTATGTGGTATGCCTGAAATAATAACCAG